>NC_043959.1:51382905-52043405 GCF_902148855.1 Sphaeramia orbicularis
TTAAATACTGCACATTTACATTGCACTCTGTGATCTCATTTATGTCTCCCTTTTCTCCAAGGCCAAGCAATCATCAATTAAAAATACAGGTACCACTGGATGTAAAAACTGAAAAGGAAAGCCCATAAAATCAATAACTTACTTTAAAAAACAATCATGTGCAATTATTCTGTTTGTGCAAATATGTTTAAAGTGCTGTGCTGTAAACTACATGTGCAACTTAAAGTGCTTAAGTGAAAAAAGGTGCCTGTATTCATACTTAAGTGACAAATGGCTGTTTGTCACAACCACTAAGAAAAGTGTGTTGCCTCAACAGATTTCACCTTTTCCTTGTGATCAAGTAAAAAACATAAGAACTGCTACAAATCTGATTATGATGAAGGTGCAGAGGCAAAAGGAGGATGTGTCTCACATGACTTTTGGGTCTGTAATCTTCATAACCCCTTTAAAAAACATATACTTCAGGAGTTTGAAAGCGAACTGGTTTTCTTGAGACATGTGAAAAGGCAGGTACTTTGCAGTTGAGCTAATGACAGTGCTAACAAATACACTAACTAATAATCTCATCAAAGTTAGTAGACCCTTTTACACACCGCTTCTGTAACGGGAATATTTCACCTTTATTCCAGAACGATGTTTGTGTAAATAAAATGGTGGGATCATTTGGTCCTGCCTTTATCACAGCTTTGTAATGCCTCTGGAGATAGTAACAGAGCTGTTGTAAAGGTGGAGTCATGATTCTGGAACGCTATGTAAAAGGAACACCTCTCGATCCCCAACCAAGGTGTTTTGATGACTTATTGTGTGTGCCACCCCCATGCCGGGGGGATTTAAACATGAACACGGGCCGAGTACCGAAAACAAACATAGGAATGCGAGCAGAAAGATGTCGAACTGGGGAGACGCCGAGATCCATGAGCTGTTGTCACTTCGGGTGGAGGACTCTATCCATGCTAACATTTGTGAAGCGGTGAAAGACGGGCCTGCGGCTACCGACTCTGGAGAGGTTAGCGACACCACTATGCTGGGGTATTTCCAACGCCCAAGTTATATGTCACACTATACGCTGCGCTGCATCATCACCCCTTTCGTTCTAGAATGCAGGTCTGTGTAAAGTCCAGCCTGTCTCACCTCTGTTCCTCCTTTGGCTTGGCTGTGGAAATCGGTCAATGGTGATGTAATGGCAAAATTACTTGTATTCATGTATATTCATATATATTTTCATATGTTTCATATATCATATAGGCTTCTAACTCTATTTCAGATATATTCATGTCACTGTGTATTATAGAGCAGTTTTGACCTCTTTTGTGTTTTGTCCAGAGTAGAAGGCCAAACCAACATTTCTCACAGGGATCTTATCTCTAAGTTCCTGACACTAACCAAAACACTTTCGACACATCATTTTCTCATGGGAGACAGAAGACTACATTGTGATTTGTATTTTTGGGTTCAGACCATCTCAGTCTTTTGTCTGAGTGATGTCTCTTTCTGTGGAGCTCCAAATAAAGTGATTTCTTTGACACTGAACGCTTGAACTGACCCTACTTTTTTGAAGACGAATTAGTAGAGTATTATTTTTCCATAACAATTGGTGTCAGAAGTGGGATAGCTGAGGATCCGCCATGTGACCCTCGAAGGCGTCGGACAGATTAGCCACCAAGAATCCACAATCTACGGGTTCTCCTCTACCTCACTGAAAATCTTAAGAGACGAGAGGGTCTCTTTCTATGGAGCTCCAAATAAAGTGATTTCTTTGACACTGAACGCTTGAACTGACCCTTCTTTTTTGAAGACGAATTAGTAGAGTATTATTTTTCCATAACAGTGATAGAAAGGTGTGATCACCATCTCACCCTTTTTTTACGGGATCTATGTGTAAAAGTGGCTACAGTTGTCACCAAGCTAGCTACCTAGTAAGCTGCTGGTCATTGTTACAGCTTAAACATGCAGTGCTACTATTTTCCAAACTGGAGTAATATTAATGTGATGCCTGGGAAATGAGTATCCACACATTACTGGAGTTCTTCTGCAAAATGTTCTTGTTACTATGGACAATGGAGGTCATCACTCATCTAACAAACTTCATTTGTCTGGGCAAAAGTTCCTGTAAAAATAATAGAGCAAAAATCTGAATAAAGAACAAAGAAATGAAGTACAAATCAACAAGTATTAAAGAAATGTATTCGTTCATTTTGTGAAGCACTTATACAGGGTTGTGGGGGTGCTCTCAGCTACAAACAGGTGAAGGTGGGTAAAACTTGGATGTGTCACCAGTTCATAACTGGGCTGACACACACAGATGAACCATTGACTCGGACATTCACACCTTCAGGCGATTTAGATTGACCAGTTAACCTATAAGTGCATGTCTGTGGACAGTGGGAGGAGTGACTGGAGAGAACCCACGCAGACACGGGAAAAATATGCAAAGTCCACACAGAAAGGCCCCGCCGGCCAATGTCGTAAATGAACCCAGGACCTTCACGCTGTGAGGCATCAGCGAATGCACCACCGTGCCCTGGGTCAAAAGAAATACAACAGAAAATACTAACGCTACAGAAAATACTTCCGAGATAATATGGCAGTGGGATCCGGATTTCACAGCAGTTTCTTAAACTCCACATCAGACACTCTGGAAGTTGCACATGTAGCTTAGTCTTGCAGTCTCACATCACCGTCCTCCATACGTCTCCTGCTCAGTCCAGCTTTAAATAAAAGGAAGAATGGTCGAGAATCACCCCAAGAAATTCTGTCAGAGCAGTCACTTCCTCACCTCTTTTAGTATGATTTTAGTTGCAGGTAAACTTCTGAGACCATTTGAAATGCATATGACAGCACAAATGAACTCCTAAAAATGTTGGGCCACATCACAAATGAACTGTAAACAATGTAAGCAGTCCACAAGCAGATAAAGAACAGGTTTGTGTAAATGAAAACATATAGAAAAGGAGACAGGTCCACAATCTGAGTACAAAATACTGTGATAAGTTTAAAAGAAATGTACTACGTAAGTTAATATTACACTTGTTAGCCAGCTATTAAACTAGCTGCTACTACTACTACAGCTACTACAACTACTACTACTACTACTCCAACTACTACTACATCTACTACAACTACTACTACTACTACTACTGCAACTACTACTACTACTACTACTCCAACTACTACTACATCTACTACAACTACTACTACTACTACTGCAACTACTACTACTACTACAACTACTACGACATCTACTACAACTACTGCTACTACTACTACTACTACTGCAACTAGTACTACTACAACTACTACTACTGCAGCTACTACTGCAACTACTACTACATCTACTACAACTACTACTACTACTACTACTGCAACTACTACTACATTTACTACTACTACTACTGCAGCTACTACTGCAACTACTACTACATCTACCACAACTACAACAACTACTGCTACTACTACTACTACTACTACTACTGCAACTACTACTACTACTACTACTACTGCAACTACTACTACATCGACTACAACAACTACTACTACTACTACAACTACTACTACTACTGCAACTACTACTACATCGACTACTACTCCTGCTACTTTGTTAAAGAGAACCAAAATCCAGTCCCTTCCACTTCTGTCCCATGGCACCTTATTTCAGAAAAAAATTGTATTCTGTCAATTACAAGAAACAAGTAATTTTTTCATCTTGTCTGAATTGTGCATTATTTGCACATATGGTGTTCATCAGCTTAAAGGATAATTTAACAAGTCATGAATGTTTCAGTTGGTGGTGAAACTGTGAAAGTACATAAATATATATACTACGCACTCAAAAGTCATGGAGGTGACATTATTATATCTCCACAATCTGCTCAGAGCTGCTGAAGATGTCTTCTGCAGCTTCAAAATAACCAGACTTAGAGTGATTTTCACACTCTTTTAATATTGTTTACCTACATCTCAAAAATTGAGGTAAACTGAGCCAAGGCAGTGCTCATTTTGATGTTAGTGATGTGTACCATGGGTAATGAGTGGTGCAGTCCATTCAGCTGTTTAACACAAAACTAGATGGTTCTTCACCATCTTTGTCACAAGATATCATTTTCATGGCTCCTAAAAAATAATATTTTCTGTGAACATTCTGGCACATTTCAAACAGGACAAAAAGATATTGTCATGTTGTTTACCATTCATATTTTTTCCAAACTTAGAATCTGGGGGCACAGCAGAGGGGGTGTTGTGAAGTCAATGAGGAGCTGCTGTTGTGTTACTTGTCACCGACAAATACATTGATGCGGTGTGTGTGAGCTTGATGTGGAGTTTGCTGAAATGGAATATATTATTCATAACGCTTTCATTAGTGCATAATCCTGAGAAAATAAGCACCATTGTTATTTCTTTACCTTCGAGTGAACTGTTAGTTTGTGCAGAAGGAGCTCCACACTCTGCCATGTTTCTACAGTAGCACAGAACAGACTCTTCCTCAACACAATAGTGGAGTGTGGAATATATCCAGTTAACGTCCACTTAACCCAGTGGTTCCCAACCTTTTTTGGCCCATGACCCCATTTTAACATCACAAATTTCTGGCGACCCCAGACTTTCAAAACGGAGACTTTTTTTTTTTGATAAAATTAAATTGTTTTTGATCATGTAATAGTTTGCTTTACCAAGTTGCATATAAACGTTAATTTTAGATAACATTTAATCTATATAATGTATATTATTATGGATGGAGGTAGTAAACCCAGGTGTAGATTACTGCACAAATTTTATTTTCCTTGGCCAGGATATGTACAGTCAGTCCAGCTTGTATTTACAAGGCTGACAATTAATACTGAACAAACAAGAACTCAAACTATGAATTATGAAAGAGCTGCAGCATCTGAAACTGACCGCAATGAACATTTGACAGATTAAGAGTACCACAGTGCTTCAGTTTCAGCTTCACAGTTTGTCTTTGGAATTGTCTCTGTCAACTCACAATATATTTTTTTTGTAATTTTTAAAAAAATTTTCATCAATTACTGGAAATTTCAGGTGACCCCATTTGAATTCCAGGCGACCCCATGTGGGGTCCCGACCCCAAGGTTGAAAAACACTGACTTAACCCATGAAGACCCAAACATCCACTACCAATAGCATCTACTGATCTAAAATTTAATACCTGTTGATCCACTAATCCTATCAATACATGTAAATAACTGGTGTAAAATACAGTTTGCCATCTTTTAATGGTCATCAGATATGACCCATTTGGATGTTCAGAGGCTCCGTAATGAACATGGAAACACCATCATCTTCTATAAAAATTGATTCATCAGTAAAACCCATGGAGTTGGATCAGTAACAGTGGATGGAGCTGATTCTTTTATGTTCAGTTCTGATATATCTACTGAAAAAGTCACTTTTTCTTCAGTTTTCCCTGTTTCTGACAAAATAACCCTCAAGTTTAAGCTGAGCTTTTATGAACTTCTACATGTTCAGTAAATTAAATATAAAAAAAAAACCTGATTTCCACTGAAAAAACGTAAAATACAGAGGATGATATTGAAAAAAAATGGTGGTAAATCAGAAGGGTTGAATAAAGATGAACGTTCATTTGGCAGCTGTCACAGAAGTAGAATTGGGTCTTTATGGGTTAACTGAGGCCATGTCCACATGAAACCGCATCTTTTCCTATCAAATCTTTGGCTTTGTCATTTTCAAAAAAAGTGCTCTGTAAACACAGACTCATTTCAGGAAATATCTGCGTCCACACCAAACCACTGAAAACAACTGAAAACGATATAGTACAAATGCCAGACCTGTATGTGGCGTCGTAATGCTCTCGCAAAAAATGGAGAAGAAGATGTGGAGCATGCACGTAGAGCTTATGTGCTGTATACAAACCACAGGCTACAGAAGAAACAACAACAACTACACTCTGTGGTAGATCCAAGAGCATGTAGCGAATATTGTTAGCTACGGATGTTTGTTGTTGATTGTAATAAAAGAGTAGCCGAAGATTTTAATTCAACATTTCCAATAAGTTCAATAGCTGTTGTAGTAGAAGCACTACTTTGTAGTCCACCATTGTAGTTGTTGTGAAGTGGCCTCTTGCTTCTGGGGTGAAAGGTTAGCGAGGTGGGGCTATGACATCATTGTTTTAGAAAAGTTGCGGTTTGGTCATACAGACGAAGACGCAAAACCGGTGTTTTCAAATGTATCCACTCTGGGACCTGGTTTAAAAACGTTGTGGTTTCAGTGATTGAAAACACTGGTTTCCAGTGGACAAAAGGCCTATCCGATACAAAACCTTTTGTGGAAACGACCAAAACCGTCTCCGTATGGACAGGGCCTAAAAAGCCCAGAACAGACAAATCAGACCCTATAAAGCACCAAACACTTAACAAAAACAAGATGAGAGTGTGTTCACTTAGTTGCTATCCCCGCCAGTTGATAAATATCGTCCAATGAATCTTCAAATAATCAGTTAATAATTACATAATTTCACTTCAGTCTCTCAGGTCACCTCTTTCTGATTCAGTTTCACCTGCATAAAGCAAGATATGCTGGTACATTGTTATTGGCCTCATCCACAACCCTCAGCTGATAACCCCAAAACAAAGAACCACCATGGTTTTCAGAAGTGTGAAACAAAACACACATCACTGCCAGTTGTGCATGCTGAAGCTGTTTTCTGTTTCCTTTTTGCACGTTGCAGACTAGATACTGTGGTCTCACTTGGTCTTCTTTGTAACAGTCCGACCCCTTCAGTATTAACCTCCTAAGACCCAGGAAATGTCAGCAAAGAACAAGTATTTTTTTGTATTTTATTAAATAAGTGCCTATATTGGAAACATCATGATGCAACAGTTTTTTCAGATGCAGTTTTAAAAATTTTTATGGAATGTCCTTTGTGGTGGACAGTTTTCTTTTCTTTTCTTTTGTATAAAGTTGTGAAACTCTTGTCCACAAATGTGGACAGAAAACCCATAACTGGGTCTTAGGAGGTTAAACCAGCTGCTGATGCTGCTCTAGAAACACTTCTCCTGACCCGTGCTGAAACATGAAGAACTGGTTTGAGATTACACACCACCACCACCTCCAAATTGGCCCAAGACCTCCTTTAGAAAACTGCTATCTGTGTCTCCTCCTTCCTTAGTCTTTAAGATAATGAACTTTCTTAAAGGAGTGGTTTGTGCTTTCTTATACTTCCCATCTATCTTTGCTCTGCAGTAGAGAGCAGGAGGATGGAGTAGAGAGAATGGATGAAGCAGTGACTGGCATTAATATCATAGAGACAGAGATTAAAGCCGTGGGACTGCACTGCACTGCCCATGGTCTCAATAATGGACGAGGTTAAGACGCAAGTGCCCCCTTCTCTAGTAGATGAAGACGGAAAATGTCTCTCTTATGGTCTGCTCAGTCCAGCCCAGCATTGATCCACCTCTGGATAGAGTAGGAGTCTATTATGTTTTAGATTACTTTCAAAGCTTTTCATTTTGTCCTTCTGCCTTTGGATCATCCAGGCAGTAAGAGCTGATTGAGTGGCCTGCAGACTCACAGCCACGGGCCTGACCTGAATTTACCATGGACGCTGGCCTCCAACAGCCACAGCCTCTAATTCTCAGATGCTCTCACCCCTTTGACCTTCATTCTCTCTTCTTTTTTATGTCTTTCATGGGAGCTCCTTTTCTCTTTGTTCACCTTTTCACATCGTTTCTGAACTTTAGCCTCTTTAGCCTCTTTTTTACAGGAGCAAATCCCTACTCCACGAGTCAAGTTTGCTTTTTTTTTTTTGTGCCCAAATGGCCTCCAACAGAAGTAATAAGTGTCTCAAATCAGAGGAGAATTCTGTTTGCATATAGAAAAACAAATGCTACATTAATGTTTCAATAGGCCTATAAATTATGTATTGTTCAGAGTTATATTTAGAAGACACTGAACTTGAACCGTGTTTACATTTCCATCCCCAGTTGGATGTAATTTATTTCTTGTTTTCTTAGGTAGCAATGAGTTTGGAGTTTAATTATATGTGGAAAATGTTTGGGGGATCATGAATTAAAACTGAAAAACTGGATTAAGTTCAGTTGCAAATAACAATACTGTAGCTGTCTCTGCTGGAAGAACAACAATAGACACATTCAACTCTCTGCAGCCCTCATATGTACATGCACAGCAATGAATTCCTCCAGTTGTTGAATAACTGCCTCCAGCGCACAACAAAATTAATTTTGGCACTCAAGGTGTTGGCTTCTAAAACACTGTATTATTTAGCTCAATGTGATATTTATGACCTGATTTAAGAAAAACATGTAGAATCATCAGGTGTTGGACAAATACTCAGTAATAATTTAATATACTATAGATTCTGCTTTTTTATCATTAAGGCAAAGCACATTTCTCGCACAGAGGCATTAAAACATCAGAAAAGCCAGTGTTCTATCTTGCAGAAGGAAGTGTTATGATTTATGCAGAGTTAATACATGCTGAATACATTTTCATGATCACAAAATGATTGCCAAAGGCTAAGCTTTATTTTTTTTTTCCGTCTTATTCTTTCTTAATACCATGAACACATGCATGTTAAAAACAAGAGATTCTTTAACAATAAATTAAAGTTGCATTTGATTAATTTTATATCTATTATTATTTCAAATTCTCTAGAGTTAATGAACAATGACATTGTGCATATGAAACAATGCATATGTTAATGTCATATCATATTCTTGATTGTTACATGTGTGCATGCATCTGTACGGATTTCTTATTGCTGCATGCACTTAAATGTGACACTTCGGATGTGAAATTGCCTCTCCTTGTCAGGACGTACATAAATTAAATGTTCATTGTTATTATTTCACTCCTCAACCTCACCTTGTTCTGTTGGAGGTTGTTTGACTGTCAACCGTCAACAGGCACAATCGTTCTTCATTAAAGTGGTTTGTGAGTGTGAAGCTTCTGCAAATGATACAGACATACGCAAAGATTATTTTATTCTGACATGAAAATACTGGAAATTGTTGTTTTAGGCTCAAACTGATTAAGTTTAAATGCTGGAGTTGGAAAAGTTTTTATTTATTTTATGCATCATGAACACATAAGCACATACAGTAGTTACTCATTATTTTTTTTTTTTATTTTATTTTAAAGTAAAGTAAGTAAAGTAAATTTTATTTATAGAGCACTTTTCACAGACAGAGTCACAAAGTGCTTTATCAATTCAAATCAGAATCAAATTAAGTTTACAGAGACCCAACAGAATCCTTCAGGGGCAAACACTTGTGATTGGTGACAGTGGCGAGGAAAAACTTCCCTTTAACGACAGAAACCTCGAGCAGACCCAGACTCCTGAAGGATGGCTGTCTGCCTTGACCAGTTGGGGTTAAAGAGAGAGAGAGAGAGTAAAGGAGGAGAAAAGAGAGAGCGATAGAGATATAGAGAGACTGGGGGGGGGGATGACACATGGAGTACGTTATGATGAATACATAGAGTGTAATCAGTCTGTGGTGGTCCTGGGTCAGGTGGGAGACTAAAAAGCCTTTTTGAACAGGAGGGTTTTGAGGTGTTTCTTAAAGCTCTCTACAGAGTCCATGGACCGTAGGTGTAGAGGCAGGTCATTCCATAGACGTGGTGCCACAGCTTTAAAAGACCTGTCACCGCGTGTGCTAAAACAGGTCCGTGGAACCATCAGCAGGTGCTGTCCTGAAGACCTCAAGCTACGAGTCGAGCTGTAGGGCTGGATCAGGGAAGCAATGTATGCAGGGGCCATGTAGGGCCCGGAAAGTTAGCACAAGAATTTTGAAATGAAGACGATATAGAACAGGGAGCCAGTGGAGAGATTTAAGGATGGGAGTGATGTGGGTTCTCCTGTTTGTGCGGGTCAGGAGCCTGGCAGCAGAGTTCTAGACAAACTGTTGACGGGCCAGCTCCTTCTTGTTTAAGCATGTAAACAGGCTGTTGCAGTAGTCTAAGCGAGAAGATACGAAAGCGTGAACGATCATCTCGAGCTCATTTGTGGACACCATAGATCTGAGTTTGGAGATGTTGCGTAGGTGGAAGAAACAGTTTTTGACTAGGTGTTTGGAGTAGAATTCTAAAGACATGTCCTGGTCAAAGATGACACCCAGATTCCTCAGTTTTGTCTTTACCGAGGAACTCAGGTCTCCAAGGTGATGTTTGATCCCTGGGATTGCACTATCCGGGGCAATGATGAGGGTCTCAGTTTTGCTGGAGTTCAGCTGGAGGCTGTTATCATTTAGCCACTGCTTCAGCTCTGACAAGCAGTTGATTAAGGAACTCGGTTTATTTAATAGGGACCATGCATATTTATGAACATTGTTGTATAAAAAATACACCCATGTAAATATGACAGTGTCATGTCTCGTCAGATATGTTAAATCATGTTAATGTTTAGTGTTTCGTGTCTTGTCTTTGGTTTTCAGTGTTTTATCTTTGTTTGATTAGTCACTTGATTTGATTTTATTTGCACAAAATAAAAACAGCAATAGAAAAAACAAACATTCAAACAAGTAACAAAATTGTGCAGGAGAGGTTAGAAGCCAAAAAGAAGGCTTATATGAATACCTACGCCGAAAAGAACAATACACCAAAAAAAAGAATTAAAAAATAAAATATAACTGAAATAATAAACTAAAGAAAAAACAATAAAAATGTAACCCACATTACAAATCATCAAATACAAATCAAGTAATACACAGCCTTACAATTTTTCATGAATTATAGTCCTTTTCAGATGCTTTTTAAACAATGATAAAGTAGATGTTGATTGAAGTTCAGGTCTTAGATTATTCCATAGATTTGGTCCACGATATTTCAGAGAATACTGACAGACTGAAGTTCGGCAGTACGGAAGATAAAATTTGTTTGAAAATCGTGTCAGAAAGTTGTGAATAACAGAAGACAACGTAAAGAAATTGTGAAAAACTTTAGGAAGAATATGAGTTAAGTGAACATATTTATACAAGAAGACACAGGTCTGGTAAACGTTCACATCAAAAGCTGAGAGAAGATTGAATTTTTTGAAAAGAGGAACAGATGAGTCGAGTCTCTTAGAAAAACTGATCATTCTTAAAAATTTCTTTTGAATTAGGAGAATCTTATAGAGATACGTGGGACAGGTTGCCGCTCACTTTTGGTTTTGTTAGAGTCGTTCACATTTGGTCCTGTCTTGCACTTCCTGTTTTGTTTTGTACACATCTCTTCCACTCGTTTCAGACCCTGACTTCCTCCCTTTGTGTGTTTTCCTGCCACTGTGATTGTTAGCCCCACCCCTGATTGTTGTCACCTATGTTCCCCTACCTCGTGTATAAATAGTCCTGTCTCCCTTTGTCTCGTGCAAGTTCGTCTGAATCCATCACTGCGTTCATGTCAAGTGGCCAACCAGGTTTTTCCATGTTTGTCAGTTTTTTACTTCAAGTTTTTCTGTAAGAGTTTTTTGTTTATCATAGAGATTTGTTAGTAGTTTTATATATCCTCCTTGAGAGCGCTTTTTGTTATTTCACTTTTTCAGCATTAAAATACTTCTGTTAACACCTGCAGTTTTTTGAGAGTCGTGCTTTTGAGTCCACCATTTTGTATGTCAAGGAGTGTAACAGACAGAATTAGTAAAAATAACTACTTTTCATTTGCAGTCCCAAGGCAGGTGACAGAACAAGACATAAAACAGCCAACACTGATACATCACGCATTCGGTATAAATTAAACATTTTAAAAATACACATGTAGCATTCAATTTTTTTTTATTTTTTTTTAATACTCTTTATTTTAATGTTTTAAATCACTTTTACAGTGCAGTAACAACATCAAATAAAAAAAAAAAAAAGGGGAAACACACACAATACAACAAGGGGGATGTTGTTCCTTATACATTTGACTGCTTTTCCATACTCAATCTGATATCAAGAATTTCTGTCCTTGAATATGATCCATTTCTCCCATCTTTGCTTAAAAGTTCCCATCTTAATCCTCAGATGAAATGTTAATTTTTCCATGGAATATATTTCCTCTATAATGTCCAGCCATTGTTGTGGTTTAAGAGGGTCACTTTTTAACCAGTTCCTTGTGACTACCTTGTTGCAGGCAAGAATTAAAATTTTAAACAAGTAAGTGTCTTCTTTTTTAATTATGTCATCAGGTATTAGGCCAAGGTCGATAGTCTGGGGGTCCATTGGAATTTTATAATTTAAAATATTCTCCATTGTCTGAACAACATGGTTCCAAAACATTTGCATTTTTACACATGTCCAAAAGATATGTGAGTGGTTGGCATTCATGTGTCCACATCCTCTCCAGCATTGCTGCTGTTTTCCCAATTGTTAGCTTTTAATATTTGGTGTAATAAAGAAGCGAATCAGGTTTTTCCAGCCAAATTCTTGCCAACCTTTAGAGCTGGTGGATGTTAGCTGTGTTTTGCACATAGAAGGCCACTCACTTTCAGACAGAGTAATATTCAATTCAGATTCCCATTTCGATTTAATGTAAAATGAATTCACGCCGTTACATTTTTGTAGACCCTGATATAATTTAGACACGTAACATTCAATTTGAATATTATTTTATTTCCAAATTATTCATTTTTGTTTATTATTTTGACATTTGTTTATGTTGTAATTTACATATTTCATTAATTATTTAGTCAATTTATATTATATATTCTTTTATTATGTTTCTTCTTGCCTTTCTTAATATTTTGGTTCCTACCTATTGTTTGTGGTACGACCTGTTTTGGGGTGACTCAAGAGTGTTGTCCGTAGTGAAGTGCGTTCTGTGTATGTTGTCCTGAGCTGCTGACAATAAAGCATGCTGAAACTGTCCTGCCGTTTGGTGATTATTAGCACGGAAGATAGCAAAACCTATCACCACCAAGAATATCATTGTAAGTTACAATGGCGGTGTCTGTGAACCATGTAATCACAATCCTACATTTTAAACTCTGTAATTATTTATATTTCCCACACTTGCCCATCAACATATCACAACACTTTGCACCATGTGCTCAGGTAGTTTTGCCGATGAGGTCTGACGTTACATTTTGGTGCATTATGGAAAGTGAAGTTCTTCTCCTGCAAAGTTACTATCAAATCCTCCGCACTTTAATCATATACTTCTAGAATAAGGACAAAAGTAAGCCTACTCACCAAATGCCTTTTTTTTTTTTTTTTTTAGGTGCTTTACTTAAATTTCTGTCAGCGCCAATTGATAGTGACAATTTGTGTCATTCCCATCAACAATGCCTAACTGAAGACACTGTGTCCTTTACTACACTCTAGTGGATACTCTGTGTGGCGTAATACAGAGTAATTCATGACTCATTAAATGCACCAGAAAACAGGAAATTGCATCTGGATTTTATTTTTCTTCTTCGGTGATTCGACCACCACATCTTTGCGTATCAGGGGCCTCACTTTACTTTCTTGCCTAGGGCCCCCAGACATCTTGAAACGGCCCTGATTGTAACCCGCCTTACCCACAGCCCTGGTAAGACAAGCAATATTTCAGGGTTACACACATAATGATGACACAGACTTCATCAAAACCAATAAACAAAAAACAGATAGACATCGGATGATCACAAGGGCATTTATAATCTTTCTTTTTCTTTTATCAGTCCTTTCCTACATGTTTTTTTTTCTTTTGTTGCTTTTCTTCTATTCTTTTGTATTTCTTCTTGAACTCCTTCAGTGTGTTTGCCTCAGTTTTTGAGGTTGCCCATCCATCCATCCCATATCCCTGTAGATAGATGGCGCTCTCTGGGATCACATTAGTCATGCATCCTCCAGTGGTGTAGATGGATAAATCAGTGTATGTGTCACACAGTCAAGTACCATGATCACTTAACGAGGATCCTGACTGACCTGCCATTACCGACAGTTATGGAAAGTGAGAACATAATTAATCTATGTCTTTGCTGTTTTTTGTTTTTGCTGGCTTTTAATTTTTCTAATTGATTTTAAAAAGAGTTTTGCAACTCAGCAGCCAAAGACCAAAATAATATGGTCGATTCCTGTCCTCCACTGGTCTGAACCAATTGATTCTATGGTGAGGTTATATTCCCTCGACTATACTGATCAATTAATCATGATGGATTTCCAATTGTCAGAGGCCATGGTTTGTACGATCCTCCTTTATTACCTTAGAGACTGATAGAATGACCTGTGTTAACCTTGAAGAACCATCAGGAAAAGGACTGTTTTACTCTGTGCACTCAAAGAAAGATAAATGCAATATATATGTGTGCAAAATGAAAGTTTTATCTGTTTTAAAGATCAGAAAATCAGGTTTCAAAAAGGATGAGACTATAAAGTGACACAGATAGTCACATTTATTGAGACCCTCTGAGAGTAAGAGTGAATTTGATGTGACTGAAAAATGATGAGTGAATGATGGGATGTGACAGTGACAGTGTAATTGGTCCCAGGCGCACGATTAAAGCAGCAGACATTGAATAATATTCCCGACACCTTATTAAAAGAGACTGCTTTATTTGTATTTCATATTCAGAGAAGTCAAATTAAATTCTCCAATGCTTTTATTTGATAAATGGCACTTGGGGGGCCGAGCATCTCGTATAATATCCCAGATTCAGTCCGGTGGCTGATGACGAAGCCCCTCCTCTTCTTTGATTAGTGTCTGAGTGGTTTAGATGAAGGGCAGAAGGTGAATTGATCCGAGTGGTGTCCTGTTCATAGAGGCAGCAGCCTGGCCATTTGATGGAAGTCAGGAGGGGACAACGAGAGCGCTGGCAGGGGCTGAATGACGTTACAGTCAGGTGGGGGGAGGGGACGGAGGGAGAAGAAAGAGGGAGGGCGGATCTGTTGCTCAGCCGGGCTCTGACCTTCAGCAGACCTTCAGCAGACAATAATAACCTGCTGCCTTTGCCTTGAGTGTCTTACGTCTAAGCACAAGAGTCATTTTCATTCACTGTGACCATATGAGAGCCATGTGGAAGGTTTAAGGAAATATGGGCCTTTATTTTTTTAAAGTCTTGGATGCTGCTTGTTGTCAGTGATGTATTTTGAGGTATTTTTTTGTCTTAATCCAGAGAGATTCCTGCTCTGTTCGTCCCATTATTTCCCCTTTTTTTCCCCGCTAAAGCCTCTTTTATATATCGTCATGCTGATGAGAGTTAATCAGAATCAGAAACAGAATACTTTATAAATCCCAAAGGGAAATTACTGAATATTGAAAATTGAGAATTATTGAAAATTATAGTCAAATTTTAAAACATGAGGTGAACATAAAAACTTAAATGAATCCCTGTGTGCCAAAAATTGAGGCTACAAACTTCTCTGAACATCTTAGCTACAATTTTTTTCATCTTTTATCTTGTTAAGGTAAGCCCTGGGCCATTTGTTTACAATCGTAAAAAGTGGTACCAGGCACAACAAACCCCACCCCTCACACATATTGTTGCTTATTTTGGCATCGATCCAGCTGATGTCATCATGTCTATGCATGTTGGGATGTCAGCATATCATTTGGCTCTATATATGTGCCAAGTTTGAGGTAAACTGAAACAAAATTGATGTTTTTATAGACACTTGAAATTTCGGCCATTATAAGTAAATGGGAGAGAAGAAAACATTTTAAAAATTAATTAAAAATTTGAACTTTGACCTAATTTTTCCAAAATATAAGTAGATCTATTCTGAGGCTAATGACGTTCGTTTTGTCTTCTGTTTACGTGTCATTTATCACACGTCAGCAGCATGTCGGATGACGCTTCTGAGGAAGACTAAAGTCACAGTCGAAACTGTCAAGCAGGTGACAGCTAAAAAACTATACCTGGTCTGAGCAAAAGAAAAAAAGGAAAGTATAATTAGATCTACTCTGGGTCACTGGCAGTCTATAAACCCAACTTGGTATGAATTCAACCAATAGTTTTGCTGCTACAAACATTTAAAATTGCACCTATTATAAGTAAATCGGGGAGAAAAAAAAAAGATTATAAAAATTCATTAAAATTTGAACTTTGACCTACTTTTCCCAAAAGGTAATCGGATCTTTTCTGGGTCACTGGCAATCTATAAACCCAATCTGGTATGAATTCAACCAATAGTTTTGCTGTTAGAGTGTTAACAAACAAACAAACAAACAATCAAACAACCCAAACCATAAACAATACCCCTTGCCTTCAGAGGGCTGGATAATAATTTTAATGTAACACAAAACAATGGATTATCTCATAGCAGGTTTATTCATATAAAACCAAGTTATGATCAGAAAACAGCAAAGATAAGACACTTCATAAACCTTTATTTTTGCTCTTCTTCAGTTCGTCAGTGAGTTTCAGTGGTAGAGTGTTAATACTTGTACCGTTGGGTCTGCTTAGTGTTAATGCTGCAAAGTTTGTCACATTGGTCTGTTGTTTTATGAAATTATTCACTGACATACCCTGGATTCGACTGTTAGCTCCTTTAAGATATTTGCCCATTTTAGTGCTTGTTGTTTGGATTGTGTTTTGTTTTCCCACAATTGTCGAGCTTTTAAGAGATGTTGTTCTAGTTATGTGCACATGCACATTAAATATAAGGTGTTGCCCTTCATCTGCACACAGTTTCTGTTCAGTTCTCTAATGTGACTCTACCAAACAAAGGCAAAAATGCTCTAAAATACTAAGAAAAACTTCCAACCAACTTCACATGTCTATTAACATGGGTAAATACAGATAAGAATTATATTCAAATAACAAAATCTACCATCATGTCTACAATTTAAAGCCGCAACTTTTTTTTTATTCGTTTAAAACATTCAAGTGTTTCATAACAAGTGTCAAGACTATGAAATAGTTCTTTTTTTTTTCTTTTTTTTTCCAACTTTCTTACCTCTGTTAAGAGGTATTGTGATCACTTTGCTTTGTGTGTTTACGTATTTGTTTGTTAGCAGGATAACTCAAAAAGTTATGGACGGATTTTCATGAAATTTTGATACTGGCACAAGGAGGAAATGATTAAATTTTGGTGGTGATTGGGGGGGGGGGGCAAATCTGTCTTGGCAGAGATCTGCGCTCTCCGAGTGCTTTTCTTGTTGAAAATGTATACATACACATGTGTATACAAAACATCAAGAAATTTTGAACAAACATCAAGATGTCAAAAGGAAAAATCATCCAAACAAATAAATTAAAGTAATGCAAAGGCTTACAGATACAAAGAAGAAAAGACTAATAATAATAATAATAATAATAATAATAATAATAAATTAAAATATAAATATCTAAGAAAAAATAAATACATAAAAATACATCAGAGAGTAAATTCAGTCCATTTTAAAGAATTCTTTATAAATTGTCAGAGTGTTTGTGCTTTTCTTGTTAAAATACATTTCAGTGATTTCATATATTTTTCAAATTCAATCATAAAGACTTTGAAATTTGGGCGTGTTTTGGCATATTTACTTTTGTGTATATCAAATTTTCCAAATAAAATGATCAAATTAACAATAAGACTATGAAAGAGTATCAGTTTTAATGTTATGTTGATGATGAAAGATGAGTGTAATACAAGGGACCATAAGTTAACTGTATAAGTTAAAACCAGGTCAGGATTCCAATAAATAAAAATAAATGATATAATAAATAACATGATAAATAAACAACAGTGCACTAAGACTTGTTTGAAAGAGAAACTGCAGCAGGAATAAAACGGTTCCTATAGTGTGTAGTGTTTGCTCTTGGGACTCAGCTCGCCTCTTCACAGCTTTTTTAGTGTTTCCATTGTGTGACAGCAGTGAACAGCAAGTATTACACTTGTAGAGGTTCCAAGCAGGCTACATCGACACTAAACATGATGTAAATGTGGGCATATCACAGGTGTCATGATTCAGAATCATCATCAATGTGCATATGTTTCATCATGTAAGGAAAGGGCAGGAAATCTCCATTTACTGAGAAAACTTGTAAGTTGGTGTTAAAACAACAACAATTAAATCTGAACAACCACATTCTCACTTGAAACTAAGGTTCATCTAATTATATATAAATAATTATGAATGAGATATATATACATGCTTTAAGTTTCATCCTCCTCCATCATTAGTAGCCACACTAAAGACGATGTCACATTAGTTTACACTGTGTCTCCATGACGACCAGCTGATGGAGTACTATACCTGCAGGGGGAAGGCAGCGTGCTGGTGTGAAAACCCAGTCAAGTCTTGAGTCAGGCAGAGGGGGGTTAAACTGAAACTGTCAGTGGAAAGGCAGTATTTGTGCTCATACTGCAGGGCTGATCGTCTCTGTGAGGAACAGGAGGGACATGGATAGCTGAAGCTCTTACCAAGCAGATGTTATCCCCAGCATTACCTCATCCAGACTAGAGGCTGCTTTCAGTGGCAATGAGAAGAAATACAAGGTGGACACAAAGTGGGAAAGTCCATCATTAGAATCTGTTTTTGGATCTTCTGTTCTCTGTGTTTTAGTGTCTGGTCCTCAGTCTAACAATAGGTGACAATAATGCATCTTAATGTCATTTATATCCTTTGTAAATATGGATATAACCTTTAAAGTTGTATTACTACTATTACTATTATTTTTATATTGTTTGTCTTTTGCACTATCGTTATGCATGCACTTTATCCTGTTGGTACCTTGACCATTGAATTTCTCTGTTGCGGGATCAATAAAGTTTAATGTAATATAATGTAATGTAATGTAATCAGAGGAAGAGGAAACCTGAACTATAGAACAAATATGAGGAAACCCATTTTCTCTGTAGAACTATGTAAACAGCTCAAGGTAAGGAAAACACAGTAGTTTGTTTGATATTACTATTATGAAACAACACCATAATTAATAATGTTTAACTTTTTTCATTAGACTTGTCATATTGGTGGTAATTTGCTTTGTTGGAAACAGTTCCTGATGATGTTGAAAAGCGTTTTCTTCGAGACTGGTATATATTTTTTAATCTTACTGACAGTATTTATTAACTTAGCTCTTCATTGATAAATGGATCAGACTAACAAAACTGCTGATTTCTGTAGAATGTTCTAAAATGCTTGTTGTTTTTTTTATTGTTGTGTTTATACCTGTGTTCATCTTTCTGTTTGCAGTGTAACAACCACAATTTTGGAAAAACAGTCTTTTTGGTGTGGGGTTTTTTTTGTGTGTGTGTATTTTTTTTTGGCCCCTGATAACATCAGGTGTGTTTCAGTAACTGTATTTAACCCTTTCATGCACAGTGGTCACTCCAGTGGACAGTTCTTCTCCAGCTGTTCTCTTGTATATTCATGGGTTTTGTTGGTATAGTTCCATATCAGCCAACACAGTGGACACTAATGCATCATCCCAAACACTGTAATACACACCATTACTGTAACTTTGCTGTTCTTGATAAACCTGATCTGCACTAACATGCTTTAGTGTAAATCAGTTGCTAATTGATGTTAGACTGACAGTTTTCTTGAACAAAAAGGTTTTTTTTTTTTTGCATATTATCTCCATGAAGTGAGTAACAACTAGTATTAGAGTACGCTAAAATGTGACAAAACTGCATTAAAATGTTTTTATTTCGTAGTTTTCATACAGTCTATCACTTTCTCATGATGGGTTTTAAATATATGATTCTTTGCTTCAAAAATTAAATGCACGGTGTCCAGCTGAGTGGACATTTTTGTAACTCCATGAAAAATAGGTTCATAAAAAAAAATCAACTGCATTGTTTTTTTCACACCTAAAGAGGAACAAAATCACTCAAGAAAAAAAAAAATATTGACTCAGGTTCTCATAATTCATGCATGAAAGGGTTAAAGTGCATTGTGAATGTTCCCATTTTGCAAAGTGTTTGTTCCTTGCAATGGTTTTTGAACAGAAATGGAATGAACTTAACAGAGCAGGAGAGAAAGAATTATAGCATCCATCCATCCATCCATCCATCCATCCATCCACTTTCTAGACCCCTTAGTCCTTGTGACGGCTGATTTCAGGACTGAAATACAGATCAGAAATTGCTAATCATGCAACACTGAGCATAAAAATGTGAACTCTGAACTGTGCACAGTACATCCCTTTAAGCCTTAAAGATCTATAACTATTTTTGACACAAATTGTATTTTTTCTACATTTAACCTTTCTTAATTCATTATGAATTATTCTTTGTATTTTGCAGTCTACAATAAAAATCTGGTTTTTTTTCCTATTTTCAATAAAATGGTCGTGTAGATTTAAAAAAAAAAAAAAAAAAAAAAAAACGGAGTAAATTCGAAGGTTATTATATCAAAACAGAGAAAACTAAGGGAAAAAAACACTTTATCAATAAAATATATCAACTGAACATAAGAACAAAGGACTTCAACCTCTGTCATTTGTCAGACAACATGGGATTTATTGCTTCATCAATGTTGTAGGAGATGACGGTTTTTCCATGTTCACTATGCAGCCTTTGAACATCCAAATGGGTCATATGTGATAGCGCTGAAAAGCTGAAAGACTGAATTTTACCTGAATTATTTATATGTATTGATAGTATTAGTGGATCAAAAGTTGTTATATTTTTTAAATCAGTAGATGCTTTAGGTTGCTACATGCTGTTTATGTCTACATTTTTTTTAATCTGAAATGAGGTCATACCATTAGATATGTTACACAATATTTTGTTAAATTTGTCACTTGATGTTGGTATGACTGCCTGAAAGGAGACGCTGGAGCTCTTAAAAAATTAAAGCAATGCAAACATTCAGTCACACAGTCTAATTTCATTCCTCAGGCATATTCAAATCAATGCTCAGCTCAACCGTGAAGCATTACTGACTAATTGAAGACTTTGTAATTATGAATGCTCATACATACTGAGCAGAGACACACAATGTCTGGATGAGTCTCCAGCTGTTGAACTATTCTGACAGTTCAGTGTCTCAATTCAAAAGTGGAGTGAACACCAGAGGAGAAGGACTCCCTCGTTCAGCGTTATTGCCATGTGGTTGACAGGCATTATCTCACCTCAGCTATTGAAATGTAAATTTGAAAAACACGGCAGGGGTGGCAAACATCAGCATATTTCTCAAATTAAAGCCGTGGAGGCTGCGTTTCTGTGTGATATCATTGGCATCCCACTGTGCTCAGTGATCTGATCTAAATCAGTGGACAACAAACCCACAGTACAAGGGAGCGCCTCATGCAGCTGTTTATGTATTTCCATAATTGCATTGGATAACAAAGAGTGAGCGAGAGGTGGGGAAAGAGGACAGGAGGAAGTGGCATTGAAAATAAAAATGGAGGAGAGGGTGGGCAAACGAACAAAGAGGTGACGATGGTGGGGGGAGAAAAAAAAGTATGAACGTTTGTCAGATTTGGGGGAAATAGAGCATCAGTCAAAACCTATACTGTTTGCACTGTGGTTATTTGTACTTGTGTGATTCTGTCATTGCTCATGTTCGAGTGACAATCATAAAAGAATGAAAAGTAGCTCGGGGCATTTGAATGTAGATGTAAGACCTGCTGCTCTTTTTTTACATCACGGTAAAAACATGCGCAATTATGCACACAGAGAATTAACAAGTACGAGCCGAGGAAGCTTTAGGTTCCTATTTCCCTGCCTTTTCCTTCTCTATTTGAACGGTGCTGCCTGTGTTATGCATGATGAATTATTCAAGATATGTGTGTCTATGCAAATTATGTGAGATAGTTATGATAATTGAATAAAGGTGGAGAACCTTCATTGTGATTGTTACTGATGTGAGGGGAGGGACAATCGCATTTTCTGCCACAACTCACCATTTTCATATGCACATTAGTGAAATTCACCTGACTTTTTTGAGCCCTCCCCCCCACACGACACACACACGCTTAATTGTAGTTGTCTATAAAATTCCTGTGAGTGCCATCGTTTAATTACTCGACAGGGAAACAGACGAAATGAGGATGTATCTGTTGAGATGGTCTGTGTGCGAGGAAAAAGACAGAGAGGGAAGTTAAATATGTGCATATGGGAAAAGGTTTCTTGTTACGGTGACACTCATACTGACCTTAACCTTCCCTGCAGCGAAAGATGCAGGACAGGTTTGTCTCCTTTGGGACAGAAAGCAGAAACAGGCAGTAGATCATTCACATTGGACATAGACAGAAGACGACAACCAACAGTAAAACTTCAACAGGATCAAGTATCTGTCATTGTCTGCCCCACTTTCCTGTAAGTGTGGTAACAGGTACGGTGTTAAACGCTGTGTGTGAACTCCTCAGGTGGTTTCAGGTTCTTTTAGACATCATACAGAGTCAAAGAAAGCTGAGGCAGTGTTTGTGCCTATAGATGATCACGAAAGACTATAAATATGATGGCTGTGTAGTTTACGATGGTTAACGTTTCATGAAGAATGGTTCCCTTTCAGATCATTTAAAATTATATTCATCAGTTTGAGAGATAATGGTGTGCATTTTTCCAGCTCATTAAATAGATTCATTTCTGATTCATTCCATCCTGAACCAACATTAGTGGGTTTCAGGATGATCAATATTGTGACTGTTATGGTGTATTTGATCTCCTGTTTCTTTTTTTTTTTTTTTTTTTCAGATTTTTTATGATCTTGTTTCGTCGGTCCTTGCTTGATATGTTTTATTCCCTTGTTTTATTCACTTATTCCACAGGTGTCAAACATGTGGCCCACCAAAGGGTCCTATCTGGCCCCTAGGATGAATTTATGACATTCAAAATTTACACTGAAGATATTAATAATCAAGGATGTTGAAATCATTTTAGGTCAGTTCGATCTAAAGTGGATCAGACTAGTAAAATATTATCATAATAACCTATAAATAATGAAAACTGCAAATTTTTGTCTTTGTTTTAGTATAAAAAAAGTAAACTTAGAAGAAAACGTTACATTTACAGACTATCCTTTTACAAAAAATATGAATAACCTGAACAAATATGAACAATCTAAAATGTCTTAAGAGAAGTAAGTGGAATTTTACCAATATTCTCCCTGTTACTAAACCTTTAAGTTGTGATGCACATGTATAAATGATCAACTTAGGCGTAATATTGTTAACATTGCACTTTTTTTCTGAAAAAATGTTCAGGTTGTTCATATTTGTTCATGTTATGTTAAAGTACGGTTCGTAGATGTAAACATTTTCATAATGGAATTTTACTTTTTTCACTCAAAAACATAGAGAAAACTCTGGAGTTGACATTATTTATAAGTTCTTATCCTATTATTTCTACCATTTTTACTGGTCCAGCCCACTTTAGATCATATTAGGCTATATTAGGAATATATAGGAATATATTAGGAATATATTAGGCATATTAGGAATGTGGCCCCTGAACTGAAATGAGTTTGGCACCCCTATTTATTCCATCAGGTTTCTTAATTCTGTTGATGGTCAAACATTGTGACCAGAGTATGTATCTGTTTGCTGGTCTATGCACTTTGACCTACACTGCTCTGGTTCTGGCATTTCAATTGCACTGAAAGGCTGTCCATGTGACTTTGTTTTGTTTGTGTATGTGTGTATATTGGATGTTTTTGTTGAATTCAGCAACTGGTAGTTTGTAAAATAAATTGCCCTATGGGGATAAATAAAGTAGTTTGAATTGAATTGAATATGTTGATATTATGTTAAGTAATTAGTTTTGTCACTCTTCAGTAAGCCTTTCATTGTTAAGCATGACATTTTTTTTTCATTGTTTATATACAGGTTGTCATTGTTAATGCTTTGTGGACTGTGTGCTATTAGTATCTTAAAACATGCTAATCGGACAGACCTGGGGACTATGTCACAAGTGCAGGAGTCAAATCACTGTGATAAAACTACAGATGTAAAGTGTCAAGATAATTAAGATAAATTTACCTGAATGATTTCTGTTTGTTTGTTTATGTTAATATAGTGTAGTTTGCTGAGAAGTGGAAAAGACAAAGAAGTGTGACATGATCCAATGAGAGCGAGGGATAAAGAAGTAGAAATATTCCTCATTCTTTCATACAAAATGATGTTATTTGGACTCTAAATACCAAGTCAAGCTGATAAATGATCAAATGTAATAATACTATGGGTTAGAGATGACCTTCCTTACATTTCCATATGGATATCATGAATTTTGGAGATTATGAGTTTAGTTAGACTAAGATATTATCAGTATCAATGGAGAACCCATGTGTTTTTTGTAGAAATAAAAAACAAATTGTTGGACCCAAATAAATCTAAATTAGGGCTGCATGAACAAATCCTGAGTGAATAAATCCATTCATCCATGTACAAAAACAGTGTGTAATACCATAAGCATTTAATTAATAAAACAATAAAAAAAAAACATAAAATGTTTTTTTTTCTCCATATAAGTGAACGAGTAAAACAGTGGCTCAAAGGGAAAATTATTTTTGTTATGAAAATGATGCTTGAAAATAAAAATGCAAATCAGTCAGTAAATGAATTAGAAGGTCAAGTCAGTGTGTGCAGAGCTCTGCAAAAGGCTAATTCAGTTTTCTTCTCATTACTCATTTCATTATTAAACTGCAAACAAATCACACATTATGACCCATATTTTCCTCCCCCTCATCTGTTGGTAGCACTGGTTAGTTTATTTTTTATTTTTTTTATTAATTTAACAGACTGCTACCAGGAATCTGTTATTGCAAAAGATGTTCAGTACAATAATCACAGACAAATATAAGTGATCACATATTTTCTTAGCAGAGGTAATACAAGTTGTACCTAATTTTGCATCTTTCCAAGTCTTTATAAAGAAACATTTCCTCTGAAAGGAAGATCAGCCATCAAACAAGCTTTGATAAGAGACCTTCTATAAATTACCAATGAACAAATGCATCATATCTGTGCAATTCTATTCAACTTCTCATCACTTCATATCTAGATACCATTATAAACTTCTCTAGCTGATGAATCCTCTTCAAATGCAGTTAAAAGGATCATTAAACACAGTGATAAATGATATATCAGAATCATTTTATGATGCAGAAATGTTAGCCTCTTCCCTATAAACCAAACCAGAGCCGTGGCTGGTGTTACAGCGTTGCTCTAAACCACATTACCAACCAGAGCCGCAAATCGATAACACAGGAGCTGTTTATTGTGCAGCTTTGAAGAAGCATCCACAGGTTACAGGTGTGGGTTAAGTCAGAGGAGGCAGACTGGGGGTAGGGGGATGCCGAGCAGCTTCTCATGGGTGTGTTGACAAATCCCCAGATATTGATTAGATGCAGGAGCTTCTGGACACATATGTCTGAGCTGATCTCCTCAAAGCTGGGGTGAGATGCTGTAAACTGCAGGCAGAAGAGGAAGCTGGGAGGGTATTAAATGTTGTGACAAAGACGTATGTACTTGGAAGAGAAAGCGTGTGTCTCTCGTGACAGCCTTATTGCTACTCGGTTTACTGTACACAGCAGTATGCAGCACAGGATGACTGATTACTCTGCAAGGGTTTATGGTTGTTGCAGTTGGACTATGTGTGTGTGTGTGTGAGTGTGTGTTTGTGTGAGATGGTCCTGTCCATCCAGTCAGTGAGATGCAGATCTGTTTGTATTGACATAGTAAAGAAACTGCACCCTCGTCAGCAATACTCAGCAAGACAGTCAATCACCAGCCAACGACCTGGATGCTCTCTTCCTCTGGGGTTCAATACATTCACACACACACACACACACACACACACACCTGAAGGATCACATGTCTTGATGGAGGGCTGATCCCACCGCACACCACAAACAAGCAAATCAAGACAAAGGAGTCTGGGGTTAATATAAGAAAACAAATACAGTCACCAAATACATGTATTTTAAAGATATTTAACATAAAAGCATATGTTGTTTGTGAAGGAGGAAGGTTTAGGGTGAACTCTCGCTGCAGTTGGTACATGTGACCATCAGATGGCACTGCTTTTCTTTTCAGTGCAGTGAAAGAGTTATGGCGTCTCCACGTTGTGCCCTGGTGTGTGTGTGTGTGTGCATGTGTGTGTTTCGTCAGCCATACATTACCAGGCATGCAGACCAATAGCATCATGCCTATAGGCTGAGACAACAAAGGAATGGCTACTGTAAAGACTGGGATATGGCAGCAAGAATGGGACAAAGGGCAGTCAGGTGTAATTGTCCAGTAGGAGATTACACAGAAATATGTACAATTTTTTTTAACCCTTTCATGCATGAATTATGAGAACCTTAATCAAGATTTTTTTTCCTAAGTGTTTTTATTCCTCTTTAGGCAAGAAAAAAAACAATGTGATGGAAATTTTTTATGAACCTGTTTTTTATGGAGTTACAAAAATGTCCACTCAGTTGGATACCGTGTGTTTATTTTTTGAAGAAAATAAACATGTATTTAAAATGCAATATCAGAAAGTGATATATTGTGTGAAAACGATGAAATATTATTTTAATGCAGCTAATCTGATGTTTTCTCACATTTTAGCATACTTTAAAACTAGTTATTACTCACTTCATGGAGATAATGTAAAAAAAAAAAAAAAAAAAAAAAAAACTTTTTGTTTCAGAAAACTGTTAATTACAGTCTAATAACAACTAGCCATTGATTTACTCTCAAACATGTTACTGCAGATCAGGTTTATCAAGAATAGCAAAGTTGTCTGATATGCAAATAAAACAATAAAACCCATGAATATACAAGAGAACAGCTGTAGAATAACTGTCCACTGTAGCGACCACTATCCATGAAAGGGTTAAATCAAGATTTTGTTTTCAATTTGATGCATTTTGTGTAAAAAAAAAAAAACTAAAAAAAACCCCAACATCATAACGTAAGTATGAGAACGTAAATGATAATAAAGTGATTCAATTTAATTTAATTTACAGGGGCTTTACTGGCAGTGGGCACGTTATTACCCCTTTCACTGCCAAAACATCAATCAAACTTAACTAAATGAGCATTTGTATTTATTTTTTAGTCTCTTTTCATCAAATACAATATGAAAAGTCATACCTAATGACTCCTACTAGCTAAAGTCAGCATTTGGTCCGATATCAGTTCCTGTGACAAAAACGTAGCTCAGAAAATAAAAAGTACTACCAATTTTTCATCAAATCTGTAAAACCTGAGTCATAACCTAAATATCACAAATCCGTTAGTCTTTCTGTGATTATGCACCTGAATCTCTTCTCTCACGCTGAACAATTTCGAAGTTGACTCCATCATGTGCAGTCCATCTGTTTACATACCAAGCCGGTAGGTCACTCGGGCATTTTCGGAAATTTGACGCGAAGCGCAGTATGGCCCCAGCAGCAACAAACAAGAAAACAGTTTCATTGCTGCTTGCTGCTGTGGCTGTGTGGAATTCCAAAAAGGCCCGAGTGACAGTTTGGTTTCAGTTTCAGTTTGGTTTGGTATTTTCGAAGTTGTTCACCGTGAGGGAAGTGATTCAGGTGTGTCATCACAGAAAGACTAACGGATTTGTGATACTTAGGCTATGACTCGGGTTTTCCCGATTTGATGAAAAATTGGTGACAAAAGTCTGTTTTGACCCTGGGTCATAATTTGTCTATTTATACACTCAACAAAAATATAAACGCACCACTTTTGTTTTTGCTCCCATTTTTCATGAGCTGAACTCAAAGATCTAAAACTTTTTCTGTGTACACACAAGCTTTATTTCTCTCAAATATTGTTCACAAATCTGTCTAAATTTTTGTTAGTAAACACTTCTTCTTTGCTGAGACAATCCATCCACCTCACAGGTGTGGCATATCAAGATGCTGATTAGACAGCACGATTTTTCCACAGGTGGGCCTTAGGCTGGCCACAATAAAAGGCCACTCCAAAATGTGCAGTTTTATCACACAGCACAATACCACAGATGTCACAAGTTTTGAGGGAATATGCAATTGGCATGCTGACTTCAGGAATCTCCACCAGAGCTTTTGCCCGTGAATTGAATGTTCATTTCTCTACCATAAGCCATCTCCAAAGCTGTTTCAGAGAATTCATGAAGAAGACTGTGCGAGGAAAATGGTGGTCACACCAAATACTGACTGGTTTTCTGACCCCCCTGGACCACCCAATACAGTAAAACTGCACATTTTAGAGTGGCCTTTTATTGTGGCCAGCCTAAGTCACACCTGTGCAATAATCCTGCTGTCTAATCAGCATCTTGATATGCCACACATGTGAGGTGGATGGATTATCTCAGCAAAGGACAAAGGAGAAGTGCTCACTAACACAGATTTAGACAAATTTATGAACAATATTTGAGAGTAATAGGCCTTTTGTGTACATAGAAAAAGTTTTAGATCTTTGAGTTCAGCTCATGAAAAATGGGAGCAAAAACAAAAGTGGTGCGTTTATATTTTTGTTCAGTGTATGTATATGTATATATGTTTTCTGTTTAGTGTGTGTGTGTGTTCTCCCCCCGTCCTGTAGGTGTGCTGTGCCCCTTTTTGTGTCTGTTTGTTGCAGGAACCAGATTGGTGGAAGGTGATTGCCTGGCCCCTTTAAAAATGGCCCTGGAGCTTCCATCCATGCTCTCTCTTGCCTCCTGCCAGCTTCCAACCCTGTGTTCGTGTGTGTGACCGTCAGTCTTCTTGTGCTCGTGTACCCATTCGATTGTATATAGTTGTAAATAGTTTTTGGTTGTAAACTGAACCTTTTTCAGGTAGGGGAGGTTGGCTCTTTTGTTTTCCCATTTTCTCCTGTTTTTTGGTCAGGAAGTTAGGTTAGTTTTCTGTATTTTATTTCTTGCATTTATTTTGAGTAGGTAAGTTAGTTTAAACTTGACAGAAGATATTTTTTGTTGTTTTAGCCGCTCCCTCCCCTAACCCTTCCTTAGTTGTTTAGAAAAAAATAATTGTAATAAACATTGTAAACTTTAGTTTTCGACTGACGTGTGTGCTTGGGAGCTGGGAGGGGACAAAATTGAGCACATTATGTTCACCCTGGTAAACCCCTAGGCCGGGGCGTAACAAGTCATACGCAGCTTTAAGTAGTAAATGGCGGTCACGCTAAATAGTTAGTTTTTTTCTGAAATTGTTCTTTTTAATGCTGTTCCTATTTCCTGTATATTCTGGTTTTATCTTAAAACAGATTTCGAATTACATATGTAAGGATATAACTTTGCTAAAACAGAATGAGTAATAGTATTCTGAGACTTTTGCACAATACTATATCTCAGTAGTAACCGATGAACTCCCATTAAGAGGACTAATGAGTAATACAGCCTGCTGTTGTTGTACGCAGTGCCCTGTTAATATCATTATGAGCTGTGGTTCAGTTAGTGTTGCACTCTTTATACTAATAGATCCCTCTGGTGAGCTCACTGGTATTTTATGGTCACCTATTGATCATGTGATTAGCGGCCCAGCAGGGTCCTCCCACTTCGTGTCCAGTTGAGAGTAATGGTTATTGAGTGAGCTGTCAATGGTAAAGAAGGACATTGACCAGAGGAACATGGTGTGAGTGGGGGTGGGTGGGTGGGTGAGTTGAGGGTTGGTTTAGCAGCAGTCACTCTGACCTTCAGCCTGCTGAAGTCAACGATATTTGATCATACAAACCAGTGACCTCCACCTGCGAACCCCTCGCTCCATTCACCCATCTCTCAACCTTAACCTGACTCTTTATCACATGATGCTTAAATGGTCCTGTGTTTTCCAGCGCAGGAGCAGTCCGTCCATTAGGCGAGCTATCCTTCATCCTGCGGGTGATGATGCAATTTGAGAGCAATGCAATCATTCCACATGATCCAATCTTGGAGTAAAACCTTGGGATTAAAGTGGACCCTCAGGCCAGTGCTCATTTTATATTTTTTCTGTTGTCAATAAAACATGCTCAGCAGCTTCATATTGGTTTCTTTGTGTTTCTAAAGCTTCATTCATAGACCTTGTATACATGAATCATTTGTGTTTTCCTTCGTCTTGTGTTTCGCTTAAGGCCAGATCCTGACCCTAGAGTAACAAGAAAATACAAATCAGGTTTTTGAAATGGTTACCATGAGATACTGTAGGTGGAACAAAAGCATTTAAACTTACCGTCGAGTGTTTGTACCTCTTGCACACGGAATAAATTATTATTTAAAGTGTTAAATACAGGCCAAATAAAGGGAAATAACACAACAAATGATCATGTAGGACAGAGGATTAAGAATCTGTATGATGTATGCGTGTGTCACCGGATTTGTAAAATCAGATGAGGCCGTGGAAAAATAAATGCTCCTGGGATTTCTGAGGGAGGGCATGTGTATGAGGATGGTTGGTTTCATGGGAAATGGTGATTATTTGAAGGGAGACAAGTTTCAGAGCAGTGAGCATTTCATTTAGCATGGATGGGTAACAGTGTAATATTCTAATTATTATCAGCAGAAAAAATAATATCATATATCTGGTCATCTGATACCAATAATACCAATCATACTGTATATAGTACTAATAGTGACTTGATAATGAATTGTCATTTTGTCCTGGTCAAAATAAAGACTTTTAATTCAACACTACATTCACCAGTTCATCGCTAAATTTGTCTGTACATTATTGCTGCAGGTTCTGTATATTTGCTTTATAACCAATTTAGAAGTCCACAGTACAGATGAGGTTCAGGAACAGACACTGAAGTGTATATTAATATCGGAAAAATTATTATTTGATCATGTTGATTAAATGTAACGACTATGAACCTGGTGTCCAATATGAAAGTCTCCCCGTTTTTTTTTTTTTTTACATCAGATACCTCTCTGAGACTGTGGGAGGAAAAGAAAGTGTATGTTATCCACTCACCTCACAACGTCTAGTGACACTAAATATAGTTAAAAGTGTAACTGAAGCTGCAATTAAGTCATTTCTAAAGGTATAATGTGCAGGATTTAATGGCATCAAGTGGTGAATTTTGCCTCCCTCTGATTTCAGTCACATAAGAGAGACGAGAGTGGATGCAGACTAAAGATTGTGAGGTTTGTTCATTCTGAGCTCCAGTAGAAATATGGCAAAACATTCCTGTAGATGTAACTTATGCAAATGTATTTTTTAAAAAAAAGAAATACAGGTATAAAAAATCTAGGGTCACAAAATACCACAGTTTCACACACAAATAACATGGTTAGGGTTAGGAAAAGACTACGATCAGGGCTAAAATATAAAATCCACTTGAGTTTGTTACTCTGTCAATATCATACACAAGTTTTTATCCTTGTTAGACAACATTTTTATGTGAAAGTACAGGGTGTCCCAAAAAAATTGACATCATTTCATCACCTGATAATTTGTTTAAAATTTGTTTGCTGTTTTTGCTCAAAAAAGTGTAATCATTTTTATTGTTCTGCTTTCAGGAATAGACATGCTGTTAACTGCAGCAGAAAAGGCATTCTGTGCATTGAAGTATACCCAAACTCAGTCAGTTGTACGGTGGCCAACAAGGGCCAAACCCATCGCAACGGCCCAATACGTCTAAGTTAGAGAAAACAGCTGAAAGCACAGAAACGATGCAAATTCACAAACTCAAACACAAGTCTAAATGAGGTGCAAAAAGAGGAATGGGGTGCAAATGAAAAAAAAAAATGCACCGCAAGAAACAAAAACAAATGCATAATCATCAAATGCTGTGCAAATAAAGAAACGGTGCAAACCAAGAAAATATCTGCAAACAAAAAACGCTGCAGAACCAGTCACTACAACAGAAGTGCTCCAAACCTGTAGGGGGCAGCGTTTATAGACAACAGACTAGTGTCAAATATAGTCAAATAAAAGTCACATTACCGCTACGCTGTAACTTCAGTTTGTTCCCACTGTAGTTTGAAACACTGTCAGTCAGCTGTTCTCTGTCTCTCTCTCCATCCTGTGTGTCTCTGCATTGAGCTGTTCTGCTGACAGCGCCCCCTACAGGTTTGGAGCACTTCCGCTGTAGTGACTGGATATGCAGCGTTTTTCGTTTGCAGGTGTTTTCTTGATTTGAATCATTTTGTGCTTTGCATCGTTTCTTTATTTGCACAGCATTTGATGATTATGCATTTGTTTTTGTTTCTTGTGGCGCATTTTTTCATTTGCACCACGTTCCTCTTTTTGTACCTCATTTAGACTTGTGTTTGAGTTTGTGAATTTGCATTGTGTCTGTACTTTCAGCTGTTTTCTCTAACTTAAACGTATTGGGCCGTTGCAATGTGTTTGGCCCTTGTCGGCCACCGTACAATTGACTGAGTTTGGGTGTATTTCAATACACAGAATGCCTTTTCTGCTGCAGTTAACAGCATGTCTATTCCTGAAAGCAGAACAATAAAAATGATTACACTTTTTTGAGCAAAAACAGCAAACAAATTTTAAACAAATTATTACCTCCGCCAAGGAGGTTATGTTTTTGCCAGGGTTTGTTTGTTTGTCTGTTTGTCTGTCCGTTAGTGTGCAACATAACTCAAAAAGTTATGGACAGATTTTGATGAAATTTTCAGGGTTTGTTGGAAATGGGATAAGGAAGAAATGATTAAATTTTGGTGGTGATCGGGGGTGGGGGGGCCCACGGGGGGGCCCATTTCCAACAAACCCTGAAAATTTCATCAAAATCTGTCCATAACTTTTTGAGTTATGTTGCACACTAACGGACAGACAAACAGACAGACAAACAAACAAACCCTGGCAAAAACATAACCTCCTTGGCGTGGGGGGGCCCACGGGCGGGGGGGGGGGGGGGCACTGATCAGCCTTGGCGGAGGTCTGCGCTCTCTGAGTGCTTTTCTAGTTAGGTGATGAAATGATGTCAATTTTTTTGGGACACCCTGTACTTTCACGTAAAAATGTTGTCTAACAAGGATAAAAACTTGTGTATGATATTGACAGAGTAACAAACCCAAGTGAATTTTATATTTTAGCCCTGATCGTAGTCTTTTCCTAACCCTAACCATGTTATTTGTGTGTGAAACTGTGGTATTTTGTGACCCCAGATTTTTTATACCTGTATTTCTTTTTTTTAAAAAATACATTTGCATAAGTTATATCTACAGGAATGTTTTGATATATTTCTGCTGGAGCTCAGAATGAACAAACCTCACAATCTTTAGTCTGCATCCACTCTCGTCTCTCTTATGTGACTGAAAGCAGAGGGAGGCAAAATTCACCACTTGATGCCATTAAATCCTGCACATTATACCTTTAGAAATGACTTAATTGCATTTTTTCATTTGCACCACGTTCCTCTTTTTGTACATCATTTAGACTTGTGTTTGAGTTTGTGAATTTGCACTGTTTCTGTACTTGCAGCTGTTTTCTCTAAATGAGCTGCATGGGGCTGTTGCAGTGTATTTGGCGCTTGTCGGCCACCGTACAAATGTGAATGTGCAACATGAATTTGTTGGAAAATTTTATAAACAATCGCCAACAAGAAAGCAGATTTGGATGTGGCATAAGAAGTTTCAAGAGGAAGGAAGTCCAGTACCGATTTGATGTGTGCTAAGTCACAAGTGAACACACTGAACATTTGTAACAAGTTTGGAACACTATAAAATTACAATCCCCCAGAATTTTTCATTTGAAATTTGTAGAATAAAACATTTTATGCCCACAGTAAATTCTATTATGTGTTATTTCTCCTAATCACGTAGTCACTCCGGTATGGACATCTCAAATTATGTCCATTTTTTCGGGACACCCTGTATTTATGCTGCCACAAGAGGCTGCCAACGCAAACACTGACTATTTAAGCCCCTTTAAAAAAAAAAAAAAAAAAAAAAAAACTGACCAGGATTGTTGTTGTTCTTGCTGTATATTCTGTTTCTGCAAATACATCCTCCTGAATCCTACACAGCGTACCTTAACCCTTTCATGCACTGTCCACTCCAGTGGACAGTTCTTGTCCAGCTGTTCTCCTGTATATTAATGGGTTTTGTTGTTTTAGTTCCATATCAGCCAACACAGTGGACGCTTATGCACCATCCCATACACTGTAATTCAGATCATTACTGTAACTTTGCTGTTCTTGATAAACCTGATCTGCACTAACATGTTTGAGTGTAAATCAATTGTTATTTGTTAGACAAGAAGGTTTTTTTTTTTGCATATTATCTCCATGAAGTGAGTAATTACTAGCATTAGAATATGTTAAAATGTGAAAAGACATCAGATTAGCAGCGTTAAAAATGTTTTTATTTCATTGTTTTCATATCACTCTCTGATATTGGGTTTTAAACACATGTTTCTTTACTTCAAAAATTAAATGCATGGATATTTTTGTAACTCCATAGGAAAAAAAAAAAACTCGATCGCATAGTGTTTTTCATGGCTAAACACTGAAGAAAAAAATCTTGACTAAAGTTCTCATAATTCCTGCATGAAAGGGTTAAAATGTTCTTTGTTTTGACCTGAAGGGTGTATTCTCAGTGGACTTCAGGGTACACACTTTGTTGACACTTTGCTCATGTAAAGGTATCACTTTGTACTGCTTTAAAGATCAGAGAAAGTATAAATACAACAAACATGCTTCAAATAATTGCATTTATCCACCTTTTGATACCATTGATAATACATTTGCTTAATAATACATGTCGCACCCATCTCCATCTCTGTTCAGTGACGTCCGTTACAACTGGCCTGGAGACAGCTGGGCAAACACTGACCTGTATCAGCCCCTTTTCCCCACGACCCGTTAAGCTGACCTCACCCCTACCAGATCCCCACTTAGGCCCCCTGCTCCCTCTGTTGGCCCCTCAGTGCCCCACCTCAGCAACCCAGCAACTGGACCTGATGCCCACCCAGGTTTGGGGGTCCCTTACCATGAGCAACGACTTAGACGGAGGAATGCTAAACAGTTAAGAGCTTGGGCAAATATAAAAGGTCTCTCCACAAAGGCGTGAGGTCAACTCCTTCAGACGCTACAGTTCACCAGACAGCGCCACCATCGGTCTGTCTTTATTTTTGAGTTCCTGTCGTTCTCCTGCTGCACAGTATGAAGACGGAAGTTCCATTCCTTTGTTTTATATTTAGTGCCGTTATCGACAAACAAAACTTTTCTGTTTCTGTTCCTCCATCTTTCTATCTTCGTATTTCCCAACACACACACACATACAGACCAACAGACACACACAACCCACGCCTGATTTATTCCCCTGTGAGTGCACTCCTTAACCCTTCCAAGGCTCGAGCAGCCAGCCTTATATAATCTGCAGAGTACACTTTTATGGACATGATAAAATAAACTCTCATTCTTAAAAGAAAACCCTCTGCACTTTGGTGAAAGAAATGCCTTTATTTAACAGATTGGGATGCATTTTTAAAATTCATTTCCATACATTATCAGCTTTCCAGCTTTTAAGGAGAAAATTAAACCCAGCTAATGACCAGGAAAAAAGAGTTTCCTACTTGTGACCCATCTTTGCTCACTGTATCTCCGTCCTCCATCCAAGTGGAGCCACAGGCAAAAGCAACAAGGAAGGGACAGAAATGACATTATATTTTTCAGTCTTTTTCAACAGTATAGGCAAAGAGAATAATAACCAAGAGTACTCATATTTCAATGTAATAGTATAGTAACATTTCATACAATATACGATGATATTCATGTGCTTGTAATAGTTTATTTAACCTGTTTAACCCTGACCATATTTTTAGGAGAAAAATGCCTAAAAAGACATACCCAAAGTACATGAAGAATTACTTCACAATAATAAGGTTCATATGGATGTTCTTGATGTCTATGGACATTTAGAGACCTCACAGAATCTATTCCCATTGTCTAAAATATTGTATCTGTTACTATGCCTGAGTAAACTGTAACAAATTAAAAGAGAAATTAGAATTTTTTTATCCTCGCCTGTTTTTTTCGGCTGGATTGACGATGATATGCGTAAATTAATTGTTCGTGTCGGAGATTTTTAATAGCGTATATTTCACCCCACAAAGATTAAAAATCATGTTTGAACATTAAAGTTTGCACTAAAATACACTTTTGATGTACTTTTATTAACATTAGGGTCTAAACTTTGAGCAAAAGTTGAAAAAAACATTCATTGTCCTGATTTATTATATTTTTATAGTAGACAAATATTAATATAATTTTTTCGGCCCACGGGCGGGCTGATAGGGCTAAAGGGGTTAAAGCTCTCATATACAGGGTGGGGAAGCAAAATTTACAATGAACATTTAGTTGTTTTTTCTCAGCAGGCACTACGTCAATTGTTTTGAAACCAAACATATATTGATGTCATAATCATACCTAACACTATTATCCATACCTTTTCAGAAACTTTTGCCCATATGAGTAATCAGGAAAGCAAACGTCAAAGAGTGTGTGATTTGCTGAATGCACTCGTCACACCAAAGGAGATTTCAAAAATAGTTGGAGTGTCCATAAAGACTGTTTATAATGGAAAGAAGAGAATGACTATGAGCAAAACTATTACGAGAAAGTCTGGAAGTGGAGGAAGCAACAAAAAACGTACCAAAGCTTTTATTAAAGCTCTCAAATCCAAAATCTTAAAGGATCCAACCAAATCCATGAGAAAAATGGCAATTGAACTTGAGGTAGACAACAAGACCGTTAGAAATGCAGTAAAATATGATTTGAAGTTAAAATCTTACACAAGGACACCAAACACTTGTTGACAACAGCAACAAATCCAACTTTAGCAATTTTTGGGAATCATGTTTATGGCCGTCTTCTAGCCCAGATCTAAACCCTCTGGATTCTGCTATTTGGGGCATTTTAGAACATGCTACCAATAGAACATCACACAGCAATGTTGACTTTCTTAAAGATACTATTAAAGAAGAATGGGAGAAGTTGTCACCTGAATATTTGAGGAACACTTGCGCAAGTTTCAGGAAGCGTGTGAAGGCAGTTATTGAGAAAGAAGGAGGACACATAGAATAAAAACATTTTCTATTATGTCAATTTTTTTGTGGCAAATAAATTCTCATGACTTTCAATAAACTAATTGGTCATACACTGTCTTTCAATCCCTGCCTCAAAATATTGTAAATTTTGCTTCCCCACCCCGTACATGTTTATTTATGACATTTGTAGGCACTCATAAGGCACTTTTTCACAGTTTATAGATGGCATGAACACTTAAATAAAAGCCTTGAGTTTGTTGGGATTGTTTAATAACATTAAGAACATACATACTATATTGTCATTGTTGAATTTTGATCAAGCTTTTGTTCCTTTATGACAGCATCTAAATCTAGAATTTCTGCTTTGAAATACTCCGAAATTACTCTAAATGATCATTTGTGTTTAGACAAAGAATTCTGATGTTATGTCATAGTACTGTCCATATATGCACTAAATGTATATAATCTGCAGAGTTCACTTTTATATAGATAATAAAATAAACTCTCATTCTTAAAAGAAACCCCTCTGCACTTTGGTGAAAGAATTTACTTTATTTAACAGATTGGGATGCATTTATAAAATTAATTTCCATACATAATCAGCTTTCCAGCTTTTAAGGAGAAAATTAAACCCGCTAATACCAGGGAAAAAAGAGTTTCCTACTTGTGACCCATCTTTGCTCACTGTATCTCCGTCCTTCATCCAAGTGGAGCCACAGGCAAAAGTACCATGGAAGGGACAGAAATGACATTATATTTTTCAATCTTTTTAAACAGTATAGGCAAAGAGAATAATAACCAAGAGTACTCATATTTCAGTGTAATAGTATAGTAACATTTCATACAATATACAATGATATTCATGTGCTTGTAATAGTTTATTTAAAGCCCTCATATACATGTTTATTTATGACATTTATAGGCACTCATAAGGCACTTTTTCACAGTTTATAGACGGCATGAACACTTAAATAAAAGCCTTGAGTTTGTTAGAATTGTTTAATAACATTAAGAACATACATACTATATTGTCATTGTTGAATTTTTATCAAGCTTTTGTTCCTTTATGACAGGATCTAAATCTAGAATTTCTGCTTTGAAATACTCCGAAATTACTCTAAATGATCATTCGTGTTTAGACAAAGAATTCTGATGTTATGTCATAGTACTGTCCATATATGCACTAAATGTATATAATCTGCAGAGTTCACTTTTATATAGATAATAAAATAAACTCTCATTCTTAAAAGAAACCCCTCTGCACTTTGGTGAAAAAATTTACTTTATTTAACAGATTGGGATGCATTTATAAAATTAATTTCCATGCATAATCAGCTTTCCAGCTTTTAAGGAGAAAATTAAACCCGCTAATATCACGGAAAAAAGAGTTTCCTACTTGTGACCCATCTTTGCTCACTGTATCTCCATCCTCTAGCACCTGCTGAGAGGTAGATTTCTGCTTCCAGCATAGCAACTGCAGGAGTCTCTCCAGTCCCCCATGTGTGGCCACGCCCTGGGGTCTAATTAATACAACACACTGTGCATCCATATGGTTCTATGTGATTAAACCGATAGAGAGTGGAGGGCAGATAAAGGAAAGGAAAGAATGAAAAGATGAGCCCCCTCTTCCATGTTTCCTCCGCTGATGGAGACCGATACACTGTATTGCTGCATTAGCTGTTTCCCTGCATGCAACAACTGTACTCCGTTCAGGCCAATGAAACTGGAAGCTGACCTTGGCACAAAGCAGCACGATTAGACCCCGCAAATCAATACATAAAATGCTTGACTCAATCAAAGAGACAATGAATATCAGCTTCTTTTCATGTCATCTGCTATAAAACAACTCTTCCTCAAGGCAGGATGTAAGTACTGGAACAAAGAGCTGACTCTCTTGTTGGAACAAAGCCTTATTTGCAGGCCACAATTCCCAAGTGGGTTTGTTCCAGAGTATGGATTAGAGATAGGTGAGGGCTGGGGGTAATGGAGGCGGACAGAAGATGGGCAACATCCAAGCGGCAAGATAACAAATATATTTTCTCTCTTACCCTCTTTTATCGGCCCACGATACAAGACGATTTTTTTTTTTTCTTTCAGGTTTAGGGTTATTTTTGTTAACAGAATAGATTGTGTGTCTGTGCACTATTGACTCAGTGTCCAGGGCTGTACCAGTGTGAAATGTGTGATTACCTGACGTTTCTCTAATGGTGTTTTCCAGTCCCTTCTGCACATGTCCTTAAGTCTGACTTTGAAATAAAGTGACCTACAATTAATCTGATGTTAAATACAGTGACATAAAAAATCCAAACTCTTTTTTAGTCCTTCAACCTTTATAAATTAAATGAGATTTACAACCTATATTTTTCCATAAGGTGAATGTACCTGTGCCAAAAAAAAAAAAAAAAGTATAGTTTATTTGAGGGTCAGTCATGAGGTTTTGGACATATTGATGAAATAGAATGCAGATACAATAATAACCATGTCTTATTATACTTATTATACAGGGTGTCCCATAAGTCTCCATACATAGGAAAAATAAATGTTTCTTGACATAAACCATTTTTATTTATATAATATGCTCTATATGACTGCCATTATGTCGGGAACACATTTCAATGCATGTCTGCTGAAGAACTATAAAGAAGAAATATAAAGAAATACATGTTAGAACCATATATGTATGGAATGTATTATGTCTCCTATGTATGGAGACTTATGGGACACCCTGTACAATGTATTATACTACTTCAAGATTTTTACTATTTAAGAATATGGGTATAATACCAGGGTTAGGGAAATACACAGAGGCCTGCAAAGCTGTATTTAAAAAAAAAAATCACATGTATTGTTGTATAATATATAGATATACTGTATATACATGAACTCTGCTCTCTAGTGGTTCAGTCCTGGATTATGTATATGCACCATCCATCTCAACCCCCTTTCTGTCTATTGTGGAACAGTGAAAAACTCATTGCTAAAACACCCTCGCATCGGTGTACTTGTACTTACATATGTTGATAGGACACACGCTTTTGGTTCATTAAAGATAACACTAAATGTATTGGTTGTTTGCTGAAATACACAATAACAATGTGTTTTTCTGGGGACTGAGGTGAAATATATGCAGAGTAAATGAGCACTGTGCATGACAGTTGGTTGGCATAACCTGTTAATGATTTCAACATCACCTTTCCATTGCTTTTTGATTTCACATCCTCACACTTACAGCTATTAATTGCTTCCACCTAACACATCCCCTCCTTCGAGCCGCCCCAGCTCTCCATCCTCTGCTCCCTTTGTCCCACCTTCCCTTCTTTCTTTGTCCTGCTCTACACATCACTGCCGTCGTGCACACAGGGGATGTAATATCTTTGCTGGTCCCCCTCCCCCACTCTGTACCCTCCTCCCCCCTTTTTCTGTCTTGAGGGCGCCTGGGTACATTGTACATGTTAACCGTGAGCACGGTGAGCAGTCGCTCAAACGCTAAGTGTGTGCATGCGTGTGCGCCTCAGTGATAAATGAGGAGAAACTTGAGGGACAGCGGAGGCTGTGTCATAGATGATGACTGCATATCTGGGCATGTGGGCCCTACTTTCACTGCCATTGAAAAGGCCGCCCGATTTATCTCTCAAATACATATAAATGTGTTATAAGGGCAGCTCTACAGCCTGTATGGTCGGCTTCAGCTCGACGATTCCCCCGGCACACATTGCAATCACATCAGCCCTCCTTTTCTCAGAAACAGTCACTCCATTAATGCTTTCAGTGCCACGTCTCCAGTGGCCTCAGCATGTTAATGCCCACATTCTCCATCAGTCACCCTCCACCACCTGACACACCATCTTAAAGTGGAGCCACAGGCAAAAGCATCAGGGAAGGGACAAGAGGCAGAAATGGCATTATATTTTTCAACCATATAGACATGAGGAACAGATTCAGGAACCGTACTGGCAAAGAGAACAATAACCATGACCACTCATATTTCAGTGTAATAGTATAGTAACATTTCATACAGCATGCATTTATATTCATGTGCTCGTAATACATGTTAGTTTATTTAAAGCCCTTCTATACATGTTTATATGCACTCATAAGAAACTTCTTCACAGTTAATAGACTGCATAAGCACTTCAATAAAAGCCTTGAGCTTGTTGTGATTGTCTGTCAGCAAGAAGGTCTTTACTGTGTTCAACAAAATGACTATAAAGTCATTATTACACTTACTGAGCTTTCGTTCCTTTATGACAGGATCTAAATCTAATATTTCTACCTTGGAATTCTCAGAAATTACTTAAAATTTTCATTAGTATTTAGACAGAGTTCTAATGTTATGTCATATGTATGGAGACACACTGAATTTATTCACAGCCACAGGTTGGTGTGTTGCTGTGAATTTCTGTGACCAGTAGGGGGAGCAGTGTGTCATTGTAGCAGTGAGTCTGCAGAAACAACTTTCAGTGTCAGAGAAAGTGACAAAGTGATACAAAAAAATAGAAGGATTGTTGTTGTTTTCACCACAGAACAAAACTACTGAATACAAACCATACAGAAAACTGAGGTGGTTTCTAGTCTTAGTGGGAAAAACAGAGCTAAGCTAACAGAGGTATAATGTAAACTAACGGCTGAGACAGCAGAGTGAGATTAGTGGTATTTTCAGACAGTGCCTGGCTGTTTGTTTGCTGATACCATAATACAGATGTGTGTAAACAAGGAGCTTCAGATGTTATTCAATAAGTGATATAGGGTGTGGATACACGGTGTTGATCCATTAGTGGATTTGCTAGTTGTGGGTGTATCATTTTTAGTATTAGTACTGTAAGCCTTTGATTAATAGATAGTTTATTGTGCCTTTACCAACACTTAACTCAGGAGAAGGTGCACATTCACCATAAACTGCTGGCGAATGAATCCCTGGCTCCGTTTATATGTCAGTGCAAGGGCTTTGTCCAGTGAGGCAGAGAAGGAAATTATAAATCCATTTAATTAAAGGTTTATTCAACATGATAAGGCATTGTTATTACATTGGACCTGGAAGCTGCACAAAAGAATATTTGAGTCTTATTTACATATAATAATGTGTGATTATGGCGACACAGTAGTGCAGTGGATAGCACTCGTGCCTCACAGCAAGAAGGTCCTGGGTTCCAACACCAGTCGACGGGGGGTGGGACCTTTCTGTGCAGGGTTTGTATGTTCTCCTCATGTCTGTGTGGGTTCTCTCCGGGTACTCCAGCTTACTCCCACCATCCAAAGACATGCACTAATAGGTTAATTGGTTAATCTAAATCGCCCATAGGTGTGAATGTGAGAGTGATTGGTTGTCTCTATGTGTCAGCCCTGCGATGAACTGGCGAAATGTCCAGGGTGTATCCCGCCTTTGCCCCTATGTAGCTGGGATAGGCTCCAAGTGACCACCGTGACCCTAGTGAGGATAAAGCGGGCTCAGAAAATGAATGAATGAATGTGTGATTACTGTCTTATCACCATTTATACATCTGCTTCACTACTACGTGCATAGTCAAATATTATCCATTTTTCTGATATTTGTAAAACACCTCATTCTACAAGTATATACTACATAGTCTATGGTTAAAACATCCCAAACTACATACAACTGTGTCTATAAATGTTGCTTAAATCATTCAGTAATGATAGCCCCCAAAAACAGTGTATCATACGGTGGCCCAGAGGTGCAACAGGCCAAAAAATTATCCACTAGACGAAAAAAATTATCTACTACAAGAAAAAAAAAGAGAACAGCCTAAAAAAAGATCCACTAGATGAAAAAAATTATCTACTACAAGAAAAAAAAGAGAACAGCCTAAAAAAATTATCCACGAGATGAAAAAAATTATCTACTACAAGAAAAAAAAAGAGAAAAACAGCCCCAAAAAATTATCCACTATAAGGAAAAAAAAAGAGAGAACAGCCTAAAAAAATTATCCACTAGACAAAACTTTTCAACTTTGTCAACTTTTCGCGTTAGCATTAGCTTATCAACGAACCTTCACACAGTGCACACAAGGGCCATTTACCACTGAAAACTAACCCCAACCATACCCTAACCCTAACCTTAACCATTTAACGCCCATGCCTAACCTGGAGCAGATACTGGAACCGTATTTAATCATTTAACTGCTTTGCAAACTATATTAATGGAAATATCTATATTTTAAAATAACTTTATTTTTTAGCGCACGACCTCCACTTCCGGTGGGGTACTTCCTTAGCATTAGCCACATTAGCCGAAAGCCTTAAAATTTTTCAGCCTATCCTTTTATTTTTTGTGGTGGTCTTAATTTTAAAGCAAGACACCTTTCGGGTAAACAGCGCCCCCGTAATTGAAAAGGTGGATGATGGTTTTTTTTTTCTTATAGTGGATATTTTTTTGGGCTGCTCTCTTTTTTTTTCTCATAGTAGATAAATTTTTTCACCTGTTCTTTTTTTTTTTTCTTATAGTGAATAATTTTTTGGGCTAATAGATAATTTTTTTTTGCCTGTTCTCTTTTTTTTTTCTTTTAGTGGATAATTTTTTTGGCTGGTCTCTTTTTTTTCTTATAGGGGATTTTTTTTTTCATCTAGTGGATAATTTATTTTAGGCTGTTCTCTTTTTTTTTTTTTTACAGTGGATAATTTTTTTTTGGGCTGTTCTCTTTTTTTTCTTGTAGTAGATAATTTTTTTCATCTAGTGGATAATTTTTTTAGGCTGTTCTCTTTTTTTTTTTCTTGTAGTAGATAATTTTTTTCATGTAGTGGATAATTTTTTTTAGGCTGTTCTCTTTTTTTTCTTATAGTGGATAATTTTTTTAGGCTGTTCTCTTTTTTTTCTTGAAGTAGATAATTTTTTTCATCTAGTGGACAATTTTTTTAGGCTGTTCTCTTTTTTTTCTTATAGTGGATAATTTTTTTGGGCTGTTCTCTTTTTTTTCTTGTAGTAGATAATTTTTTTCATCTAGTGGATAATTTTTTTAGGCTGTTCTCTTTTTTTTCTTATAGTGGATAATTTTTTTAGGCTGTTCTCTTTTTTTTCTTGTAGTAGATAATTTTTTTCATCTAGTGGATAATTTTTTTAGGCTGTTCTCTTTTTTTTCTTATACTGGATAATTTTTTTGGGCTGTTCTCTTTTTTTTCTTGTAGTAGATAATTTTTTTCATCTAGTGGATAATTTTTTTAGGCTGTTCTCTTTTTTTTTTTTTCTTGTAGTAGATAATTTTTTTCGTCTAGTGGATAATTTTTTGGCCTGTTGCACCTCTGGGCCACCGTAGTATCACTACTGACACTTCTGACATGAATGAATCATATTACTACATAGTTTTAAAGATTCCGTTTGGAGTTTTTGTCCTCTAGTACACTGGTTCTCAACTGGTCTGGCTTTAGGACCCACTATCACCCCTCGATGACAAGCCACGACCCAAATTGATACAAGTTAAACTTCTCAAATGTATTTAATAAAAAGATGGTGTGTCACTGTTTTTTATAGAGATTTGAAATTTCGCCCATCATTAGTGAATGGGAGAAGAAAAAAGATTTTAAAAATTCATAAAAAATTGGAACTTTGACTTATTTTTCCCAAAATGTAATGACATCAATTCTGGGTCACTGGCAATATATAAACCAAATTTGGTATGAATTCAACCAGCAGTTTTGCTACTACAGACATTTGAATGTCACCCATAAATGGAAAAAACAAACAAACAAGATTTTAAAAATTCATAAAAAAAAATTGAAACTTTGACCTACTGCTCCCAAAATGTGGTGACATCTATTCTAGGTCACTGGTAATCTATAAACCCAATTTGGTATGAATTCAACCACTAGTTTTGCTGCTAGAGTGTTAACAAACAAACAAACAAAAAACGAAGAAACAAACCGAACCAAAAACAATACCCATTGCCTCCCCTTTGGGTAGGTGGGTGGGGTAATAATGCACAGGTTTCTTAACATTATTTTTTGCCCAGACAAAGGCCCATCACCCACTGAAAATGGGTTTGCGACTGGTGTCCCTGGCCCCCTGGGGCCTGTGCTTGGCTGCTGTGGGGCCTCTGGTGGGGGCCTCCCTCGACCATCTTCAGGGCGGGCACACTGTTACCTCTTGGGGGGGGGGCTGGATCCCCCCTCTCTGTGGTGTCTGCTGGATGGCCAGGTCTTGGGGCCCTCTTGGTCGCTCCCTGATCCTTGGAGGGAGTGCGGTTGTGGTTGCATGTCTGTGTTCTTCACCTCAGTCTGTTTGCCTTGTTCACTCTGTCACAGCAGATGAATGTGAACAACTCATGTTGTGTGGATTTGTTTCTGGTATTATTTGTTATAGGTATTATTTGTGCAAATGTGGTATACGACATTTTGTTCATGCTTTCTTATATTCTTCATTTCATAGGTCTTACGTATCTCATTGTTGTGTTTTGTTTTTCTTGTTTTTTTTTTGTTTGTTTTTTTTGTAGTTTTGTTTGTTTTGTTTTGTTTTGTTTTTCTCTTTCTTCTGCCCAGTTTACTCAGTTCTGGTTGTAGTTATTGTCACCATTATAATTGTCTCCATGGTTGTTGCTGTCTGTATTGTTGATACTTTCTTGTGAGGGTCTTCTCCACCTTCTTCTCTCTTGTTCTCTCCCCTTCTTCTACCCCCCCACCCCCACCCTCCATGTCAGGTCCGGCATCGAAATGTGGTTCAACAAAACTCATAATAAACACAGTAGAATATCAAAGGGCGCTTCATATACTTTGTGAAGTTACCCTTGGCAAAGCAAATTTGTTCAGCACCAAAAGGAACCAGACTACCATTCTGCTGTTAGGACGCTGGACAAGACAAGTAGGAAAAAAAAAAAAAAAAAAGTAGTGTGAGATACTCCCTGGTAAAATGTCCAAATAAAAGAGGATACACAAGCAAAGGTGTTAGAAAAATGGGCAATGATGACTGGGAGTACAGTTGGTGTCGGCTGCTGCCTTATCGGTACAGACAGCTGCCTGTCAGCCAGCTGAGCCCATAAAAAAAGAAAGAAAAGTTAAAAAAAAAAAAAAAAAAAATGGGTTTGCGACAAACAATTGGATCACAACCCATCAGCTGAGAATCACTGCTCTAGTAGCGCTATAGAATCATGAACAAATGACTCCTCACCTTGTTTTTACTGAACATACAGTACAGGCCAAAAGTTTGGACACACCTTCTCATTCTTTGCATTTTCTTTATTTTCATGACTATTTACTTTGTAGATTCTCACTGAAGGCATCAAAACTATGAATGAACACATGTGGAATTATGTACTTAACAAAAAAGTGTGAAATAACTGAAAACATCTCTTATATTCTAGTTTCTTCAAAGTAGCCACCCTTAGCTCTGATGACTGCCTTGCACACCCTTGGCATTCTCTTGATGAGCATCAAGAGGTAGTCACCTGAAATGGTTTTCACTTCATAGCTGTGCCTTGTCAGGGTTACTTAGTGGAATTTCTTGCCTTATTGATGGGGTTGGGACCATCAGTTGTGTTGTGCAGAAGTCAGGTTGATGCACAGCTGACAGCCCTATTGGACAACTGTTAGAATGCATATTATGGCGAGAACCAATCAGCTAAGTAAAGACAAACGAGTGGCCATCATTACTTTAAGAAATGAAGGTCAGTCAGTCTAGAAAATTTCAAAAACTTTGAATGTGTCCCCAAGTGCAGTCGCAAAAACCATCAAGCGCTCCAACGAAACTGGCTCACATGAGGACCGCCCCAGGAAAGGAAGACCAAGAGTCACCTCTGATGCTGAAGATAAGTTCATCTGAGTCACCAGCCTCAGAAATCGCAAATTAACAACAGCTCAGATTAGAGACCAGATGACTACCACACAGAGCTCTAGCAGCAGACACATCTCTACAACAACTGTTAAGAGGAGACTGCGTGAATCAGGCCTTCATGGTCAAATAGCTGCTAGGAAACCACTGCTCAGGAGAGGCAACAAACAGAAGAGATTTATTTGGGCCAAGAAACCCAAGGAATGGACATTAGACCAGTGGAAATCTGTGCTTTGGTCTGATGAGTCCAAATTTGAGATCTTTGGATCCAACCGGCGTGTCTTTGTGCGACGCAGAAAAGGTGAACGGATGGATGCTACATGCCTGGTTCCCACCGTGAAGCATGGAGGGGGAGGTGTGATGGTGTGGGGGTGCTTTGCTGGTGACGCTGTTGGGGATTTATTCAAGATTGAAGGCAACCTGAATCAGCATGGCTACCACAGCATCCTGAAGTGACATGCCATTCCATCCGGTTTGCGTTTAGTTGGACCATCATTTATGTTTCAACAGGACAATGACCCCAAACACACCTCCAGGCTGTGTGAGGGATATCTGACCAAGAAGGAGAGTGATGGAGTGCTGCGCCAGATGACCTGGCCTCCACAGTCACCGGACCTGAACCCAATCGAGATGGTTTGGGGTGAGCTGGACCGCAGAGTGAAGGCAAAAGGGCCAACAAGTGCTAAGCATCTCTGGGAACTTCTTCAAGACTGTTAGGAAACCATTTCAGGTGACTACCTCTTGAAGCTCATCAAGAGAATGCCAAGAGTGTGCAAAACAGTCATCAGAGCTAAGGGTGGCTACTTTGAAGAAACTAGAATATAAGATATGTTTTCAGTTATTTCACACTTTTTTGTTAAGTACATAATTCCACATGTGTTCATTCATAGTTTTGATGCCTTCAGTGAGAATCTACAAAGTAAATAGTCATGAAAATAAAGAAAATGCAAAGAATGAGAAGGTGTGTCCAAACTTTTGGCCTGTACTGTATGCACAAGCAGTATGATGATTGCCATTATTTGACTTTTGCAGATATGTATAATTCTCCAATAGCCTCATGTGCGTGAAAACAAACCTTAAACATAAAGCATCTTTATTTTCTAATTCGAGAAATCCATTGAACACCTTAGTAGCTCTGGCGTATGCACACAAAGCCTCTTTCTGTTGTGGAAACTAAAGAACTCTGAACTCAGCCAATGTACCTTGGAGCCGATAACTGTCAAAATCTGGAGTTAAACTAAAATAAGCTGCAAGGAAACCAACTGTCCTGTCACCATGGCAACACGGAAGGGACAAAATGCAGCCGTCCTCTATATTTGTACTTTACGCCCTTAGGACAACAACACAAAGTCTCCTGTGCAAAGAAAAAACATCTGAAACATCTTTGTGCCATAAGACAGGGCTGTCACCTCTAAAATATAAAAACAAACAGTCCTTCAGCTGTGTCTGTGACCTGAACTCAGCCCATTTAATGTTGTTTTTATTACGTTGTGATGTAAATATCATCTAATTTATGTTTTTTTGTTTTATATAAAGTCTTTTTCTTGTACATAGGCTCGTCCTTTTAATACAATCTGCATTTGAACTTGAATTGGACTTTTGTAGGGAATACAATATGTCAATTAATTTAATCTGAGTTCATTACATTCAGTGAACCTGCATTGATATACACTGAGCATTTTATCAGTAAGGTAAGAAAAAAAAAAGAAACTTAATTAACATCAAGACATAGAAAACTGTGCACTATGAAGAATAATTAATGCTTTTAGTGAAAATTATAATTTGAAAATCAGTTCTAACCTAACAACAATCTTAAGGATGATAGTTTCAAGAGGAGTTCATACTATTTTTTTGCGGTTTACTGCCAAAAACATTTGCTCGTAATTGAGTATTTTTACACTGCGGTATCAGAGGCTGTGAAAACACACATAAAGTAAACCCTTTGAATTCACACAGAGATTTGCACACACAGATGATAGCAATTAAAAAGGAAACAGGAGCTGACAGGACGGTTTTGATTATTTGCAATGTGAGAGCAGGGATGTCACCTGGGAAGTGTGTTACGGCTGGGAAATCTGGAAACAGTAAAAAAGACGAGGGAAAAAAATGTGAAAACGAAGGAAAAAAAAAAAAACGGAACATCAGAGGTAGGCGGTATGAAAGTTGGCTGGTGTGACCTCTGGCCTCCCTCTCTCTTGGCTGCTCCCTTTGAGCCGCTAAAAGGCGTGCGGTGTGAGAAGCCAGAAGACAGCTGCACCCCCACTCTGCTCCTCTGGGCTCTCTCTGGGAAACTGAGGTCCCCTTTCTAAACTCGCTTTAAATGCTGTGGGGTCAGGAGGAGCCGGGGCCCAGTTGAGGTGGTCCAGCCAGGGATTGAGTTTCACTGCTTTACATGGCCAGTCTGGCCTGTTAGATGTGTGTGTGTGTGTGTGTGTGTGTGTGTGTGTGTCCAAAAGAGAGAGAGTAGGTGACTGGGCTTGTGGAAAACAACTCTGTTGTCTCTGGTAAAACCACAAATAAAGAAGAAACTGACAGTAATAAACACACATATATGTACATATGCAGACAGTAAGCGCAGCAGAACAAACCTTTGGTCAGAACATTAACCCTTTCATGCATAGTGGTCACTACAGTGGACAGCTATTCAACAGCTGTTCTCTTGTATATTCATGGATTTTGTTGTTCTTTTCGTTGTTGTTTTTTTTTTTTTTTTTTACACATATCTTTATTAAAGTTTTAAGAAACTACATGTCTTTTCTGACATGAATTGGTAACATTATGCAGATCTCTCCTGAGGATAAACCCCCAGAATCACAAGCCTTCCCCACAGTTTTCACAAAATGTATCAGTAAATACATGTTTCTGTGTGTCAAAAATTAAACATGTGGTGTCCAGCTGAGTGGATGTTTTTGCAGCTTCATGAAAAATAGGTTCATAAGAATTTTTTTGTCATTATTACTTTTTAATGTATTTTTATTTATTTATTTATTTAAATTTTTTATTTATTTATTTATTTATTTATTTATTTATTTTTCAGAAGAAAATTTTCTATCACATTGGGGTTTTTTTTCATGCCTAAAGAGGAATAAAAACATTCAGGAAAAAATTTTGATTAAGGTTCTCATAATTCGTGCATGAAAGGGTTAAATAATACAGTAAATTCAGTGCTATGTAAGAGTTCTAGACCAAGATTAACCTCCTAAGACCCAGCTGTGGGTTTTCTGTCCACATTTGTGGGCAAGAGTTTCACAACTTTATACAAAAAAAAAAAAAAAACTGCACCACAAAGGACATGCCATAAAAAATTTAAAAACCGCATCAGAAAAAAACTGTTGCATCATGATGTTTCCAATATAGGCACTTATTTAATGAAAAAAAAAAAAAAAAAAAAAAAAAAAAAGCTTGTACTTTGCTGATATTTCCTGGGTCTTAGGAGGTTAGGTTTGTTGGTTTAGTAAAGTTTGAATGACCTAACACATGCATTTTACAGTATTTGTATTTGTATTTTTTATGAAGTGTGTACAGCATTGTTTTTGAGATGGAGTATCTACTGGACACAGAGTTTGTTAGATGTAGAGCTAAAACTAAAAAAAAAAAAAAAAACAATGTCAAAAATGAAATGAAGATGTTTTAATTGTAATGGTATTGTGATATTAAACCCCAAAAGTACTGAGACGTGTGTCAGTATCAATCCTGCCACAAGTTTTCAGGGAGTCAAAAGGTTTAGAGTGAAACTGCTTTTCTTAAGTGCTGCATTTGTGCAAATTTATTTTCATTCTATTGGTTTATTTAATAGGGACTATGCATATTTATGAACATTGTTGTATAAAAACTACACCTATGTAAACATGTCAGAATTAGTGAAATGAACTACTTTTCATCAGCAGTCCCTGAGCAGGTGACAAAACAAGACATACAACAGCCAACACTGATACAGCACTTGTTCATTATGCACCAAAATTTTTAAAAATACACATGATGACATAGATATCATCAAAACAAACAAACAAACAAACAAATAGTCATAGGATGATCACAGGGGCATTAGCCTATTCATTCACCTCTATACTTCATTCAACATTCAATTTATCACAGAAAGTGTATCGGTGATGAAATGTATGTCAATTAAAAGTGAGTGCATCTCTGGTTCTTTAGGAGCCACTGTTTTAAGTGAGTTTTAAAAGTCTTGTATGTTGTACAGGGGTTGGACAAAATAATGGAAACACCTTCACCTCAAGATGATAATGCCCCAATCCATACAGCTAGAATTGTTAAAGAATGGCATGAGGAACCTTCTAATGAAGTTGAGCATCTCGTATGGCCGGCACAGTCCCCAGACCTCAACATTATTGAGCATTTATGGTCAGTTTTAGAGATTCAAGTAAGATGTCGATTTCCACCGCCATCGTCTCTAAAAGAGTTGGAGGGTATTCTAACTGAAGAATGGCTTAAAATTCCTTTGGAAACAATTCACAAGTTGTATGAATCAATACCTCGGAGAATTGAGGCTGTAATTGCCGCAAAAGGTGGACCTACACCATATTAAATTATATTTTGTTGATTTTTTTAAGGTGTTTCCATTATTTTGTCCAACCCCTGTATCTATCTAGTTCTGTGCAAAAGTCCAAGGCCAACATTAGGTTTGTTGGTTTAGTAAAGTTCTAGTGACCACACATACAGGGTGGGGAAGCAAAATGTACAATGAACATTTAGTTGTTTTTTCTCAGCAGGCACTACGTCAATTGTTTAGAAACCAAACATATATTGATGTCATAATCATACCTAACACTATTATCCATACCTTTTCAGAAACTTTTGCCCATATGAGTAATCAGGAAAGCAAACGTCAAAGAGTGTGTGATTTGCTGAATGCACTCGTCACACCAAAGGAGATTTCAAAAATAGTTGGAGTGTCCATAAAGACTGTTTATAATGGAAAGAAGAGAATGACTATGAGCAAAACTATTACGAGAAAGTCTGGAAGATACTATTAAAGAAGAATGGGAGAAGTGGTCACCCGAATATTTGAGGAACACTTGCGCAAGTTTCAGGAAGCGTGTGAAGGCAGTTACTGAGAAAGAAGGAGGACACATAGAATAAAAACATTTTCTATTCTGTACATTTTCTTGTGGCAAATAAATTCTCATGACTTTCAATAAACTAATTGGTCATACACTGTCTTTCAATCCCTGCCTCAAAATATTGTAAATTTTGCTTCCCCACCCTGTATGATCACACATCACATATGCTTTTGTCAGTCTCTGTATTAACGCACAGATACATGTGATGTATGTACAGCAGTAAATATAAAAGTATCATCGGGAAAAACAGCTTCAATAAACCAAAGTGGTTGTATTTAGTGTGACCTTCATTTGCACTTAACATGTCTTTAACCCCTTTTGTTTGGACAATATGAGATTTATTGCATTAATTTTCTAATATTTCATACCAGGTTTCATTCAACACATGTCAGATATTTCTGTTTGTGCTTCTTCTTGTCATGGGGTCAGAGGTCACGCTAAACAGTCACTTTAACCTTTAAAAACTATTTAGTTCAGTTTTTTGTGTATCGTTTAAGGCTGTGCTCACATTTACTGTATTTTTATTTTTTTTTTGTTGTATCTGAAGAAAATAGAAGGAGAAATAAATATGTGTGTTCATTTCTACCCAAAAACAAACAAAGCTAAAAGTACAGATTTTGGCGTTTTTAAATTAAATAATTGCCTACGTTGGAAACATCATGATGCTACAGAAGAGAATTAGGGCCACAAAAAAAAAAAAAGGTCCAATTATTTTTTTTTTTAGGGGCTCAGGGCCATACAGGCACAAGAACCTATTGCTCTTCTGCTCTTTTTTTATTATTGTTCTGAGAAAAAAAAGTCAGAATTCTGCGGAAAAAAGTCAGAATTCTGAGAAAAAAAAATCAGAATTCTGCAGAAAAAGTCAGAATTCTGCAAAAAAAAAAAAAAAAAGTCAGAATTCTGTGGAAAAAAGTCAGAATTCTGCAAAAAAAAAAAAAAAAAGTCAGAATTCTGAGAAAAAAAATATTGGACCTTTTTTTTTTCTCTTTTTTCCTTTCAGTGGCCCTAATCCTCTTCTGTTGTCCTTTGTGGTGGGCAGTTTTGTTTTGTTTTTTGTTTGTTTTTTTGTATAAAGCTGCAAAACTCTTGTCCACAAGCATGGATAGAAAACTCAAAGCTGGGTCAGGAGGATATTGACAATGGTGAAATTACATTGCACTACTTGTATATTTCTGTTTTAAACAGCTTTAAACTTTCACTCCACTACAACTCAGTGGTAAATACTGTATTATTTTTTTTTTAATCCACTACATTTATCTGGCAACTTTAGTCACTAGATTACATTTACATCCCTTCCTGACCGTGAAAACCTCAGATCTCCAAATGACGAAGGGTGAAGTGTTCTTCTGTAGCTTCAGAAAATTCTTCTCCCTCTCAGAGCTAATTAAACTGTTTAAAACCCTCTTGGAATTAGCTAGAAAATGCATCGCTGCAAAGCTTTAAAGTGTTTTTCTAGGCTCATGAAAATTTTATGATTCTCATGGAGAGCAACATCACAAATGCATGATGATCTGACAGAATATGATGTGTTATTGTACATTTAACTACCCAACAGTATCTAGAGTAGGTTTAATGTGCTCAAGCTTACACATTCATAATGTTAAAATGCAACATTAATGTGACACTGGCAGGGACTCTTTTATTGCTCGGTGACTTATACTTTTCAGGTACACTACCAGTCAAAAGTTTGGACTCTCCTTCTAAAATATAAAATATAAAATATAAAACAGGGGTGTCAAACTCATTTTGGTTCAGGGGCCATATTTAGCCCAGTCTGATCTCAAGCGGGCCAGACCAGTAAAATAATGACTTAATAACGTTTAAATAATGACAAATCCAATTTTTTCTTTTTGTTTTAGTACAAAAAAACTCCAATTAAATTATGAAAATATTTACATTTTACAAAAAAGATGTGAATAACCTGAAATAACAGAAATTTCATTTGAAAAATTAGTGCAATTTTAACAATATTAGGCCTCGACTTCTTATTTATACATGTACATTTACACACAGTGTTACATAAACATTTGGTAACAGGCAGAATATTGTTAAAATTTTGGAGTTCGGAACTAAAATTTGAACAATTTCTACAATATTCCATCTCTTATTATTAACACAACTACAGATCACAGTGGATCCTTAAATGCACAAAACATTTAGTAACAGGCAGAATGTTGTTAAAATTGCACATTTCGAGTTGTTCATCTTTGTTTTCGTTTATGTATTTATTTGCATTTTATTGTGAAAGAAGAGTTTTGTAAATGTAAATATTTTCACAGTGTAATATTATTTTTTTCACTTAAATTTTTTCCACCTAATTTTTCACAAAGAAAATTGTAGCTGTCATTATTTATGGGTTATTGTGTTGTTATTTTTACTGTAGATCACATTGGTCTGTATGTGGAACCTGTACCAAAAGGATTTGGACAATCTGGACAGTTCAGGTTAATTTTTGCACTTTCATCCCACGGGCCGGAATGGAACCTTTGGCGGGGGGGCCAGATTTGGCCTCCAGGCCGCATTTTTGACACCTGTGTTATAAAACATGCTTTGAGTTATGTCACACTTTTTTTTAACTACATAATTCCATGTGTTCATTCATAGTTTTGATGCCTTCAGTGAGAAACTACAATGTAAATAGTCATGGAAATAAAACAAAAAACAAAAAACAGGTGAGTCCAAACTTTTGACTGGTAGTGTACATTTTGCTTTTTCTGAATACAGAACTTTTACTTGTAGTTAAATGATGTGAATACTTGAACTTCTGCCAATAAACATATTAACCCATGAAGACCCAAACCTCCACCAGAAGCATCTACTGATATAAAATGTTTAATACCTGTTGATCCACTAATCCTATCAATACATGTAAATAATTGGTGTGAAATGCAGTTCGTCATCTTTTCATGGTCATCAGATATGACCCATCTGGACGTTCAGAGGCTCTGTAGTGAACGTGGAAACACCGTCATCTTCTACAACATTGATTCACCATTAAAACCCATGGAGTTGGATCAGTGACAGTGGCTGGAGACACTTGGTTTATATTCAGTTATTGATAGATTTGCTGAAAAGTCACTTTTTCTTCAGCTTTCCCTGTTTTTGATATAATAGTCATGAACTTTAATGTGGACAGAGATGCATGTTTTATTATCAGTTAATGATATATTTTACTGTAAAAGTCACTTTTTCTTCAGATTTCTCTGTTTTAATATAACACTGGTCAACAACAAATTTATTGTTGAAGTTTTTTGAGCTGATTGAGGATAATTTTGGTGTGCTGAATCCAAAAATCACATTAATTTTGCTCAATCAGGTCAACTTTCTGAACTATGCTACATATTGGCTTTTTAACATTTTTGCTTACATTTATGGGCATTTTCACATCATATGACACAAAATTCTTTCATATTTCTTGCAATAAACGAGTTCTGAAGATTTTACTTTTGCCAATTTATGATTAATGTTTTTCTTAATATTACAGGTGAATGAAATGGCTTCGACTAGAAGATCTTGCAAAAATAAGCCTGACGTATTCTGCTACATCTGCGGTGAATACACCATTGTACCTAACAGGAATCAAGTCACAAGTTTCATAAAGTGTGCTTAGCAATCTTATTTTGGTATAAATTATTATATTTTGTGAGAAGATCAAATTTTTCCAAATCAAATTAGCAAAAAAACCTGACCTGATTGAGAAAAACAGATGTCATTTTTGGATTTAGCGGTGCAAAATGGTCCTAATTCAGTTGAAAAAACCTAGACAACTTGCAAAAAACATTTTTTTGTAACCCAGTGTAATAACCTTTGAATTTGACTTTTCGTGAACATTTAAATTGAATATAGGAAATCAAACATAAGAAAATATATGATTAACAGTGAGAAATGCACAATAAAGAAGATAATATTATAATAAATTGTGAGAGATCACTTTAAAAAATTTAAATAGAGAGAAAAATTCATTTGGGAGCTGCCACAAAATGAACACTGGGTCTTTACGGGTAAAAATAACTACATTAATTCCACAAATATTGACAGCCTGAGATCTAGGAAGCCCTCACTGCAGACAAACTACGCTAAAACTGGACAAAGACCTTATATTGACTTGCTGGTGCACATTCGTAGTCGAGCACTTTACACCTGAAGAACACACTATATTCAGCTGAAATGATCTTTTCACACTTTACCCAAAAGACAGACAGAAAGCAGACTTGATCCATACTGGAGCTCCTTTTGTCTTGAAGTTCAATCATGCATTGGGATTCACAGTGATTAGAAGTCCGGCACCAACCTTTATTGACCTGGAGCTCGGGGCCTCGTGCTCAATACTCTTTGTCTGTCCAACAGGCCACGAGTTAATGTGCTGAACAGGGAACAGGACAGTACGGGTGGGGGGGGAGAAGTCTGCATCAGATTGATCCGCTGCCTCTCCACGGACCGCAGGAAGCACAGAAGCAAACACACAAATCTCTGCAGTAAATTACGATTCTTTATCCACCAACCGGCCAAGTCTCCTGGCACACAAACACACTCAGCCAAACACACAATGAAGACAAACTGAAAGACCAATTATCACTAGAGCTAGTTTTATTTTCACTGTTATTGTTTTTTCTTCAATCAGTGTTGCACAATGAACCCTAAAACAATACAAACCACTAAAAATGGTCTAGTCGGCCTTTTTACAGATATACATACACACATACAGTACATACAGTATATGTGGATATGTATACAGACTTTTACTTGCGACACCTCGGTCTTGAAGAACTAGAGAAAGTGTACAAACGTAACTTTGTGGAAACATACAGTAGTGGTCCCTGACAATGCTCTGAGGACGCTTCATTTCGTCGTCTCACGTGGACCTGAATTAGACTGTTAAATATGAGGCAGTGACCTCAGCAGACAGACAGACAGACAGACACACAAGACAGACAGGTGGAAAGACAGACAGATGTGTGATCATGGACTTTGAACAGATTTGTGCTCCCTTTGTTCCTTCCTAATGGTCGATGGATAAATCAAACCCAGGTAATGATACAAATGAGGCTTAACTACACAAACTGGCTCCATGTATGGATTTTGGTATCAGGTTGGCACCCTGCAGAGATTAAAAAAATAAAACTGCATAGATAAAATAGTGTTTTTTGACGTACTGCCATATAGGTAAAATCTCTTCCAGTGACTGTATAAACAGCCTTGTCCTCTTTTTGCCTTTTGCTGTGGCCAGAGTGGTTTATAAAACAGAGACTGAAGACAAAAAAAAAAACGATTCTACGGAAACTATCACTCAATGTCTACAAATGCATCAGGACCTGATATTTGTGCTTGAGGTAACGTCCGGTGTGCATATTAGGAAAAATATCCTGCTAATGTCGTCAGCTTCGTCAGGACTTGAAGCTAGTAGTCTTTGTACAGTGATGTAGACTGAATAAAGCCTGGAGGAGTCATTTAATACGGAAAAGTTGTGTTCTGTATCATGCAGCCCTGGTTGACACGGAACAAGTGCACTGACTGTGTTGTATTTAACACCACGTATGCAGTTTAATCCATCAGAATCAATACTAGCAGATCTGACACTTTAACCTGGTAAGTGGTTAAAGTTTTACATAAAGTTTTACAAATTTTGACACAAAAACAGGTGGTTTCTACACTTCTTTTTGACACTGGACGTGAACAACATATGGAATCCCCACAATGGGCCAAAAAACTGACTCGGCTTTGACAATTTCAACACTTTCGGATGTATTCTGTATTTACATAAAACAGAAAATGCATGCGAGTAAAAGCCCTGATGTCGACCAACAACACCGGGCAAGAACAGGCCAGATCTTCTTACGCTTTGATGCGGCAACAATACACTGGCATCGTTTTCCCCTTAAAACCTGCCAAGCTGCATGACGGGAGCTCAGACTGAAGATAACAAACATCAATGTTAAAGTGATGACATGACTTCAATTTCATTGGACAAGTGTGGAAGTCGATCACACCAGTGGAGTGGATTCTCTTATTTCAGCGGCCAAATAAAGGATGACTGAACAGCTTTAGATCGTGGTGACAACATCAATACAGAACAGACATTCTCCTCGAGCAAAGATGTTTTGTGGAGGAAGATGAACACAGCGTGTCACTTTAAAGGTAACGGGACGTCACTCCGAGTCACTCAGGTGAAGATGACGGGTGGAGAACAGGATAAAGATGAGGTGATCATCAGGCATCAGAGAGGGCAAGACAGATTTAGATTTGTCAACTGAGAGGTCACTCAACCCATTTTCATCAATACACACCATCAAGATAGATCGGTCGATAATGTGAGACAGGACCATCAATAGCACCATATTGAGATCACAACATTATTTTGCCATATTCGGCTAAATATCACAGTGTTACCATCACAAGTCCAATAATGATTTACTAACACTTTTCAATTTTGCTAAAATTACACGTTAGCATTATGCTTGTCATGCAGATCTACTGTAGGCTTTCTCCTCCTACCTTTAAATACACTGAATTCAATCTGCTTTCTTTACAGAGGTATAGAAAATATAATACTGACCTCAAACATTAAAGTACAATTACATTAAATCACCATTTGACAAGAGTATAAATTACTTGGAAAACCTTTAAAGTCAGCATTATTTGACATGTACAGTCATCGGGGTCTCAGAGCAGAACACCAGAGAGATAAATGCATCAGAAATGTCATCAGTTCATCATATGGTAGTCATTTGGTGCCACAACAATCAATATCACGTAATGTAAAGGGTGACTCACACAGAGTATAGTTGCATTGGACGTTTGAGAACAAATGTTACTCCAAACGTCCTCACCACTGAGATCAACCATGGAAGTTAGAACATTAAACCACAACATATATTAGACGCTGATATACTAAGCCGCTCGAGCCAATCTAAACCTATCTTGTCCTGACTTTATCTTAAGCAATGCATAAAAAGATAGAGAACTGCACCAACCGATAAGAGTTAGAGCTCTGTACTGTGTATGAATCATACACATGCCCAGATCAGTTTGCTGCAGGCAGAATGCCTCTGGATGAGAACCTGAGAGAATATTAAGTATTCACACACCAAGCATAAAACTACAAATACGGACATCACACTGAAAATAGGTGCATTCAGTTACCGCCTTTCTACAGTCCGCCTTTAAAATGTAGATGTTGAATATTTACAGGCTTTGCAGATCTTACAGAACATATGCTAATATTTCATATTAAGGTACAGATTTTCACTTTAAATTCGTTGATTATTTACATATACAAGCAATGCATTAACTCTTTATTAGCTATTATAAAGCATTTACCGGTGCATTTTTCTGTGTGACTAGGCCATTAAAATAGATATTTTCCTCAATTACCTCCTGCTTATTTTAGGTTGTGCAAGATGAATGTTTAGTGTGTGATAATTAGTGACATCTAGTGGTGAAGTTGCAGATAGTAATCAACTGACGACCTCACCCTCCTCTATGGCAGGTGTTCAATTCTTCATTAGAGGTGGTGTTTGTTTTGGCTGTTAAAGGTTTTTTGATAAAATAATAAAAATGCTGATCGATAGTTAAACATATTAGGTGATGGTACTTGTCACGAAACAGAAAAAAAGAGATAAAGAAGTCTGTTCTGAGTTGATTCTGTCCTGACCCACTTCCTTTATAGATATAAACACCTCATTCAAAGGTAACGACGACACACCAGTTCTTAGTTTTAGGTGATAATGAAAACTCTTTTTATGAACACCTACATCCCCCAAAATGTTATGCTGCTTTTCTGCTGTTGGTATCAGTTTGAATCGCTTCCCTCAGATCATTGCATTTCCACTATGGAGTACGATGAAACCTAAAACTGTGATTAATTTTTGTCAATTCATTTTCTGTGGAGGCTGCAGTCCCTAGAAGGGGTGAAGGCGGGGAAAAACTGATTTAGTATTTCCAAAATTAAAAGTCATATTGAGTTTCTAAAGGTATTGCCTCCTTAAAAATTTGCTCCAATATTTTTGATGCTAGTTTTACTCAGTGTCCGATGAATCAAGATCAATGATGATTTAGTGTTTAGTATCGTTTTGGTCCAATTAGAGTACACACAGTATGATCCTATGTGGTGCAATGGAAGCATTGACAAAAGCCACACAGAAGCAAATCAACCTGATACCAGCCATGGAAAAACGCTAAACTACTTGTGAATAACAAGACTTCACTGATGAGTAACATATTCTGACTTAGAAAGACTTGGGTTTATTTACATATTGCTGACACTTGTATTTAAGGGTAGACAACATATACAATTAATTCTATATATCAAATTAATTCTAATAATTGTGGAAAAATGCCTAAATTTATTAATCTGGAGACATTTTTTTCCTGCTAAACAAATTATAAATGCACCTTTTTATGTTTTAGTAAAGAAAGACCAGATGTTGCCAGCAATAACTGGTTAATGCCCAATATCTGTCACATTAAATTAAAAAAAAACAAAAAAAAAACCTTCAAGATTTACTTTTTTAAGCACATGCAGTTTTGTACAAAAAATATTAAATAATTACCATTAAGGAGATATTTTTGAGTTGCTACCACATTATAAGGTCCATACTGAGAAAACAATATTATATAAATATATAATTTTCACACACAATAACTTCCTCACTTAGTAATAAGAAGATTATCGAGGAAAAACTGTAGTAGTTGTAGAAAATATTCAAGAAGAACAAGGCTTCCATAAAGATACAATATGCTACTAATGTGCTTATCAGCAACTAATATTGAATATTTGTACCTTAACATAAAATATCAGCGAAAACTGCACCACTATTCTTACGACACCACTATTCTTTTTTTTTTATTGTATATGGATGATGATGAGGGCATCTGCAGAGCAAAAGTGTCCGAACTGGGCACAGAGTTAAAGGAGGAAAATCACACTGAGTACAGGAGGCCGAGTGCAGCCTCACATATAACATGAGGATCAGAGTGTCCCTGAGAACACACTCTTCCTGTCCGAAGGTCAGGATTCGCATATGAGGAAAAACAAAGGGGAGGCTGGAAAACTGTCAGGAGCAGAGTTTGGTGATATAGCACTTCCCAAGACTGTGAAATATATGACAAAGGCCCCTTTTTTTTCCCACTAACTGCATCAGCGAGGGAGTCATGTGGTGGCTTCTACTGATGGAGTTACAGCACCCGTCAGTCAGCGAGAACGCCTTTAAATCAACAGACACGGACAAGCTGACCTATCAAAGACGCACCACGTAAACATGATCGTCACTGCACCACATTTCCCAGTGAATCAGGTTAAACAGTATGGCACTAAAACCTGTCACGTCCACGGGTGACATGTGGGCAATTTCCTGCAGGAGGAGATTAACCCTTAATTACAACAAGGAATAGAGGAAGGAAGGAAAAAACACACACTGCGTGTTTCCCCCTTTGAAATTACTCTCAACGGAACTAAAAAAAACACTGATTATGGCAGAGCAGCCCAGGAGAGAAAATATCACACTGATAAAAATAAATATATAAACAGGAGACATTTGTTCTGATATTTTGACAAGTACCATTGATGTTTTTTTTTTTTTTTTTTTGCAACACTTGCAATATGATTTTAACACAAGCTTACAGTTAAATACAGGAAACGGGTGCAATACGGATATCTTCAGACAGACATAAACAATCTTAAAAAGCATAAAATTACTATACCTAGAATGAGCGGTAACATAAATTGTGTGTAGAAGCAGGAAAATGCACAAAAACTGAAGGTACAGCTCTGTGGTGACACGTACAACTCCTAAGTGGAATGTAGCATATGTTTGGGAAAATATGAAAAATTATAGATATATAAAAAAAAAAAAAAACAGTCAGTGGATTTACTGCTTTGCAATTCCTCATTACAGTCAGAAGTGGGGAAAAACTGCTTTTCAATATGACAACTGGCAGTCTTATTGTCTCACTGTTTGACTTACATACAAATGTGCATCTTTTCTGTCCAGTTTAGAATGAATTTAATGAAAGCCGATCATAATATTTGAAGTAAGTTTGTCAGATGACCCTCCAAATAGTGACAAATGACAGAAGTGTGATTTCAAGCTGCTGTAAGTGACAGCCTTTTGCAGTTATTTTTCAAATTGTTAACATTTGGAATTGAAGATCATGTTTTTACCCACTCAGGCGAGAAAAAAGATCTCAATTTTAGCACCGAATGCTTCCTCATTAGAACCTAATTGTGTAGAAATGTGTAGGAGTTGTAAGTGTCACCCGTGTTAGTCTATTCACATGTAATCTTTCCACAGTGGACATAAAGTCAAATACTAGCAAGTTTGCAACATTGAAAAGCACAGAAGTTACATTAACATAAGCTGGAAACTAAGCATGAACATGAACTGTTTTAATGGTTAGTGCACAAGATAAAGGTCCTAAAAACTTCCCCCTCCATTTGTTCTGTCTGTGTCACATATGTAATACATGCACATTTGTCTTTGTGAACCTGTTCTCTGTATGTTTCCTTCATTAAGACCTGAGGCTAAAGGCAGGGTTGAGGTAGGTAACCATAATGCATCAGCAAAGTCCTGTAAAGTATGTGACGGGGCAGCGAGCCGCATTCAGAGATGAGCTCTCTGACTGCGGTCGTCTGCGTCCAGCCTCATAACAAACATGAAGCACTTTAACCAGTCAGTGTTGACAGGAGGGAGAAAGCTAAGCAGCAACTGCAGTTTTGGGAAGAAAGCAATGACAGATGAGCATGGAAAGCAAATGTCATGTCTCCTGGGCACCAGAACTGTGAAAGGAAAGCCAGTCCTTCATCTAAAAAAGGAGGCGGATCATGAAATGTGAAAGCAAAGTCACTAAGAGCACTGCAGCGTCAAATAACCAGAACATGATAAGAAATACACTGCTGCTAATTTTTAGTTTAAGAGACAGTACAACATTTTTGGATACAGGTTTAGTCTTTTCTTGCTTCCTGTTGGATGAGAGGATCGATCCCATTTTCATGAGCTGAAACTAGGAGGTGATTAGCTTAGCATAGCATTAACACTGAACACTTAATAAAAACTAGACCTGATGCTATGAATACTACAACTGAGGCTTACTTCATTTGTTGGATAAGATATGGCAGTGCAGTAAAACTAGTTATTCACTTGGATTTGTCAGAAAACTAATTATGTTTTGCTGTATATTTCACTATTTCAGCAGCAAGAGGCAGTCACTGTAAAACAAGCGATGTGATGACATCATCTGGCTGGTTGTCTAAGGTATTTACCATAAAAAACATTAACTGTTCCTGAAAACCAAGCATATGAATACACAGTTTACCAACAGACCAGTACATCATTGTATCTGGTGAACAACCCTGTTCATGTGATCAACTTCCAGTCCCTTTAGATGATCTGAACCTGATCCACTCAGAGCTTCAGATTAGCTATGATCATATTTAATGTAGAACCACTGGTTATTATGAGCATATTATAATGACATATAATATGAGTTATGACCTACAGCTATTGCATTCATCATGTGTTTACTTCAGTAACGCCTACTAGCGAACAGCAGAGATGAACCCACTACGTGATGTCATCAGCTAGTTTGTTTCAAGATAGCAGCACCCAGCTGGTGACTAAGTATAAAAAAATGTAGTTTTCTGATAAATCAAAATGACTAATAACTTTCATTCCCATGCCATATATTACCTACATTACAAACAAATTAAACCATAGTAATATTGTTTGGTGTTTCAGATTCCCTTAAAAAAAAAAACTTTCAATATTTGAGCTTTTGAAAGAATAGAATATGTCCCAAAAAAGCACATATTTTTATTTAATTTTATGACTATGATCTATTATGTAGGTGAAATTTAGACAGCATTACCAAAATAATGCTCTACTTTAAGTTTTTTAAGTGAAATTAAACCAATCGCCTCCACAGACAGCACGCTGTAATGGCTATACTCATCTTTTCATCCAACTGCAAGTAAGAAAATGTTTCCTAAAAATAAAATTACTTCTATTAGTCATTACATCAATAATAATAGAATAATGCTTTAGAATATTTTGGTAAGATTTGTGCTTTGTTTACTCTCTTGCATATATGACATACAGTGTATGTATAAAAAACTCATTCACGCAATAAAACATTTCTACACACGCAAACGCATCCACACAGTATAGATACATACACTGTATGTTGCTGGTAAATGTTTTAGCCATCTGTCGAATTGAACATTATTTATCACATCTCATTTAGCAGTAAATAGTCCAGAAAATAACAACAGCAATGCAGTGTATCTCTTCTTTTCCAACTGAAGCACGTGGCTTGACTAAAAAGGTATTATGTTGTTTTAAATGAAACAAATCTAAAAAAAAAGGCTTACAATGAAACAGCATAATTAATATTCAACATACTCCTAACATACTATAATTCATACAACAGTGTTATCTGTCGACTTGCATGAGGTACTGACATGGTATCTACAAACACCAAATTCATCACCAAAGAGAAGCCGAGATTTCACAGAGGAGAGAAGTGGGTTTCTCATTATGCAATAAACAGACAAACAACAACAACAGCGACAACATTAACATTGTTATCTTGAGGTAGAACATTAACTTCAGCATTTGGAAGTGCTTTATGTTGGATACTCGTTTTACGTTTTGCTTCGACAAGCAGGAGAAGAGAGAGACGATTCTTGACATCTGAGGTAGTACGGCACCTGATCTTGTAAATTTTATGAACCAGTCATTTCCTCCGCATTTAAAATAATCGTGAGCACAGGGGAAGGTACAGTCCCTAAAAGCTTCCCACAACACATTCATTCCGGCTGAGGTAGGTTTTTGTTGAGTCGTAAGGTTCACACAGCCAAGTTCCTGTATGAAGGCCGAGAACTCATAAAAAATGTTGATACCACTGAAACGAAGTCCTGAGAGAATATATCGAATCCCTGGTACGAGGCTGAGGTCTTCTGTGAGTGAGAAGGTGGAATCATTGGTAGATGAGAGCAGGCAGCAGGAGTCTTTGACATCCGCAGAAAAGTAGCGATAAGACCAATAACTTATAATTGACATATAGTTGATAAAGATATATATGTATATATATATATTTATAAACTTAAAAATAAACTCATTGTATAACAAGGACATTCTGGGGCTTCTATTCTGTGTGCTGCCCAACACCAGAAAATTAAAAAAATTGTAAAAATAAAGAACATTTCACTGGCCTGCGTAGCTACAACAGCTGTCCATCAGAGGAGTGCTCTCCAAACCCCAGGCCAGGAACACTCCAATGCACAGTCCTAGATCCTCTAGAACGTCTTAACTTACCAATAAAAAAATCTTTGCAAAAAAGAAACAACTATTTTGAAAGGAAACACTTGTCAACCTGAGTGAGAGAAGAGTCCTAAGCGGACACTGAGGACAGCGCCGTGTGAATTGGCCTTCATACATGTTTAGCCTTGGTCCTGTCGACCCACTTCTGCTGCAGGAGGCTCCTGGAACTGCGTCTCGGCCTCCCGCTCCACAGCGAACTCATCCAGCAGTATCGTAGACAGCTGGGTGTCGTTCAGCGCAGGGGAGACCGTGGTGTTGTCCAACTGAAAACAAAAACAAATGAAGATATTTCAACTAAAACTAAGTCTTTTTATCATTGGACCCTACAACTTCCTCTCATTACCTCTCATTTTTAGACAGGAAACAGCCACAGTGAAACCACAAATCCCCTCTGTTTTCTGTACAGTTTGTGTTGTCAATAGCTGCACTAAAGATCTATTTCAAATAGGGCTGTCAAAATTAACTTACTTTACACATTTAACGCTGATTATTCTGATTAAAAATCTTAACGCAATTAACCCATCTGCAGCACTGAATGACTCTGAATGTCTCTGGCAATGCATTTCAGGCAGTTTGTCCAAATAGAGTTAGCATCATGCATGCGCAAATGGGCAGTTGATCCAGTAGTGACAGCAGCAGAACCAACCCATAAAGATGGAAGATGCTAAACAACATGTTGGCCCTCTGGATGGAAATATGAGTTAAAAAAAAAAAAAAAAAAAAAAAAAAAGACGGAACAGCTGTTTCAAATTTTGTTGAAACTGTTGAGGCACATATATATTCCCTTCTTTCCTGAGTCTGTTTGCTCATGCAAAATGAAATGTGATTAACATAGATTACAAATGAATGATATTTAATCGTGATTAATCAAAATTAATCCACAGCAAACCTATGATTAATCTCATTAAAAATTTTAATCGTTTGACAGCACTAATTTTGAATCATCTGAGCAAGGTCAGAACTGTCACAGTTTATTTTAAACTGTGGATCAAAGATAATAGCATCACATAACTTCATACCTTCATAAGCCTCATAATTAAACTCAAGGTTGTAGAAGAAGCTCTGCGATTTCAGCATCAAACTCCATTCTTTTCATTTAGAGCTGTGTCATGTGATGAAAAGCAACAACAGTGCTTCTAATTTTGATCATTTTGTCACTGTCTTTGACCCTAAGGGTTGTTTCTTATTGTTACACAATCCATCTGGTCACTTTCTAAAGCCTTCAGTCAAAGGATCCGAGGTGTTATTTTTCTTCACAGTGGGAGACCAGCAGCGGGACTCACTACTCCCTCTACTGGTCACATAAATTTGACGGTCCATCGATAAAAATAAATTCAGTTCATATACGCTATATACAGTCCAATACACTGGCATTTTTGGCAGCACTTAGTTCTTTATTCTTAACACTCTAATAATACTTTCAGGTTATTTTAGAATATTTTAAAGTAGAAATACTATATATATATAACCCCTTTAAGTCCAAATTGGACATGAATACAACAAACACAGTGAGTTAAATCTGAAGTAGAGCTGTTGGTTGTACAAAATATTTACCATGGGCCGTGTTTTTAATTGATTAATTCAATTAAAAACTGCAAAATTAAATTCAGTGGTGATACTTTATATTTAGATTAGATTAAATTAGGCTTTATTGATCCGACAATGGAGAAATTCAAAGGTTAAGGCAGCAACAGAATAAAGTGCAAGAAAAAGTGTACATGCATAAAGACATAAAAAACAATATAGATAAAAAACAAACAAACAAACAAATAAATAAATAAAATAATATTAATAGTTTAACATTAAAAGCTAATAATTTTAAAATGCTTTCTTTCCAGGACTCACCATACATCTGTCTTGTGTGTCTGGTTGAGTGAAAAGTCTCTCGAGCTCGTTGCTATCGACCACTTTCTTCCCTGCTGTGCTGCCATTTACCTCCATCTCTCTCCTGGCAGCCCCATTCAGCCCAGCTGCCCCCTGGGAAGAGGAGGAGGAATCCAGCGCTGCACCATGTCCTGCCTGAGGGGTGGCCTGAGCTGTCTTGCACATCATTAACCTGAGGATTATAGGAAAAAACACACGCATGACTCGCTGGCATTAATACACAAAAACACTAACAGATCCCTTCCGTTGTTGTGTCTTTACTCACCTGCCGCGGTAGCTGAAGACGAGGAAAAGTACACAGAAGATGATGCAGGTGACTCCGATGTGAATGCCTATGATGATGCCGGTAGTGGATGTTTTGCTCTGCTCATCTTTCACACAGTCACATGGGTCTTCCAACACTGAGGAAACAGAACACAAATAAGTCACTAAGTTTGTAAAGACACGTGCATGATGATCAGTGTTACACTGACACTAGATGACTCATGTGCTAATTTGTGCAGTTGTGTTCAGTGTCAGGTATTCACCAGATTTCTCCACTGCTTCTCGAAGTGAAACAAATCGAATGGTGGCATTGCCGTCTCCATGTTGGTTGTACGCAAGTAGCTTTATCTCATAGAGAGACGAATCTAGGCAAAAGAAGACAAAGGGTTTTTAGATAATGTGAGAATCACAGGCTTTTACAAAAAACATGTTACTAATACTTTGTTAATACTCTGAACATTACAGAAAGTGAAATAATCAGCTGATGATGCTTCCGCTTTGGAACAGACGTCTGCTCAGAGATTCAACATTAAGATATTTAACTAGAATAGTCATGGTCACCCTTAAAAGCCTAACTTTATTCCAAAAATTATGACATTCATTTTCTAGAACAAGTTACTTCACTGGTCTGGAGAGAGGGAAGTCTGGGCATCCCTGCTTAGACTGTTACCCCCGCGACCCGGCCCCGGATAAAGCGGTGGATAATGAATGAATGAATGAAAGTTACTTCACTGAACGCTGTTAAATGTTTCTACTGAATAGGGAAAAAATCATCTATTAATATATGCAACGAGCAAAAATACTGAACCTATTGTCTCATAAAGAAAAATCCCAGTGTAGCAGTTAATGTGAAGTATAATTTAATCAAAAGACAAAGATCACTAAGTGTACAGATACAAATGTATTCAGGAGCATTACCATCAGCCACAGACACTGCTTTAAAAGTTTAATGTCACAACAGAGGAGGATAGACTGTTTGTTGTGTGAATCATTTTTTCAGTTGTACTGTCCTATCAATGAGGATATAAGGGATGTTTTCTTCAGTTAAATATTATCCATTTATGTGGATTTCTTTTTGCTATATCCTACTGAGACTCAACAATGTATGTTAGTCTCCTCTGTAGGGGACAAGAGTCAAGCTTTACTTCAAAAAAAAAAAAAAAAAATGCTGTCCACTGCAAAGGACATTCCATAACAGATTTTAAACAATGTATCTGAAAAATTGTTGCAACATGCTGGTTCCAATCAAGGCATTTTTGTTATATTTTATTTTGCAGTTTTCAGTTTTGTAAAACACACACAAAAAAGAAAAAATCCCACAAGGGCTCAGATGTGTGTAACAACTAATCAATTAATTAACTAGTCAGTCCTTTTTCAAAGAAAGAAAGAGGAAGAAATGTATGCCATCAATTATAGACACAGCTTTCAATGAATGGACCAATAGATGAATTACTACAATAGAAAACCTATTTATTGACGCAAAATTTGCATCTTTTGATCAGTTAATGTTAAAATTTAACATTCCTAGGTCTCACTTCTTTAGATTTTTGCAACTTCGCAGTTTCATAACGGCATCATTCACTCACTTCCCATCACAGCCACCCCATTCCCTCTTAGACACCATTTTGAAAGCTAATCAAGGTTCCAAAGGGACTATTGGGAAAGTCTATTTCCTACTAAACACACAGAATTTGGAACCTCTGATATCATTAAAAAAACAATGGGAAGAAGACTTGGGGCTAGAACTCCCTGAGGAGATTTGGGGAAAGACTTTAGATAGAATACATTCCTCTTCAATCTGTTTACCACACACAGTTTTTCAATTCAAGGTTGTACATCCCCTCCACTGGTCGAAAGTGAGACTAGCAAGGATTATACCTAGTTTTGAGCCCATCTGTATTCCTTTATTCGATGTAAACAAACACCAGCCACCCTCTCACATGTATTCGGGTTCAATTCAAAACTAGACAATTTCTGGTATCCAATATTTAAAACCCTCTCAGACGTTTTACAGACGCGTATAGAGCCCTCTGCCATTACTGCAATATTTGGAATAAGTTCACAAATCGTTCATCACAACCGACACGCAAAGATGATATGATAGCCTTTGCCTCTCATTGCCAGACAATTAATAGGTGGAAGGAGAAACACCCTCCAACCTTTAAGATGTGGGTCTGTGACCTTTTACACCACCTGACACTAGAGAAAATCCGCTATTCTACCAGAGGGTGTGTTCAGAAATTCTACGATATATGGAAATCTTTTCTAACGCACAAAGAGAAGTTGGAGCTCACCCGTATTGATGTTTTGTAAGACCAACCCTTTATTATAGAGAATGTAGGACTCATAGGGACCACTTTTGCTCAATTTGCATGTATAATTTAAAAATGTATCTCCCTTCTCTTTTACAATATATACAATATATGTGGTTGTATGCAGAATTAAAGCCAATCTGCTAAATGATACAGTGATTTAAAAATTATTATTTTTTAATTAATTTATTTATTTTTTGTTAGGGGTGGGGCTCTGTTGGAGCATGGGTGGGAAGCGGGAGGTGGGGACTGTTCTTGTTTGTATGTATTCATGTCTGTAACACAATGTCTGTAGAGTCTCTGCATAAATACCAATAAAAAAGACTTTGTGCAAAAAGAAAGAAAGAGGGGCAGAGGCTGAAGACAGTCACTGGTACACAGATATACTCCCTAGTCCAATTTAACCTCCTCCGAGTATGTGAGAAATGGAGTCCAAGCACTTGTAAAAGTGTTCACAGAACAGGTCCTCAAAAGCCTGAGCTTTTTCATCTGTATTAATGACAGCAAATCAGTGGCCCACGCTTGAAAAGATGGAGGATTTGGAGACTTCCATTCTTTTAATATCAGTCTCTTAGCAATTATCACCAAGATCCAGTGGATGCTGTAATGTTGCAGGTATATTCCTTACAGTCTGAGAACAGCCAAAAATAGCAAGTCCTGGTTCAGGTTGAAAAGGTCTTTTATAGGCCTTGGAGAACCAGTCAAATAATTTAGACCAGAAACCTGTCAATGAGGAACAGAACCAAAAGAATGAGACAAGGTACCTAATCAAGGCAATTTAATTTTTAATGTAAAAGTTACTTTCCTGGGTCTCAGGAGGATATAATTAAGAAAAACGTGGGCCTTTTTTTGTTGCAGATTTTATTTGCTAATCTCAGAACAGAAGTTACACGCAGGCTGGCCAACGAAAAAGTCCCCACTTAAGCTTAACTAAGCAAATAGTTCAAATCCTTCCATTGGATAATTACTGCAGTGATTAATATGTTTCACCTAAAACAGGTTCTTTAACTCTAACTGATGCAATGAGGAGCTTCTCATTTCTTAAACAACCTTCAGTTTGACAGAGAGGATAATGACTGGACTGTTTCAATAGAAAAAGGTCGTGTGGTCTGATGAGTCCAGATTGACCCTGTTCCAGAGTGATAAAAAGAGGTGGATGAAGTGATTACGCATCATCCCTAGTGTCTACAGTACAAGCCTGTGGGGGCAGTGTTATGATGTGGGGTTGGTTCAGTTGGAAGTCTGCATTCAGCAGCGTTATATGTCCATAAAATAACAGAAATAAATGTTGTGACATTACATAACCTGACTGAAACGATGCCAGTGTAAGTACACCAAGATTAAAGCTAAAGGCTAAATGAAGCTAAAACTGAATATTAGAGCATGGGATGCATCTCTAATATTACCAGGACAATAAAGAATCCTTGAAAATGAAAACAATGGCTCAGTCATTTAAAAAAAAAAAGTAAAACCTGTTGAGGTAGTGATATCAGAGTCTGTTAACTTTCTCACCTAGCTGAGTGATGTTGTACTGGGAAACGTTGCGAGGGAATGCAATGGGGCCGGTGAACAGTGATGTGTGAGCTCTTCTGTAGTACAGCCTGAAGCCTTGGTGTTGGCCCATCTTAAAGGAAGGCTCCCATGTCGCTTGTACAACACTGCTGTTCAGCACCTTGGTGTAGAGTAATGGAGGTGCTGGCACTGCAACACAACAGAGAATGACCAAGCTGATAAAACAGCCCGATGATACTGGCATGGAGCAAGAACATGGGAATTATTATTTGAAGAGTGAACACGGTAGGACATACATGCACATGGTACACGGTGCATCCAAACAAATTTTCTGCGCAAAGCGTGATCCTTGTATTGAATGTTGGTTAAATATAAGCTTTGAGGATGTTTGTGTTCCACCTCTGACTCACCCTCCCCATGTGTGCTCTCTGTGACACTGTCTGATGGTTTGCTGGCCCCGTGGGATGTGTAGGCCTTGACGTAGAAGGTGTAACTGGTGGAGGGCTCTAGATCCCTGATGATCTGCTGAAGCGTCACCTTACTGACCGCCTCCTCATATTCCATCTCTGCTGGGTCTGAAGGAAGGAATGATGGAGGAGGATGAGGAAAATGAGGTAGAGGAAGCAGTGCAGAACAAGAGGCACGAAACAGGACAAATAAATAGAAATACAAAATAGGCTCGGGAGACGGAGTAGGCAATAAAGTAATGGAAAATAAGATCAGAAGAGGAAGCGATACACACAGTCGTTTCTGTCATTATTTTATGGTTATTGCCTATTTTACTAGTTTTATAACAGCCTCTCTGTTAGGGAATAGCCACTCTGGTTTGGCCCAGGGAGGCAGAATAATGATGTTGTGTGAATTGCAAAGGAGGTGCAAGAAAATGGAAGTGGCAAAAAGGGAGTTACAAAAAATCTGTTACAGCATTTTATTACTCCTAATCCAGAGACACCCAACCATAACTACTATCTTCCTCCAGTCCTCAACCCATTGGGCCATGTCATCTTGGAAAGGTAATTACAGCAGATCCTATTGGTCCCCGAGGCCCTTAATTAGCCATCTGATAGAACTATGGAGGAGAACAGCAGCTGGCGCTCTGGGAGACTCTCTCTCACATACACACATGCACAGAAAGCAAACAAACAAACATACAACATGCAAGCAAGTGCACATGCACATGTGCAATATTAATGCTGTGTAATGGCGAGAATCTGGGGACACAGTGTGTAGCATGATATGAGAGTTAATATTAGGATTTAATATGTTGTGACATATTGTGACACATTGATGTATTGCATATCTGAAAACTGTCACAATATAAAGAATGACATCACATGCATAACATCTAAATAAAAAAATAGGTCAAATAGTTGCTCGAGATAGATTAAAACACTGTTATCCAGTAGTTGTGTTTTTAGCAAAATGTAGAAAATAGTCCCAAATCACTGCTTAATTAAAACTAGAAAAGCACTTGGAGAGCGCAGACCTCCGCCAAGGCAAATCAGTGCCCACCCCCCAATCACCACCAAAATTTAATCATTTGTTCCTTGTGCCAGTATCAACATTTCCTGAAATTTTCATCCAAATCCATCCATAACTTTTTGAGTTATGTTGCACACGGACACACAGACAGACAGACAGATAGACAGACAGACAGACAAACCAACGCTGGCAAAAACATAACCTCCTTGGCGGAGGTAAATATTGTGAGCACCACATTGCAAAATTTGCTCATCATACTCAAGTGCACATATACCAGTGGACCGTACTATGGTACACATGGAAAAATAAATACTGTGTGTTATTTCATAATATCAATAGCTGACTGTGTAGATAAAAAACGTAAATGTGGGAAGAGGTAATTATCATACACAGCAGAAGTCCTCGCCTAGAATCAAACCAGAGAAATCACAGAACATTTCTCCTCTCTTCATCTTCCTGGTTCCTGCACTCATTTTAATAAATACTACATGTGGATGTGTAGAATTTCACCTGAGGTCCTTCGGATGTGGAGCACGTAGCCGATGATGTCCTGAGTATTCTGCTCAGGCTCCCTCCAGGACACCTGGATGGTGGTGGGGGAAAGGGCCTCCGCCTGCACGTTGGTGGGAACACCAGGGAGTCCATCGGCCCAGAGCACAGTGAGGCGGGCACTGGCCTGTGTGGAGCCAGCGCTGTTCTCAGCAATACACTGGTAGATCGCTTCGTCCTCCTGACTGATGCCATATATCGTTAACGTGCTGTGACAGGAGAGAAGGAAGGGAAGTGAAAATAAAGACACCAATACCACACATACATACAGACATACTCATCGCTCCTGTAGGACTGCAGTCTGTAAATAAAGTTTTAATGCAAGATGCAAGAATGTGAGATGTATTCTTCCAAGCTGTAAGTTAATAATTAAAATCTAAGTACCACATATTAAAATATACAGAAGACTTCAGAGTAGAACAAGGGTCCAACTGCTGCAGTTACATTCACCCTCTCACTTCTAACTTTCTTTGACACAAGCAACATCTACCACGATCAAGTTCAACGTGATTTGACTCCCCAAAGTAACAAGTTCCAAGTTTCCAAAATTCTAAATATTAATCCTAATCTGCTTTAAAGCAACACAACAGACATTTTCAGCCTTCAAACTATATTTTCAAGGTCATTTTGGTAGAACAACAACTCACAATAGGTTCAATTACACTTCCGTCATCACTCGCCTGCACTTGCACTATGCAACTTCTTAGTTCAGGTCGGGACCCCTACACAAATTGAACTACAAAATTTTACCACTTCACAGCATACATCACTAATACATCATGTAACTGATGGGCGCATGCGCACGCAGTGAGCGGCAATAAGGAGTTTGGGGTCCCGACTGTTGAGCTTCGATCAATGATGAATAAAGGAGATGAGCTCCAGGGAAACGTTCACTTCCAAAAGGATTTGAAGGACTGTTGTGTCATGCCTATCACCGAGACATGGCTAAAAGAACAGGACCACAACTCCGATCTCGCCATTGATGGCTTCAGGACCCCTTTCCGACTGAACGTTACGAAGTAATGCGTAAAACACAGGGATGTGGGGTATGTCTGTATATGAATGAATGATACTGCAGCTCTGATATTATCAGAGATGAAATCTGTACACTGGGGGGGGGGGGGGGGGGCAACCTCCCCAAGAACTGGAAAAAAAACAAATGTACTCAAATTACAGTTTGAGAAGTTTCAGGAGGTAAGGAAAAGGAAAATGAGCTTAAAAACAGCAGGAGACTTAGAATTAGTAACATATCTTAAGTTTCACTTTCACTTTGCAAAGGGAAATGCTGATTCTGCCTCTCACACTGTATTTGACGTTGTACAGCGACTGCAGACTACCTCACTAGAGGCTCCGAACTTTATATTGGGTGATTTAATTCATATCACTGAGGAAGACCCTTGCAAATTTCTATCAGCATGTCCTGCCTCAGGCTTGTCAACAAATGTGTGATACAGAGATTTTGCGACAGTTGTTACAGACAATACCGTTTCTTGACTTTAGGGGGACCCCACAAGCAAAAATTGTGTGGTGTTGCTTTAGGATGTACTGATTTAGGCGCCGTGCTGGTCTAATGGTAGAAAGAGGATGTAACACTGAGAAATATCACTGACCACAAAGTACAGGAATCACACTGAAGTTTATGTCGGAGTCTCCATTACTGAGGTAATAATGACCTCTTTCACCCACATCCATGTTAGTAACCATGTTACACTGCACTTGGGTCTTCTGCTTAAGTCCTTAAAATCACTCCTGTCTTCTTTAATATCTCAACAGCATGCATTAGTAAGAAGCCAAGAAATGCAGTTGGAAAACTCCCAAAACAGATTTTAACACCAAGTACACAGGCACATGTGAATGTTCCGTATTGAACCTTTAAAAGTCATGACATACGAAACAGGTCATAACTACAAGTAACCAATTATAAAGGGCGGAAAGGAAATCACAATCATCATAAATTTCTATACCCTGAATTGAATAAGTGTTGCCTCCTTTATGTTTGAAAAATATCCAAAATACACCACTAAAACTAGGATCTTCTCCAAAGCATCGTTACATGGTATGACAGACATTTTGTGTTAAGTTATATGTTGTTGTATGAGTTTTTGTTCACACTGCATAGAGCAGCAGCAGATACAAAAGATCTTCACTCCAGCAAAGTCAACACTTTTAGTCATTCTTCTCCTGAATTCAAATAAATTTGCTTATATCAGTAAAACCCGTCAAATGTACCCATGAATGCATATACATCCACCTCTAAGTACGTTATGTCCCAGACATATACACACATATATATATATATATATACTGATGCAACCTCCCACACAAAATAAGTGATTCCTTTCTCAATGCCGTGGCTCATACTTCCTTCCTACCATCACTCGTCTATAGTATATACATCCACCACTCTACTCTTTGTCCTGATTTTTCTACCTGCTTCTTCTTCCCTCCCACCTCGTCTGTCTGCACTTTGAGAATAAATATAACAGGGGAGTTGTGTGTATGCGTGTGTGTGTGTGTGTATGTCTTGTGTGTGCATGTTGAGTAGGTGTTATTAGACTAGAATACATAGCCCATTCCGCTCAGCGTTTTTGTCCTGAGGCAAAAAGAAAAATAAAACATTTAACAAACAATAAAAATCAGGCCTTATGGTGCAAAACATTTCTCATACCATTTTCATAGCAAGGCCATTTCTTCTGAATTTAAAGTTTAATATGCGCAGAAAAATACTGCAACATAAACATAATGAATACCTTGGGAATGTGCTGATTCAAGATAGTGTTTTTGAAGCCTGTAACTTCAGATTCTCACACTGCACCTTAAGCTAAAACTGCAGAAGTGAAAGTCTCAGGAGTTCCACATATCCTGCAGCATCCTGCTAATCTGTCACTTGCTGTTTGTAAGAAATTTGTGGAGCAGATTGCCATCTTTCACTGACTGACAGCTTGGATCCACAGTGTATTTAAGTGTATTAAATCAAAATGTATTAAGAAATGCCAGTGTGATTCTGTTGGGAAAATCATGCAATTTATTGAAAGAACGGCACTTCGACCTTGTTCTGTCATTTGCCACCTTCTGGAGCTGTGAAATGGGACATGAGGCGGCGGCGTATCAGCTCGGCGGCTCGGCTGACCTCATACGAGCCACTGTGCAGTATGTTAGGATGGATTTGTCAGGACAGGGGAGTGCTCTTGTGGGTCAGGAGGCAGGATGGAGGAGTGAATCTTTCCATTTCCTTTTCAAAATTGATGTGCTAGGATACAATTACTACGTCTCTAATCTGGGTCAGCGTGGACTGCGAACTGGAGGAGTCATTATTCTCTGCAGCCTGCCAGGTGGATTCAATCTGGATAATTATCTGGTCAAAGAGCCCCACTGTATTTCACCCTCTCTGAGCCAATCTCACCTTTGACCCCTCAGGTGGCAGCAGTCACCAGCCCTCAGCTCACTACTCAGCCATCACTTTTCTGACAGCCTTTCATATCAGCAATGGATGGAGTGTTTCCAGACAGGTAGCCTGACCAGACGCCTGCGACGGAGAAAAGAGGCCCCCGGGGATGCGACTGCCCGGACCTGGACGGGCCTCCGGACGGTGCGAGAGGGAGTTCAGGAGAAATTTCACAAGACATTGCTTGTTTCAGACGGTACAGTGGCATGTCATGTGTGTACACTCACACACACATACATGAACACGCACACATACAGTACATACACATGGACTGACGTGTGGTTCATGAAATTCCACACCTGCTGTCCAGCTTCCAGGAAAGACGCTGCAGTGGTTTTAACTTCTGAAGGCATCACAGACAGAGTTTACTAGTTTCAGTGTTGTAGTGTTACAACATAACGTGCTGTGCGCTTTTAATACCCCTCGGCCAAATATAGTGTGAGATTCTGTTGAAAGTTACTGCCCTATAATTTAGATTAGATTGTCTTTGTGTAAAACTTATTACATACATATTTATATGTGAAAGTACTCAGATATTACAACTGCACAAGGCCATTTGACCTTGAAAAAGTAGGTCAAGGTCACATATTTTCAGTAGGCTTCTGCTCCATGCTGAGATGCATCCACAGTATAAATTTGTTGCAGATATCTCAATGCATTCTTCAGATAGTGCGAGTATGTCGTTGAATGGACATAGACAGATGACAAAACAATTCCAATACCCCTCGGCCAAGGGGTAATAAGAATGAGTGACTAATATATCGGTTGTAATACAATTAGTATTTTCCATATATTTTAGTAAGGTACAAAAAGTATTTTCTGTAAAATGTAGATTGAGCCATGGTTAAGATTTGAAAATGAAATAAAATGCTATTTGATGTTAATAAATACTGTTTTTGTAGATTGAATTCTGTTGCAGCAGTCCCTCTATGGCCAAGATTCATTTATATACAATATCTTATAGATGATGCTATTAGAAAAAAATAAAAACTATTTGTAGTGTAGAGTTCTTCATTTATATGGTTCTTTGCATGCTGTACATTTTAATTGTTGACAGAGATGGAGTTTGTCTTTGAAGAATTCCACTTTCAAAGATTAAAACATGACATTGTGTTGAAATGTACTCCATTTCTATTAATTTAAAAGAATATAGTTGTGTATTTAATAATGTATGTTTATGTGAAGAAGAAGAAGAAGAAGAAAAAAAAGAAGACCTATTACAGGGTTCCTTCAAGTTTCTACAGGTTGAATTTAAGACTTTTTAAGACCATTTTAAGACTCTTTGGAACAGAATTTAATGCCCATTTCACAGACTATTTAGTGGCTATACTGGCAAAAATTTGTGACTCCTAGAATTTAGGGAAATGTATTTATTTACTCTAATGCTTTGATTCCCACCATTCAAAGTCATTTCTCAATGGGTGCGATAATTGGCTCCTAATTTCAATATAAATTGCCAGGTTGGAACAGGTGGAACTGAGTCTACTAATGTTACTTTCTTTGCAGCTCGGACATTTAACAGACACATTTAAACACAACACAGCCAACAGGTTTATGGCATCATAATTTAAGACCTACCATATCAAATTTAATACTTTTTAAATCCTTTTTTAAGGTAGTAAATGCACATTTGTAAATTAAAGACTTTTAATACTTTTTCAGACCCCACGGGAGCCCTGTATTAGTTATCATTTTGTTGACTCTACATAAATATTTAACAGCAGAGCAGGGCCACCAAGGAAGCGCACAATGTGTGAGTTGTAAAAGGACGGAACGGGTGAATGGGTAAGAAATTTCAATTTGGGGTTATAGGGTCTGCATTTGGGGTGTTTGCTCGCCTTAAAAGAGCAAAGCCAAGTTGTGCTGTCCTGACAGGCTGACACCATCATTTACTCATCAGTTCAAGGTCATTTCACAGATTGATGGATAAGGCCGAGGGCCAGGGGAGTGGTTGACAGCGGGGCCTCAGGTCTGTTGTTCAGCTGCCGAGACTATGTTTACACTCCGTTGTCTCTGAGCAGCCCCCCATCAAAAGCCAGCGTGGCCATTCTGGGTCCAGAAAGAGAGAGTGGAAAAAAAATATGGGGACAAAGAGAGAACAGGAGGAAGAGGTGGGGAGGGGGGAGGGGAGGAGCGATGAGCTGTCTGTGGTCTGAGAGGAGGGAAGGGCCCAGGGATATGACTGATTACAGGCAGGGTCAGAGTTCAAGGCCAATGCCCAAGCCCCAGATCTCTGCAATGGGGGCAGGAAGGGGGATGTGGGGCACAAAGAAGGGGTCCTGGTGAAAGAAAGCGGAAAAAAGAAAAGGAGAAAAAAAGAAAGAAAAAAGACCCTTTGAAAGGATTTTGCCAGAAATGTCTAGTTTTGTGTGGTGCGCTATTCCTTCAGATGTTGGTCATTAATTATAAAACACAGCACAGCGCTCACACACACACCATACGCCTTCCTTTACGCTGTATGTTAAAACTAGTCGTACGTTTTCATATGACTAAATACTCTTTATACACAAATATTAGGTTCATACATTTTTTATTATTTGGGCTGAATTAGAAAAAAGCTCATATGATGTTAGTCCATTCACCGCAAGTGACTTTAATTTTCAGTCCATAATTAATAAGCTGCAGTGTCACTTTTAAAATAATACACACTGCCTTTCAACCTCACCATTATTACACTGTCTGATGTGAGATCACAGCTTGTGTGACGGGCGATTACATGTGCCTGCTCCGGAGACTTCAGAGTACAGTGACTACAAACATAATAAGAAGCAGCTTTTGTAATAAGCAAGAGGCTTCAAAAAGCCACCATAGCATGTTTTGCAGCAGCCTGGTCAGCAAAGCCTGACAATGAATGGGCCTGTAATAATGCTTACAGTATGTGTGAGTGTGTGTTTCTGAATAAGTGTGCAGGTATGCGTATCAGGATCGGGCCGGGATTTGAGACAGAAAACAAACATCCACACCCTAAGCTGCCACATGTGTTTGTATAAGCAGCCAATCAGATCTTATGTGACATCACGGTGACTTATGTAGCATTTTATGTACATTTGTGTTCATCTGTGTGTGTTCGGCGTGTGCATACGAGAAGCAAAGGCTGACACGTTTGTGAATTTTCATATTTGATTATGCGTGTACGCTAAATGAATGATGGCATGCACCACTGGGCTATTTGTGCACATACGGGCTCACATGCTTTTTGATTAATGTGTGTGCATGCGTGTGTGTGAATGAAATGTACAATCGATTCCCTTCCCTTCCTCTGTCCGATTTGCTCTTGAAGGTCAGCGTCGTGAGAGATGACCGAGTTGAGACACCTCTGAGTGTTTTTACGCAAACAGACTCATGCAAACTACATATTAATTAAACCATTCTGTATATCCACGCTTCACCTATACATATTTATTTTTTACGAAAAGAATTATTGTGCTGCCTGGAGCTGCTGAATATCATTTGCATGTCATTACTTTTGTTTTGGCTTGGTTCAGCAGGTGAAATATACCCTGCACCATATCATTTTCTATACTTCTGAACCTCCACCACATTAGAATGAAAACAATCCATATGACTGGGGTAAAAGCCATTTTGTGCTTCAGGTAAAACTACGAATTTTCTACCTTTGGAAAATGAGGTTGATATATGGCGAATCTCATGTGGTGTGGAAGAGAGTGTTGGCCTTTACTCCTAAACTGCTTCTGATTTACATATATACAGAACAATGCAATATGGCTCTGACTGAGGTTTCTTTTAAATCAGTACACTCAAAACATCTGTATTTTGCAGATAATTGAGTTTTGTCTCTTTTTTTAATTAACAGACAGTAATATTTGCTTTAGACAAATCTGCAAAGTGTAAATATTCAGAGTGTAAAATGTTTAATTTCAGAGTGATTTATTGGTTTAGTTTCAAGCTACTGTTGAAAGCGGAAGTGCTATGCATAGTTTAAAGGTTTTACTCGAAGTAAAAGGAATATAACACATTATTTTCAAGGTTACACTTTCAAGTATTTGTTTCAACCACTTAAATCATTCTCAGTTTCAGCCTCTAAAACACACAACAGAGTTCTGTCTCATTCATCTACCTCCATCTCCTCTCTAGCATAATGACTTTCTATGATGATGCTTCTTAGACAAAATAGATTATATATTAAAATAATGTAATGTGCACAAACACAGTAGTCACATTGCAGTGATGAGTAATACTTAAGAGAAATTAACTCCGTCACAACCATAAAGTGGACGAGGAACATGAAAAAAGCACTGAAAAGGAAGATTAGGTAACAAAAAGACAGAATAATTTACACCTGAACAACAAAATAAATATAACAAAAATATACCAGACATGTATAAAGTGTACTAACTCAAAAGGAACACTACTACACTGCATGTGAGAGTGCAGGGAAATAAAAATATTTTGGGAAGAGATTAAGAATATCATTGAAAAAATAATTTTCAAGTGGATTAAATTGGACAGCATGGTATTTCTTTTAGCTATTTATGCTAAAAAACATAACTATAGTCAAAGTGAATGCACATTTATAGATCTCAGTCTTTTGTCTGCAAAACAATGTATTGCACAGAACTGGAAAAACACCAACAAACCCAGTACCACCCAGTGACTCAATCAGATGCTGTCTAGCCTTCCATTAGAAAGAATAACCTAAATTCAGAAAGCCAAACAGCAAGTATTTGAAAAAATTTGGAGACTCTTCATTAACTATGTCAAAGAGTTAGACCTAATAGGTAATTCAGTTGACTGTTTACATTGTATGCATTGCAGTTCCTGGTTTTATACGGACAAGTACATATGTATACCCTGGACTTAGATGATTCCAGTGGATTCTGATTTCTGTTTAGTTGAACTACCACTGTCAAAAAAGAGAAGCTCTGTTTGATATTTTGTATGCTGTTTTTTTATTATTATTATTATTATTTTTTTGTTTTTGTTTTTGTTTTGAATTAAATGGTACAGATAGGTAAAGGAGGGTAAACTGTGATTGAAGTGAATGCTGTGCTTTCATGATTGTAAACCTCAATAAAAATATTCTGAAAAGAACAAAAAAGACAATAATTTGTTGTTGACCACCATTACACACATGAAAAGTCAAAGTACTCATTTGTGTTTATGTTTGATGAGTTAAAATCACCTGCATAGCAACTCATGCATGGTTCATACCCAAAAAGTTTTCAAATTAAAAAGTAATTTTTAGGCTTTTATTATTATTACTTACATTACTTCTTACATTATTTCTATGCAGATATAACTCTACTGTAAATTCACCTCAATCCTTCTAGTATGATTCATTCCCATCAAATACAGCTACTGAAGTTCTCTGCTCAAAATAACTTAATAACTAAATATTTCAATATTTACTGTAAAAAAAAAAAAAAAAGTCATGTGCAGGCCTGATTAAGGAAAACTGTCTTAAAGATGTAAACATATGATAGTTTTCGGATTCTTCCATGATTGTAAATTAAGTATTTGAAGTTTTGGACTTTTCACATATGGCTGAGTGGTTTGGCAAAAATATTATCCACATATTCTATTTTTTCCCTACTGATCAATCTCAATACTCATCATAACATTTAATTATATGATCTTGAGAAGTTATGACTGATAAAGGTTGAAGTTTGGAAAAAAGATGGTTAATTAGTTAAAGTTAAGAATATAAACATTCATGTGTGTATTTTTATGCTCTCAGGGTTCTGACTGACAAAGTATGACGTTTAAAGAAAAGTAAATGTGGAAAAAATCAAACACTTTCCAGTTCTAAACAATGTTTGTAGCCAATTGAGCTTAGATTTATGTTTTTATGAAAATAACCTAATTTACCATTAACTCTGTGCACAGCTATGCCTTCTATTGTTCCAAACTGTGGAGATTTTGAAAATTACCGGATGCAGTGAATGCACCCTGTTCTTCTGTCATTCTCAGAACAGCAACAGGAGAGAAGCTTGAACTTTGTAGTGGTTTTGTTTATTTACTTGGTGATACGCTGTTAGATTTGCCCATGTTTAGTTAAAATGATTAAAACTTATCACCATTAGCTTAAATTTAACTGCTATCCAATTTTGTTTGTTTTATAGCCCAGGCCTGGCTATACAGTTCCTTTTATAATGATTTATAAACCGCAGAATTAACTAATTATTCAAGAACTTGACAGATTTTGACAAAATGAAAAGAGCTAGTATCGTATTAGTAGCGCATAAGTCTTTCATGGTGAGTTTGTTGTAGTGTTTACTGAAGCCACCCTGCATGTCAGTGCTTTCTTGTGCAGATAATCTAACTTATTGTACCAAAAGCTGTGATAATGAATCACATTCTAATGTCTTCTGACGCACATCGAGCCACTCTCTTCTCTAAATGGCTGGCTGCATTCCCTTTTCAACTAGCTGAGTTTATGAGCTAATTAGCTAATGGTAGATCTCAAGCTGAGGCCTGCCTCCTTAACCAATCACAAAGCAGACTTTGTGATGCATGAGATCCATATTATAACAGGTCAGACACTAATGGCGGCAAGTGGAAATGCTGTGATGTTCGGACTGCTTGCTCTATCTTTCTCTCTCCCCCTCATTTGTCCATCCTGCCAACTCATCATTTCTCTTTTGACCACCCGATCATTTTTCTCCTTTTTTTTTTTTTTAAAGCCAAGTCTGGCCTCTCATTTGTTTCCTCCCTCTCTTCTCTCTGCCTTTGTTAGCCCATCGCTCCATCTCTCAGACTAATATAGACTGGTGGAGGCAAGTGGGAGTGGAGCTGTGTATGTGAGCGATGGAGGTGTCTGCTCCCTTCACTCACTGCTCCACGGTGCAACTATTGATTTTTGTAGTGCATAATTTAATATATCTACTTCATATTTCTCTTTTATGAATAATAACAACATGCACGGGTGGTTTGCTGCCAGGGTCAACGAAAAAATTGAACTTTCAGAGTGCAGTAATGCATGACAGAACTGACTCAAAAACACATTTGTTGGATAAGGGGAGTGTGGCAGCTTATACTGTAATCATCCACGCAACAGGCAACGGGCTGAACCGTCACTTAAGTTGTAAGGAATCCCTGTTAAAATACGTCTTGAAACAAAGTCGTGAAACAACGGAGCATAAGAGACGTGGTCGTGAATTTTTATCAGCCTTTATTCAACTGCGCTAAACCTTTATGAAGCCTCTTTTGAGATGTCACTCATATAGTCATGATCTTTTACAACAATATTATACGCGTGGCTGCTCTTAAATGATCAAAAGTCATGGCGGATATTATTTTCGACTGTACATCAGTTTGGTCAAGTACATTGCTTCATAAATAAATCCAGAATAAAACCCAGAAATAGGAACATCTAAAGCTGTGTTTTTCAACCTTGGGGTCGGGACCCCATGTGGGGTTGCCTGAGATTTCTAGTAATTGATTAAAATAAAAACTTACTAATAAAAAATGTGTGGTGAGTTGAGAGAGACAATCAGAATCCATAAAAGACATCACAAACTCTGAAGCTGAAACTGAAGCACTGTGGTTCTGTTTATCTTTTAAATGTTCATTGTGGTCAGTTTCAGATGCTGCAGCTCTTTCATAATTCATAGTTTGAGTTATTGTTTGTTCAGTATTAATTGTCAGCCTTGTAAATCCAAGCTGGACTGACTGTACATATCCTGACCAAGGAAAATAAAATTCTCACTTTGTGCAGTAATCTACACCTGGCTTTTCTGCCTCCATCCATAATAATATACATTATATAGACTAAATGTCATCTAAAATTAACGTTTATTTGCAACATAGTATAGCAAACTATTACATGATCAAAAACACATCAGTTTTAGCCAAAAAAAAAAAAAAGTCTCTCTTTTGAATGTCTGGAGTCGCCAGAAATTTGTGATGTTAAAATGGGGTCAGGAGCCAAAACAGGTTGGGAACCACTGGTCTAAAGGGACCCTTATCTGATTTTGCAATGCCACATCCATGCACCACTTTAACACAGTCTCTGCAGAGCGTAGCCTTTACAGTATGAGGTGCTGAGAGTGGTTACCGTGTCCTCCTCCTCATGACATTCCAGCGGACTGCCATGGGAAAACATCCAACATCTAGTCAATACCCTCCTTGCATACAAAGACACAAATAAATTGAGGCTCATGACTTGGCAGCTGTGAATTCCAGCAGCTGCAGCGTTAGAAGCAACAGAAACAGGGAAATTGAACATTTGATGATGCCAATGAACAGATCAAAGCTACTGCGATTCACGCTGACATCCATATCAGTGCTGGGAGTCCACGCCAACTTTGTAAGGATATGGTGATACAGCGTGGTGTGTGATGATGATTGGGGGGGGGGGATCTGGCTGTATTAATAACAATTTGCATCATGTGTTGACAACACAAATGTTGTGGCAATGTTTCAGATTAGCAAGAGAGCAAACAAGCCTATAAATAGAGCACCTTAACCAGCTGGCTGCACAGAATTAGCTGGTTCTGCACCTGAACTGAAGGGTAAAAAAAAAAAAAAACAAAAAAGAAAAAAAAAACTGGGGAAAAGCCTGTCAACATTCCTCTTTTTCTTCAAACTATAATGACCCAGGTGTGTTTTTTTTTTTACTTTATGCCAGTTGATGTGTCACTAGTTTGAGTAATTGTGGCTAAAATCCTAGCTGTAATTTATCAGGTAGCAGCAAATTTATTTTTTTTAAAGGTGGACTAAGGAAAATTTGCTCATCTGTGTGCTTTTGTTGATGCTCTCTATAGCAGTATCTAAAATTCCATACAAGCAAGTTAATTATGCCCTACAGTACATTTTTATTATGTCCAAAATCATAGTATGTGAATTGCATATTACACTATTACAGTATGCAAACTCTGGACACGTCTCCAACATAAATATTCCATTATGCAAAGGAGTTGTGATGAAAACGGACAAGGACAGTTGGCGAACAGAGCCTGGTAGCTGGAAGTCTGTAGTATTACACAGATGCCGGTACAGATTGTAATATTATCCAGATGCTGGTACAGCCCGGAGAACTACAAAGAGTCATCAGAGGTGAGCCTTGCCGGTAATCAAGGTTATTTGCCCCAAACTAGTGAGGAAGTATCAGGAAATAAAATGTATTCACACCTTGAGTAGTGTGCCTGGAAGTGACATTGTACTGTTTATTTTCTAAAATATATTGGATATTAGCGTAGACACTGTGTTTGTAATACATAGTATGGGATTTCAGACGGACACTATTACTAAGCTAATGTCTCTTGCTTACATACATGATATGAGCCAAGATACAGTGATTTCTATTTTAAGGATTTGGGTTGGTTTTCCATGAACATCCTAGTGAACACAGTGCACAACGCTAGATATGACACTAGAAATTAAGGAAGCACAAGCCAGACTTTAACACAAACTTCACATAAGCGCACAAGCAGAACCTTTACTTGGACGCTAAGCATCTTCATCATCATCATCATTCATCTCTGATTCATGCCCTATTCTTCCAGCATATATTTGGTACAGTTTTTTTACACAGCTCTACTGACAGATGGATGAATAAATAGACAGACAGGAGTGATCACATATATCATATCGCTCTATTCACTCTGAACTAGTATAACCTGGGTACCTCATGCGATTTAGAGATTAACCCCTTACATCTGTGTTAAGTGCATTGGTGTATTGTTTGGTTATGATGCCAAGGCTCACTACTAATAGGCTACCACTAACAGATAAGTGAGTCTGTTGACTGATGGAAAAACTTACTGTGTTGCTATGCATTTTGTTCATCTGATCACCTTTTGAGATTTCACTATTATGTAGGGTTTTCTCCATGTAGTATCAAAACATCAGTCTAAATTAAAAGAAAATTAGCAAAATAAATACACAGAAAAAATGAAAAATGTTGCTTGAATGTCGCAAGATTTGCACAAGGTGAAAATTATTAGAGGACCTCTGTGTTTCCTGAAATACGCTTGGTGCAGTAGGATATTTAGTTTATTACTTTATATTATTTATTATTATGAACACGGCAGATTTGCCTGTGATTAAGATAACAAAAGATCTCTACAATTATTACAAATCACCAGAGGTTCCCAGGTAACACTCATTTAATGGTAATAGGGCTTCCGACAATTAAACACCCATAAAAGACAAAGCAAAAGGGACAGAACATAGAGAGACAAGCATAAAAAAATGTAGTGTAATTAAAAGCTTGTCTGAATAAAAAGTCTTCCAGGCTACATGTTACAGATTATAGAACAAAATGCTTCCTACTAATGAGTCTAAATCCTGTTTTGCATGTGTGAAAAGTGTTAAATTCTGTATCTATGTTTACATGTACTGTGGTTCATGAGATGCAGGCGCTGTAAAAGCCTCAACAACCATGATGATGTTGGGAGCATTGCTTGGAAAATGCTTTAACAGAGAAACAGACACTTAAAGACTCTACAAGGTCTACAAATGTAGAGAGACAGTGTATAGAAAAAGTACTTTTGCAGTTCAATACACACTACTACTGATCTGCTATTTCCTGGTGTTTTTCTTTCTTCAGCATTCCTATAAATCTTTGTGTTCCTGCATGTGTGTAAATCAATGAAGAAACAGAAGCACACAAGTTTCTCTCTCTCTCTCTCTTTTTTTTTTTTTACCTGTTGTTGTTCCTGAGTTTGACATGTCCACCCGGCTCCAGAATCTGCCCGTTCTTCAGCCATGTGAGCTGGGGCTCCGGCTCGCCCTCCGCTTGGCAGGTGAAGATGGCGGTGGTGCCGACGGGCCGGGCTATGGACTGCGGAGGTTGAACAAAAGTTGCTGGAGCTATGAAGAAAGTCCAAAGACAGAGAGTCAGATAAGCTGGCATTATTCCCATACCTAGAATATAAAATATGAAATGCCTGAGAAAGAAAGCTGGATCCACATGCGTAAAATCTGCGGATCACGTCTCCGAAAAAAAAACAGAACATATGGTCAATTAGTACGATTATAAGAGACATGAGATGAGTGTAATGTAGACAAAGAGAAATTAGACAGTGACGAGAGTAGAAGGGGAATAGGGCTCGGAAAAAGCAGCTTCTTCATTAACAACAATGCATGTGAAGCTAATGTGCATTCAAAACGCAAAACGTTTACATGACAATCAAATGGTGCAGTTTATAATTTCATCACAGCCACAGGCTTGCAGCTGTGGTCAATTAGTGGTAATATCTTATTCATAGGAAATGATTCTCTGAGCAGAGCAGGTACTTTATTGTACAGATACTTCAAATCACAAAGTAATTACAGTTACATGGGCTGAAGTCTAATTCCTGTGTGGGGGGCTTTTATTGGAGCTGACGGACAAAGAGCTACTGTATCATCCTCTTTGTACTCATTATTGTCCCAGAGGTTATTATTGATTTGATAACCTGAATTATTTATGGCCGTATTAACTTAGCTAAAATGTTATGTTAATTACAATATCTCACAATCGTCACTGGAGGGTAGGAAGCTGGCATGCTAAACCTGTCGTACTGAATGCAGTGTAAAAGCTGTTGGCTGCCCTACCATCCTCCTGTACCCATCCTATTGGAGAGCAGCCAGACACACTGGGCAACGCAACTCTCAAATGTAAACTCGCTGCTTTAACACAGATGCAATTAGGAAGAAATAACTCTCCTAGTGAGGGTGTTTAAGTACAGACAAACTTGGATGAGTAGAAATGCTGCCTTTTCCTCTTTTCTCTAATGAATCTCTTTTCATCAGTATATCACTTTCCACCTTAAAATTCAGAGTTCTAAGCAGATATTCTTCCATTGATAGAGTATATCTATAAAAATGCCTCTTAGTAATGTGTTAAAGCTATAAAAAAAAATGCATTAATGTGTGAGAACAGCGGGGCACATTTGTAACATGACAAAAACTAATACTTCATTGTGTTTTCTGAGTAATTAAACTGTACTGCTGTAAGAAGTTGTATGTGATTTTAATGATATTGATGATTTTGCAGGTAAAATGTCACGTTTATATACAGTCCTGTGGAAAAGTCTTAGCTTTCTTGTTTTTACAGGGTTGAAATGAGTATACATATTTATTGCTCATTCTCTTTTCTACAGATACAGCAAAAATATACAGGAAATATGTGCACACAGCCTTAAAAGATGCTCAAAAACTGAACTAAATGGGTTCCAAAGGTTAAAGCCACTATTTTGTTTAACCTCTGACCCCATGACAAAAAGCAGCACCAACAGTTAGAAACATCTGACAAGTGATAAATGAAACCTGGTATAAAACATCAGAAAATTAATGTCATAAATCTCATATTGTCTGAATAAAGGATTAAAGACGTGTTAAGTACAAAGGGTCACACCAAATATGATCACTTTTATAGAAGCTGTTTTTTCCTTGAAAGTTTCAAGTTGAAACCTTTATTTTTCCTGTTGTACATACTTGACATACATTTAGATTGGATCTTAATACAGAGACTGACAAATGCACATAACTTTATTAAACCCACAAACCTAACATTGGCCTTGGACTTTTGCACTGAACTGTATAAGTATGTTTCGTTATCGTTTCTGAATTTAAGATGATATTCAGTTTCAATGGCCTTGATGGTTTTATTGGAAATCTGTAGTTCACAGGAGAGAATCTGGGTTCAAAGTTAAGGACATAATAATTACCAGTGTTTAACATCCTTTGTGTTAATTCTGTTATTTTACATTACATATCCATTGTTACGGGCTTCACTTTTAAGAAGAAAAAAATATCGATCATGATTAATCACAGCCAACATTTGATTAATTGGTTAATTTGTTTTATTGATCAACAGTCCAACTTAATTCACATTAGATGTTAGTATTAAAAGCAACAGGATACTTTAAGTGGAACAGACTCAAAGTAGAGTACGGTGTTGCAATGAAGAACGTTGTTATCCGGTGTAATGGCAGCAGCACTGCAATGGCATGTTGGTTTTAGTCTTTAAATAAGATTTGTTGACAATAACAAAAACACTGATGCTCGTCCTTGGATATACTGTAGCATCCAAGTCAAACCGTTTTGGCTTACAATTTCTTTTACATTTGGCTCAAAGATAGGTAGACTTGTTATTTCTTGCTGTTTCCTCCTTGAGTGATCTGTCCTTCATGCTCCCACCCTAATGGACAAAATGTTTTCTGACACTTTTTCAATGTAAGCGTTTCCCTTCTCCCATTGGCAAACCTAAGGGGCCCTGAGGCACTTGAATGAAGCCCACTGACAACGTGTGATGGTCCTTTCATTTATCTCTCGCTGCTGCCTCGCTCATTTTCTTCCTCTCCCTCCCTCTCTGCATGTTCTTTGAGGGCTGTCTTAAAGGTGAAGGTCAGAAGGACCTCGGGAAGATATTGATTTGCACCTGTAAGGGTGTGTGTTAGATTAGCAACACCATCCATCCATCTTGCTCTTGTTTTCCCTTTTGGCTTGAACACCCCGGCTCCTCCTTTAGTCTTTGTTTCTCTTGTCTACTCTTTATAGCCCACAGGAACCAAAATGAACCTAATTGATTTACTGTATCAGTGCATTTGCTTGATGCTTGATGTTTTCATAAGCAGAATTGTCTGTTTTCATTATAAAGGTGCACTTCCTGAATGCAGCACTCATCCAGCTGATAGTCCTTGACTCCTTCTCATTTTCATAGATGTACAGTGGCCCCAGCAGAACCATACAAAGAAACTCCTACTTTTTCTTATTACTGAAATGGAAAATTACAATATATGAACATTACGCTTTTGTTTCCATGAATCAATAGTAAAAACCAGAGACGTTTACACGTAATTAACATCAGTCACACACACCCAACACTCCCCCAACACCCCCCCCCGCTTGTATAGAGCCTTGTCTCAGGCTTGACGGTCAGATAAAATGAAATATTGATTAGGATCAGTACAGCTATGGACTGAAGTAAAGTGTGGTCCATCTAATCAATATGTGAGAGAAGCAGACGTTGTTGGTTTCCTTCAGGGTGACAATTAATACACAAGGCCACCCACGCCCAGCCTCTCGCCACTGAGTCAAAGCCAACTGTTTTCTAGAAACTATCAAATGATACCAAGGAATAAAGTCCAATCAGTGTCCAAGAACAAAATACCATTTGTTTGTATTTGGAGCAAATTAATTATAACTTGTGTATAATAATTACTTTGACAGAAATATTATCTATAAATATATAGATAATATATTAGATATATAAATATATCTAATATTAACATGTCTATATTAAATATATTATTGGAAATGGGAATTCCCAGCAGCAGAAATTTTGCTGTCTCTTGGTGAGTGCTGAACCTTAAATGTCACCTTTACCTCCATCCACCGACTATACTCATGCTTTAAAACAACCCTGGTGGACCGTATCATTTTATGTTGTAGCGATCTAGCTCATTTTATTGCCGAATCTGTGAGAAACTGCATTCGCTTGGTCACCATTCCCACAATGTACTTCACAGCAAAATTTCCAAAAAGGCCCAAGTGACATTTCAGTTTGTTCTGTAAACAAACGGATGGGGTTTATGATGGAGTGCAGTTCAAAGTTGTTCACCGTGAAAGAAGTGATTCAGGTGTGTAAGCATGGAAAGACTAATGGATTAGTGATAATTAGGCTATCACTGGGGTTTTACAAATCTGAAAAAAAATTGTAATGAAAGTCGTACACTGCTTTAGAGCTGCGTATGACGTTTGTCACCAATATTTCATCAAATCTGTAAAACCCCAGTGATAGCCTAATTGTTACTAATCCATTAGTCTTTCTATGCTTAGACACCTGAATCACCTCCTTCATGGTGACCAACTTCGAAGTGCACTCCACCACAAACACTCCATTTGTTTACATACCAAACTGAACCCTAAACGAAACTGTCACTCTGTTTTTTTTGGAATTCCACACAGCCGCAGTAGTAAGAAACAATGAAGCTGTTTCCGTGTTTGTTGCCACTATGGCCATACTGCGGCTGCATGGAATTCTGAAAAAAAAACAAAAACAAACAAGTGACGGTTTCGTTTAGCTTTTGGTTTTGTATGGAAACAAATGGAGTGTTTATGGTGGAGTACACTTCGAAGTTGGTCACCATGAGGGAAATGATTCAGGTGTGTACTCACAAAAAAGTAACAGATTCGTGATACTTAAACTATCACTCTGGTTTTACAGATCTGATGAAAAATTGATGACGAACATCATACGCAGCTTTAAGGGTTAAGCTCATAATGTAGATTTTAAAAAATGTTGATGAATTTCCTCACAAAAATTTCTAAAGTGGGTGTAATTGTATCACATGACTGTGATCTGAGATTCTAACCTCAATAAAATGGAATGCACAACCAGGAAAACTGTACAAGGTAGATTTTTCTGCACTATTGTTGGATGCATAAAGACACACATTGCCGTACAAACACTGCTTAACCTTCTTTCTCTCAGGATCTTAAGCTAGCAGTACATCAAAATACGAATAAATTAGGTCAGAATCATCCAAACCTAAGTCTGGCAGATTTGCACCACCCACAACTTCAGAATTTAAGGAATTAAATCACCACCCACATGAAGCACATATGTGTCACCCTCGCAGCACTGATATGGATATCAACTCTGCCAGAGTCTGTGGTTCATTTATAAGATGAGTAAAGTGCACCCAGCCTGGATGTGCATTTAAGGAAAGAGATTGGAGGTGATGGCAGGTGGGAAGCCATGATGTTATCGTTTCCAGGCAGTTCGGGTTCCGGCTCAGAGGTTCAGCCACACAATTACCTTATCGACTCACTATGATCGAACAGTATTTTTGTGCTTCCATTCTTTCTATTCTCCACAAAATCCAAGTCTTTTTCTTACAGCCTGTCGTGTTTATCCAAAACTCACCTTGAACCACTAGACGTCCCTGAGCAGTCCTGCGAACACGGGTCCCTGGTTTATTAGCAGCACACACATACACCCCTGAGTGCTGCACGCCCACATCGGAGATCATCAGGTTTCCTGTGCCGAGTACCTGTATTCCCTCCACACCGATTGGACGGCCATCTACTCGTGAGGAGATAAAAAAAACAGTTGACAGATTGGAAATAAATAATGTAGGACAACAGAGAATATTTAAGTGTGCACATGGACAGTATACAATATGTGTGGCAAATGAATGTGTGAAGCACAAAGCAAACTGGGGATGGATAAATTCACAAGCCAAGAAGTCAAACAAACAAACAAAGCCTTGCAATTGGCTGCTTCTGAACACTTACGCAGGGCATGGCTCATCGATCTCTGGGGATCAGAAACTATAACTGCAACTTCTAATCTTATATCTCACCATACAGTCCCTAACTCCCTTGTCCACCGTCTGGCTGGATGTACATGATAAGCTCACATCTCCTTGTGCTTCCTCACTGTGGTCTCAACCCCAACAATGACTTAGGTCTGCTTTTGATATTAGCTAGGGGGCCAGGGGGCAATTTAATCCCATCTATGACTTCCATCTGCAGCGTGTAAGCCTGTATGGTCCCCTTTTGACGTGTTAAAAGGCCAGGCAGAAAGCAGAAAGATGGGAAGTGTGCTGGACACAAGCAGTGGCTTCAAATCTTCAGTGCTGATGCATTAATGTACTGTAGATTTATTTATCTTGCACCTCTTAAAAATGGGAGGTGTTTGAAGGGAAAAACAGGCCTGTCTACAGCATTGGCTTAACAATAGAACCAATAAATCAGTCATAACCAACATATAGCACACGCAGTAAATCAGCCAAATCTAATGCTGTTAGTCAGCTATGTTTAGTGGTGTTACACAAAACCATTTATCACATTTAACACCTAAAATGTATTTAAAATAATCAAAAGCCATTGTCTGAGGTCCTTGCCTGTATCAGAGCTTTTTCATGGAAGCCAAAAATAAACAAATCATTAAATCCATTACAAGTAATCAAAAAAAAGCTGAGTGACTGTTTAAAACATAACTGCCAGCCAGTGGACTGAAGCCAAGAAAAGAAGTGGGCTCTCCAGTCTTTGTGAGAAATATTACAGATTCATTAGGCAAGATGTAATCTTCAATGACTTATGAAGAGGACAATATTTGTAATTAATCATGACACATTATTGAGATGAAATAAATCACTTCTTCTTGCCTGCAACTATGTGTCATTTTGTGTGTTTTATTGCTATTTATGCATTTTCCATTATCAGTGACACTAAGTCACTGGGCTGAGAAGCAACAGCCCAGTGAGCCCTTTGTCTGAACAAAGTGGTTTTGTTCTTGCCTGTTGCCTCTTTCTACAATATTTCCTCCTCCCTCTCTGGCTCTCTCCATCAGTTTCTCTCTGTCAAGCAGTAATTAACTTAGTGTCAGAAGAGAAAGAGCACAAGCTAGCAGGCTGTGGTGCTGTTCAATGAATAGCAGCAAACAAACTCTGGCATTAAGGAGTGACTGATGTGAAACTATCAGATTCATTATGCAGCTTATCCCGGCCTCCCTGCTGTAATCTAATACATACAAATCCCATTGTGTTAGCATTTCATTCTAGCAACATTGTGTAAGGCAATACGCTCAATCTGATTATGCCCAGCTGCTAGCAGGGAGGGGTAGCAATTTACATTCAGAGCAGCAAATAAGATTGGATAATAGGTAAAGAAAATAGATACCGGATTGAAAAATTGGTCACGACAGACTTTGAGTGATAGTCAAGAAAATAAATGCACAGGAAGGAGGAGAATCTCGTCGTATCTGTCTTCACACCTCATGGCAATTACTCTCCAGAGCTTCGATGGAGGTTCAACTTCATGAGCAGATGAAGCATGAATTTATCAACACAGAGTCAAACATAATGTTTAGCCCTCAGGCCTAATGTTGAATCCCACTGCCTCTTGTATACACATTTGAAGTTCTGCCATATCAAATGTACAATATTTTGAGCACATATATGCATTACACAATGCGGATCAAATTTGTGTTGCTAAGAGCATACAAATGCATGTGGCTACAAAGCGCATATGACCCTGAATGAAAATGAGATTTCACATGCATGAATGCTCACTTTGGCTATACATGGTGATACATACCATCCATTAATCAAACATGTCATATGCACTAAATGAAAAATTCATATGACACATACAAAGCATCTTGGGTTTGAAATTCTTTCGTTGTTTTAACTGATAAGGATTTAATCTCACCTAGTCTGCTCCAAGACACGATGGGCCGAGGGTATCCAGTAGCAACGCACTCCAAGATGGCAGTTTGGTGAACAGTGAGTGTGAGGTTTTCCGGACCGACCAGGATCATAGGCTCTTTGTAAACAGAAGACTGGGAGCCTGGAGAAGGAGAAGAGGGGAGCGTATGACTAGAAAGAGTTTGATGGATGGCGTGCTTTAATTGGCAGGGGAACAATAGGTTTGGAAAATGCTGTTGTAGGTAAACAGCTAAAAAGGCTTTGGCAGTGATGGAGAGAACAAAAGCGCAGTACGGCAGATGCAAGGCTTATTTACACATGCCTTCTTCATGAAAAGTTAATGTGTGCTCATAGCTTTGTATACAGACAAATATAACAACCTGATATAGTAAGGAGTGCCTCAGCGCTATGCTTTACTCCTGCACTGTTGTGGGCCACACAGCAAAACTTTCCGCTGTCCTCCTCACGCACTCCTGTAATCTGCAGAACACCTGTAGGCAGCAGAGTGAATCTACAGGAGGAGAAAAGACACACAAATGAAGGACGGTTAGAGCATGTAAAGAGGTGCTTTATTGTTTCTGGCTGTGCTGTGGGTTGATCCAACCTCTTGTCCTTGGTGTCCACCGGACGGCCATCCTTTTCCCAGCTGATGACAGGCTCTGGCAGACCGTGGATCTGGCACTGGAACCTGGCCACACCGGACTCCTCAGCATGCACCGACTCTGGTTGGACATGGAAGTCTGCCATGGCTGGAACAGGAGAGACGTTATTAGGTCATAAAATCCCAACCCGGTGACCCTGAAGCCTGGCTGCTTACGCAAAAGGACTACGTGATTTTTAAACCTATCTAAACAAAAGAAAATGTAACAAGTTAATTCTTCAATGATGTATTAGTTTTGTCTGTGGGGGTGAAGTAAAACAGCTGCACTTCAGCACAGTGTGACATTCATTAATATGCGCTATAGGAAAGAAAAAATCACGATAAGGGATGATGATTCACAGCATGTGAATACTGACTGGCTAAAATGGGATCAGTTAAGAACTGTTGTATAGAGGGTGTAGAGGACTCAAGCAGGGCTCTGGTAATGGTTCTTGAAACAGAGTGTTATAGTGATCTCTGGAAGAGAGTAAAGGTGCACACTGCTCTCTTAACACAACACTCAGCCAATAAATGAGTTTACACAGGGTACTGGAAATGAGAAGCACAGGTGCAGTTATTGCCTGAAATATAAAATAAAACCACTTTCTGTAGATGAAACTTTTTCCTGACTTGGACACCTTGTGGGTCAGAAGGTTATGTTGCTTTGATAGCGGGTTTAGATCTTTTGGGCAATCCAATTTCCACATAAAATGGAAAGTGAAACTCTATTTATACTTGTGTGGGTTTTTGTGTTTTGGTTAAAGTTAAAAGAACATATGTGCTACAGGGTTTTGCTGTGTTTGAGGTTCTGTGGTTGCGGAGTTGGAAGTGCTAACCAAGAAAATGTATACAGTTTATCTGGAATCATACAATTTCGCATAATTTTAGAATAACATTACAATATTTATTACATTCAGCTTAGATGCAGTGAAAAAATACTTGCTGTGTGTCTGAGTGTAATAATGACAGGAGTGAAACCCTGATTAAACTAGTGCTGCTGCGATTAATCGACTTAATCAACGTAACTGACCATGAAAATTAGTCGATATGTCATTTTACAATTGACCGCCTATTTATTTTTTGTCTCCCCCCTGTCTCAAACGCAGTAGGAATGGGATCTTCCTACGAGCACTGCCAGAGACAAGCCACGGGTATGGCCGTGGCTTCGTGGCACAGGTATGCCACGGTGGCACAGGTATGCCCCTTAAGTCCCCTCTTCCTGGTTCGCTAAAATGGACACGACAAAATAACAAACACTTGATTTTTTTTTTTTTTTCAAATCAGTCGTTTAGATTAGTTGTTTAATCCAAATATTAGTTGAAAGATTTGTTGTTAGAAAATTAGTCATTAGTGGCAGCACTAGATTAAACCCTACAAACAGCTCAAACTGTTGATTCTGCTCATGATGCATTCAGTTGTGTATGATCTGGAGCCATATGCTGCTGAAGAGGACATCTGCACTAACAGAAGTAGTCTCACATAGGAAGACAGATAAAAGTATTTAGTGGATATCATATTGATTATTCAGAAATGGTTTCAAGTTTCAGTTTTAACTGTGCTTAACCAAAAAAACACATCACTGTTTTCTTTTCTTTTGGGGGTACTGTTACCAATGTTAATAACTGTCTAGTACTGTATGACATGAAACCATATTTTCAGAGATTGATATCGTTTCATATTAATATCTCACACCGCTGCAACCCTTATCCTACCATTTAGTATTTAGTGCTTTTGAGAATGCATGTAAAAGCATGAAAACACATATGTTGTCAAAAAGCAAAACTGATATCAGCATCTGTATAAAGCGCCTTACAGAGTTGCACTTCACATATCTACTCCCTCCAGAACAAAGGCGGCATCGAAGGTGGAGACAGCGACAAACTCAATTAGAGGGAGGCCCTCTTCTTCTACAGTTCTCCCACCTCCTTCAACACAAGTGTGCTCATTTAAATGTCAACCATAATTAACTTGGACGAATGAGGACTTATCTGAACACTTAGCATAACAAGAGGGACGGACCTCTTATTATTTCATAACCTCCTGTTCCTCCCAGCTTGCATTAATTCATTAACTACAAGACAGGCAGTACGACTCAGAAAGCTTATTTATGCCCTAAACATACTTGTTTGTCCTTGCATTGTCTTTTGACCCTTCTGCTTTTAATGATCAGCTTGTTTGTCTCGCTCCACTGCTTCATTTTGCCATTCTATTCTCTTTATTTGTTTCTAGACATACTTACTGTTTCCACTTTACATCTTTTCTTTTGACCTGTCAGTGATTATTATGATTTTATCTCACAGAATTTGTTGTAAAGAGTCAATAAAGAGACCCACAGAGATGTCTAAAGTGTCTAGATTTAAATAAAATCGAACACCACAAGACATATTCCATATGGCGTGTCTTGACCAGTGGAGCTGCATCAGTGGTCTAGGACTGTGATTATTTCATTTCAGATCTTAATGAGAAGTGTGGCATTCTCCAACATGACTTGACCTTAGACCTCTGATTGGATATAGGGTGTAGAGCTCCAATGAAAATTTAACCATTCTAATTTACTATTCTTCCAGTGGTGACAGTCCATTCTTTCCATACTATGAGTTTTATGTGAAAAGCAATTGTACATTCAATATTTCCATCAATTTTAATTTAGATAAAAACAGCTAGAAAATCTTTCCTGCTGTTGCTCTATTACTGAGTTCAAAGGCACATATTCTTTCTTCTTAGCTTTTCTACTACAAGGCCATACTTAAACAGCTGTACATCTCACCGGAGCAATTCAGTTTAAGTGCCTATCTCAAGGGCCCAACTGCAATTCTTCCACCTGGGACTCACAATCTTGCCATAAAGTGTTTTAGGCCAACCTCACAGCTTGAATAGTGGGCTTAAATGTTACAAAGTGCATCAGTAATATTTTATAAGAACCACTATACAGTAAAGTAGTACAAATACCGCTTTTTACATATTTTTATACAATAAATTCTTCTGAATTGAAACCCAAAAACCCCCAATAAAACAAAGCATTTTATTCTTTCTAATAAAGTTGTAGACACTGACGGTAAAGTAACAAAAAATTCTACTTTCATTTGACAGAATAACGGCCTCCGAGAACATTTTTATGCATTCCTCTCTTTTGCAGCAGGTCTCAGCAAAAGCCATCAACTATACTTTGCGATACGGAGCCTGAGGCCGGAGGCAGACACTAGCAGAGTGTAGTACTGAACTAAAGCCCTAAAGGCTCTGCCACTTTCTCAGCAGAAAGGTTAGTTAGGAATCCTTTATAGCAAAAACTACAGGACCAGAGGCTCAGAGTGGCTAATGATCATCAAAGCAGTGTGCTGTCTTAGAATGCCGTCTTAAATTAAGACACACACAAGCATGAATGCACACATGCATGCACACGCACACTGCTGTTTGTACAGTCTGTGTGTATCGCAATGAAAGGAACACTGGGGACATAAAGAAAGAAGCAAAATTGCACTTGAATGCTGAAGAACAAAGGACTTAAAAAGAGGACCAGTATCTATAGGAGCTTTCTTATGCATCCCTGCCAAGTAGTCATGGTGTCCATCGACTCAACCCCCCTAACGGGCCCCACCCTTGGCACTCATGCATAAAACATGGATTCTCTAAGAGGCCCACACCCCTGCCACTATCGGCATATGCGCAGAAACAGACACAATTGGAAAAATAACAATGACTAGCATTATGCAGATAAACACATAGAGAAGCAGTGAAACTTGTTAAGCATCAGTACTGAATGTAAGGGAAAACAGCCATTAGTAGTTTGCATTGTGCATGTGCTTTGTGTTGCTGGAGAGGCTGGAGAGTCTGAAGTGATACAGCCCAGCACACACATACAAACACATGCAAAAAGCTGCTTCAACAGAAAGACACAACTATATTGATCCAACATGCTGCTGTAGGAAAAGGCAGCACACATGAGGCAATGAGGCGCTATCACTCATTCCTACAGCGAGCCGCAACAGACCGGTTTCTCTATTGTTTTTCACTCTTCCTTTGGTTAGTGTTGACAGACACTCACACATGATTAAAGACTGTCCACTACCAGCATGACGCTGCTGGCTTAAATGGAGCAGGTCTAATTACTGCAATAAGGCAGAGAATGGTTGGGGTTCATACTAAAAAGAAATCCATACACAAGTGCACAGGGAGGAGATTGCTGCTTGAGCATATGTTTGATGGTTCCTCGGTGACAACCACAAAAGAAGAATGAGCAACACAATAATATAAGGGAAGGTCAGAGACAGGAAATGTGATGCGTGGTGATTTAGACAGGGAGGGAAGCTGTAAATCAGATGCTGTCAAAACTCTGGTCACTTAATAATGGCCAACAAGTGAGTGACACTTTAGTCTTGGTAAGTAAAAAATACTAAGAAAAAATAGGGAAAAAAAAAACAAAAAAAAACAATACAAAGTTCTTGTGATTTCCTGAACTGGAGCCTCCCTAAGATGCACAAAGGTTGAAACATTAATGCAAGCCCACATTTACAACTACTGATTATTGGATTTGAGGGCCGATGACAGTCTAAAAGGCCAGTCAATACTGATGAATTTCCCCATTCTTCAATTCCACACTGCTAGTCATGTACGGCAAAAAAAATCAAGCTCGTGGACTTTCTCGTTTTTCCTTATGAGCAACTCAAACGGGTCTAATGAAGAAATGTAGATTAAATGGCGATTATTTGAATGACCCTTCTCTCAATTATTTTTTGCCTAATGTCTCCAAAGTAATGATCCTTTTCTTTATTGCTTTGTTAAACACACTCCCACACACACATGCAGACTAGAGAATAATTAACAATCAAGATAATCTGTGCGACAACTCTCTCTTCGCAGATGAAATCAGCCAACTGGCGAGATATTTCAGCTTTTTTTTTTTTTTTTCCCTGAATGTGCGATCACATGTGGATGTTTTTCCCTGCGCTGAGGATGATTCATTGATATGACAGAGGTAATGATGCCATCCTACAGCACCATTCAAACCTGCAGCTATTGCGTAAAGCTCCAGTGAACCCCCATGTTATAATGTCATTGCCCTCCCACACCTCTCCCTTTGCCTCCAGCCCCACCCCAACCCCCTTCCCACCACCACCACCACCAACATTTGAAGCATTTGCTCGGCTCCTCATTGCACCCCTGGCCCCACCCCCCATGAGTCCTCTCCAGCTTGTGACATCATTAAGCACATGTTGTTCGAGCTGCAGTGATGATTGCTGTACCCACCCCCACCCCCACCCCAGTAAACCAGTAAAATAGAGATGGGGCCCATAAATAATGGAGATGGTGTACGATGCTATTCCAGCGTGGAGAGCCCACACTTCAACAGCCTTTAAACAGGCATCCCTAAAATAGCAGGCTCTGTGTTAGGGGCCCTAGAGATGTCATTTTAATGCAGATGTGATATTTTATTGGCCTCCTTGCCTCTACAGACCCCACCCCTTCACCTACACCCTACCCCACACCCAAGCGTGGGCACTCCCATGATCAATCAGCTGGTTGGTGGTGCGTGATGCTTATTACCTACGAAGAAATGGCCGCACATGTATGGGCTGTACTTTGTCTTCCCCTGACATACTCATTCCCCTCTTTTAATGTTTTGGCACATCAACGCCTTCCTACGTCAGTACCTCGGATGAGCAACAGCATCAGTTGTACTGCACATCTGGCACTTGGACTCAGATGGCAGATGTACAGATGTAAATGAGAGCAGCAGAGCCTGTGAAGTAGCTCTATTCAATGGTCGACGGATAGTGGGTTTCTAAAGGATGATATAATAACTATAGTTGGGAGCAGGAAAAAGATGAAAGCCATTTCATCATTCACCAACCAACCCTTAAAAATGGATTGTTACGGAACTTAAATTCTACGGAAAAATAACAAATATCTAAAGAAATAGGCACATCTAGAATTGAAAATTTAACTATTTTTTCTTCAAGCCAGGTATTCCCCTAGAGTCGTCTAATATTAGTCACTGTTGTGGAAAGCTCTGCTAATATTGATATTCTGCTCTGATCAAACATCCATATAAACATGTGCTGTCAAACCGTACATCGAATCTTCATCTTATATGATCTTTGAGGCCTCCTTAATACAACTGAGAAGCAGATAAAGCTGTGAAATGCAAACTTTGTCAGTACAGTATATGTTTTGCAAGCACTGACTGGCTGTTGTAATAAAACTTTTGACCTTGATATTCCCAAGATTCTCAATCAATAAAAACTACAGTAAGTGCACAATATAAGAGCTCCCTGCTTGAAAATGTACATAGTTTTAAACATAATACTGTGGGAGGAGAGCATTACTAAAGACATGCAATGAATTCATAGAAAATCGTGCACAAACAAAGCAGCATAATAACAAATGGTATAGCACCCCACACAGATCATCTAAATGTCAACCAAAGGACACACACATTCTGTCGACTTCAATTACTGGTCTAGTTTTTCTCTGAATGATTTCTCACTCTTTTCCATGGTCTTGTCTTTAGTGATTCGTCCCTCTTTGATTTCCTATGCGCCATAGCTCAGAATGACAGATATCCTTACTTAAGTGAATTTTTCACATTAGAATATTGTTTTGACTGGAATTTAATTGCCTTTTCTGCTCACGTTGCAAACTAGTTTGCATTAGGCTTTCCGGCAATGTGATTGTCCTTAGTCTGTTGGGTTGATCAATACTGTGGAGCTTGTGTGCACTAAGTTAAATATAGTAAGATAGATGGCTGCTATTAAGGATCTCTGTAGGAGGTGGGGGGAGTTATGCTACAACAGTTATCACTCACAAAAATGCTTTACATTTCCTCTTTATTTACAGAGAAACTTCAAGAAAGACAGAGCTGCTAATGATCAGGCAAATAGAGACCGCTATTTATTGTATTGCAATTAACCACTGCACTCCTGCAATAAATAACACCTGAATGAATTCAGTTGTTTTCTACCGCATATGGCAAACCAATAATTTGTTGGTGCTGTTTCAGAGTTGTGTACGTAATGCTTTTTTGGAATGCTTTGCTGAGTGATACAGTTAATTTGCAAAATCTATATTTTTGAATGAATGTATGCATTTCATGAGTACATATTAGGGTGCACTGAATAAAAACAAACATCCAAGTAAAGTGGGAATTACATATGCAGGGTTTTCACCCAACCTCAGCCAAATGCAAAGGGAGAAAACTATGCTGAGTGTTCAGTATCATGATTTGTTGTCGTCTTCAGACCTGATCACTTTTGATTAACCAAAATTATTTTGTGATTATTTCTAATGGCATCAAGACAGTCTCCTCCATGAACATATCTGTTTCTCTATTTTCTTACTAATTTCTGACTGGACAATCAGAAAAAAAAAAAAAAAAAAAAAAAAAAAAAAAAAAAAAAAAATATATATATATATATATATATATATATATATATATATATATATATATATATGTGTGTGTGTGTGTGTGTATACATATATATATATATATATATATTGTAATGGCAACAGCCAAATACTATGTGAAAATGCTCAGTTTTAGTCAAATAATATCAAATCGCCTTAAAGCCCATAAGTAGCAGCAATAAGCCTCCTAGAAACAAAGGAAAAACATAGATATAGTATATTTATAATAACCATAAATCCTATGGTGGCTTGATAACACTACATTTTTGGCTGTATGTTAATATTATTATAGTGCTTGCCAAAACAGCAGATGATGAACAAACACTTAACAACATAATTAGATTAACGACTCTTATATTGTTAAGTACAAAGTTAGTTACCACCTCCTCAGTGAGTAGAAAGTACTTAAGATACAAAGATAAACACTTCTCTTACACAAAGACAATGTGATGCTCTTTGTGTAGGACTCCAGTGCCACCACACACCACACCCCATCAACCCCCGACCTGTGCCCCTCCCACTCCAGTAACCAACCCCCCCACCCCCTCCTCCTCCTCCTCCTCCTCCCAGCATCCCCTGGTCTCCTGTCCTGCCCCAGCAGCCCCAAATCTCTGCACTAAGCCTCCAACACTCACTTCAGCATGCAGACCCTAATTAAAAAGAGACCCATTAAAGCACAACAGATGCTGAAAATTAAGGGATTATTTAAATCACTCCCAGCCTCGGCTTGGGTAAGATTAGAGACAAGCACGAGAGAGAAAAGAGAAAGTGAGAGGACCAGGGGAGGACAAAAGAGACAGAAGGCTTAAAAATAACATACAAATCAGTACCTAGAAATGTGCTTTATTGCAATAGCTTTATTTGGAATTTGCTGCCATTGTAACGTAACTTTACATGTGAAACTTGTTGATGCTTGAATGTGATGTGTGTTATATACGGAGACTCACAAACAACAATGAACGGATTTAATGTATGGGAACAAAAAAAAAGAGGGGCTTTCATATGATGTAAGGACTAACTTGGCGTAAACCTGCATACTCATTAAACCACTTCAAACATTCTCATGATCATCAGAGAGATGGCTCAAATAGGTTTAAATAGGCTTGAAAAGGACTTCTCTCCAAAGACCTCACCTACTTTGACAGAGAGTTTTCTAAACTGTCCATTTGATCATTTAGTTCACTGTAGAACACACGTCTGTCTTTTTGTTAGCATGTGTGCCCAGAGTTTTAAGTGGTTGGAGAGCATGCTTTGGGATTTGCACCATCTAGTATCTCGCAGGGGTTGATCCTGTGCACGCTATGTATCCTGTATGACACATCCACAGGCATCTGTACAATGAGAAGAACATAGCTGTAATATTATCACTGTAAACACCTACAAGCGCAAACAGAAACGAGGCCTGAGAGACCACTTGACGGAGACCACACAGAGACCAATCAGAAGTCGCACTGAGCGAGTGTACTCTACTGCAGCCAAAAATGTGACTTCAACTCCGCTTGCACTTGTCTTAGTTGCTCTGCCAAATTACCACCAACATTGCATGTGACGACGCTGCAAAAGGCTGAAGTGCTGTTACATTTTTCAGCTGTTCTCCACTAGCCACATACATTTTCTCATATGTTTCTGTCATTTCTTTTCCACAGAGTGACAGAAAAAACCCTAGTTCTGTTGATTTTCTACTTTTATTGTATCAACCAACACCTTCTCATGCTGCAGATTTTGTTGTAGTTACCTGAATTTTTGCATCTTTTTGAACCACCATTATTAGAATATTTGGATAATGTCTAAATGAAGTATACACAAGTCCACATTTTCTTATATTTACATCGGTAGTTGCTTTTCCATCGACCCTCAAATTGCGCGAATATAACTTGCGCATAAAAATTTGCCTAATGGTAAAATGACAATTTCGCCAAAACTCTCATTTATCAATTAAAATGTTCTTTGCTGGCAAGAGGTGTTTTATTCGGCATAGCACAATTGGTATATCATGCAAAACTGCAATGGAAAGACCTTTTTCCGCAACTAGTCACATGAATAAAAAAAAAAAAAAAACGAATGTTGATGGACGGTACAACAAGCGAAGAAGAAGAGTTTTAAAAGAAACATGGACACACCAGGACACACCAGGAAACCGAATCATTTTTTAATTTAGTAAGGGATCGAGAGGTAATATGAAATAATAATGAATATATCTGTAAATCAACACGATATTTGCGTTCGTCGCCATGTTCATGGAATCACTTCTTGTGTCATTTTGTGATACTAAATAAACAAATCATTGCATTTGTAATTTAATGGAAAAACCAACATTTCGCACTTCTGTTTTTTTGGCATTTATTAAATATTGGTAAAGTTTTGCGTATATGTCCAATGGAAAAGCGAATAGTGACAGGTGCCGTTATATCCATTAAATATCCAGAATGTAGTCTAACATGTCCTGCTGGAATATTAGAATGAATCAAAAACACTTGTTCACCCACATAACTGTTAAATCAGACACACCACACATGAGAGTTCAGAAACCAGACTTGCATTTAATGGACTTATGGTAATTTAGATGTTTTTCTTCAGCAGCAGATAAACATGTTGCACAAACTGAAAGTTAATGTGGACTAAATCTGAAAATAAGTGCTAAAGAATCACCAAACAGACTAAAATAAGCTCACTAGCCTCACAAATTATGCCAGCTTCATTAATGCAGCAAGGCCACTGGTTAGCGCAGTGCTTACAGTATGTGTAATTCTCAGTGTAAAAATACTGTAACTACAGAGATAAAAAGGCCATTAAATGAAGACATTGGCTGAGTAGGAAGGTTTTGACAGGGCTGTTATTCATTTTTTCAAGGACGCATTCTATGCAATCCCTCTGAAAAACAGATCATATGACAAATTAAAATTGATCGCAGTCTAAAATCATGAGGCATCACAAGGGAGCAATACATTTACGCACTGGACATGAAATGTTTTTAGAACGGGAGCAAATCCAGCTACTGCTCAACATCACCAAGAGAAGAAACACAACAAATAGCCTAAACACAATTTATTCTGAGTTAGAAAAGAAAAAAATCTCACTTTTTGAATGGAATGATACAAAAAAAGCAGGAAGACATTACTGACACCTATATTGATGGATAAAATAACAATTTGAGCAATATCAATGGGTGTTTTTGTTTAGTTTGTTATTTGTTCTTCTTCCTGTACCAGGGAAACAAAGAGACCTTTCATGCCTTCATCACGTTACCTTTGAATGGGCACAAAGTCAGTGGCGCAAATGTATGAAACAGCCTTGAATATTACAGAAGAGATATGTATCAAGCACTGCCACTAGTGAATATCATTTATTTTCATGGCATTTTGCAACAGGTCAGTGACAATGTGTAGCTGATGCAATAGTGCATCCTTAAAAAACGCCGAACCACAATAGATTGTGCCCTTCTAGGCCACGGCTCTTTGCAGGCTGCCTACATCCTAGTTTCCCTGACTAAATCTTGACATTTAATTATTATTTTTCTTTTGAATATGACAGAAAATAAAACCATTTCTAAAAAGTCATAAATATTTGTAGCACAAAGAGAAATTCAAGTAGTATTCACATGGTTCCTCCTCAATGTATCTATTCATAGTTTACAGGAAATCAACCTTCCTAAGAGAAGACAACACAAAAAATATATTGTCCTCATTGTGATCTATTTTGACAGTCTTCTTTTTCACACCTGAGGCTTTAGACTCACAATGTCATGCTCTATTTCCCCAGAGGTCACATATCTAATTAATTTCACCTATACATCAGCATGCAAGTGTCTGCATTATAATTCTAATGAGATTCCTCTCCCATCGTCGTACCAGTGCATGTGAGCTCATATAAACATGAATTATGTGCTGTCTTTTATTCGATTCGTTCACTGTACACTGGGTACACAAAGGCAAACTGCTCTCCTGTCTCATCCCTTTCTGCAGTTTCAGAGTTTGAAATATTTTTAACGCTTACAGACATCTGGGTTCAGGAAAATGTTTATATTCAAATGGAAATGCCACTAAATACTGCCTTGACTCGTCTCCGCCTCTTGTTTTGTGAAGCCAAAAAAATAAGCGAGGCCCACTGACAGCAGTGGCTCTGAATAAAAACCTGGATGGACATTTGGCATCACAATTCTCCTCAGACCAACACACATTACTTCCCCCTCATTAGAGGACAACTGTTAGTATACGAGGCCACGTTGAGGAGGCCACGACGGATCTAGACTGAAAACTGTTTTCTTTGCAATGCTGTTTCATGATTATTCTTGGCTGGTGAACATATTCAGGAGATTTTTTTTTTTTTGAGAAATTATATATACATTTAATGTATGCATGCTCTTCTCTGAGACTGTTCGATGCTCTGTTGACTCTGATTCTGACAGTGGCTTTGAGTGAGACTAGTATGAACCAGGACTAGATGGATGACCCCACATCTGGCACTCCCATGGGACATCTGAAAGACGCAGGGCGGGACGAGCCTGTGCGCTCCACTGCATCTCACAGCACCCTGAAAACCGGGCTCCCCAAATGTCTGAAACGGCTGTGTAAATCTCGCCCCTTCCTCGGTCCATCCCACACACAAGCAAAGCCCCTGTTGACTGTGAGAGGGAGGTCCTCTGAGCCTCAGCTGTGACGTTCCCAATGGGCATTTAGTTGTCTTTGCCGGATTAAACAGACCTCACATCAGTTTAAAAAATGCCATCCTGCTAGAGTTTACATAAACATGCATGCATTTGTTTAGTGTTGAAATAAGAATTGTGGCAAAAAATAACATGTAATATTAGTTTAAATAATTTTTCATTCTTTTGCATATATTAGCTACTGTAAGTCTGTATCATATAGAGAATAAGTCACATTTTTTCATTACACAGTTCTTTCCAGTTGTTTTCCTCATTCTTTCAATCTTATGGGCAGTTCAAGAGGCCTGAAATAAGGTCAGTTTAAAGGTTGAACTTCACAATTTGACAGTTTAAGAGGTTACAACGGAGAGTACCCATGTGACTTCACTAAAGGGATGAAGTGCTCTAACACATGAGCTAGGAGTCAAGGATTAAATTTGTGTAATAAAACTTTTAACCAGCAAAAATATGTGAGGGCACAGTGAGTTTTTCAAAGCGAAGTAAAAGAAATGTGGTCTGAAATTCTTTCCACCTTCCAAATACTTCATACATCCATTAAAACAACACTAATGGCAGCTGTTATTGTTCATCTTTGTAGTGCATATCTCCGGCTTCCCAATTTTTGCAAGCCTTGCATTGCTGTTATCTGAAACAGCCAGGCACACTGTTTATTTGGCAAAGAGCAAGATAATACTTTGTCAAATATCATAGTGTTGTATAACATTCAATGCATTGTGAAAAAGATTTTGCATTGAGTAGCTATAGCAATTAGATTTATCTAGCTTTAAACCAAGCAGTAAAGCAAAAGCCTATATGTAGATTTTCTGCTACATAGATGTGTATGTCCTCAAATCTTCATTTTGGCAGTGGTGAATGAAGATAGCAATCTCTGTGTGAATAGCACACTTCTAAGCTTATCCGTTTTATGCAGGCCAACCATCATTTTAGACCGCTTTCTCTCTTTGTCCATTCATTGCGTCACTTGATCCTAATCTTAAATAAGCGTGGACAGGCAATTATGGCTTTAAAAATGAAAATGTTTCCATTATTTCACCAAGAATAGTCTTTTGCACAAGTTTAGCCAAATAAAAATGAATAGTTCTCACCACAACACCTGCTCTATTTACCTTGGCAAAGATAAGAGGGAGTTTATCTGCGAATGGAGGTTGGAAATGTAAAGTAATAGACTAGAATCCTGTTTGTATGTTATAAACACATGTGACAAACTGTAAAGGAGCGTGACTATGGTCATGAATAGACTTCATAGGTTATCTTTTTAAACGAGTGTGTGAGGTGGTGACAGAATCAGGTTCATTCATTTCTTCAAAATTATCCATGTCACTTGGATACCAGCCCTTGGAAACGCTGTCACTTTACACTTCGCTTAGAACACGTGGGCACACTTATTCACGCTTGATGGCTTATATATGGCAAAGGTGGACAGACCTGCGCACACTTACTGACATGCACAAAAATTAGTTTCTCTGTGTCTTTCCTGTGTGTGCACGCACACACACAGACACACGTACAATCACTCACAGCGCTCTCTGCTCCGTCAGGTCTACTGACAGCAGTAATGAGTTTCTTCTCTGTGTAAGCCAACTGGCACCCACTCAAGGGAATTTTTCAGGCTGAATTGCGGCCATTAATCACAATCCCGGGCAACACTGTGCCATCACATGTGTGGCAAACAGACATGCGTTCGCAGGGGGCAATGGGAATACAACATAGCAAAGGAGGAGCTAGCGATTGTCTTGAAGACAGCAAGGAATGAGAAGAACCATAAAAATCTAATAACGCTTAATAAACCATCTTACTGAGGGTGAATGTGGGTCCTGGCTCATACTGAGGTAGATGACGGATAAAGACAGAAAGCAGCAAAAGAGCAGATGCTCCAATCTGTAAATATGAGCTCAATTACAGCGAAGAGACATGCCATAACATCAATCACAACCAACAAGAGATAGCTGAGATACTTGTGGCAGCCAATCTACACCTCTAACAACTTGTAGCAGAGAGTGACTGATATGTTTTTTTTTTAAGTGCTGATAACGATTGGTGGTTGTGAGAGACTTCTAACTGGTGTTTGGAACCAAAATAAATTTGCAGTAAAATGATCATCTTGTGAGCTTTTATAATAACACCAACAGAAATATTGGTTGAAATGCTGTTAAATTGACTGAAGAGAGGAAAGTATGACATTTCCAGAATATTTATTGTGAGTTTTCACGGTGAACTGGAGGGATTGTGAAAAATAAGCACAAATAAATAAATATCCCTTCCTCATTTCATTGCTGAGAGGCTATTACTCAAGATGTGCAATCAATCAGATGGATACAGACAGAGAGAAGCATATTTTAAATTAATGTATGACATAAAAAAAAAAAAACACTGACATCAACAATCATAAAACTGTGAATATTGGATCCAGCTACTGGGAATGGGAATGAACTTCTATTTGTAGAATAAACATATCAGGGCAGGGACAGCAAGCACTTGCCCTAGTGTGTTGAACAACCTACATAAATGCATAATAAGGACAAAGAAAGACTAGAATAATAAAGGACAATTCCAGGGCAGCTATATTATGGCCTTAGAAGCTGATGGCATTGAATGATACAGGGGGAGCAGCAGCTGTAAATGAAAAAAAAAACCAACAAAAAAACCCACTGCCTCATTTTGTGACAAGATATTGTCACCATGACATCCTCTCTTTAGACAGCTGGAAGCTCAAGTCTGCATCATATTCTTTTCCTTTCCTTTCCCTCCCTCTTTCTGTCCATTCAGGCTGCCAGCTGACTGCGGTCACCAGGGATATTACTGCCCCTTACTGATGTGAGGAACTAAGCCTCCCATTCGCCTCCAATTTATGGTAATGTGCAGTCAGTAACCCCCGGCTCCTTTGTACGCACATGTGCGACTCTTTGCCACGCCCACTGCGTGGAGTCGTCTAGCTCACACGAATCCAACAGGAAAATAAACCAGCAGCAACGAGCAGAGGAGATAGGAGAGGCAAGTGCAGGGCTTGTCATAACCACTTAGTGTTACATGACAGTGGGTGAGAAATGAAAGCCCTTTGTCTCTGCCTTTACCTATAGTGTATGTGCGGACAAAGACTGCACATCCGCTGCTGCAATGGCATATCTGCTCCATCAGATAATGATATACGATTTCCAGGATTTCAGTAAACAAAGAGCAGCTCTGGATAAATATAAATTCAGGACATTCGTTGTCTATAGGGAAAAAAAAAAACAAAGCTTCGAATAAAGAAGTAAAATCCAGGTTTTGTTCATGCAATTCTTTGCTGCGGGGCAAATACCCCACTATGTAGAGACTACGATTACTTACACATTAACATAAATATATATATATATTTTTTTGTTTGTTTGTTGTTGGGGTTTTTTTGGAGGGGGGGTATTTATCTATTCACTATTAGGTGTATTAGTGAGTGCCTTTGCATTGCAAGTAATCACTGTCATTGTAGATTAAAATGCATCTCATTTAAAAGTCACATACAGTATTAAAATCTAAACCATAAAGATATTTGGTCTTCTATCATAATACACAAAATAGGAGCAAGGAATTCCCATTTGAGGTGCTAGAACTGCATGTTTACAATTTTCACTTAAAAATGACCAACTGCATATCAAAACAGAGTCCCATTAATTTCCTGCTAATCTATTCATTAATTTTAAGTGTTATGGCTCCAGAAGGTTTACTGTATTTTATAAAGATATGAATACAATACATCAACTAATATTTCAACCACTAACTTGAAATGACAGTGTTTGCCATTAGATTTCTTTGTGATAAGAGAAACAAGGCTTGATCACTGACGTTGACTGAGAGCACAAATACAACCTGTAGTGGAGGTTCCCCGACACTCCCTCGTCTAGTTTTTTTTCCTGCAGTGGATGGGAGGAGCAGAACCATAAGCTGTCAGACATAAGCACATATCACAGGCTCCTCCAACCTGCCATCAGCCAGCTAACCCTCTAAACCTGTCTTCCTACTCACAAATAATGCCTACGCTGGCAAATGGAGAGGGCTATTACACTACTAGCATCATGTTTCATCTTTTCACGCTGAGGCAATGAAATGGTCCGCCTTATGACTTACTAACACACTACATGAAACCACTTCTATAAAAAAAAAAAAAAAAAACATTCATAAAAATGATTAAGGACTGTAGTTGGATGGACGATACAAATTCTTTATATGATTATCACATAAACACATCTCATCCTGTTAGCAGCTTTAGAAAGAAGGCTGTTAGTAGCATCCTTTATGATGAATCCTACAATTGTTACTACATCATTTTAAGTGGGAATTAAATTAAACATTTACACTGTGCTTTAAGTGGGAGAATACTCTCAGTAACATATGTATGTGCTAAAGGAATGCACATTACACTGTAGATTTGTAGTTTGAATGTAGTTTTTTGTACCAGCAGTGGTCCTGGGTATGTACAGTCACTGACCAGAAGCCTGTGCCAAAGAGTGCACATGTCCATGTCAGCGCGTTTATTTGATGTTAAGCATAGGTAATGTTCATGTTACAGTGATGAATTACGAGTGTGGGGTCAGGGGAGCAGTTTTCTGGCATGTTCTAATAGCAGAGGCGTGCTTCTTCAAGCTAAGCAAGCCTGCCGGTGTTGCTTTGAATCTTGCTGCCTGTCGAAAGCTGCCCTTGAAACAAAGCTGGCGGGGTCAAGAGGTCATGGCACAGCATCGGAATGGAATGTTCCTTCCTGGTTCAAGGTCCAGCCTCTAGAGCCAGAGGGGCCCAGAGATCATATGAGACCACCGACACATGCTCCATATCTCCACGTTCATCCCTGCCTGGTTTACTGATGGCAGCTTATTTTCCTGTGGCTTCTTCAGCTACCACGCTAAGCGCTCAAATCAGCACTACGCTAGGTCACCTACATTTCCCCATTGTTGTAAAATAGTAGGTGCTGTAATTCCCTTCACTGTCAGTACAGAAAGGCATTTGCTGGCACACTAGGTGATGTAACCCTGTGTCATAACATTGTGGATTTGACAAGTATCAGGTATATAAGAAGTTGACACTCCTTCTATTTTAACTGTAGATTTTCCTCATGCGTAGTGGTAGCAGAACATCGAGTTGTTTCTTGTTAAATGGCATGTTCACCAATAAATGATCAAACCTCATTCATTTATTTTAATTCAACACTGAACTCTCTAATTAATTAAAAAAAATATATATATATATATATATTTGAATGAGTTAGTATTTGTCAGGTTCCTCTATCAATGTTTACATTTCTATACTGCTAAGTTTGCAAATGCTAACAATGTAGGTGTGCTCCTATGCTACTTCCTGTCTCAGTTTGCATCGTTTCATTAGGGCTGAAACGACTAAAAACATATTAAAACGCTCCACTTTTTTTGCTGCTGAAAAGTATGAAAGCATCAGATCAAACTAGTCTTAATTTCACACAAAATTTACATTAACTGCTATACATTTCTATTAGTGTACATAATAATCAAAAAAACTACATGGTCTTTAATATATTTCACTTACATTCATTTCCTCAAATTTATAAACGTTGATGAAACTGTGATGTTGTAATGAAAGCAAATTTCCTAATTCACTTATTTTCTTTAAACTTGGACAGTTTGCTTTAGTCTAATTTTTTTTTTTTAGAAAACCACAGTTTATTGGCTTGCGTACAGCATCATCATGTACTGAATCCAAACCCCATGATACTTACTGAATCACCAGACTGTTGCATCATTAGCCTCCAAAAAGTGAGACACGCTAACAGAACTCCAGATATCGCTCACAGGTTGTTGGGAGGAAACTGGCCATCTCAGAAATCTTTTTTCCAATACCAGCAGCTACCTCTTGTAATTGGTTCCTGTGGAATTTATTTTGTCCCTGGAGGCTCCAGACACACACAAACAGACTGTTAACACTTGCTGTATGACAACTATTGGGCAAAAGAAAGCCGTCATTGATTTTAACTTAAAGTATTGATATCAGCGGTTTTTGTAGTAAATCCCTCATGAAGAATTTGATTGTGATGAAAAGTGTTTGTAAATATTGGAATAAACCAAACCAAACTTTTGGCAGAGAAAATTTGTTGTCTCACACTGATCATGGGTTACAATATGTTTCATGGTCATAAAACATTCCTCTTTTAATTTTATTTGATATTTCTGCTACCACATACTTACAGTTGAATTATACTTTGAATAGCTGACTTTTATTCACAGAACAGTTAAGCCTGCACGGCAAAACATAAACCCGATGAAAAACATCCCAGTTGACAGAGACAAATACATGTCCTTTCTGAGCGAGTGAAAATGTGCTTATTTTGCGCTTGCTCTTCCAAGCTGCTGCGTTGCCTGTTTGGAAAGGGCAGGGTTAGAGCTGTGATGCTGTGGCAGGTTTCGGCTACCTTATTTCACTGTGAAAGCCAAGGTCACTGCCACTGCCCTGGGGCCATCACACAGGGGGATGGGGTCCCACTAAGGAAAGGAGCAGGAGGCTGAGCGTTGGAGGAGGGGAAACGGTATGGGAGGAGAGTAAAAAAGGGGAGGGGTATTCTGCCCTAGTGCACACAAAAAGGTCACCGTTTCCCAGATAAACCCCCCTCTCCATCGTTGAGCCCCCCATGACCTCTGACCCCTCTATTTCTAAGTCAGTGGTGAAACAGAGAGAGGAGGAGGGGGAGGGATAGTGCAAGGGGAAACACACCCACCCAGAGTCAGCAGTGACAAAAGGGGGCCTCAGCCACCGTGAGATGAGTTGGTCAGGAGAACAAACGCTCAGGCCACCATCACAAAACAGAGCCACCAGAGGCTGCACATCTCCACAGCCTCTGCCTGTTCCCAGCCACTCCACTGCCCTGCATTTCACAACTAACAATAGATGCTGCTCAGCTCCGAGAGGTACCCCAGTACACACAAATACACACAGAGTGGAGAGGGGAGAGGTGGCTGAGGCCCAAAGGAGAGCTACTGCCTGCCCATCACTGACTGGTCTTTGTCTCTGACTCTTCTGCTTATTGGCCACCAGAGAAAGATTTCTTGATCCCTGCTTAAACAGAATGGAAAACTGGACACCCACACAGGGGCCCTGTGTGTGCCTGTGAATAACTTAGGGCTGTCGATAACACAGCAAAATCATGTTTTCACTGCAACTACTAGTGGCAGGAAGTAATCATCACCTTTGGTTTCATCTTCTGTCCAACTTGGTTATTATTTTACATTTTTGTACATGCAATACAAAATGTCTGCCAAAGGAGAAGACAGGAAGAGGGAGTTTTGGTGTTTTTATTGGTGGATGGTGCAGACCCTGTAAAGGCTTTTAACTGCACAATCTGGTCATAAAGGCTCTGTTAAGTGTAGTGAAGCGCGGTGACGGGGCAGCAGCAAGCACTAGCCAAGTCCCTAGTGAAGCTTGAAATCACAGGAACACCAACGTACACACAATACACACTAATATCCTCATCATTTGGAAAAAGCTCCATTGCCTAAACTCATTTCTTTCTGCCTAACCTTCACCTTAACCTCTAAATGAAACTCAAACATAGATGCTTAAAGGAGTGAAAACTCATGTGTAAAGATCTTGAACTCAAAAATATACACATATAGGAATCAATACTCATCTAAATATAAATGCATTAGATCTATCATTAATGCACTGTTATAACACGGCATAGACTTGGAATGGAGCCCACATAGGATTTGTCTGCATCAAAGCAGGTTAATGAAAAAGCTCTGTGTATAAATTGTAAAGCCAGACTCCAGCATTTGGAGAATGGTTCGCCCTGTCCCACCTTTGGCCTGGCCTCTGCTCCCTTTCCTTTCACCTTTCCCCTCTATTACTGAAGAATTCCTCCCATGAGCCTTAAAAGCAGGCAGAAGGAATTTTTGGCCCCCTTTTCATTTGTTTGCTTGAGAATAGCTCGGATGGTCCAGGAACATCCGGAGACCAACACACACTTCATTAACAAGAGTCCCACTTTGTGCAGTGCTGTAATACAGGCTTACCCACTGGGGGACACATACAGACACACCCACACTGAAGACTGTACCTGTAATCCTCAAAATGAACAGGATGACCATGTACGGTCAGATGTTAAAGCCTAGATGTTGAGCATCTTTAAATAACTCTAACAAACCAATGTGTTTTTTAAGTCCAGCCTGTAACAGTTAGTTCAAGGTTAAATTGAAAGATGGCAGATATATTATCTGAATTATCTACAGTGTACACAGCTGATATGAGCAGTAGCTGAAAAAGTTGACACAATAGCCGGAGGGTCGACCGTTCAGTGATAACATCGAAGTCTGCAAACACTGTTTCGCTGTTTTGGATACCAGTGTCCAATACGAAATTACATGAAAATTGATGTCAAAAGGGAGTTTTTTATATAGCTGCAGTCTACAATATTACAAACCAGGACTCTTCCATTCTTCCACAGAAAAATCACAGTATTTTTTCATGAATCTCTCTGCTTTATCTGAAAAGAACAGTTTAAGGTGTTTTGGTTTCAGTGCCAAATTGTTGCTAGAAAAATATTAAAATTCATTATTTATTTCATTATTTTCACTGACTGATCGTATTTATTCTCTTCCATATTATTTATTTCTCTGCTTTGGTGGGTTTACGACAGTTATCATTCATTTGTGGATGGTTTACATCAAAGTAAATGTCTAGTTCTGCATAGTCATTCATACACTATATATGTTTTTGACACATAATGGGTATTACATACAGTCATGCCCATAATGATCTTGGCCGTGACACAAAATGTGTAATTTTCTCTCTGTACACCACCACAATGGATATGAAATGAAACAAGATGTGAATTAAAAAGTGTGAATTTGCAAAAATATTGCATTAACCACTTATGAATTGCAACCATTATGAACATAGTTGCTCCATTTCAGAGACTCAAGGATAAGTGGACAACTGACTTACAAGCATTTTCATGTCCAGATGAAGCAGTAACATCTTGATTACATCACTTCAATTCTATTGTGGTAGTACACAGAGGAAAAAAAAATACAAATTAAAATTATGTCACTGTCCAAATACTTATGGAGCTGACTGTATGTACTGCATGGACCAGTATGTTTCATGTTTGTTTATATGCATATGAATTATCATGTAAAACATTTGGCCACAAACCTAATTCTTGTGTAAACCTCTGTGTGAAACTAAGTCTCTAAATGCCACTTGTTATTTCATCACTAGGCATAAGTAGGATTATAACCATGTTGTGTCGTTTATTTATCCAGGAAGGTTTCATTGAGAAGCAAAAATCTCTTGTACATGTTAAACATGGAGGCAGAGGACCTGGAGGAGCAGCCAACCCAGCTGCTTCTCCTCTCCTCAGTATCCCTTTCTCTAGTTTAGTAGCTTGATTTGCCAAGTGATGGTGTTTACAGTCAGATATTTTTAGAGCATAATGGTGTCCGTTCTGCTCCAAGCAGTAGCATATCATCTTAAGAGGCAGCTCCTCTATCACAGAAGGCTGTTAAAGGTCTATATATGCATGTTTGTGCACCATGCATGTCTGAGGTCCTGTCAACATACCTGAAGATTTAAGCATGTAGGCAGCCGGTGTGCCCTTGATTTTTGCTGTATTAGCTATTCATTCTTGACATTTAAATGCGCACTGTCTGTAATTCTGAAGTCATGGAGCATTTATGTTTTGTCTTGGTGTATTCACAGCATTATCATTTTTATTAATATTATAAGGTAATGTAAAGATAGATTTACTAATGGGTATTTAATGAATTAATGACTAAATTTCTTATTACTGGCTACTAATTATTCTCACTGAAACCTGATTTATCAACACATATTTAACAAAAAGCCATAGTTCTCCACCGTTTAACAGTAATCAAAGACAATATGGCACACTGTAAGCATTTCCCTGCTGACTTTCAATGCTTCAAGGTCAATTACATGTCAGCATCAGGAGAAACAGAGATTCACAGTGCCACTTTTCTGCAGCATAGACAAGCTTACACATTTGTCAATGCAAATATGCATTTTCATTAGGGACACTCACAGTTGCTGTTTATTCAGCTCCTTAAGCAGCCCGTGGAATACAAACAATATCATTACTGACATACGCAAAGACAAAGAGAAAGAGAGACAGTGGGAGGACATGAACAGTGACGTATCCTTCTTCTTTCCTTTAAGAATGTCACACAGAATACTGTATAAAAAAAGAAGAAAGTAGTACAATTCCTTTTTTGTTGCCGTCCCTCTAAATAAACCCATAGAAAACATGCACCATCAGACAATGAGATCTGAGTATTTACTGTGCAGGTGTACAACAATAAATCAGCCTCTGGAGTAATTACACAGCACATCATCCCATCGACCCATCTCATCAGTACGTTAAAAAGCCCCTTCTTGGTAAATCTCTGCGACACACTGGTGGACAGATGGAGGGGGGCTGACGACACAACAGGAGGCAAACTACAGTATACCAATAAAACTATACCAATACAGTATGGGACAAAAATAACCACTCTTCCTCAAAATACCATAATGGATGACATGTTTAATACACACAAGACAAACATGTACTATGTTTTTTGCCGGAACGCATCTTTGTTTTTCAAGGACTACAAGGAAACAATAAGAGATTCCATGCTTAAATGTCAGAATGTGATGACTTGCATTGTGGTAACGGAGCAGAGCTAAGAGGGTAGGAGGGGGACAGAATGAGGGCGGGGTTTGGCTCAGAGACAAAGGGAGCTACAAGGAGATGTAAGGATGGCGCTTCAGCATTCACCCAGGCATGAGGCCATGAAAGGGGCGGGGACAGAGAGGTCAGAGGGTGATAGATAGCCAATCCTGACCCTCCAACAAATGCACGCGCACAAACACTCACACAAGCTAACGGGAAGTCCTCATAAATAACTCTCACTGACCACAGTCTGAGTCTGGGTACATGCAACTGGCAGACCTCTCACAACTGCCTGTTAAAGCAGTTTGTTTCCGCAGTTGCAGGTGGAGTTTTTATCATACCTTCTATCCCCCTGGTTGAAGAATCAGCCTATAAGCCACACTAATTTACATTTAGACCCCTCAGAGGAGTTCAATTCACACAAATGGGAGGCATGAGTATAAACTGAGACACTTTTACAGGCATACTCTGTCTTCTCCTGTTTCATCCATTACAGCCCCCTGGGTTCCTCTGTTTCATTAAAGTCTCATTCAGAAGCCCACTATTATAACGCCATACAATTCACCGTGACAATTTGAAGACTAAACAAGGTGGAAATCATCATTCATCAGCCACAGGCTCTACACAAATACTGCCACAGTCCAAGTAAATAAAGCTTAATAAGCACGGTCATAACATTTATTGTATTGTTTTTTCACTACTGGTGTTCACTGCTCTCATGTTTACATTGACTTTGAATTTTCTCGGTACACTTCATATTCTGTTTGCAAATCTTTTTCCTGAGGTCAACCACACTCTCTCTTTATGAATGAGACTGGGAAAAAAATAAATTATTCCCTAACAAAGCATCAACTCTTTCCAATTAATTCCACACAATAAGACAAAAGCAAGTCATTTCAATTGATCCTAAAAGCTATTTTGTAACAGGGGGCTTTTGTAGTGTGTTGCCTGGTGACGCTGGTGTGCTGTGGGGGGAGGGGCAAGGACCCTTGCCGGGTCCACTGTTGCAGTCTTGTCATTCATCCAGATGATGAAAAGCTTCCTGAACCTAAGCTAATAAGGAGATCCTAGAGAAACTGAGGAGAGAGTGAGAGAGAGAAAGAAGAAAAAACAACCATCAAAGAGATAATATTTGGGAGAAAAAAAGGGGTTTCCTGGACTGACCGCCGATTTAGAGGGCCAACGGGGAGTCCGTCCTATACCAGCCCCCGACCGTGAGCTCACACAAATGGTTGTCAAGCAAATGAAAAGTGAAATTTATGGAGGGAGGTAGTGTGGAGGCTAAGAAGAAGGCTCCGTCCACTGGGAGAGCAATAAAGAAGCTTCAGTAATCACACCACCCATTGCATCACAGTGGTACAAGTCAGATCTCTGTTGTCAGAGAGACTATAACACAGCAAAAATTACCTCAAAGATACAAAGAGAGCATCAGGGTTGACAAACACTGAGGAAACAGGAAGAAACAAACACCAGTTAATAATCTCTGAAAGGATAACATTTACTTGTAGTTTTGGGTAATTTCTCTTAATGGGCAGAATGAGAATACTTGATCATGAATAAATGATGTCCTGTGCCGAAGTCTGAACCCCAAAGATGATGAAACGGACCATAAATTGCCCAACACTGTAGTTAACCACAAAAATTAAGCTCCTGTAAGGCCTATTACAAGCATTTGACTTATATCAAAGAGAAAGTAAAGTGTGATTAACGGGGCACCTGAAGGCACTGAATCGAAATCTGGGCACGGCGTGAGTGAGTTCCTTCTGCCTGTTGAAAATGTACAGCGTAGATGAACGCAGAGCCTTTTGATTATGACGCAAGACATTATTCCCACAATAGAGACACTAAAACATCCCTGCGTCCCATCATTACCCACCAAGCACATCTAAGCGTGCAATGAAAGCCTTGTTAATTGTCTTCAATAAGCCCGAGGGCAAATTTCACAATGAGTGTGAAATGATAACCCCCCCCCCTCCCTCCCTCCCAAAAAGTTGTCATATTAAAAGTAAAATCACATCAGTGCTATTAAATGGAACCTCTCTCAACTGGTGTACTATTAGTGACATTTTTAGCGGGCATTTATGGGTAATATGGGGACATTTTACAGTCAGAAGTTCATATCTCACGTGTCCCTTTGAAGAGTCTCTGGAGGATTATTTCACAGTGATAGCTTCTAGCTGCCTTGATAGAACAGAGACTCCATTAAGAAGGAACAGAGTCTCATTACAGCGAGGACTTCCACATTCAATGCCCCTCCAAAGGACTGCTTAACATGCTCAAAAGGTCAGAGGACACGGGTCAAGTTGTGACTTACAGTAATACTTTGGTCCTTTCCTGATCAATATGAGTCAAGCAGCTGGAAAATATCTACAGGAAAGAAAAGCTCATGCAACCAAAACACAATCAATGAACTATGAACGATTTAAACTTGAGCTGTGATTCAAACACATGTATTCCAGTGCGGAGGGTTGTTCCAGGGGCTCATACTAAAGTCATGAATTAAAAGCACAACCTTAAAGTACACTGCACTATTTTAAGATCTGCAATCAAAATGCTGTTGTGATCAGCTACAAGAGAGTAAAGAGAAAGGAGTCATCTGCATATATAAAGAAGCCATTCTATATGTTTACAAAATGTGCAAAGTTAGTCATATTGCTGCTTAAATATGCATCCCTTTTCTTACAATATAAAACTGCAATATTTCAAAACCACACAAATTCACAATATAGCAGTTTCATTCATTTTAAGGCTAAGTGTAAAAATGAAAACAGTCTGACTGTAATCACTACAGAATGATGCTGAGAATCTCAGTGCTGTAGCTTATGACTGCAACTTGTGGATCTACTAACAAAAGACTGAGAGAGTACATGCAACAACAACAACAACAAAAATGAAAAATGTTAATGCAGTGTATTTGCAAGTGGTACTTATCTCATACTTTGTGTACCAGCATGTCAACCTGGAAAATAAAAAAACTAGGGTGCCATATCAACACAGAATCATAACTGTGACTTTACTTCAACCAAGGCCCCACAGTCATTTAATGAGAATCAGAGTCCTTTTATTGCCATTCAAACACATTTAAAAAGACATAGAGCAATGAAAAGTGTCTCCCAGGACCAGTGTAGTAATAAATAATATAATGTAAAGCAGTATTTAAAAATATTAAGTGAAAGCCAATAAAAACAAGTTAAAGTGCCAAAATGTTGGATAAGGTGCAGAATCCAGTTGTTTCATGAATTCATGTTCATAATCTTCACAGCCTTGGGAAAGAAGCTGTATTTAATGCTGTGCAGCACAATATCTCACAATGTTAAAAATAGCCCTCCTCTTTTTATGGAGTGGATCCACCAAGTTTCATGAAAATCATTACTGTCATTTTTATATTGACTGACAGACAGACAGATAGAAACACACACAAGTGACAATATAAACTCTATGGTGGAGGTAACAATGTGCAAAAACAATGACTACAAGCTGACCTTTTAAAGAAAAGCCCTTTAGGGTGCTTTAAAAGGTTGTTTGTGTTTGACAGCGCCAGCCACTGAGCAGAAGTGACTTTTCCCGTCGGTCAGAGAGACATCCATGCGAACCTCTCTTTCCCACTGAGTGGAAAAGCTGTATTGCCTACAACAGCACAGCAGTATGCTGTCTACACACAGCCCAGGAATCAACAGGCTTCTGTGAGCCTTTGTCCATCCCTGTGTTACAAAACATATATAACAGAGCCTTCACAAAGTCTTAACTAAGCACTGTGTGCAATGGTAAAATATCAATAAAGCCAGTGCTGCAGCATCTCAGCATGTCCACAGAGGAATGCACACATCCATGATGCGTTTAATTTAAAGAAAGCTGAGACATGCACTGTATGTGTGAGAGAGACGACAAAGAGAAGCACTAAAGCAGAAAGCAGGGAGAGAGACAGATTGTCTCCCTATGATATGAGAAGCATGTTTTAAATGAGCCTCAGGAACAATGATGAGAATTAAATGCTGAGATAGAAAAAGTAAAAAAAAAAAAAGAAAAAAAAACAGAGATTGTGATGGTCAAGCCAGAGAAAATTTATCATGACGCCTTTGAGTGGGCTGCTGGGTTACTCTGAGTTTAATGCCCTCTTACAAAACAGCTCAGAGATTCTCAGCGTGAGCGCTTGTTAATGCTAAACTCAAAGGATTGAATTTCTAAGCAGCACTGTAGATGAGCATCACAAGTTCATTACACCCAAACAATGATATTAAAATATTCAAATGTCTCCACAGCCAAGGTTATTAAACACGTTTACAGAGCATGCAGAGCAACACACTAATGAGAGTGACTGCACTGGGATGTACTAACTTGGTGTTTTTTCATTACAGTGTTTACATTTAAGTGTGCGGTTGTGGGTGTAGTTCCTTCTTGTTTCATGTAAGCATTTCCTGAACATCATTTTCTGACACTAGGGAATTACGCACTAACAACCAGAAAAACAACACGTTTCAATTTTTAAGTTGCAGACAGAAAAACATAAGAGACTGTCATATGATAATGACAGTGAAGTAACTATAACCACTGCAGCAAGTTATGTATTAGGTACATTATTTCTGAGTTACACATGTGCTTTAAAAAAGAAAGGGAAAAACATGATGTAAAAACATAACTAGGTAAATTAAAAGCACCTCCAAAGCCAATCTAAAGTACACAACTGTAAGATAAATGAAGAGACTTACTTGCTGCCTGAACGCGGGCCTTACGGCTCACCACCAGCCCAAATGAATTCTGGGCCATACACTCATAGTCCCCCTCATCGGACAAACCATCAGGTCTGGTCTTCAGGAAGTGGCCAATCAGGAGTGAGCCGTTGATGAAGGTGGTATGGTGCTGGTCCTGAGTTAAAAGCATGCCATTATGCCTCCACTGTGTTGTAATTGGGGGGATGCCGACCACCTGGCAATGGAGCATGAGGGGCTGCTCCTGCACGGCAATGATATCACTGGGCTCCAGTGTGAAGGAGAGCTCTGCTTCACATGTCACACCTGAAGGGACAAAAATACATGGACATCAAGCTTACATCTCAGACTGATGTTCAGTGGTTACTGCAGTATTTCTGTCTTATTCTGTTCCATTAACACACAAACGACACCTAATTCATATGATTCAGACTTAAGGTTTTTCAGTTTGATCCCAGCCAAACTCTGACGATTGAAATCCAACCTAAACCTGGTTCAAAAAATGAGGTGATCTTGGCTCATGTCTACTGTGCAAATACTTCAGATAGTTCAGGCTTCTGGACCAAATGCAGGAAGTAAATGAATGGCAAATGATCAGAGATGGTTTTTAACAGACATTTGGAAAAAAAAAAAAAAAGATTTGGAACTGTGTCTCCAAATGCTACGTATCATAGCAAATCAACATCACAATCACACCCTATCTACAAAATAATCAGTGTTGACAGCGTAGGTACTATATTTCATGCAACGTTCTTCAATGCACTCACAAAATTGCAACGTGAAACTAAAACAAGATATGAAATGACCAGTAGCGGTCTGACATTGCAATAATATGTTATGTCTGTGATGCCGATTGTTTGCTTTATTTTTATGACACTTTGATCTTGGTTAATATAACTCTACTCACTCTAGTGCTGAACAATACATAGTAATTTCATTGTCCGTATGATAACGTGCAATAAACGTATCAAAAAAAGATGATGTACAGTGAATTTATAATCAGCAGGCCAGAATTTCACTCGGATATATGGGCCATGCATTCACATCCTGAAGCCCACACTAGCCATCAGATAAAGTGGAGTCAATTTGGTGGTGACTATGAGCTTAGTTTGTTTATGTCAAATCATCACAACATTCAGCAATGTTGGAGGTGCTCTCTATTTCATTATGTAATTCAATAACTGATTCTGTCACCTATTTTCTACATCTGTGCTATATCAGTTGTGGCTTTTTATGCCCTCAGACATACACAAACATAAAGAATGCTCCTTATGTCATATCACTGAACAGAGCCTGCCAGCTAAGAAATAAAAAGCCCTGACTGAGCTACCTCCAGGCTATAGTCACAGGGGAATTCAAAGGCTAGGATCGAGTGCACCTAAAGCATGTGCACTCATGTACTGTATACATACAATACACACATGCATGGCCTTGTATGTGCCTCACCGGTTAACCAGTGGCAGAAAGTCTTTCTCTGGGATCAGCTCTGATCTTTTTTTTTTTTTTTTTCGTACAAAGCGGAGACTAAAAGTCCCTAAAGTCCCTAATCAGCTATGGATGAAATGATACTTTCCTCTTTGGGAAATCTGATTTTCCGTATTTGCGGTTTCTGAGGGTAAAGAGGGTAGAGTGGGAGAACAATAAATAAAGGATGTAAACAGCCTGACCTGACTTGGTACTATACAAGAGGAGCTTAGTGGGCTCTCTTGGTATCATGTTTCAGCTGCTGATGGACTAAGCACTACCAGTCTCTGCCCCAGGCCCTGGAATCTGGTGGAAGGGGGGCTAGGGGAGGGCAATGGAGGGTGGGCAAAGCACAGGGGTCAAAAAAAGAGAACCTCCGGCTTCATCCCTCAAATTCCAGCCGAGAAACGCTTCCCCTTAGGTGCAGACAAGGAATTCATTGACACACTCCTGCATGAAGATCACATATGGACGATAATGCAAAGAAACATTTCCCCTTACTCTCATCTTGATCTGTATCCTTTCATTATAGACCCCCTCCCCTTTTTTCACTCAACAAGCAGGGTAAGTAAAATAGCCATGGGACCGTAGAGCCATCAGTGCTACCACTTGTGCAAAACAAAAGGGGGGTGGTGGTGGAGAAATATTTAACCCTTAGCTGGCAGGCGGTGATCCCACTGCCTGGGCTGCTCTCCAAAAATGATGCTGGCCACAGAGCCCGGTCTCTTTTTGTCCAACAAAGATCACATGTTTTCACAGAGGAAGCAGACAGCAGAAAGAAAACAACATGCAAAGTGCCAGCAGCCACACATGCAGAAGTCACGCGTCATGTTTGGATCAACACAAGGATGGTTCTCAACGTGAATAATTACTTTGTCCTATAAAAAATGCATCTTGAAAAGTTCAACAATTATATGGAAAGAAAATATTGGAGATGTGTCATTTTCACCTTTTAACAGTCATGTTATAATGCTACAAATATGACATTATTGAGCCTTTTAGCAAACAGGATAATAAAATTTCAGAGTCACTGATTTGAGATGCATTAATCAGCTTCATTGATGCTGTATACTTGCCAGTGATTTATTCAGTCAGTGCTTTCATTAACCAGGACAATGCAGACGTCCCTGGGCTTTGACTTTCCTCATGGTACCACTATTGTAACCTGCTGATGCAATTCGGAACTCAAGCTGGGGTTAGAAATAATTATTTTGAACCCCTAATTATAAAGCAATTCCAGTATGATAAGAATCCTAAAGAGAGCGGGCTTACGCAGCTTTTTACCTGTATATGATATAGGTTAAGGTCATGTGTGAATGCTGAGCCTCTAGAGGGATTGCAGAGTGAGAGGACAGCACAGCTGGAAGAAAATGGGAATGGAAAGAACATGCCCTGCTGCATGAACACATGGTCACAGGCATGAATCTGTATAAGGATTTTCATGGTTAGAAAAAGACACTTGCATGTAGGATTACCAAGTGAGACCAGGGACAAGTGCTGGCTAAGTGTGGCTCACGCTCTGGCTTACTATTGACAGATAAGTGTGGCTGGCTGGCACAAAGGTTTACTGCTGCAATAGTAAAGCAGGGATCACACATTAGCTACTGACAGACAGATGTAGTTAGCAGACACAAGCACCACTGACAGAGCTAAGTGAGCTTAGGACACCTGACAGGCCTCCTCCCAGCAGAAGCATAAGGATATAATGGGCCCCTGACACAACATTATGTCATGGGACAGCTCGGTGGAAATACTCTTTTAAAATACTTAGATTGACAGTAGACTTAAAATGATTGATATATCTGCATAAGAATGAATGGAACAGTACATACAGTCGCAGAAAAAATTAGGCCCTATTAGACCACCCCTTGTTTTTTTCAATGTCTTGTTCAGTTTAATGCCTGGTACAACTAAAGGTACATTTGTTTGGACTAATATAATGATAACAAGAAAAATAGCTCATAAGAGTTTAATTTCACAGCTGATATCTAGCCATTTTCCCTGTTTTCTCGATAATAACCAAAATCTCTTAAGTTCTTACATCAATAGTTACAGCATTGTACTGCCAAAAACAGTGCTTTTAGGCATTCCATGTTTTCTTTTCCGTCTGTTTTAGTCACATGATACACACAGGAGTAAGTATTTGATTGCATATCCATTGTTTTTGATTACTTTTGATGGTCTAATAATTTTTTCCATGACTGTAGACATAGAAAAGTTTTCCCTTATAGGGAGGGCTGAGTGTTATGGTCAAACATATTATCATGATGAAAACATTCAAATCAATTGATCAGTGATTATTATGGAAAATCATTAAATTATTATTTGCAGGTTGAAGGTCGAAGAAACCAGAAAGTTATGTATGGTTTTTTTTTGGTTTTTTTTAAGTTTGGGTATGATGATGAGTGTCCAGTAGCGGTGTGACTCTACTTTGGACTCACAATCCAATTCAATTACAATTCACTTGTCAATAACTCAAATAGTCAGTGATTCTTGATGCATCTATATGCAAAGCATCATCAGTTTTTCTCCTTAGAAAACACTTTCATACACCATCTATCTGTAATATAAACAACTGCATCTTTTCAGTACCAGTGTCTATGAGGCCTTCAATATGTAAACATTACAAAAACACAACACAACTCCTTTCAGAGTGCATTACAAGTAGAGATGTGACCATTCACAAGCTTCATGATTCCATCTGAATTCTGAAGTTTGCATCATGGTGCATCTTTGAAATTAAGGATTTCCACACTTCTGGTGTTCAGACAGACTGAAATACTGCACATTAATAGTCAGATCACTTTGGAAATCCAGAAGTAGAAAATTAAAAATGAATTAAAAATGCTTTGCAACGTCAAACCATGCATGAGTAAAGGAGTTAAACATTGAACCATTTTGTATTTAATTTGATGGTCTAACTAAAATAAGCACTAAAGACAAAGGACATATTAACTATCAAGATGTAAAACTATGTTGTGATAATCACAGCCAATGATGTCTGATGAAAATGATCCAAATATAAAATAAAAATGACACTGCAAAATGATATAAAATTATATTACAATAATTATCACTTTTCTTTTATTACCCAGTTGTACTTATGGGTTACACTGCCCTTTCAGTATCAAGCTACCTTCACCTCTTGCAGACTGAAGTAATAAAAACCTTCACTTTTCACTTAACAAGTTAATTTAGCTAAACATATTGACACATCATAAGTTGGTTTAAAGATACAAAAATAGAGTCAGTGCTCAGAATCACTCAGACTTTTCTATGAAATGAGTTACATTAAATATCAGACTAGACATATGGTGTTCAGCCACAATCTGAACAAAGTGTACTCTCTATTCATTTTATTGACCTGTAGATGGAGGCTTAAGTAATACCAGTAATGAGTGCTTAAGAGGGACATTCTTTAGAGATTATTAAGTATCCCTTTAGAAGAATTTTCTAGCATTTCAGCAGCCAAAGTTCTTTATTTCACTTTAGATCAAGTGTCTGCAAATTGATCAGTGGCACCAATATAAATGGGCTGTTGAGTAGAACATCCATTTAACAGACACATTTCTTTTTTTTAATCAAGGACATATGTCTGGCAAAAAGCAATATTTTTTTCTGAGGAAAGACTGCTTGCAGCATTTACATTTACTCACATTCCCTTGATAGATGACTAAAGATGGAGTAAGCCATTCTAATCCAAGGCGCCTTTTTCTCAAATTCAGTGAATATCTCCGCACAGTGCCAAAGCTGTCAGTTAAAATGGAAATGGGTAAATGAGTGAAAGGGAAAAAGCAAAGTGGCTCAGACTGATCCGTTCACCACTGTTCCAGTCAGCCAAGGAGGGCATTCATGCTTGTGTGGAGCAGCAACAGAAAGGATAAGAAGATAAAGACACCAAGGAAGAAAAGAGGGTCAGTAGAACTGGCTAATGGTAAGGTGTTAAACCCCGAAAAAACCACAGAAATAGGTCAAATAGAATTTTATATATGTATGCCCATGAACCTGGGGGCAGAGCTTCTTAAGGAGCACAGGAGGAAGGGGTGTGTCTGTTTGGTCTTTCTCAGGAATCACTTACTCCATCTTTATTCAATACTTGGCTATTTTAGCTGACTTAAACACGTAAGCTTATGTTTCAAGAACATTGGAATTCAGTTATAATAATATGTGCAGCTTAGTGACGATTATCAGATTACAGTTGTCTCGACTGCCTTTCTGACCAAACTGTCTATGTACTACGTAATGAAACTTCAAAGCATCCACCTGCTTTATAATTCTACTTTCAGACCATTAAGATGGAGTTTAACCCATAAAGACCCAAACATCCACCATTCAAGCAAAACCATCTAATGATGTAAACTGTTTCACCCATAAAGACCCAAACAATCAAAACCGTCTACTGACCTAAACTGTTTCATACCTGTTGATCCACTAATTCTATCACTACATGTAAGTAATTGGTGTAAAATACAGTTTGTCATCTTTTCATGGTCATCAGATATGACCCATTTGGACGTTCAGAGGCTCCGTAGTGAATGTGGAAACACCGTCATCTTCTACAGCGTTGTTCACCAGTAAAACCCATGGAGTTGGATCAATGACAGTGGATGGAGACACTTGTTTTCATGTTCACGTATTGATATCTTTGCTGGAAAAAGTCACTTTTTCTTCAACCTTCAACTTTAATCTAAGCTTTTATGAAAATCTACATGATCAATAAATTAATATATGGAAAAATACCTGATTTTCACAGAAAAAAAAAACAAAATATAAGGGATAATATTATAATAAATGGTGATAAATCACTCAAGAAAGGATAAATATAGAGAAAAATCATTTGGGAACAGCCACAAAACTAGCACTGACCCATTTGGATGTTCAGAGGCTCCGTAGTGAATGTGGAAAAACCGTCATCTTCTACAGCGTTGTTCACCAGTAAAACCCATGGAGTTGGATCAATGACAGTGGATGGAGACACTTGTTTTCATGTTCACATATTGATTTCTTTGCTGGAAAAAGTCACTTTTTCTTCAACCTTCAACTTTAATCTAAGCTTTTATGAAAATCTACATGATCAATAAATTAATATATGGAAAAATACCTGATTTTCACAGAAAAAAAAAACAAAATATAAGGGATAATGTTATAATAAATGGTGATAAATCACTCAAGAAAGGATAATTATAGAGATAAAATCATTTGGGAACAGCCACAAAACTAGCACTGGGTATTTATGGGTTAATATTTGTTGATCCACTAATCCTATCAATACATATAAATAATTAGGGTAAAATGCAGTTTATCATCTTTTCATGGTCATCAGATATGGCACATTTGGACATTCAGAGGCTTCGTAATGAACATGGAAACACCATCATCTTCTACAACATTGATTCACCAGTAAAACCCATGAAGTAGGATCAATGACAGTGGATGGAGATACTTGGTTTTACATTCAATTGATGTCTTTGCTTAAAAAAAAAAAAAAAAAAAGTGACTTTTTCTTAATTTTTCTCTGTTTCTGATATATTAACCCTCAACTTTAAGCTGAGGTTTTATGAACATCTATATGATCAGTAGATTAAATGCAACAAAATACCTGATTTTTACTAAAAAATGCAAAATAAAGAAGATAATATTACAATAAATGGTAATAAATCACTTTCTAATTGTTTAATATAGAAAAAATGCACTTGGGAACTATCACAAAGTAGCACTGGGACACATTTACGGTCTGTGCAAAAGATATGAAAGTTGAAGCACTGACAGAAGAGAACGACTGAAATCTTTTTTTTTCTTTATAAGCTTCGACTTAATTAGACTGATACTATCCTTTTTTCAGATGCTTAAAAGACCAACAACGACAAAGTCAAAGCAATTGAAAGCAAACAGCTACTCTCCGCTGAACTCATTTTTTCTTTTTTTTTTTTTTTTTTTTTATGAGAACGATCAGCTGCGTTTTGCCTCAGACTCTGAGCTCTTCAATCTGAGAGATCTAATAGTGATATCTCTGTTATTGCTTCTTCCACTCTTACCAATTCTGCCTTAAATGTCATAAAAGTGGCTTTATCTCGACGGAATCTAATCTCAGAGGAAGACAATCACTTAAAAGAGCTTCTTCTTCTTTTTTTCTTTTTTTTTAAAATTTTTGCAGTGTGTAGATGGGAATTACATCCATCACAAAGCTGTGTTTCTGAAGTTTTTGTTCCCAGTCCTCTGAGTGAACATGTTATGGACCACTGTGTACTACCCTTTATGATTCCAGTGGGGGCCTTTGTGGGTCCCTGTGTGGTATGCTTTGCAAATACTCAATACTCTCTTCTGCTTTTGAATTACCGGGCCTCATACAGAGAGAGAAACTGTCTATCATTGTGAACAAAGGGTCAGAAAAGAACATTTGAAAAGGAGGAGAGGGACAGTCTTGACATTTAATCTGTACAAATATTCTCCCCAGCAGGCAACAACCACAGTCTTTTAATCTATTCTCAGGGCAATAAACACTACTGTCATTTCACAGAGATACAGGGAAACCTATGGGTGACCAGCAACAACTCCAAACACATTAGAAGTCCAATCACATTTGAATGAAACTATAAACTACCAGTAATATATCCAATAGAATAAGGTGACAAAGAGGGGGGAATAAAAAGCATGCAGGGTTAAATGCAGATTCAGATTGCTCTAATAAGTGTTGGAGTATGGGATGATAGTGATGACCAACAATTTAATAAATCTGTCCACAATTTTAAAGCCAGAAGAACCTGCTTCAAAGGCACACAGGCAACAACAGGACAACTAAGTGTTTTCTGCACAACTGCAACAACGTGACTCCATGCACAATAGAACATCCCATCAAAAACAAGAATGAAAACAAGCCCAAAACTCTGCTCAGTGGATTGCACGTGGCTGCAGTGTGTAATAAAGATGCTGCAAAAAGCAACCAAATGAATCCACATGTTAACACATATACACGTGAAAATCCCACAGTTGGTCCAAATCCTGCAGAAATCATCACGGTGTTAGTTGAGTAACTCAGTGCAACTAAGAGCACACTTTCCTCGATGCACAAGCGTGCTCCAGCAGGCTTTAAACATGCCATTTAGAGCCCAAATACTAACGGACACAGCAGAGGGGCCAAGTTCAGGGTTAGTGGTCAGTAACGCACTTATCGACGTTTGCAGCATGCACCAGGCTCTGGAGCGCAGCAGCCTGACAGGGTCGTCCTCTACTAAAGCTCTCCCACCCTGCAGCCCTCCACACTCCCACACTACAGCCAATAATGACACTTACCAATTAAAGCATTTAGGAGTATTCCCAAAAAGCACGGAACAAGGCGGCGGCGCCTTGTGGATGCCATTTAAACACTTAGAAAATATCCCAGCACTTGCGCAAAACAACGTGAGGTGAAACAAGGAGGTGCACACAGAAAAAAAAAAAAGATATCCAGCTTCGGCTACTACATTTCCGACCTACAGGGCTACAGTTTAGTGGCTCTCTGGGGTCGAACAAGCTTTCGCCATTTTAACAATCTATCAGGAATCTGTCAGCATCCCGCTCTCTCTCTCTCCTTCTGTGTGTTTGTCTCCTCCTCACTCTGCTGTTTCCTAAAACCAACCACTACCTCTACCTCCCTCTCTCTCTCGCCCTCTCTCTCTCTCTCTCTCTCTCTCTCCCACACATAAAAACACATTGGATCTGCTCTGTGAACAAAAGAGCCCACTGCTGACTGCTTCACACAGGAGAAACCTGCAAAAACTGCAACATTTACACATGTCAATACACCGGCTGCGTTTATACAGAAGCAGGCTGCTAATAATAATAATAATAATAAAACCACTAATATTATTCATTTTCATCATTTTCATCAATGCCTATAATAAACAGAAAAGGACTTGATTTAATGTTGGAATTGTTTCATAAGTCAGACAAGGGGGTACAAGCTTTACAGTCTCTGCTGAACTTAAATAAATATAATTCATATGATATTTGGACGACAAGACAAAAGAAAGCATCAATAAATAATCCATTGTTGTCTATGTGGACGCAAAGGTGCTGTTTGTGCTGTATAACCAGACTGTTTTTTTTTTGTTTTTTTTTTACAGCACAACAGTGTCGTGGTGCATGTTGTTATTTAAAGCTCATGGTACAATACAAGTGAACCTGTTATGATAAATAAACAAGAAAGACCCCCAACTCTCAATTACAACAAAGCGCTGCTAGTTTAGCTGTACGAGAACTCCCCCTAGTGGCAGGAAAACTGTACTGCAGCTCTGAGATGACAGCTGCCTTTTCTTTTTTTTTCTTTTTTTTTTTTTTTTAAGAAACTATAAGCCTCTCAGATAAAATATGCTAAATCTTACATACATTATGAAGTACAAGATAAAAGTGCTGCTTAGCTCATGTTTTCAATGTATATGATAAGGTGATATTACACACATTGGTTTATGTGCCTTTATACAAGAGATTTATAAATTTTCCACTGAAAAGTACTTGTAAAGTGATTGTATTGTAATGTGCAGACAGTGTTTTGAGGTCGGTAGCTCTGGGACAAACTTTTTTTTTTATTCCTTTTGAGTATAACCCATTCTCTCATAGATCTTCACAATTTCACATTTTGACCCAAGACTGTATCTTGGAAACTACAACCAACCAACATTTTTTTTGACATATTTTTCTTTATCAGTGATTCCAACTGCTTTTAGTCTGGAGGCATTTTACTTGTAAACCAGTGTTTGTAATAAATCATCAATTCAAAATCAGAATCAGCTTTATTGGCCAATTTTGTGGACACAAATAAGGAATTTGACTCCACTTTATCCTTAGCTCTCACGTACTATAGAATAGATACTGTATGTGTATATAAATACAATAATAAAAGTAGGTCAAAATGTGTAAGATGAAAAAAGTTTGTTTGGGTTTTTCTTTCCACAAAACTGTAAAACAGTGTAACGACCAGGTACTATATGGACAATAGTGCAGCTATAAAAACCAAATGTGCATGTTATCCTTCAACAGGGGCTATGCTAATCTTTTCTGCTACTTAAGGAAGCCAAATCTATGGGAGAAAAAACACCATAATGTGAAAAGACACTTTTCTTCTACAGCTCTCTCCTCTCCAAACAAATCAAAAGACCAAGCATATGACCTGATGTTATTTCATGCTGTAATGGAAAGTTGATGCCACTTTTTCTACCCTGTGACTCTCCAACACTGAGAAGTCACAGTTTTTCTGCTGCAGAAAACACAGGCAGGAAGCAGACGTAGAAGCTGAACTACCATATGCTGACAGGTACTTGTGAATTTTTTGCCTGGTGACACTAAAATGCTACCAAGTAATTGTAAAATGAGATACAAACTGAAGTCTGTCTATCAAGGTTTGTTTCTGAGTCACTGAGTAACCAGTCAGTTTTAGCAGTAATGTTCAGATAATCAGTTCAGAGCAATCTCGCAGCAACTATGTAAGAATGACACAATGAAAAGCACACAAACTGTTACTTGTTGTGGATAACACAGTCAAGTAGGGTTAACCACATGTCTAACACATAGTGAGATTTCTCTATTTGTGAATGACAACTACAAGGCTATAATGTCATAAAATAAAAACTGAAATGCTACAAAGAAAAATTCAATCAGAGAATACAGGTTTAGATTTTAAAACTGGAAAATTACCAAGATCACAGCTCTTAATGAAAATTTCTCAGATGTTTGCTGACTTACTTTCAGTAGGTGCACTGAGACAAAAAGCATAAGAGTATTTTATGCAATGAAGAAAAAAAAAAGATTAGAATGATTAGAATTTGACATACAATGATTTCTGGAAGTCTCCCTGTGGTTATGTGTTCCTGAGCCCTTGTAGTGATTTCCATTACAGAATCAAGCCTGGGATTACTGTATCTCCATCTGAGGGACCGAAGATCACAGACCTCCAATAATGATTCTCCCTTGTGCACAGATTGCACAGACTGCACATTTCTCCAGAGTCTTGGAAACTTTTGATTATATTATGTTCTGTAGATGCTGAAATATTCAAATTCTTTATAATTTTACTGTGGGGAACATTATTTTGAAATTGCTACACAATTTGTAGATTTTTTTTTTTTAGGAAGATTGGTGAACATATACCCATCTTTACTTCTGAGAGACTCTGCCTCTCTAAGATGCTCATCTTATATCCAACCATGTTACTGACTCATTGACAATTCACATCATTATATGCAACATGTTTCTCACGCTGATCTCTAATGATACCACTATCTGCACAAGGACGGCTGCTACCCCTATATTTTCTTAGAATGGTGCATATTCTCAGTTTATTAGTAGTATGTTTTATGTATTATATTATAAATAACATATGAGATTTGCAAATCATTACATTCTGATTTATTTACATTTTACACAACATCAACACTGCTTTTTTGGAATCAGTCACTGTATGCTTTGGCAAAACTGCCTATGTGAGCAGTCCTACCTTATTTAATTGAACTAAATTTCTTTAACAGTCATAAGGAAGTCAACTGAAGAAGGGTTGTCCACTGAACATAACAGTACATACAGTATATCACAGTTATACTAATAGTACGCCAGACACCTATGCTACCTGTTAGCATGCTAGAACATCAACTAAAAGCTACAAGCTAACACTGGGAGAGTTAGCTTGCGCGCGAGTGTTAGCTTGTACATGAATAATCCAGTAAAACAAAAACCAAACTTTCCGCCGCTAAGCTAACACTAAGCAGAGGCAACAGAAGTACTAATTCACCTTTTTTCTTTTTTTTCACGAAGCGACAGATGTGAATTTTGTCTTACTTTTGCTGTTTTCTGATCATAACTTGGTTTTATATGACTCAAACTTCTGATGTTACGCCATTTTTTGTGTTACATTGAAATGATTCCGACTAGAAACAAATGGTCCAGGCCTTAACTGACTTTAAATAACCTACAAACAACATACACGTTTTTTAAAAAAGTAGGAATTCTGGCCTGTTACTGGCATATCATGTAAGCTAATCGTCCTCGGGAAGCCACAAAAACAAAACAGAATGTTAGAGCATACATCATTAATGTGTGACATGGTATCACACTATGGATTAAAGTATAGGACCAAAAGAATTGTGGAGTACCGTATTAGGGTCTCCATCAATTCCCCAATAAAGCTTCAGTGCAACTGCATCAGCACCCAATAGCCTATTTTCATCTGGAAATGTTTACCTATAGTCATCTGCTGAGTGCAGCATTAAAAACCATTATATAAACTATGTCATTAACCTCTGCTAATTGGAGCAGTGTGGTTTTCTAGTTGCTGAGGTGGAGGATGTATTCCCAAAGGTCTACTGAGAGAGGTTACAGAGGTCACAGGTTACAGATGATAATGATAATAGTTATTCAAAGGAGCTGCGATGCTGCAAAGACGATGTGATGTATTTGCAGATAGCTAAGAAACAGGCAAACAGGCCTAAAGTTACGTGGTGGTTGGATTATTCCATAGTTTTACTGAATTGCCCTGAACAGTCTAGTTAAATGTCAACATATATACTGTATATTTTTATGCAGGTGACTAAATGGAGAATTGTGATCTACAGCCACAAATGAAAAGGTGGGGATGGTGGAATTAGTGATTTTAATTTTGCTTTTTCTTTTGTATTTCACTATAATCAGTATGTGCACAAAATATTTAGTATTTTGTTTCCTGGTTAACTTCACAATCGGGCATGCAAGACATTCAAGAATAGGCTGGAATGGAAAAGCATTTACCCTTTTCTACAGTTGCTGTTTCTTTTCATAACGTTTCATAATGTTCATGGACTGAAGATGAGGCAAAATCTTGTTCCATAGCTTCTGTGAATAAGTCCTGCGGTGTGCAACCATCTGGGATCTTTGCTGCTCCCTGTTATGTTTCAAGATGCATCACATATTCTGTGTTGGGGAAAAATTGGGACCAGTTCAACGCCTACAGTACCTTCTTCCTCAGCCAGGCCTTTGTAATGTGGTTTTGCATAGTCTTCCTGAAATATGCATGGGCATCCCTGGAAAAATGTTATCTTAAATGCAGTGTTGTGGTTAGTGGTTTCTGAACTCACTGCTGATAACAGTCCCTTTTGTTTTCAGTATGGAGCACAATGCTTCTGTTTCTTACAAAAAAAAAAAGAAGAAAAGTCCCGGAATATGTCTTTGTCTGAGCACAATCCAGATCTCGATTTAATGATGCTCAAAATAATGCTCTAGAGCTGCACAAATCTTAAATTGCAGTCGTAATCCTATTATCAGCCTGTGCAAATAAATAAATAAATAAATAGATAAATAAATAAATAAAATGCAAAAAGCTTCATCTTAGAAGTCCAGATTTAGGATGATCTAGCAACATTTGTTAGCAACATTTAATAGACACTGTGTAAACATACATAATAAAAGTCATTACCTTTTTCCGTGTTTGTTTCTATCTCTAGTTTGACATTTATATGTGAATAATTCATCAAATAATTTACCTTGGTGACTGAATAAGTAGACCCAAATTAAATTCACACCCTAATCACAATATTGTCCGCAATCCCCCCCCCCCCCACAAGTCATGTTGCTCTACACCAGTGGTTCCCAACCTTTTTTGACTCATGACAACGTTTCAACATTAGAAATTTCTGGCAACCCAAGACATTCAAAACTGAGACTTTTTTTTTTTTTTTTTTTTTAAATAAAATGATTTTTTTTTTTGATCATGTAATAGTTTGCTATACTATGTTGCAAATAAACGTTAATTTTAGAGGACATCTAGACTATATAATATATATTATTATGGATAGAGGCAGAAAAGCCAGGTTGAGATTACTGCACAAAGTGAGAATTTTATTTTCCTTGGCCAGGGTATTTACAGTCAGTCCAGCTTGGATTTACAAGGCTGACAATTAATACTGAACAAACAAGAACTCAAACTATGAATTATGAAAGAGCTGCAGCATCTGAAACCGACCACAATGAATATTTGAAAGATAAACAGAACCACAGTGCTTCAGTTTCAGCTTCAGAGTTTGTCTTTTATGTATTGTGATTGTCTCTCTCAACTCACCATATATTTGTATTAGTAAGTTTTTTTATTTTATTTTTTATCAATTACTAGACATTGCAGGTGACTCCATTTGAATTCCAGGCGACCCCACATGGGGTCCCAACCCCAAGGTTGAAAAACACTGCTCTACACCTAACCTTTCCGTGGGGCTGTGTTACCAATTCTTGATTACAGTCGCCTGCTTTTTCATTATTTTTTCTCATTATTAGCCCTGTATTGCCCCTGTGCACACGTTTTCTTGATTGTGTTGCAGCCTAAATATGAGGAGTGAATGTATTGTACATGTACAAATGAAATCCAGTTAGAAATACACTACATTGTGCTCATACTGTCTACAGTAATAGTGTAAGTTATTAGTGCTTGTATAAGTATTTTATGTTAGCAAGACCTGTATTTGCCTCACATTGTGCGTCTACTGAGTACCATGGGGGTGAAACCTACTATATGAGAAATGCTGTAGACCCTGATAAATGTTTCACCTGTTCATTGTTTGAAGAGCCACAGGGAGGTTGGTATGTCTGAATAAGAAATGAGCTCCCCTGAAAACATGGCGGGGGTCTCTGAAATATTCACAACAGGCAAAATTATTTTTCTGGATCTTCACTATCACAGATCACGTGTAAACTTGGTTATTATTGTACGTACAAACCCATGACATGATGAATAAAAGCCAGATCAAGTGCTCATAAGCCACATGTACTGTATGTGTCATTTTTGACCATGTTTTTAGAAATAGAAATTTAAAGAATGAATATAAAACAGTGATTTGTTTCTTAATTCCATAAATGAATATAAATGTGTTCCTTTGCCTGGTCAGAAATGGTAGATGGGTGCAACATTTATAACATTTACAACATTTCAGAAGAGAAAATAACAATTTTGGTTGAGCATATATTCTGCCAGCAGTAAAATATAGGTAACTTTTACAAGTATTGTTACTAAATGAAGCACCTCCTTTTTTTGTTACCTCCCTGGACACAAAGCAGGCAGCAATGAATACTGTCCATCTTATCCTATAAAGACCCAAACATCCCCCCACGGCCAAAGCCATCTACTGGTCTGAAATGTTTAATAACTGTTGACCCACTAAATCTATCACTACATGTAAAAAATTGGCGTAAAATGTAGTTTATCATCTTTTCACGGTCATCAGATATGACCCATTTGGACCTTCAGAGACTCCATAGTTACCGTAGAAAGACTGTCATCTTCTACAACATTGATTCACCAGTAAAACCCATGGAGTTGGATTAATGACAGTGGATGGAGACACTTGGTTTATGTTCAGTTAATGATATATGTTAATAAAAAGTCACATTTTCTTCAGTTTTCTCTGTTTTTGATATAACCCTAAACTTTAATCTGAGGTTTTATAGACATCTACATGATCAGTGAATTAAATATTGGACAATATTTGATATATACTTAAAAATACAGACCATAATATTAGAATAAATCACAGGTGTCAAACATGCAGCCCGGGGGCCAAATCCGGCCCACCAAAGGGTCCAACCTGGCCTGTAGGATGAATTTGTGAAATGCAAAAATTACACTGAAGATATTAACAATCAATGGTGTCAAAATACCAGTAAAATATTATCATAATAACACATAAATAATGACAACCCCAAATTCTCTCTTTGTTTTTCTGCTGTAAAAAAGTAAAAGTACATGAAAATATTTACATTACCAAACTATACTTTTACAAAGAATGTGAATAACCTGAACAAATATGAACAAACGGAAATGTCTCAAGAAAAGTGAATGCAATTTTACCAATATTCTGCCTGTTAGTAAATGTTTTGTGCAATTGTAATGCACATGTGTAAACAATAAACTGATAAACCGAGGCAGAGTATTGTTAAAATTGCACTTGTTTTTCTTAAGACAATTCAAGTTGTTCATGTTATTCAGATTTTTAAGGAAACTTTGTAGATGTAAACCTGAACATAATATAATTTTACTTTTTTCACTGTTATTATTTTACTGGTCCAGCCCAGTTGAGATTAAATTGGGCTGAATGTGGCCCCTGAACTAAAATGAGTTTAACACCCCTGGAATAAATGGTGAGAAATCAATTAAGAAAGGTTAAAAATAGAGAAAAATTCATCTTGAAATTGCCACAAAAGTAACACTGGGTCTTTATTAGCCTGGTCAAATTAAGAATCAAGAACTGAGGATTAGGAATTATGAGTCTTCAAATTTGACATTTAGAATCCCCACATCTGGAGATACTTGGATTTTGTTTGACAGAAATGTAAAAATAACTAAAACCTTAGTGGAGAAAAAAAGGTTTCTTCTGATATGTATAGGTACAAATACATCAAATTGTTACTTGACTACAGTATTTAAGTGAAAGTACTTACTGTAGTTACATTGCACTAATTAACCCTTTCATGTATGAATTATGAGAACCTTAATCAAGATTTTTTTTTTTTCCTGAGTGTTTTTATTCCTCTTTAAGCATGAAAATTATCTTATGAACCTATTTTTCATTGAATTCCAAAAATGTCCACTCAGCCTGATACCATGTGTTTATTTTTCGAAGCAAAGACACATGTATTTACTGATGTACTGTGTGAAAACTATGAAATAAAAACAATTTTAATGCTGCTAATCTGACATTTTCTCACATTTGAACATACTCTAATACTAGTCACTACACACTTCATGTAAATAACATGCAAAAAAAGTATTTTTGTTAAAAAAAAAAACAAAAAAAATGTTAATTACAGTCTAATAACAATAACAAGCAATTGATTTACACTCAATCATGTTAGTGCAGATCAGGCTTATCAAGAAAAGCAAAGTTACAGTAATGGTCTGAATTATTATTAGGATAAAGTAAGACAATTATCAGTGTGAATCTAAGATTTTGCTTAGATTATATTATTTGTTTTATTATATTATTGTTATATAACCTGTGCTATCTTGTTATCTTGTTTTGTTTTTCCAACATTTCTTCTTGTAAATAGAGAAGGCATAAATAAGCTGCTGCTTCAGCCTACGCCTTTTCACCCATGTTTAATATAGAAATCCAAACTGTATGTATGTATACAGGGTGGGGAAGCAAAATTTACAATGAACATTTAGTTGTTTTTTCTCAGCAGGCACTACGTCAATTGTTTTGAAACCAAAAATATATTGATGTCGTAATCATACCTAACACTATTATCCATACCTTTTCAGAAACTTTTGCCCATATGAGTAATCAGGAAAGCAAACGTCAAAGAGTGTGTGATTTGCTGAATGCACTCGTCACACCGAAGGAGATTTCAAAAATAGTTGGAGTGTCCATAAAGACTGTTTATAATGGAAAGAAGAGAATGACTATGAGCAAAACTATTACGAGAAAGTCTGGAAGATACTATTAAAGAAGAATGGGAGAAGTTGTCACCCGAATATTTGAGGAATACTTGCGCAAGTTTCAGGAAGCGTGTGAAGGCAGTTATTGAGAAAGAAGGAGGACACATAGAATAAAAACATTTTCTATTATGTCAATTTTCTTGTGGCAAATAAATTCTCATGACTTTCAATAAACTAATTGGTCATACACTGTCTTTCAATCCCTGCCTCAAAATATTGTAAATTTTGCTTCCCCACCCTGTATATCATGTTCTGTTAAATGGACAAATAAATTACAACTACTGCTACTACTGTCAGTGTATGGGATGGTGCATAAGTGTCCACTGTGTTGGCTGATATGGAACTAAAACAACAAAACCCATGAATATACAAGAGAACAGCTGGAGAAGAACTGTCCACTGTAGTGACCAGTATGCATGAAAGGGTTAAAGTGTTCTCATTTCATGGGAATAAATAAATAAATAAATAAATAAAATACCTTAAAATGCTATAAAAGTGAAATGTGTGCTCTCTTGGCAGTTTTGTACACTGCACCACAATTACAAGATTAAACTCAATGCAGTCACAAGTCTAATTTATATATGCAGTATTATATTTGACCACCAGATGTCGTCTTTGCATCAACTCCTGCTGTTTTTTCTTTCCTCTCAGTTCTCTTACAGGTAAGCTTGTCCACATTAAAATCAGAAGAATCACCACTTCTCCTTTCCATTCTTTTCAAATAATAGGCATGACGAACTGAAAACTACACAGTCTGGTCTGTCTTTGTGTGTGTGTCCTAGTCTTGCAGCCTCCAGACGCACAAACACATCATTTTGCCGACGTAAAAGCCGTGGCCCCTCCCCTTTATCCGTGCCTGCCTGGTGTTCTCGGGTAGCGCCGGGTAGCTCTACAGGGTACAGTTACAGATCCTCGGTTGTGTTGTCCATAGGATGTATAAACACCCTTCAAACCTGGACTCATGATCGATCCTCCCTCTGATCCCCTCATGGTGGAGCCTTCATCAGCCTGACCACCCTCATCATCCTCAGTGTCATCCCCACAGTGTCTGAAAAGGTGAAGCGTCTGTCACCCCGTGGGCCGAGATGAGAAGAATAACGGGAAAAGCCAAGGATGAAACTTTGATCGAGCTGCAAAGCACCACGGATTCACAAACAGGAGGTAATGGAATAAAGATCCATGTGTGTGTGTGTATGGTGTGTGTGTGTGTGTGTGGGGGGGGGGGCAGGTTTATTATGTTTATTATTATCATGGGAATGTGTCAGTGCGTCGCCTTTATGCGTGTGTAACCAAACAACCCACTAGTGTACAGCTGTGATCCTAACCCTGCAAGAATAAACTCCAAATGACACCAATTAATTATTAAAACTGTCTTTTGTAGCAGTTCACCCTAATGGCATTTACAGAATTCATCTTCAACAGTCTGTAGTAACACTATTATTTACAGTCAGTGAAAACTTCCATGTAAAGTCTGGAGTTTATTATGACACTGAGGCTGTGTGTGGTGACGCCATCAACAGGGATCTGAGACCAGACAGGAGGATTTGGGTTAATTAGGGTCATCTTAGTCAGGAATCAGAAGCAGGGAAAACCCACCACTGCAAAAGAAGACTCGACCCAACACAGTGGAGTTTATTTAGACTTGTTTGTGTGTTATTTCACAGTAAGTTAATGAAGTCATCCCATGATACCTGAGGGTGGAAACAAACAAGATAAGTGTTTTCGTAGGGATCCAGTCACCTACTTTTACTGGTGTAATGTAACTATGATAAGTACTTTTACTGAAATGCAAATATGATGTACTGTACATCTTAATGGAAATCCTGTTTTTTTCCCTCTATTTTTAGTTACTTTTACTTTTCTGCAGATGAGGTGACTTGTATCAAAATTAAGGATGAAGTATTTAAGGGACAAAAGGATAAGGAATGAGGCTGTCTAAGGATTCCTTTAACCCTCCGGTATCCAGGTGTGCTTCTTAGGCACACTTTGCACTTTGTGTTAAAAAACTTCATATTATTTTTCACAATTTAAATAAGGTTAGAATTCAAAAGTTGTTCATTTTTGCATGATCTTTAAAATTCGGGCCACCAACTAAAATTTGCACATTGTAAACAAAAGAAAATTACAAGACTAGCATCTGTCTCCCAAGTGTGCCTATAACACACTATTTCTTCCATTATAACCACTGTTTTTGATCCGACAGCCATTAAGGCATAAATCCTGCTTTTACTGATATCTGGGCTTCATTTTAGAGGTGAGGGTCTAAATTAATTTATTAATGTTGTTAATGTTGCTGTTAATCATTGACATATGCCAGGCTGCAAAAATCAAATGAAATATAATCCAATTTTTATGTAGTATTTTGAAAAAAAAACCAAACAAACATATTTTGTGTTTTTTGCATCATAGAATGTAGTGACATCATGGTCAAAAGAGATCATTTAAAGGGTTTAAAAAATGTAAAATGAATGATTATTTTATATGTATGATTAGGGCTAACCTTGATTTACAAAAATAAAATCAAATTAGAGCAGAAAAATAAATCAATGCATAATATTTAATAATTTGATTTATAGGTGTGCATTTTACGCACACTTGGTGACAGATGCTAGTATTTTTGAACATTTGACTTAGCGCCAAAAATTATAATGCAAATTAACCAATGTTGCTGTTAATCATTGACATATGCCAGGATGAAAAAATCAAAGAATATGTGATCCACTTTTTATGTAGTATATTGAAAAAAAAAATTTTTGTGTGTTTTTTGCATCCAAAAAAATGTTGTTGTTTTTTTACATTACAAACACAGCATTTAAAGGGTTAAAAAAAATATGACAATTATTGAGTATTTGGTATTTTTATTTACGGCTCAAGTTGATGAAATAGAAAAAAGTGTAAAAGAATTAAAACCAAACTGTATGAAAAATTTTTTGACATTATTCCACAAGTGTGCGAAAAAGGCACACTTGGTGCTTAGTAAGGGCCTTGGTGGACTGGATACCGGAGGGTTAAGGGTTGTGTTTAACACTCTCCTCCTTCTTAAGCTTCACAGTTCTTAATTCTTAATATGATCAGGTTAGCCCTATAAACCCTGAGCCTAAAATGGTCCACCTGGACTTTTTTTCCTTATTTTGACTAACTACAAGGTTAGAACATGTGCTGGGAGTGAGTCCATTTGCCCCTTTTTCCAGATCTTTCAAAATCAAGCAGTCATTTACAATTTACTACATGTTATAATACTGATAAAACAGCTTCTTCTCCAGCTTCTAGTACAGATGTGAGTGAAATTAGTGTAATGATACAATAAAACCTAGAACGCACAATGTCTCAGGTTTCAGAAACCGTTGGGATTGTTCCAATTGCTCAAACAGTGAGAGTTGCAGCCATCCAAACTGCATATGCACAGGGTATGTCAGCAATGACATATCAGGCTTTAAAGGGTTAATCAGGATAAGATAAGCAGTATTCAAAATAAAGAGATAATTTACTTATGTAATAATAGTTGTAAAAGTTAACTATATTTTACTGCTGGTAGAAAATATGCCAAATAATAACTGGTTGTCTGTTCTGAGATATTGTAAATTGTATAAATGTTGCAGCTATCGGCTATTTCTTTAACAACAGATATCTGTTTATATGTGGAATTAAGAAACAAATCTCTGTTTTATGTTCATTCTTTAAATTTCTCTTTCTCAGAACATGGTTCAAAATGACACATACAGTACATGCAGCTTACGAAGCGCTTTATCGAGCTTTTAAACTCCAAATATGGATTCAGATATTGTGACTGAATGTCAGATTTCAGGACTTATTGTTCCTTTATTGTGTTGTGTTTAACATTCTCCTCCTTCTTAAGCTAAAACTGTTTAAACCCCTCTTGGATTAGCTGGGAAATTGCAGAATACGTTGTGACAAAGCTGAGAACAGCCTTTTCTTCTACAAACCTATGATTATTTTACAGAATATGATCCATTTCAATAGACTACACTACACAACTGCATATAAAACAGTTAAAATTAGCTCAGATTTAAAGATGCACTACAGTAAATCTAATATAAACACGAACGCAGTAGTACTATGAATCCAAAAAACATCAGCATCCTTTTGACTACATGCAAAACATTAACTTATCATGTAGTTTTGTCACAGTATAGTATTAGTATTTACATAATGAGTGACTTTGGATCAGTGTCATATTCCTGAATTTCAGTCAATAAGATTAAGCTGAATTAGTCAAAACTCGTTCTTGCTGTAAAATTCAAGAGGTGAATGTCTCAGCATATGAAATATGATTATCCCATTGTTTTTTAATGTAAAGCAAAGCTAACAGAAGGAACATGGTTTTAAGTGAAGCATTGTTCGGTCTTATGGGATCGTCCTGTCAGTGATAGTCAGGCTTCACTGACTCTCTGCTCAACAGAAACCCACAGATTGAACGTGTGTTCACTCGAATCCATCTGGACGTGAACAGTCTGGACAGTTTACTCGGTTACAAATATGCGTGTTCTTACAGATGTCAGCGTGATAAAACTAATGGCTCACCCTCATTTGTTGTTTTTATTGAATCTCTGAAGACACCAGAGGGTCAAAGGAGATTAATGGTCTCCACTTCACACAGTTCTCCATTTGCTGTGACAGTGGGGGGGATGTGGTCTTTTATAACCTGCATTATACGTCCCATAGCTCTCCTAACACAACAGTTTGAAGATCATGCTGTTTAGCGGCACCGAGCATTGTGGACCTGACAAAGAAATATAGAAATGTATTAATTAGAAGAGCTTCCACAGAAGTTCTGCTCCCATTAAGCTTTAATGCTTCCACAGAGTTCAGTCTTTCTGTGGTTGTTTCGTTTCTTCTCCAGAAACCATTACAAAGAAACATTCAGCTTTGTATTACTGAAAATATATTTCCAGTATTTAGGCTTTAATGGAAGGGAAATTGACTAAGGAATAAAGACAAATGGAAAGATTCTGTGGTTAAAACTGCCTCTCTGACATATTGTGAGACATTCACAATAATGCACGGGTGTCAAACTCATTTTAATTTGGGTGCCACATTCAAGATCTGAAGTGGGCCGAACCAGTAAAATAACAACAGCGAAAAAAGTACAAATACAAAATTTCCTTAAAAATGTGAATAACATGAACAACCTGATATGTCTTAAGAAAAATAATTGCAATTTTAACAATATTATGCCTCAGCTCAGGGCTTTCAAACTCATTTTGGTTCAGGGGCCATAATTAGCCCAATTTGATCTCAAGCGGGCCAGACCAGTAAAATAATGACTTAATTACCTATAAATAATGACAAATCCAAGTTTTTGTTTTTGTTTTAGTACAAAAAACCCCCCAATTAAATTATGAAATTATTTACATTTTACAAAAAAGATGCGAATAACCTGAAAAAACAGAAATTTCATTTGAAAACTTGGTACGATTTTAACAATATTTTGCCTCAACTTATTATTTATACGTGTACATTTACACACAATGTTACATAAACATTTGGTAACGGGCAGAATATTGTTAAAATTTTGGAGTTTGGAACTAAAATTTGAACAATTTCTACAATATTCCATCTCTTATGATTAACACAACTACAGATCACAGTGGATCCATAAATGCACAAAACATTTAGTAACAGGCAGAATATTGTTAAAATTGCACATTTCAGGTTGTTCATCTGTGGTTTTATTTATGTATTTATTTGCATTTTATTGTGAATTAATAGTTTTGTAAAGGTAAATATTTTCACAGTGTAATGTTATTTTTTTCACTTAATTTTTTTCCACAGAATTTTTCCCCAAGAAAATTTGTTGTCATTATTTATGGGTTATTGTGTTGTTATTTTTACTGTAGATCACATTGGTCTGTATGTGGAACCTGAACCAAAATGATTTGGACAACCTTGACTGTACAGATTAATTTTTGCACTTTCATCCCGCGGGCCAGAATGGAACCTTTGGCGGGCCAGATTTGGCCCCCGGGCCGCATGTTTGACACCTGTGCCTCAGCTGATCATTTACACAAATGCATTACATACAGATAACAGTGAATCTACAAAGACACAAAGCATATCGTTACAGGCTGAATATTGGTAACACTGTACTGATGATCATATTTGTTCAGGTTATTTACATGTTGGATAGTTTGTAAATTCTAATTTAACATTTTTTGCAGTAAAACAAAGAGAAAAAAAATGGATTTGTCATTTTTTTAATAGGTTTTTATGATAGTATTTTACTGGTCTGACCCACTTGAGGTCATATTGGTCTGTATGTGGAACCGGAGCTAAGATGATTTTAACATCCTTGATTGTTGATATCTACAGTGTAATTTTTGCATTTCACAAATTCATCCCACGGGCCAGATTGGACCCTTTGGTGGGCCAGTTTTAGCCCATGGGCCGTGTGTTTGGCATCGGTGGAATAAAGGATCACACTGTATTTAGATGAATCTCCTAATTTAGTTGAACAGTAGTCAATAATTTTTGATATCCTACCAGTTTATTCCTCTTTTCATCAGTGGCTCACACATGTGAAGAATTAAAATGTCCAATTCATATCTTTTTTTTGCACAATAAAGTCACAGTGTCAGTTATGTTTTAGAAGTACAGTCTACTCTCGTTATACCGCCAACTTCCGTTCACGGCCAAATTGGCGGTATAGCGAAAATGGCGTTACAATGGGTTGCGTCCATAATGTGCATGTCTTTACTATATGATGTCTATGCTGCCTCCGTTAACCCGTTCTAATTGCGTTTCTAAATAAATCTTGATTCTGTTATGTTGTAAGGGATCATTTAAAGTGGGGAAACATTTTAAGCATTATTATACCGTGTCGGGAAATGACACCCCATCATCTTGAGGCTTTGGCTTAATCCCACGTCCTCTTCCCGACATCCTGACCTACTGAGTGTTCTGCGATAAATGAACGGTGGCCGTTCCGTAGACCTACTCGTAGCTTGTCGCGATCAGCGTCTGGCACGTTTGTTTCAGTGCATTGTTAAAATTTATGTGTACTCGATGGCAATCACGCTGGCGGTATAACGGTCGGGAAATCAATGGTATAAGTGTTGTTTGTGCATGGAACTGGGCTGGCGGATGGCGATAGGCGGAAATGGTGGTATAACGGCGGGCGGTTTAATGAGAGTAGACTGTACGTTAGCTGAATTGGATTAATACGTGAAAAGCTGAGCCAAATGTCTAAATTATAAATATAAGGAGACGTTATGATTCACAACAGGTTAGAAATCCAACGTCCAAAATGAAACATAAGGTGGACATACAGGACAATATCCACTGATCCTTTATATCTAGGAGGATAGTGACATAATGATAGAAAATATGTTCTGATCCCTGTTTTTGAGATCTCAAGATGGCTTTTACATTAGGAGGGTCTGGTGTCTGGTGTTACCGTAAACAAATCTCTGATTGAATTACACAACTCTCTTCCTGAAGTGAAACAGTTATTGAATTAGTGATTTAGTGACTAAGCAAAATGTAAAGAAAGTTGAAACAGTTACTCTGCATATATCAGTTCAAGCATCTTGTTTATTTTACTCTGTGATGTGTATAAGCTGTGGATGGTTCTATTTATTTTATGAAATGTCGGTAACTTTGTTTTAAAGAGTTGCAAACTCCCACCAAAAATATGCTATGTAGCGCTAACAAAGTAGATTGAAAAGGCCTTGAAATTACTTAATACATTAGATTAAATCAGCAAAATACTGTATAGTGCAGGGGTGTCAAACTCATTTTAGTTCAGGGGCCATATTCAGCTAAATTTGATCTGCAGTGGGCCGGACCAGAAAAATAATAACATAATAACCTATAAATAATGACAACTCCAAATTTTTGTCTTTGTTTTAGTGTAAAAAAAACATTAAATTATGAAAATACTTACTTTTATACACTATCCAAAAAAAAAAAAAAAAAAATCTGAAAAAACTGAAATTTAAATTAAAAAATGTAAGAAAATTTAGTGCAATTTTAACAATATTATTCCTCCACTTATCATTTCTCCATGTGCATTATGGATCAGATCTACAAAGACATTAAACACTGAGGAACAGACAGAAAAATTGTTAAAGTTGTGCTTAATTTTCTTTAGACATTTCAGGTTCTTCATATTTGTTCAGGTTATTCACATTTTTCACATTTTATTGTCACAGGATAGTTTGTAAATGTAAATATTTTCATAATTACCTCCGCCAAGGAGGTTATGTTTTTGCCAGGGTTTGTTTGTTTGTCTGTCCGTTAGTGTGCAACATAACTCAAAAAGTTATGGACAGATTTTGATGAAATTTTCAGGGTTTGTTGGAAATGGGATAAGGAAGAAATTATTACATTTTGGTGGTGATCGGGGGTGGGGGGGCCCACGGGGGGGGGGCGCAGACCAGAAAATTTCATCAAAATCTGTCCATAACTTTTTGAGTTATGTTGCACACTAACGGACAGACAAACAGACAGACAGACAAACAAACCCTGGCAAAAACATAACCTCCTTGGCGTGGGGGGGCCCACGGGGGGGGCCACTGATCAGCCTTGGCGGAGGTCTGCGCTCTCCGAGTGCTTCTAGTTTAATGTTATTTTTTGCACTAAAACAAAGAGAAAAAAAAGTTGTTAATTCTAGATTTTTTTTACTTAATTGAAGATTTTTTTTTTTGCTTAACTGAAGAATTTTTTTTTGGCTTAATTCAAGATGTTATTTAACTTAATTGAAGATTTTTTTTGGCTTAATTCAAGATTTTTTGCTAAATTTGAGATTTTTTTTTTTTTGCTTAATTGAAGATTTTTTTTTTACTTAATTGAAGACTTTTTTTTGCTTAATTGAAGTTTTTTTTTAACTTAATTGAAGATTTTTTTTTTCTACTTAATTGAAGATTTTTTTTGGCTTAATTCAAGTTTTTTTTTTTTTTTTACTTAATTGAAGATTTTTTTTGGCTTAATTGAAGATTTTTTTAAAACTTAATTGAAGATTTTTTTTGGCTTAATTCAAGGTTTTTTGCTAAATTTGAGATTTTTTTGGCTTAATTGAAGATTTTTTTTACTTAATTGAAGACTTTTTTTTGGCTTAATTGAAGATTTTTTCCTTAATTCAAACTATTTTTTTTTTTTTTTTTTGCTTAATTCAATTCAAGACTGTGGAATTTTTGCACTTGGCAAAAACATCCCAGGGGCCGAACTGGACCCTTTGACGGGCCGCATTTGGCCCCCGGGCCGCATGTTTGACACCCCTGGTATAGTGTATTCTAATAAAAGATCTATAACACATGTCACCTTTGCTGTAATATCAAGTTGTGATTGTGTAACTCTAAACGTCTCACTGTTGTGATACAAATCAGTCTTGCAGCTCTAATAACGCTTAATCAGTAAAAGACCATAAAGGGAAAAAATAAAACCTAGAATTTCCCCATTATTCGTGTTAGCGTTGAGTGCTTTGAGTGAACATAATGAGTTCTCAATCAAACCTGTACTCATTTCTAATTCCTGACTTGTTTATGGTGTTAATCAGTGAGTGTTGTTCATTAAAGACACAGCATGTGTTTGTTTATTTAGAGCCAACTGAGCGGTAATAGACTGACCTCTGTGTGTACAGCCTTTGTCAGGGCTGTTATCGGGGCAGACCTTCGGCCACACACCAAAGAGGAAACATTTGTAGAAGAGGAAGAGGGCTTTCCTCACCTTGTTGTATCGGTGCAGAGTATTGTTCCCAGCTGCTCAAACACTGATTTATAGACAGACGAGGCTGGCTTCTTACTGCTTAACCAGCCACAGACGTGATGTCATACACAGTAGACACTTTTTTGACAGCTTTATTTAGCAAATCTCTAATTCACACTGTCTTGTCACTGTGTTTAGTTTATTTAGTTTATTAGTTTATTGTATCGTGGACAATCCCAATTACTTAACGGTATCAATAACAGTAAAAAGGGGCAGCTTTAGCCGACATGGCTAGTATCCTGCTGTAGTCCCTGGCCTGCTGACAATAGGCACCCTAAAAAAAAACAATATATTACAGCACATTAATTAAAAAGAGAGAGTTAAGACAGCTAAGAGACAAGATAAATCAATAAAGACAAAAAAGATCAAATAGAACAGTATAAAAAAGATTAAAGAGAACAGTGTCCTCTGTTAATTGTGCTTAATAGTAATAAGTTAATGGGTTTGTTTCCATTTAAGGTGATCTCAGTCTGTTCTCTGCAGCCTGAGCTATGAAGTCATCTTCCAGTCAGAGGTGAAGCAGAGAAAGAGTTGCTATGGAAACAAGCCCTGTGATTGTATTACCCTTTTTGATGGGAGCATGATACTAAATAAGAGATGGAAAAGGCCTCAGCTGAGATTTCCTAACCGCAAAGTGTAAAGAAGAACTAAAGTTGAATGATTTGGAGTAATTTTTTTGTTGCTAAAGCAGAGTTGATTAAAAACAAATGTTCCGATCTAAATTAAGCTCTATTTTTTCCCTTGATTTGTATGTCGAGGATATGAGAAGGGAAGACAAACACTCTTGCAGCCCATGAAGTGATGTTTTATTGATGAGGTCTGGTTATAGAACAGCTGAACAGTGCCATGGGTCTTGTTGTTCTATAGCGCTGTACTGTATCTGATGGTGGAAACTGTCTAATCAGATTATATGGCAACAAAGCCTTTAGAAACACAGACATGCTTTTACCCTGTTGCAGCCTCACATGAGTAGTATAAAACTAACCAGGCTGAAGGTCCAGTATCATCAAATAACATAAGAAAGCTATGTTCTGCGTTCAAATCATCAAAGACTTTCTCTCATAAAGACTTGATGTCTTGAAAATGATAGACAGCTTGTATCCTCATGTATGGGTTCGTGGTATTCTTGTACTGCTCAGACTTTCCGGGGATTGTCAAAGAGCCCTCCCATTTTGCATTGTCCTGAAGATAAGAAAGGTCATTTACAGTGCCAAATGCAGCTTACTTACTTTTATATTAAGACTTTAACCCTTTCATGCACAAATTATGAGAACCTTTATCAAATTTTTTTCCTGAGTGTTTTTATTCCTCTTTAGGCATGAAAAAAACAATGCAATTGAAAAATTTCTTCTGAAAAATAAATTTAATAAATAAATAAATAAAAATAATTTTTAAAAAAAATTCAAAAATACATTAAAAAAAAAAACAATTAAAAAAAAAAAAAATTATGAACCTATTTTTCATGAAGCTGCAAAAATGTCCACTCAGCAGGACACCACATGTTTAATTTTTGATGCACAGAAATATGTATTTACTGATAAATTGTGTGAAAACTATGGGGAGGGCTTGTGATTCTGGGGGTTTATGCTCAGGAGAGATCTACATAATGTTACCAATTCATGTCAGAAAAGATATGTAGTGTCTTAAAACTTTAATAAAGATATGTGTAAAAAAAACAAACAAAAAAAACAAACAAAAAAAAGAACAACAAAATCCATGAATATACAAGAGAACAATTATAGAATAGCTGTCCACTGGAGTGACCAGTATGCATGAAAGGGTTAAAGTCACTACTAACTAGTGCTGGGCAATATGGAAAAAAAATTCTATCACAATATTTTTTTTCAGACATATCGATATTTTTGTCAAGCTTAAATTTTCTGTTACCCAGTTGTGAAGACATCAGAAGGTTATTTTTGATTTAAATATAACTTAATGTTTGTACATGACAGATGAGCTGAAGCACATTATACAACAGTTTCAGATAAATAAAACAGGTACGTATATTTAAAATGAAACTAAAAGTCTGACCAGGAGCCAAAAGCTTTCAAGTTTTAAAATAGAACACAAACAAAACGGACCATCTTCACGAGACAATACCGGGGTTATATACATGAAGGGGTGCATTCCGTGACTGTCGTAACTACCGTAACTGGCGTAAACCGAAAATGAAACTTAACACGCTTTGAACGTATGACTCCCAGCTTCTGTGCCTGTGTGACGGAGCAACACCGTCACTGAGCGTCAGCTGTCTCCTGCTGAGAGCGAAGATCACACAAACCGGCACCGCACACACATACAGGCACGTGCACACACACATTCACGTCGAACAGTCTCTCCCCGTCTGTATTTGTAATCATTCATCAGTTTCGCCGCTCACACTCTCCTCCCCGTCCTAACAATAGCGCAACCGAGGGTGCACACTTGGGAGCTTTTTCAGGTAATTGCATACATATTTACAACAGTTTTCAATCACTTACCTGTGTCTGTCATGCCCCGCTGCGCTGTTTGAGTTAAAAGAACGAAGGGTCACTTTCGGGTCAGTACTATAGAGGAAATCTCACAGGATTTTCACATCACGTGATATGTTGTGCTGTATTGTTTTTGGTTTTCTCTGTTTTTATCTCAAGTAATAAGGTATTCTGGTTGGATAATTAATTAGAAAATCATTTGAAGTATTAAGTGTTGAATGGTTATTTCTGTTGTGAATAATTATGTTTAAAAACACTGTTAAAAATATGTTTCGTAAAAAAGTCTTTAATTGACCGGCCCAGTAGGAGGGGCTTAGTGTTTAAAAGACGACTGCTGAAGCTCTAGTGTTCAGTGTTGGCTGGGTTGCAGAGCTGACAACTGTGCCTGTTGATTGTTTAACTTCTGTGATTGTCGTGAGTTATTGGAGGACTCTGCTCTGATGTGTTTTTTTCCTCGTGTTTTGCAAATAGTGTTTTTTTTTTTGTTTTTCCATTTTTTTGACTTCACTTTGTATATCTATTACACTCCACTTTTGGGAGGCCGACGGCAAATAAATCACCATCATCTTTTTTTGTACCTTCAACTACACCTGGGGTGTTATTTTTGAGCAGTGTGGGAATGAACCCCACGACAGCCTGTTGTACGCTGGAGCTTACACAAAATTTTCACGATGTGTTCCGCTTCAAGGTTTGTGTAGAAAGGCGTTCGCGTTCTTCACATAGGCTACATGTATTCATTCGGTACACCTCCATATACAGTAGTATTGAAGGTCCCGAACCGAAATCACACCCTACTTTTCAGTAACCCGGTCGCCCGAGTTCTTGGTCGCATTTTCTCCCAAGGGAACACTCATTACCTCCCGCTGCCAAACATTAGCATGTGTGCTGTGGCTGCTCTTACACCTGTGCTGTGAGCGTCAGCCTAACTTGACGTGGCTCTAGTATGATTGGTTCAGTGAGGTACTACTTAATTTTGATTGGCTGTCAAAACATGGACGAATGAATTCTATCGATATTGTATTGAGCATGTTCTATTGAGGAAAAGTTATTTAACCCTTTCATGCATGAATTGAGAACCTTAATCAAAATTTTTTTTTCTTGAGTGATTTTATTCCTCTTTAGGAATTTAAACAACAATGCGATTGATTTTTTTTTTTTTTTCATGGCGTTGCAAAAATGTCCACTAAGCTGGACACCATGCATTTAATTTATGAAGCAAAGAAACATGTATTTACTGATATACTTTGTGAAAACAAGGAAATAAAACTATTTTAATGCTGCTAATCTGATGTTTTCTCACATTTTAACATACTCTAATACTAGTCATTACTCATTTCATGCAAATAATGTGCAAAAAAAAAAAAAAAACAACTTTGTTGTTAATTACAGTCTAATAATAACAATAACAAGCAATTGATTTACACTCAAACATGTTAGATCAGGTTTATCAAGAACAGCAAAGTTACAGTAATGCTATCAAATGTATTGTATGGGATGATGCATAAGTGTCTAATGTGTTTGCTGATATGAAACTAAAATAATAAAATCCATGAATATACAAGAGAATAGCTGTAGAATAACTGTCCACTGTAGTGACCACTGTGCATGAAAGGGTTACTATATGTCATTATCGTTTTATCGCCCAGCCCTAGTTACTTGGTAAATAAATATGTTCCCACCTTATGTTGTATGTGGCTTATATGGGTCAATTGTAGTGGTGATGCTATAAATAGCTCTTTCTTTATTCCTCTAGAGCTCCTAACAAAATTCACTGCAGTATATGCATTTGCAGCCTGTGAGCAGACCTGACAGGAAATGTGGGGAGTGAGATAGAAGTGACGGCATGTCAACACATAAGTTTGGTTTGATGTCAGGATGTTGTGGTTGCACAGTGCTATGACATGGTGAACACTAAGCACTCAGGACCACATTCACTCAAGTGTATTTCCAAAAATGTTCTTTTCCAAAGCTGTTGTTAGTTTATATTTGTTGACAATAACTTGAATATATCTGTGTATGTGGGCGGGTCACCTCAGTGTCCCTTCGGTGAAAAGGCCACACTGTAAGTGGTTAATTTTTGAGTCAGTTGGTGCCGTGAAAGGGAGACACCAACGCAGCCTGTCTGAGTCATAATAACTTTTGGTGTGTTTATGAATCAGATGTGCACTGCTTGTTTTCAGGTCAGCAGCTCTGCTTTAGTAGAAGCTGCTCTACAGATGAAACATATACAACATCAAATGTACCGCTGAGCTCTGGTTGTTTTGAACTGATGAGGCTAAGTAGTCCCTGGACTCTTATTGGCAAAGAAGTGAACAAGCACGTAACATCAACTCTACTGCAGTTTAATGGAAGCTCCTAACTCACATCTGTCTGTCTGTGTGTCCTTTAAAGATGGTCCTGCAGTGCTGACCGCGTTCAGGATAAACCTGCGCTCAGGTACGGGCAGATCAGAGGCTTTGTGTCACGCCTGTCTGTCCGTCTGTCCGTCCTCTCATCGTCATGCTTTTGTATTCCTCTTTTCATCTACCGTCCTCAGCAGTGGACCATATTTCTGTTTCTGTTCTGCCTGTTAATTCCACACTGCCTTCCGGTTAGTCTGCTAATCCGACCCAGATGTGTGTGTGTGCTTGTCTAGTCTTTTAGCCTGCTTCTCATCTCTGATTGTATCTGCAGAGCTTGGCTTTTAATAATTAAGTGTTCTCTGTTTTGTAGTCAGGACACAAGTGTTAACTGTGCTGTGATGCATGAACACACAGTCGGGCGTACATCAGGGAATTCAACCATACATCATCTGCTGGTAAATCATCCAGATTCGTCAACAAATGACAGATTTTACTACTGTTGTTGTTAGCTGTCACTTTAGTATCTCTGGTATTCTTATGAGATAGTTGTGGTGTGGGAGATAGAGCGAGTCCCTCACAGATTATAAAGTTAGTGGTTCAACGCCGCCCCTGCCCACATGATAAAGTGCCCTTTGGCAAGACACTGAACCCTGAGCTTCTCCTAAAGCCTGTAAAGAACTTTGACTGTCAATAAGACAGAAAAGTACCAGAAGAATGCAGGCCATTTATTATTGATCACATCATATCAGTGATCAATTTGTCCAGACCAAAAGATCATGTGATGATATATTGATGTGAAACCATGAACCTCTGTCTTCTCACCTCTGATAAAAATGTAGATGAATCACAGCCAAACTATAACAAGTCTTTCTGTATTTCTTTTATGTCTGGAGGTTTACGCTGTGTGTGTTTGTCTGTGTGTATTGGCTTTAGGGATGTAACGATATGAAAATTTCATATCACGGTTATTGTCACCAAAATTATCACGGTTATCATTATTATTGTGGTATTATTGAAATTGTGCTCAACATGATCAAAAAGTACTTATACACACACTGAAAGATTTTAACCAAGTTGTATTTAAAGACAAAAAAAAAAACAAATAAAATAATAGGCACAGTGCACTTTCTGCTGGCAGAAACATTCAAATATTAACCCTTAGTGGTCTGAGCCTATTTTGGCCGTTTTTCAGTACTTCTGATTTAGCCTTTATATACTATAGAAACAAATGTTTACTATACCCATGTTTGGTATCTTTTTTTTTTCAGCACAACTTCATCTACAGGGTGTCCCATAAGTCTCCATACATAGGAAAAATAAACGTTTCTTGACATAAACCATTTTTATTTATATAATATGCTCTATATGACGGCCATTTTGTCAGGAACAAATTGATCCAAAACACTTCCTGTTTTTTTGAACTTGACAATAAGTTTTGCCACAGTGTCGTGTGTGATACTCGTCCCATGTTTTCTGTTAAATGCGCTTGCAACCATACGACTGCTTGCTGAACCGGCCATCAGGATGATTTCAATTCGTTGCTCTTTATTCAAATGCATTCTTTGGGTTATCTGAAATATAAAGAAATACATGTTAGAACCATATATGTATGGAATGTATTATGTCTCCTATGTATGTAGACTTATGGGACACCCTGTATATCATCTGCCAATTATTTTTTCACTTTAACCTACTATAAAAACATAAAAGGCCAGAAAACACACACACAAAAAAAAAAATCGGATTTGAAAAATTTATTGCATAAATAACACAAAGATGCTTAACGAACCTTTTCAGAGACTTTAAAAGTGAATATTGGTTCCAAATATTAGGTATATAAAATCAAAATTATAATAAATTATAACTATATTCAAATATTTGACAGAAAATCATAGCTTTACATAGGGTTTTTTCCCCTAAAAGTGCGGTAATCAAACACAGTTATCATGATAATTAGAATTTAAACAGTAATACTAACTGTCTGCAATTTTACCGCGGTTTATCGTTATACCGGTAATTGTTACATCCCTAATTGGCTTGTTGTTTTTGTCTGACTTGAAACTCTGTATTTTTACCAGCGTATGGCTGAAGGGGTATTGTAATCGTTTTGTCGTCTGTTCGTCCATCTGTCTGTCCATTCAACAACATAATCGCATTATCTGAAGAATGCATTGCGATATCTGCACCAAATTTATACTGTGGATGCATCTTGGCATGGAGCAAAAGCCTATTGAAAATATATGACCTTGACCTACTTTTTCAAGGTCAAATGGCCTTGTGGTTTATTAAATTATAATATCTGAGTACTTTCAAATAATAATAATAATAATAATAATAATAATAATAATAATAATAATACATCAGTTTTATATAGTGCTTTTCTAAGTACTCAAAGACGCTTTACAATAAACAACCAAGGGACAAACATACATCCAACGGGTAAACAGATAGGAAGTTAATACTAAATGATAATCGAAGAACAAATACAGAGACAAATACTGACAAAAGAAAAACACACAAAAGAAGGTAGATGAGAGTGGAGGAGGTTGAACGGGCGGTCAGTTTTCGAATGATGATCTGAAGAGGTGGGATTTGAGTTGGCTTTTGAAATATGTATGCAATAAGTTTTACACAAAGACAGTCTAATCTAAATTATAGAGCAGTAACTTCCAACAGAATCTTACAGTATATTTGGCTGAAGGGGATTAAAAGTGGGCAGCAGGTTATGTTTGTTTGATGTTATTGCAATAATTACTGGTACGACCAGTCCACACTTTCCTACATAAAATTCATCTGTGGCATTTTCAGTCTTTCCATTACTTACCTAGGATATGACTTAATTTATCCCGCCAGAGTTTTATAATGAACCGAAAATGTTGTTTTACTCTAATGTAACTCTAAAGTAGTTCAGAGGCCGGATTGGCAGCTCACAGTCTTACAGTTGTTCTACTATTTTCTGAAGTCATCATTTCATCTGTCATTAAATCAGCAGCAGCCAGAAAGCAACACATTACACATAATTTCTTTTAATTACACAACTTAAGCAATCCCTCCGAATAGTAGAGCATATACAAATTAAAGACGGATCATGATCTTAGACTGTAAGATCGCCCAACCCTGTGTATCAGTGTCATTCATTCAGTATCATTTTGAAATACCAAAGAGAAAAAAATCTGAAAATCTACTACCTGAGGATATATGTAAATAACATAACATTACATGCTCTTTTAGGGTTTTATGCATATCCCCAATATCATCAATCATCTTTGTGCAAAACTGCCCCCTGTGCTTTTATCAAATTTTACAGAATAGAAGTGAAATTAATAGAATACAATACAATGTTGTTTGTCACTGTATCATTAATCCTTTCATGCATGAATTGTGAGAACCTTAGTCAAGATTTTTTTCTTCAGTGTTTTTATTCCTCCTTAGGCATGAAAAAAACAATGCAATCGAGTTTTTTTTTCCTATGGAGTTACAAAAATATCCATGCATTTAATTTTTGAAATAAAGAAACATATGTTTAAAACCCAATATCAGAAAGTGATATGAAAACAATGAAGTAAAAACATTTTTAATGCTGCCAATCTGATGTCTTCTCACATTTTAATATATTCTAATGCTAGTAATTACTCAATTCATGGAGATAATATGCAAAAAAAAAAACTTCTTGTCTAACAAATAACAATTGATTTACACTTAAACATGTTAGTGCAGATCAGGTTTATCAAGAACAGCAAAGTTACAGTAATGGTCTGAATGCCAGTGTATGGGATGGTGCGTAAGTGTCCACTGTGTTGGCTGATATGGAACTAAAACATCAAAACCCATTAATATACAAGAGAACAGCTGGAGAATAACTGTCCACTGGAGTGACCTATGCATGAAAGGGTTAAAAAAATAATAAACAATAGCCACATGTATACAATCAGTAAACAAATATATAAAAACAAGATACATGTATAGAGCAATAAATAAATAGATATTGTATATTATCTTATTATCTACAATTTCGGAAAAAGTTATGGTTACATCTTGTAGTCCATTATAAAAAGATACTCAATTTATTATGACTGTATGCGCTTGTTAGAGAAATATAATATTCGACTATTCTCTGTAAATACCAGGTGTCCAGAGAATGGGTCATGGATGGGTCGTGATGACATATCCTGTGAGAAAACACCCAGGATATGTCTTCTCTATCTGCATGTTTCCTGTCTCGTAGCACCAGTTCAGGGCCAGAGCAGCCTGTTGCCCTTGGGGATATCAGACCATAGGGTAGATGGGAGAAGAGTACAAATGTGGTCACTGAACCCATGCATCACCGTGTTTTGGATACCTAATGGTGAACTTGATCAACATCATTATGTTTGGACACTTAGACCAATGGTTGTATTATCCATATTTTTTCATAAGATCTTAGACTTCCTGGTGTTAGTCAGTCAACTGCTGCATCCTGCTGTATGTACCTGACTCCTTGCTGCAAATAAAGCCTTCTGATTCCAGAATCCAGCAACTCTGGGCTGGATCTATTAAATGTTTGCATGTATAAAAATGTGTGCAAACTCATTGCACACGCAAAATAATGTACAAACTGATTTTCTAACTGTGTACGCTAAGGGTTGCGTCTTTTAAAGGTGCAAAATAGTGTGTCTGCATCCAGTTAGTACATTTGACACAATGAATATCCAATATGGGGTGTTTATGTGCAATTGTTTGTGTGCTGGGAGGAGAAAATGTAAATATATTAATTTAGCACACGCAAAGTGATTTAACAAACCCAAAAGCAATTTTGCTCATAGAAACTGTGTCTATATTTAACACTTCTGAAAGGGAGGTGCAAATGGTTTGTGTGCGTAGTTGTGCACACAAGGACGTGGTTATTGTCGTACTAAGGAGACATCGAAATGATGAAACAAGACTCAGAGAATGCATTTTTCACCCTCATGTGAACATTTTTAGAATGAATGAGTAAGCGCTCATTAAAACATATCGCCTGTCTTTGTGGCGCTTTTAATCCGTATTTGCTTGTTTGTGGAATTTCACGTATTCATTTGAACAGCCCCAAACACATTAACTTTGAATGTAGCTGTCACCATCATCAAAACTCGACATTCTTTTTCCCCCTGATTCACCACATCAGACAGTCGTAGCCATCGGTGGGACTGTCGTTAATGTCGCTTATCATATTTTTTTCTGATTCACATCAGACGGCCGTTCTGGACTTTGACAGAATGTCCTACTGGTCAGTCCACCCTTGACTGTTGTCATTAGTGCTAGCATCTCCCAGAGTAGTTTTTCCAGTGTACTGTCTCCATGACAACAACCAGTAGCTCACGCAAAATCCTCATTTAAATAGGGCGGTCTCCAACACGTTTGCATCTGTTTGCGTGGGCAGTCTTAGTGTGACAAACAGCCGTTTCTCACGTAAGTATGAACACAGGCACCTTTTTTCACTTAAGCACTTTAACTTGCACATGTAGTTTACAGCACAGCACTTTAAACAAACATATTTGCACAAACAAAATAACTGCACGTGATTGGTTTTAAAAGTAGTTATTGATTTTATTGTCTTTCTTTTTCAGTTTTTACATCCAGTGGTGCTTGTATTTTAATTGACGATTGCTTGGCCCTGGAGAAAAGGGAGACAAATTAGATCACACAAAGATGGAGTGCAATGTAAATGTGCAATATTTAAGTTTAGCTTTATTTAGTGTCTGTGTGAGTGGATTTTAAAGCGTTTAGTGAATGGTGTTTTAGAGTGTTTTTATACTTACCCTGTCCTTGTGTCCAGGTCCGTCAACGAAAAGAGTCCCTGCAGGAACAACAGCCTTAAGAAGGTTCCGGCCTAGACCAAGGCAGGGAAATGTGTGGGGGAGCCAGGAGGTGTATTTTATTAGTTTATGGGTTTTTATTTAACTTTGGTGTTTGGATTTAGAGTTTTTAGATATACGGCTTGGGTTTTAGATAGGATAAGATTGTGGGTTTTAGTTATGGAGGTTTTAGATTAGTTTTAACAATTTATGTAGATTTGTAACTCCCCTATGGAGTTGTAGTGGTTTTATCCAGTTAGTTGAACAGTATAAAAGGCACCCATTTTCACCAGTTGGGGTTCTGCTGCTGGAGAAGACACTGCTACTCTAATCTCCATATGCACTTGCACTTTTTTTGGCATTCGCACTTTGTTAGCACCTGCACTTTTGTCTGGAAAAGGATTATTGAAAATATTTTTAAAAATTGTGGACCACGCCATCTCCTGCCTCTGCCTCATCTCCTTCCTCATTTCACTGACCTCCAACCGCTAAATGGCCAGCCTACGTCACACTTAGTAAATCACCTGCAAACCATGGTTCAACCTCATGCCAAATTCTTGATTGTGCACGCAAATTAGTACACGCAAATTGGGATCTTAGTAGATCCAGCCCTCTGTCTTGTTTTTCAGATTGCATCTCGGAATTTTTCTATCAGTGCTTTATTTTAGTCACAATACTGTATTTGTGCACAGCTGTGATTGTGCGGATGTGAATGATGGTGATTTTCACATCTTTATGTCGAGCGTCTGTTCAGATGATAAATGGAGTGTTTTGGTGATTCACCAGTGGATACATTCACATATTGGCTCCAAAGTAACAGATAAACAGGCAGATGGATGTCTTCTGTGGGGGTTATCAGTGGATCTAGAAGCAGGCAGGCTGCTTTTAGAGCCAAGTGCTGATTACAGGAAATGGAAACCTCATCCAGATGTAGTGGAGTCGATTTTGGCATCGTTTCACTTACTCACAGACAGAACACCAAATAGTACCTGCTGCTCGTTTCTCTTCCTGCATGATCTGCACGTGTCTGTTAGTTTGGATATATTCACCCAGTAGCATGCTATTGTGTATATATGGTACTGTAGGCATGTACAGCCAGTTCATCTGACCCTAATTCACATGACCCCGTATTAGCCTTCAATCTACTGCACAGAAGAATGAAGGTCAGAGGTCTTGTAACATTTTACACAAGACGACTCATTAGACGAAATGTTTCTAAGCATGTTTTCTATTTCCATGGACATGCTAGGGTCCTGCTTGCAACTCTGTTAAGGTCAAAAGAAAAGGATCAATTGTTTGTGTCCTTCACAGCCTTTTCATCTTAGGATACAATAGTACTCTGTCTGTTGTGCTGCCATTAAATGTGCACTCTTTAGTTTTGTCCTTCAGGCTCTTACAGGCTGGCATGGAGACCTGCACCTCCACCAGATGGTAGCACACCGGGTGTCCTCTTTAGGTGTATTTGTTTTAATTGGTTTGACATTTATAAAGATTTATGATAGAATCCATCCATCCATCCATCACCCCCGACGTCACACCCACCCACCAACCAACAAACCAACAAACCCACCAACCCATCCATCCATCCATCCATCCATCCATCCATCGCCCTCGACATCACACCCACCCACCCATCCATCCATCCATCCATCCATGCAGTGCCCCCTACCACCCACCCACCCATCCATCCATCGCCCCCGAAGTCACACCCACCCACCCACCCACCCATCCATCCATGCAGTGCCCCCTACCACACACCCATCCATCCATCCATCCATCCATCCATTGCCCCCGACATCACACCCACCCACCCACCCATCCATGCTGTGCCCCCTACCACACACCCACCCACCCATCAACCAACCCACCCATCCATCCACCCATCCATCCATCCATCCATCCATCCATCGCCCCCGACATCACACCCACCCACCCATCCATGCAGTGCCCCCTACCACCCACCCACCCATCCATCCATCGCCCCCGACGTCACACCTACCCACCCACCCATCCATCCATCCATTTATGCAGTGCCCCCTACCACCCACCCACCCATCCATCCATCCATCGCCCCCGACATCACACCCACCCACCCATCCATGCAGTGCCCCCACCCACCCACCCATCCATCGCCCCCGACGTCACACCCACCCACCCATCCATCCATCCATCCATCCATGCAGTACCCCCTACCACACACCCATCCATCCATCCATCCATCCATCCATCCATCCATCCATCCATCCATCCATCCATCTTTTCAGTGTCACTGACCATATACACTGCACCTGCATGGAAACATGGAAGCATCTGCATTTTTTTTTAAAAAACTCTATCTGCTCATTTCCTCATGCTTCTCCCATAATTAGTGCCCCAACTATAATAGAGACATCAAATTGAATGTTCTGAATCAAGGCCATTATCCAGTTGATTTCTGTAAGAGCCTTGTCGGGGAGTGTTCAGCTTCAGCCGGTCATTTGGGTCACTACTCCTTTCTAATAGTGGTTACAAGTGTCCCTTCAATTTAGAGCCCACTAGAGCAAACTGGCATATTTATTTCACTGAGATGACAATCTGCTTATGCTCAAAAGAATATCTGAGCTCCTGTAAATAGACAGCTGCTGGAGTATAAGTAGGTTGCCTAGCTGGATGTGCTAGAAAATGACAGCATCATCAGCAACCATATGTACACTATGGTTGTTTTGTTTGTTTGAATGTAATGTTATATGTGCTGCATGAACATTTATATGTTTGTGTGCAACTTAGTGAGCATGATGACAAGATTGTACATCTGTTTTGCTGCGGGTAATATTCTGGATTTGCACCACACAAATAAACAACAACAATGGAGCGACAAACTGGAGAACAAATAAACAAAAAAGAAAAATAAATAAAAAATGGCTAAGGAAACAAGCACATATTTATTTTAACACCATACAACTAAAACCACAACAATTCAATTCATTTCAATTCAATTTAATTTGTTTAAAAAGTGCACATATGAACAGCATGGCATGATAACAAGACACTGTGATATAACCCAAAAATGTAAGTAAATAAAAATATAATATAAGAACAACTATACACAATAAATAACAGAACTGTGCCATAAATATTTTTAAAAGACTGAACTGTTCATAAAAGGTGTAAACATGTGACTGTATGGCTAAGGTGGGTCAAGTAGATAACATGCAGACAAAATCAATTGCAAACATCAGTTGTGTATTATGGGAAATTGTACATTTTCAACTATGACAAACTTTCCATCAATGAAAAGACTGTAGACTTTGAGTTGATAACCAACTATATGTAAGTTTAAGCATAAGAAATGTCCACAGTGACAAGTTTAAACATAACAAGACCATTCCACCTTAAAGGAAGAAGACAAAGCATGTTTCGACCATACCAATCAATGAAATGGATCTGTTTTCAGCAGGTAGATTATTGACTTGAAGTAGTTCTCTTAATTGGGATGAACTGGTGAACTGCTTTTAATTACCACCATACGATCGCAAAACTGAAACAGCTGTAGCACTTCAGTAAGCAATACAAACACTGTGTAAAAGCCAAGCACTGTTAAAACTGTTGCCATATGTGATTATTTTTATGTATTTGCAATGTTGTGGTTTGCACTTTAGACTAGACTTTAGTTTTATGCAGTCAAATCTGTCTTTATATATACAAAGAAATTAAAATGTTCATAGATTATATGTACTTCTCATTGTACAATGAGCCACAAATTTAGGCAAAGACTCAGTCATGCCAAAAAAATAAACAATAGAAATATGATAGAATATGAAACCACTAGAATTTTTAGCTATAGGGAAGTTAGTCTGACTGAGTAGATACAAAGTGCTGCTGGCCTTTTGCTTCTATTTGCTTAACTCAGAGTCAGATAACTTTCTATTTACATTTGGAGTGAGACGAAAAAGGAAAGAGAGAAAAAAAAAAAGAGCAGCAGAGTTAGTGGTGCTTCCCACAAACCCAGTGGAAAAATTACACAGTGATTTGTCCTTTGAATACCTCAGGGATTCCTATGCTCTCACTGATACGGCACATTTCCATTCCTCTTGAGTGAGTCTCTGGCGTGTCATAGCGTGCCCCCCCCCCCCCCCCCCCATGAAAATACTGTCTCTCATAGGTTCACAACACTGTCTGTCAGATCATTGCATCTCATCTGAAGTGTTTCTCTGTGTGGATGCCAAAAGAGGCATGAGATCGTCCTTTGTCTGCTGACTGTGTTTCATATGGAGGGGGGGAGGACTTCTGCTGCCCCTCCTCCTCATCCTCGCCGATGTCTTCATGCACGTTCCTGCCTCCCCCACAGGAAGTGGCACTTTCCCACTATTCAGGAATAAAAGGGAGGCAGGCAGTGAGTAGAGCAGTGCTACATGAGCACATTCCCTGTGCCAGAGCCTGGCGCACTGGGAAAAAGGCTGGAATGTTGTGTGTCATTATACTACAGACAGAGAAAAGCATGTGAGTGTGGGTGAGTGTGTGAGTGTGTGTGCTGACGGCTGTCTTTTCCCCTTTTTAGCCCAGTATGGCAAGTGCCTGTGTCTGCTCATGAACAGTAGGATTTTTATTGGGCCCTCGTCTGATATCCATGCACAGTCATAACAGTTATTGGCTGGCTCATTACTCTTAAAGGGATAGGCCATTCTGCAGGAACCTGATTATTGTGCATACAACATGTCCTCTGCATGGGCATGAACAGAGTTTACTTATCTTTATTAAATTACTGGATGTGTGTGGGATCTGTAACAGCTCTCCAGGGTAAAGCAGAGTACCTACTCCACCACTGAGAGTTTCATAACACTGTGCATTCTATTGGCTATCAAAACAGTTGGAACAGTTGGTTTTATTTTATTTTATTTTATTTTATTTGTCCTTATTCATGTGGGTGCATGCAAAGAAGAAAAAAAAAATCAAATGTTTGCTAAATATAGCTCTTGGTCTGTATTGTTTAGCTGCAAAATTAATAGAATAGCAAAAATAAATAAATAAATAAATAAATACTATTAAAAATTACTCAAAAGTATTTACTTTAAAGTATTTGTTTTAATTCATGAATAGTCCAGTGATAAGTTCTGAGACACATGTGACACCTTTCCCCCCCAAAAAAAACCCCAGCCAATAAAAATAATGATGTTTATGTGCATTTCTGTTTGTTTTACAGATGAAAACAATGGAAATGGAGTTAATTCATTGTCTGAGAGACCGATGCTGCCTGGACATACTGAAGTAAGTTTCAATGTGAATAATTACAGATTTTGTGTTAAATTGCTGGATAATAATACTTTCTTATAAAATGTCCATGTGATTACTTCAAGTGTAACATTAGTAGTCTTACATAAGGCTTTTAGCTATACTGTATAATGGTGGGCTTTTATATGTCTTTAAGATGTAGATGGTTGACCTTTTGTTCACTTGCCACTCTCGGCGCTGAGTCACAAGACATGTCAGAGTCTCAAATAACTCAGATGTTTCTGTAACAGTGAAAGGGATAAACTCTTGCTGCTCAGACCGGAGCCTGGTGTCAGTCACTTTGTTTGCAGTGACATATCGAGGATGCAGCAGATGTTTTATGTGACTTAATTAAGAGCAGTTATTAAATCATAGTCCTTTGATATATGAGTCTTGCATGAACACATTATCATCAACACTAAATCAGATCAAACCCTGTTTTTTTTTTTTACTTTCTCATTAAGTCAGAATGTGGTATTGCTTAAATGTTGAAATAACATCGTGTTCAGGGCTTGTGGGGGTCTGATAAACAAACTGGGTGGAGTTCAGACAAACTGTTAAAGATACTGTGTCGTCCATGGTGGATTGCAGCCTACTTGTGTAGCCTTTGATAAGAGGAAGAGCATCCTAAATATGCATGTCAGACACCATGCAAATGTTTACAGTCGAAATAATTTAGTATTTTACACATTCTGCATGTAATCACTGACAGCCTTGCTTTTATATCTGACAAAATGTATGCCTTTGGAAAGAACTTCAGCAGTTACAAAAACATCACAGCGTAGATGTTTTTTGAGATTCAGAGTTACACATTTGTCATTTAACCCGTAAAGACCCAGTGCTATTTTTGTGGTAGTTCCCAGATGAAGTTTTCTCTCTTTTTAACCTTTCTTAAGTGATTTATCACCATTTATTATTATTATTATTATTATTATTATTATTATTAATAATAATAATTTCCCCTATATTTTGCATTTTTCACTGTAAATTATGTATTTTCCTCCATTTCATTTCCTATATTTGATTTAGATATTCATGAAAAGTCAGAGTTAATTCAAAGGTTATTATATCAAAACAGAAAAAAACTGAAGAAAAAGTGAGTTTTGCAGCAAAGATATAATAAACTGAACATAAACCATATGTCTCCATCCACTGTCAAGGATCCAACTCCATGGGTTTTACTGGTGAATCACTGTTGTAGAAGATAATGGTGTTTCCACGTTCACTACGGAGCCTCTGAACATCCAAATGGGCCATATCTGATGGCTATGAAAAGATGACAAACTGCATTTGACACCAATTATTCACATGTATTGATAGAATTAGTGAATCAACAGGTATTAAACAGTTTAGATCAGTAGATGGTTTTGGTTAACAACAGAGGTTTGGGTCTTTATGGGTTAATCTGACAGTTTACACGAGTACAAGTACTGCTAAAATATATTACATATAATAGTTTATTTATCTGTATTGGTGCCTCTATGAAACTGGTCCCTAAAAACAGGATATGGAGACTAAAAATTCAAACAAGATGTAGAGTAATGTTATGAAGCAAGTTTGGAAACACTTTGGGTCTACAGGGTGGGGAAGCAAAATTTACAATATTTTGAGGCAGGGATTGAAAGACAGTGTATGACCAATTAGTTTATTGAAAGTCATGAGAATTTATTTGCCACAAGAAAATTTACATAATAGAAAATGTTTTTATTCTATGTGTCCTCCTCCTTTCTCAATAACTGCCTTCACACGCTTCCTGAAACTTGCGCAAGTGTTCCTCAAATATTTGGGTGACAACTTCTCCCATTCTTCTTTAATAGTATCTTTAAGAAAGTCGACATTGCTGTGTGATGTTCTATTGGTAGCATGTTCTAAAACGCCCCAAACAGCAGAATCCAGAGGGTTTAGATCTGGGCTAGAAGGCGGACATAAACATGATTCCCAAAAATTGCTAAAGTTGGATTTGTTGCTATTGTCAACAAGTGTTTTGGTGTTCTTGTGTAAGATTTTCACTTCAAATCCTATTTTACTGCATTTCTAACGCTCTTGTTGTCTACCTCAAGTTCAATTGCCATTTTTCTCATGGATTTGGTTGGATCCTTTAGGATTTTGGATTTGAGAGCTTTAATAAAAGCTTCGGTACATTTTTTTGTTGCTTCCTCCACTTCCAGACTTTCTCGTAATAGTTTTGCTCATAGTCATTCTCTTCTTTCCATTATAAACAGTCTTTATGGACACTCCAACTGTTTTTGAAATCTTCTTTGGTGTGACGAGTGCATTCAGCAAATCACACACTCTTTGACGTTTGCTTTCCTGATTACTCATATGGGCAAAAGTTTCTGAAAAGGTATGGATAATAGTGTTAGGTATGATTATGACATCAATATATGTTTGGTTTCAAAACAATTGACGTAGTGCCTGCTGAGAAAAAACAACTAAATGTTCATTGTAAATTTTGCTTCCCCACCCTGTATTTAAAAAAAAAAAAAATAGTGAGAAAGAAGAGAAACTGTTTTTCAGATAAAAAGCATTTTTAAAAATTTTTATTAAAAAAAAATATGTGTGTCACGTGTGAAAATTACGCACTACTATTTTTTAGAATATCTTTTTATTCTCTCACTTGTACATTTTGGGAATTGAACTAATTATGCAAGGCAGAGTGTTTCACATAAATGACCACTATTGCAAAATTACTCACGATTTGTATGTTTAAATGGACAGGTTGTACATGTAACGGCCGTGGACACAATGGGTTACACGTGAAACCTGGAATGAAACTGCCAATTCATGAAAAGCCTGCATGTCTGGATTAGAAAAACCACTAGGATCGACACATTTAACACAGTGTCTTTATTTATAGCGGTATATAAGACCATTTACAGCCATGTTTTCAGATCAAATGCAGTGACACCTCGGGAGTTTTTCCTGTCCCAATTTTGGTCCTGTTTTTGGCCCCAATATTTTATTAAAAATTCATTAATTTTGGGATGGCTCAGAGCAAGAGCATAATTTCTTTGCCTTTATCTGAGGTCATCATTAGGTACATCCTGGGGAGAAATATGTATAAATTTATTTTTTATTGTTGGGTCTAAAAAAACTGGCAAACTGCCAGATACCAAAATGTACCCAGTTTCACAGAAGCACCCATACATGAGTCACTAGTTACAGTATGTGACAGTAGATCACATGTTCCCTAAGCATACTGTGTCTTATGGGATTAGAATAGTAGTTAATGCTGTGGATAAGAAGCAGGATACTGTAAATAGAGAGGATGGAGGAGGGTTTGGGCAGAACGGCTGTAATGCTAGTACTAATCTTTGTCTTTTTGATGCGACAGTGTCAGTGAATTTGAAGTCAGGAGTAAAGATAAAAACTGAAATGCAGGAGTCTGTATAGAACATGTTCCTCTGTCTTGGGCTAAATGTAGTTTTGGATAATGAAAGGCTGTAATTGAATAGTGTCCAGGACTGTCTTTTCATGTGGTTTTCTACCGTCAGCATGGACGTTGCATACTAAACATTGAAAAGCTACCATCCCAGCAAGTGAACGTCTCTGTCTGGATTTAGCAACAACTACTGCAACTAAAAGTGCACATTTTGTTAATCTGTCTGTACTGTATATTCTAATACAGTACCGAATCTCACATATATAACCATCTGTCTGCATCTTCATGTTTGCTTCAGCCATTTCCTTTCTTGCTCCATGTCTGTTGAAGCTGAAGTATTTGCTTTCACTTCCCACACACTTAGAAATGTCTTTTGTCGTTGTTGTTTCTCCTGCAGACAGAAAAGCTACAACCAAACAAAGACACAGTGTTCTTCAGGGATGGAGTGCGAAGGATTGACTTTGTGTTGTCTTATGTAGATGACAAAGATGGAGAAAAGAAACAGGTCAGTGTAAAAGAAAAACTGCCACTCAGCGTTTTTTTTAATATGGTCTGTGACTAACTGTGACGCCAATGGCATTATTACACAACTTATATCCATAATTGGGAATACACAGTATCATAAAGAGGAAGTGAGAAGGATTTTTGGGCGTTTTTGAAGAGCACAAACCATTAATGCCCTTAACAGTTATTGAAATGAACAGATTACTTTGTTGGGTAGCACATAGTGATAACATTTCAACAAATAGGATCAGTGGAAACATGATGAAATGCTTGTAAATATACCATAATAATTCAGTGCATGTATGTCTACTATGAATCATGTCAGGATGAATCATCAGTCACATGACTGTAGAGTCAGGGGTGTCTGGAAGCGTAAAGTTCACTTCATATTGCTTGTTTTTGCATCTGTTTTGGATCTATTTCAACAAATGCAACAGTTTATTTCCTTTATTGTGTCTTAGTTTAGTTTAAATTAGGAATTTGTTTAGTTGAAAAGTAGTTATTTTTACTAATTCTGGCATATTTACATAGGTGTATTTTTTCTACAGCAATATTCATAAATGTGCATGGTCCCTATTAAATAAACCAGTAAAATAAATAAATAAAAATAAAATAAGTAGTTTTAACTGTATGGTTTGATTTCCTTGATTTCTTTTTTTAGTTGAGCTTAACTGTTTACATTAGTCGTGTGAAGGGAACTTGCAAAGTAAGAATTCCATTGCTCAGTACTGCTGTGTATATGACAATGAACTTATTGAATCTTGAATCTTTTACCACCGCTGTCTGGATCTTAACCCTTTCATGCATACTGGTCACTACAGTGGACAGTAGCTGTTCTCTTGTATATTCATGGATTTTGTTGTTCTTTCATTGTTTTTGTTTTTTTTGTTGTTGTTGTTTTTTTACACATATCTTTATTAAATTTTAAGACACTACATATCTTTTCTGATATGAATTGGTAACATTATGTAGATCTCTCCTGAGCATAAACTCCCAGAATCACAAGCCCTTCCCATAGTTTCCACACAATTTATCACTAAATTCATGTTTCTGTGCGTCAAAAAATTAAACATGTGGTGTCCAGCTGAGTGGACCTTTTTGCAACTTAATGAAAAATAGGTTCATAAGAATTTTTTTTTTTCATTATTATTATTTTTTATGTATTTTTGAATTTTTAAAAATTATTATTATTATTATTATTATTATTATTTATTTATTTATTTATTTTCAGAAGACATTTTTCAATCGCATTGTTTTTTTCATGCCTAAAGAGGAATAAAACTCTCAGGAAAAATTTTTGATTAAGATTCTTATAATTTGTGCATGAAAGGGTTAAATCTCCTACCTTAAACTGGACGTGACAGCCACAACAGCTGGACAGGAACACATCATGACAGAAAGTGTGTATTAATGCATAATGTCATTGCAGAACAACAACTTTAAAAATGAATGACTGATGGATGTAGTGTTTCCCTCTTTGTCTAAGTGCCACAGCTGATGCGTGTGGATCACACTGTGCTGTTAGTTGGTTTCCTGGAAATATGGCCATTTGTTACTGTGAAACACAACAGCGAGGCACACCACATATACATATCCATTATTCTTTAGGCATCCTAATGTCTTTGCACAGTGGTTTCCAACCTTTTTTGACTCGTGACCCCATTTTAACATCACAAATTTCTGGCAACCCCAGACATTCAAAAGAGACTTTTTTCTTTTTGCTAAAATTAATTTGTTTTTTGATCATGTAATAGTTTGCTATACTATGTTGCAAATAAACATCAATTTTAGACGACATTTAGTCTATATAATGTATATTATTATGGACGGAGGCAGAAAAGCCAGGTGTAGATTACTGCACAAAGTGAGAATTTTATTTTCTTCTGTCAGGATATGTACAGTCCGTCCAGCTGGGATTTACAAGGTAATTAATACTGAACAAACAAGAACTCAAAGTATGAATTATGAAAGAGCTGCAGCATCTGAAACCGACCACAATGAACATTTGACAGATAAACAGAACCACAGTGCTTCAGTTTCAGCTTCAGAGTTTGTCATGTCTTTTATGTATTGTGATAGTCTCTCTTAACTCACCATATATTTTTTATTAGTAAGTTTTTATTTTTATCAATAACTAGAAATTGCAGGCATTTGAATTCTAGGCGACCCCAAGGTTGAAAAACTTTGCATTTGTATTTCCACCTTGTTTTTGTGCAGTTTAATAAGTAGAGTTTTTATGTTTTCCTTTATTAAATTGATTAAGATGTTCTATTAAAACAAACAAACTGTAAATATGGTGCTCCGTCACTCAGTTAGATCAGTATTAGGGGTTTGCTTCCCTCTGTTTTAACTGATAGGAACATCACGTACTTTGATCTAAATTTGGACGTTATTATCAGTGCCTATTGTCACACTTATCTCATGCTCCTTATGCCTGGTAGTTTCACTCCATTACTTGTTTGCTTACATTGATATAAGTATTTGAGAGGTTGCTGAAACTGAAACTGTTGTGTTGTTAAATGATAAATAGTATATTACTTTCTATATGTTCTCTCCCCTTATTTTTTTAAATGAGGAATGGTTGCTGTGTAAGTGTGTGGTTTGGTCTGTCAGCCTGTGCACATACTTGTGGCTTAAATGTGTTTGTGTGTTGTTTTTTTTTCTCCAGGAAAGGAGGAGGGAGTTTGAAGCCAACCTTGAGAAAGCAGGACTGGAGCTGGAGACAGAGGACAAAGCAGTAAGAAACTCAACCACAGAGTGCTTCCGCCACCTAGTGGACTGTACGCTGCAGCACATTGAGTTTGGCAGAAACAGTCTTAAAGGGATGGTTCATATCTGCACCACATTTACATACAGTTTTAAGGAGTAACAGAGCAGTTTTTCACTGTATCTTTGCTCAGTTTTAATATTATACTTTAATATTTTGTATTTTTATCTTGTCTTTATTGATTGATTGATTGATGTATTTATTTCGAACATGAATGTCAAACAGAAGAAAATAAGTAAACAAAACACCTAAACATAAGACATATAATATATATTCGAAAAGGAGTGAGAAGAAGTACAACTTATAAACTCCCACCCCTTCTCATTATATAATTAATAACAATAATAACCTTCCTAGTCTAATCATATCTATACACTATGCCATAATATGACTGATTCTGACTAGTAAATAATTAGCATTCTGGCTTTATATTATTATGAACAAATATAAAATGATTTACATAAACACATAATAAAATAACACATATATGTGAATACATATTCATACACAGATCTATACACGCATATACACCTACATACAGGGTGGGGAAGCAAAATTTACAATGAACATTTAGTTGTTTTTTCTCAGCAGGCACTTCGTCAATTGTTTTGAAACCAAACATATACTGATGTCATAATCATACCTAACACTATTATCCATACCTTTTCAGAAACTTTTGCCCATATGAGTAATCAGGAAAGCAAACGTGAAAGAGTGTGTGATTTGCTGAATGCACTCGTCACACCAAAGGAGATTTCAAAAATAGTTGGAGTGTCCATAAAGACTGTTTATAATGGAAAGAAGAGAATGACTATGAGCAAAACTATTACGAGAAAGTCTGGAAGATACTATTAAAGAAGAATGGGAGAAGTTGTCACCCGAATATTTGAGTAACACTTGCACAAGTTTCAGGAAGCGTGTGAAGGCAGTTATTGAGAAAGAAGGAGGACACATAGAATAAAAACATTTTCTATGATGTAAATTTTCTTGTGGCAAATAAATTCTCATGACTTTCAGTAAACTAATTGGTCATACACTGTCTTTCAACCCCTGCCTCAAAATATTGTAAATTTTGCTTCCCCACCCTGTATATACACACACACATACACACCTATACATACATTTACACACACTTACCACATACTTTATCTTTCTGTTGTAATTGATGCCTCTTTTCTTGTGCTGCTGTACACTTGAATATCAGCCTTGGGGGATCAAGAAAATATAACTTATCTGATCTTGTCTTATCTCGTTTTTCTTATCTTTCATTTTTCAGGACTCAAAAGACCAAAAAACCTACTTCTTAAAGATTCATGCTCCATGGGATGTACTGGCCACTTACGCCGACGTCCTAAAGATTAAGGTTCCCTTCAAAGCCAGTGACATCCCACATGGTCAGGATGTCCCACTGGAGTGGCTCTCACATCCTTTCCGCCTGCCGGAGCACATCATGCGCCCAGTTCCTGATTATTTCACCTACCCCTTTGACAAGGGCAAGACCGACTTCTTCCTCATAAATGACAAGGACACCTTCTTCCCACCATCCACAAGAAACAGAATAGTGAGCGTTAACATCTCACATATCTGACTGAGTAAAATCACTTCTGTTTTTGATTTTGTCATAGTTGAAGTAATCCATCTGCCCTCAGCTGACTCTGAGGTAGTGGCACATTTTAGAATTAATCTCTAATTGCTTTTAAAAATGGTTGCTGAGTAAGTTTATAGTACATTTGTTCAAAAAGTTCTAATAAATCCAAATCTCCTAATCCCCTTTTAAATCCCCTCTTTGTTGTTAGGTTTTCTACATCCTGGCTCGGTGTCCGTACTACAAAGAGGGAAGGAACGACAGAGAAAAGACTGGAATCAAGCGACTGCTCAGCAATGGGACTTACACTGCAGCCTTCCCACTTCATGATGTAAGACACAAATATGACCTCACCACGACCCAAGCCTCCTCTGTGAGGAGTGCATTAAAACCTTTAATATTATAGAGTAGGAAAAACATTTTCTACATTAAATCACTCAATGTTTATCTCTAGAAACCCTTAGAAATGTTTCTGGGGTTTCATTTCTATTTATATCTCCACCAAAAAAACATGCATAGATGTAATTTATCAATTCACATTGTTGTGTTGTCCGTGAAGGTAGCATGCCCCCCTTCTCCGACTCTCCATTTCTTAGTGCTTTCAATGTAAAAGAAAAAAAAAGTAAAAAACAACAATTTCACCCAAAAAACATGTTTAATATTTTTTATTTTAGGCAATGTTTATCTATTTATTTGGCTAATTTTCATATGTTATATTACTTTTGTGAACAAAACAATTTGCAAAATCATTCTGTAATCTCCATATTTTCATTTACACATTGTAAAGATGTGTTTTCATGAGTTATTTAGCTTTTTTCAAAATTGGAATTCTAACTTTTCAACTTCAGAGCACAACATTTTCATCACAGTGTTTCAGAACAGATAAGTAACTCTACTGGTAGCTAAGTATGTTCTGCACATTTAAATATTCAACACATCAAATTCACTCAGGTTATATGAAGTGCCTAAAAATTGATTATAAGCAGGTATAGCAAACTCTTAGATATGAGTCCTAAGGGTTAAGCATAGAGTGTAAGGCCTGGAACACAGTGGTTACCGCTGCATAAATGGTATTTTTCATTTCCTCTGACTGCCTGTGTTAACAAAGAGGTTGTGGAGGAGCACATTATTTAGAAAGCCGAAAAGACTTATTTTTCATATGTGAGGTAAGTAGGTTATGGCAAAAATACACAGAGAACAGCTTTGTTGATAGTCAAATTGATATTACAACTAATATTAAAAATATTTTACATAACTTTTACTGTAGTTTCACTGTCTGGATGACATCAGCATGTACAGACCAAAGTTATTATCGTTAATGAAAACTAACAAAAGGACGAAAACTGCAATTGAAAAACCATTTTCGTTAACTGAAATAAATAAAAACTATAATTAAAAGAAAAAATGATAACTAACTGAAACTGTATTGTGCGCTTACAAAACTAACTAAAACGTATAAAAGTTATGGATAAAAGTCCCTTTGTTTTTGTCGTTGTCAATGTTGGATTGATATGAAATCGATTTATTTCGCTAGAGCAATTTTAGCTGGCGGCACCGTACGACACTTCACGGTCCGTCACTTCTCGTCACTTGTCGGTTAGAGTCGTCTTCCAGTCCCCACTCTACCTGGAAACATGGAGACTGAAGTTGGGAGAAAGCAGCAGAGTCCTGTATGGGATTTATTTGAAAATGACGGTGAGAAAGATAAAAGATATGAAAAAAAAATAAAACTAAACTAAAACTAAGCATTTAGAAAAAAAAAAAAAGAAAACTAATAAAAAGTTGTAAAACCGGCTCTAAAAACTAATTAAAACTAACTGAATTAGAGAAAAAAAGTCCAACCTAAATAAAACTAAACTATGATGAAAAATCCAAAACTATTATAACCTTGGTATAGACATGAAAAAAGATGTGAGTGTGCAATCTCTCCTCTCTCTATCCTTTATTCTCTCTGCTAGTTGGAGGTTGAATGAAAGTCATGACTGGTTTAACACTTCAGTTTTGTTAGAAACTAAATTTATGGTAAAATGAAACTATATGGAAAAGTCATTGAAGAACACCAAACATCCACAATGCATGGGGGGGGGGGTGACCAGGCGTATCCCAGGCATAAGTCACCCTTTTCTCTGTTAAACTATGTAATATAACACTTCATGGACCTATAATTGAACACATGATCATTTAACAGCCTACTTTTATGTACCTTTACTACTGCAGTAATACTCTTATTACTGTAATTATTACTACTCTTATAATAAAAACAGCCTCTACACTCTTACTCTAAATTTCCTCCATCAGAACCATAATATTTGCTAATCATGGACTTAAATAGTTATTTCACATCCCCATTACATTTCACTATTACTACTGTCTCTTCTGCTCATTTCAAGATAAATTCAACAGTGTTGTTAAAACTGAATCTCAGACCAGGTTTATTCTCCAGAGGCGTTTTGTTCACGTTGCATTATGTCGTATTCTTTTAGTGTCGATACTGGAAAAGAGCAAGAAACGCTGAATGTGAGAGTGAGCGCTACAACTTGTACAAGCACTGGGCCAGGTTTCTGTGCTTTTACAAAGAGCAGCCTCTCAACCTCATCAGGTAAACAAACACTTGAATGCATTCGGCTTGGGTTGTGTTTGAAGAAATCCCTCAACATCCACAGTTTGAGTTTGTTGTAATGCAGTGTTCATATGTCCGTTAATATGGTCAAATGCACAGACAGAACCAGAGTGGGTCTGAGGAAGTCCAGCCAGAACATAGACAGATATAACTTTTGTACAGATGATCCACAGGTACGGAGGAGACGGTATGTAAATACAGTTATGTGGGGACTGCGGATGAAAATTAGCACTGACGCTAACTCCGGCATATTTACATGTTTATACTGAAATGGAATGTCGAAATGTGTTCGTTAATGTGCATTGTCCCACCTAAATAAAGATATACAGGGTGAGGAAGCAAAATTTACAATGAACATTTAGTTGTTTTTTCTCAGCAGGCACTACGTCAGTTGTTTTGAAACCAAACATATATTGATGTCATAATCATACCTAACACTATTATCCATACCTTTTCAGAAACTTTTGCCCATATGAGTAATCAGGAAAGCAAACGTGAAAGAGTGTGTGATTTGCTGAATGCACTCGTCACACCAAAGGAGATTTCAAAAATAGTTGGAGTGTCCATAAAGACTGTTTATAATGGAAAGAAGAGAATGACTATGAGCAAAACTATTATGAGAAAGTCTGGAAGATACTATTAAAGAAGAATGGGAGAAGTTGTCACCCGAATATTTGAGGAACACTTGCGCAAGTTTCAGGAAGCGTGTGAAGGCAGTTACTGAGAAAGAAGGAGGACACATAGAATAAAAACATTTTCTATTATGTCAATTTTCTTGTGGCAAATAAATTCTCATGACTTTCAATAAACTAATTGGTCATACACTGTCTTTCAATCCCTGCCTCAAAATATTGTTAATTTTGCTTCCCCACCCTGTATATTTATAAAAAAAACCAAAGGAATAATCAGTATTTTATGGTTTTATACTGTTAGTACTGGTGATTTTTGACAGCCGACACAGGGTGTTTTCTACACTTAGGGTTGGGTCATGGATGTTTTTATTGGTTCAACAGTCAGCAAAGGGAAATACAGAGCAATAATATGATAAGCACATATATTTTCCTAATTAAATCAGTGTTCACTGGAAAAGTTTACAAATGTTGACCTCATCAAATCCATATAACATAAGATATACTTTATTGATTCTCCCAAGCAGGAAAGGAGAGATGTCAGTAGTAAAATGTATTATAAGATTAACTGTTGACCTGCACTAACAATAAGTATAGCTATAATTAAATAATAGCTTTCTTCATGCAGATGTTGATGCAATGACCATGCTTTTTCAATATATATAAATGAATTAATGTATAACTAAATTATAATGCAGTTTAACCCATAAAGACCCAAACAGGCACCGACAACCTAAACCATCTACTGATGAAACCTGTTCAATGCCTGCTGATCCACTAATCCTATTAATGCATGTAAATAATTGGTGTAAAATGCAGTTTGTCATCTTTTCATGGTCATCAGATACGACCCATTTGGATGTTCAGAGGCTCCGTAGTGAACGTGGAAACACCGTCATCTTCTACAACATTGATTCACCAGTAAAACCCATGGAGTTTGATCAATGACAGTGAATGTAGACACTTGTTTTTATGTTTCAGTTAATGATGTCTTTGCTGAAAAAGTCACTTTTTGCTCAGTTTTTTCTGTTTTGTTTTAATAACCTATGAATTTGAACAACTACATGATCAGTGAATTATTAAATACAGGAAAATACATGATTTACACTGAAAAAAAAAAACCTTAAAATTAAGGGGTTAATATTGCAATAAATGGTAATAAATCACTTAAGAAAGGTTAAATAGAGAGAAGAATTAATTTAGGAACTGCCACAAAAGTAGCACTGGGTCTTTATAGGTTAAATATGATGATGCTGCAGACCTGTACATGAGTAAATAGTCTCTATCCAGACCTCCTTAAATCATCATGGACCCCTGGACTAAAGGAACATGAATAATTTATCTTGACTTTATGATGAATTGCTCTTTAATGCTCATAATTTCCATAAAAATACCCAAATAGCAAAAAATATGGAGAATCTAAGCCTTCTAATTGTTGGGAGGTGGGTCTATGATCATGCTTAGAGGGGTCACCGGGCTACAGTGATGTCAAAGATGTAACAAAGCAAAAATACAGAAAAGACACAACAAGATTAAAGCAACATGAAAGACACAAAATGCCAAAAATGAAATAGAATAGAATAGAATACAATAAGCTTTATTGTCATTGCAAAATACTACTGTACAGTGCAATGAACGTTGGTTTTACATTCTGTAAGGTGCTAAAGGTGAATACTAGGGGTGTAAGAAAGTATCGGTTCTGCAATATTTCGCGATATTTCATTTCACAATACTGTATCGATATTAAAAAGTACCGTATCAATATTTTTAGGTATTTATCCAAATGCGGATATTGTGGAAGTTCATTTTTGTTTTTTTTTGGTTTTCTTTTATTTATTATTATTTCACACTCTTTTATTAAATAATGTTAGTTCTTTTGTTGGGATTGCACAAAAATAATGTCATAATGTTAGTTATGAACTAAAAGAATATGAACATTTGAATGGGATCTTAAACTGTAATGTCTGTAAAACAGAATTTAAGTTTTAACACGGGAACATTTTGTGATATAGCATTAGATCCTGTTCTGATCAAATAAAAATGTGTTTAATGTTTGTGCATATTTCTGGTATAATTCCATTCTTCCAGGAAATAATATTTTAAAAAAGAAACAAAACCAATAAAAAATTGCCTTTTTAACAGTATTGTGATACATCGTGATATATTGTATTGTGATCCTAGTATTGCGATTTGTATCGTAATGCCAGATTCTTGCCAATACACACCCCTTGTAAATACTCTCAATTACACAGTCAAGAATAAAAAGTAGAAGTATAAAACAGTCAAATAAAAGACAGTGTGTTGTCAGTGGAATAGTGGAACCGCTGCTGTTCCAGTGTTAGCCTGTCCCTACACACTGAAGTCTCCTTTAGGTTCAGACCTCTGTATGAATAACAGAGGATAACAGAAGCATTCATCATCACATGCAATGAGCCATGACTCTATCTTGTATTCTTGCATTAAAGATTTAAAGGATACATTTTGTGAGACATTAACAGTATCTGTTTCCTTGTAGGAAATACTACGGAGAGAAGATAGGGATCTACTTCGCTTGGCTTGGTTTCTACACAGAGATGCTGTTCTTTGCTGCCGTCATGGGCCTTATATGTTTCACCTATGGAGCACTCAGTTACGATGACAACATATCCAGGTCAGTGCCACGAAGAACCAAAGGTTTACGACACCAAATATTCAACACATATACAGTCGCAGAAAAAATTATTAGACCACGCCTTGCTTTCTTCAATTTCTTGTTCATTTTAATGCCTGGTACAACTAAAGGTAGATTTGTTTGGACAAATATAATGATAACAACAAAAAATAGCTCATAAGAGTTTAATTTCAGAGCTGATATCTAGACATTTTCCATGTTTTCTGGATAATAACCAAAATCACTTCAGTTCTTACATCAATATCTATGGCATTGTACTGACAAAAACAGTGCTTTTAGGCATTCCATGTTTTCTTTTCTGTCTGCTTTAGTCACATGATACACACAGGAGTTAGTACTTGATTGCATAACCATTGTTTTTGATGACTTTTGATGGTCTGATAATTTTTTGCGCAGCTGTAGGATGTTGAATGTCTCATAACATCCAATAACATAAATAGAATAAAACATGTTAGGGCTGTAAATGGACATGGTCTTTTGGGAAGGCTTCTCACAATATGTTCCTGTTTTTCACCAAAGTATTTGTGCCATCTGGGGTTCATGATGATAAATGACATCATCATCATCAGTCATTTATGACGTGTAATTGAAGATGATGTTCATTTATCATCATTAACTCATAATGAATGAACGTCAATCAATTATTTTTTTGTTGGTTAAGGTTGTGTTGACATTAAATTAGATTCTTCCACACTATAATCTAATGTAATACAATACAATCCTAATTCAACCTAAAGAACCAAAGTGATAATCCCAAAAGTAAGGAAAATGGCCACCGGTCGAGAGGGACAGACCAATTATTGCTTATTACTGGAGCTGTTATTCACATTTTTTCAATGAGTGGTATTAGTATTTTTGTCATTCAATGTCTCATAAAAGAGAATAATTAAATAATGTGCTACTTTGTGATGTGATTACTTACACACTGAAAGAAATATATGTGATATGCTGCTCATTTCTACACTTTCCTATTCCACTATAAAAACTGAAAATAACCATTGAAATCACAGTTAAATGTTTTACAACAGTTTTGTGCACAAGTTATTCATCAAGATTTAACATTTTTACTGTAGTTGTATTGTATATCCAATATTGGTCACTAATAGTCAGTATCTGTATCTGATCTGAAAAACTAGTCAATCCTGGAATGCATCTTTATTTACATATGTAGTTTGCATTTTATGTGTTATTCCTAATCCACTTTCTCTACTCATTTAGCAAAGAAATATGCAATGACAGTATTGGAGGCACTATCCTGATGTGTCCTCTTTGTGACAAAAAGTGTCCTTTCTGGAAGCTCAACTCTACGTGTCTCTCATCATGGGTAAAACACTAAATCTATTTTCACACGTTCAACTATGTGCAATGCACTTATGTTAAATACATATCTTGTGACAAATATAAGCACTCATATAATAACACAAGTTCGGAACCTCTTTAAAACAGTATTCTCTGTCAGTAATTGACTGCTGTAACGGTATTGAGTCGTCCACATCTAATCAAGACAAATGTTTCCTGCTGATTCAGCAGTATGTCATCCTGTTTGAGCTCAGCGTGCCACTTCCTCTGCCTCTTATCTTCTTCCATATTCTCTCTTCCAGCAATCCCATCTGTTTGATAATGAGGGAACAGTATTCTTTGCCATATTTATGGGGATTTGGGGTAAGTGTCAGTCGGTGTTGTATTTATTGTGTTTAACCCGTGTAGGAGTTCCAATACACTCAACATGTCAAACAGATTTTCACAGTTAAAGCCTTTTCACACTGAAATATCAACCCTTGTCCACACTGCTTTGGCCCTGATAAACTTGCCAGGTTTTTTTTGTTACACAAAGCAGGTGCTAGTTTGCCTGGTAACTGCAGAGTCGAACTTATGCGCCTAAAGACTGACCTCCTGCATTGAGTTAACCAGGAAGTGAGGGATGTGGAGGAACACTTAGATTTAATAAGAGCTGGTTTTAGTCAGGGGGCGACACGGTGGTGCAGTGGTTAGCACTCGTGCCTCACAGCAAAAAGGTCCTGGGTTTGATTCCAACACCAGTCGACGGGGGGTGGGACCTTTCTGTGTGGAGTTTGCATGTTCTCCCCGTGTCTGCGTGGGTTCTCTCCGGGTACTCCGGCTTCCTCCCACCATCCAAAGACATGCACTAATAGGTTAATTGGTTAATATAAATTGCCCATAGGTGTGAATGTGAGAGTGATTTTTTGTCTCTATGTCGAGGCCCAAAACGGAATCTGGCCCGATTCAGAATCGGGCCGGCCCAGAATGGAATTCTATTCTAGGCCGGCCTAGAATGGAATCTTGCTGCTATAATGTTATTTTTATACCATGTTTAATGCAAATGATCCATAATTCCATAATTTGTCATAATTTTACATTTTCAGTCTTACATACCTTGAGTAACTGTTGTCAATTTCAGTCGATTTCACTGTACCATATATTGGTGGGGAGTACCACTAGGTTCTATTTGTAAATAAAGTGTATTATAGTTTACAATTAAAATGTTGTTTGTTTCATTTTTTTTCACATATTTGCAAATTCCATGTATTGATTTTTGTAATAATTTAGATCATTTGCATTAAACATGGTATAAAAATAACATTATAGCAGCAGGATTCCATTCTAGGCCGGCCTAGAATAGAATTCCATTCTGGGCCGGCCCGATTCTGAATCGGGCCAGATTCCGTTTTGGGCCTCGACATCTATATGTTCAGCCTTGCGATGAACTGGCGACTTGTCCAGGGTGTACCCCGCCTTCACCCCTATGTAGCTGGGATAGGCTCCAAGCGACCCCCGTGACCCTAGTGAGGATAAAGCGGGTTCAGAAAATGAATGAATGAATGGTTTTAGTCCGGGGTGGAAAAAGTGCACATGACTGTTGATAGCATGTTGACTTGGAATTCTCATATAAAGCAAATATTAAATAAAATGGGCAGAAGCATTGGTACTGTTAAACAATGTAGAAATTGCATACCATATCAAATAAAGAAAACACTAGTGGAATCATTAGTTCTGTCGCATTTAGAATATTGTTCAATCGTTTGGTCAAACACATCAGAAATAAATCTAAATAAACCTCAAACTGCGCAAAATAAAGCAGCTCGAATAGTCCTAAACTGTCCATTTAGAACAAGTACTAGAGACACTCACACCCGTTTGGCCTGGTTACATGTTAAAGGCAGAATTAGATACTCTTTAGTTAAATTTATTAGAAACATCATAATTACAAAAACACCTGAACTTCTTTACAGTAAACTGACTTTCTTCAGTGACGTCCATCAACATTCCACACGTCAGTCAGAGGACAGACGTTTCCTGTTGCCTGCCTGTAGGACGAATCAAATACAGGGTAGTGTGCGATACAGGGCAATGGTAGCATGGAATACATTGCCACAATTTTTAATTTCAGAAATTCAAGCAGTTAGTTTTTCTAAAAGGTTGAGAATTTTCATATTTACCCAAGAATAACTGTCTGAGCTATTGCACATCCTATAATGACGTCATCTAGATGGTTTGTTTTTTTGTTTGTTGTGGAGCTGTTTTTATTTTTATTTTTTCTTTATGTTTTTATTTTTTGTTTCTGATTTTTGGTTTATTTATTCTTTTTTTCTGTTGTTGTTGGTATTATTATTGTAATTGTTTTGTATTGTGTGCTGTTGTTGACTTTATGGTTTTTGTGTTGTTGTGTTGAGTGTATGTACATCCTGTTTGTTGAGTGAGTTGTGGGAAATTGTGGTGCTTTGTTTTTGTGTTGTTGATGACCCCAGGAAGAGTAGCTGCTGTGGTATGCAGCAGCGAATGGGGATCAAATTAATAAACTAAACTAAACTAAACATGATCTTTACGCAACCAGAGACAGATACGATTATAAAAAAGATTCTGGTAAAAGTAGAAGCACAGATCTGTTTATGTGCAAAGTTACTGAACCTAATATTATCCATGTTGGAATAAACTGTATTTGTCCCAGACATTTAGCACCTGTCTAGTCTGTTTTGTCCTGTCACATCTTTTATGTTGCTATGTTCATGCGATAGGCTCTGCTCTATACTTTTTTCCATGAATTACCTATATATTTGTGTTGAAATGCACAAAAACATGAAAAATCTACTTACTATACAAGACTGTAGTATTTGCATGGCATTACTTTTCACCTCTGGTTTTAACATTTGCCTTGTAGATAAAAGTTGTGCCTGTTTAAAATGTTGTGTGCATAGTGGCACAAACACACTCACACAATGATCCTGAAGTGCTTGTCAATGTGTCATTTCTTTGAACGTTTCTGGCAGTCACTCTGTTTTTGGAGTTCTGGAAGCGGCGTCAAGCCCGTCTGGAGTACGAATGGGACTTGGTGGACTTCGAGGAGGAACAGCAACAGCTTCAAATCCGACCCGAGTTTGAGATCCGATGCACTAACAGGAGACTCAACAAGATCACTCAGGTGCTTCAGAGCTGCATTCAAGCATAAGACTGAGCATGCCAGAATGTGAGAACACTATAATGACAGTGGTTTACCTTCTAGGAAATGGAGCCGTATCTCCCCATCACCAGCAAGTGTGCTCGTTTCTGCCTTTCAGGAGCCACCGTTCTCTTCTGGGTAAATGCTAAATGTTAAACTCAGTTGTGTCTTTGTGCTGTTTGCAGCCATTTTTTGATGCCTTTTCATTAATGTAAATAGACAGATTCCTAACTGTCATTGCACAAGATTGTATAAATTTTGTTTGACAGTAATCCCTGTCATGGCAGATAAAGGTATAAATACAAACAAAATAGACTTAAAGTATAAAAATGTACAGGGTGGGGAAGCAAAATTTACAATGAACATTTAGTGTTTTTTTCTCAGCAGGCACTACGTCAATTGTTTTGAAACCAAACATATATTGATGTCATAATCATACCTAACACTATTATCCATACCTTTTCAGAAACTTTTGCCCATATGAGTAATCAGGAAAGCAAACGTGAAAGAGTGTGTGATTTGCTGAATGCATTCGTCACACCAAAGGAGATTTCAAAAATAGTTGGAGTGTCCATAAAGACTGTTTATAATGGAAAGAAGAGAATGACTATGAGCAAAACTATTACGAGAAAGTCTGGAAGATACTATTAAAGAAGAATGGGAGAAGTTGTCACCCGAATATTTGAGGAACACTTGCGCAAGTTTCAGGAAGCGTGTGAAGGCAGTTATTGAGAAAGAAGGAGGACACATAGAATAAAAAACATTTTCTATTATGTAAATTTTCTTGTGGCAAATAAATTCTCATGACTTTCAATAAACTAATTGGTCATACACTGTCTTTCAATCCCTGCGTCAAAATATTGTAAATTTTGCTTCCCCACCCTGTATATATACAGCTCTGGAAAAAATTAAGAAACCACTGCAATTTCCTCTGAAATCAGCATGTTTGTATGTATGACAGCCATTCCGTTTCTGTGTCTGTTGAATTCCAACACAAGCGCACCTTATTCTACTGAATAAACACCCAATCCATGTCTTATTTAAGAAGGACAAGTATAAAAACCATTACTGTGACCATCACTATCTTCTTACAATAGGTAAAAACAGTGCTATTAGTACCACAAAAGTAATTGGAATCCAAAAATAACTATTGAAAACTACTGGACTTCTGCTCTGACAATGTTCCCAAACTCTGAGGACTGTTTTTTCTATCAGGACAATGCTCCTGGCCTCAGCTAGGTCAATAAAGGTGTGGATGACGGACCACCAGATGAAGACCCTGTCATGTCCAGTCCAATCTGCAGACCTGAACCCACTTTGAAAAGTTCTGGAGGAACATGGATGGTCACAGGCCATGGAACATGTCTGAGCTTCTTGAATTTCTCTGCCAGGAGCTGGATAAAGTCATCCAACAGTAATGGTGGAGAACCAAGACACGTGAAAGCTGTCATTGAAAATCAGGGTTATTCCACCAAATATTGATGTCTGAACTTTTCCCAGGTTACAACATTAGTATTGTGTTGTTTAGAAATGAATATGAACTGGTTTTCTTTGCATTATTTGAGGTCTGAAAACACCGCATCTGTTTGTTATTTGGACCATGTGTTGTGTTCTGCAAATACATGCTCTAAATAACAATATTTTTATTTGGAATTTGGGAGAAATGTTGTCGGTAGTTTAGAGAATAAAACAAAATGTTCATTTTACTCAAACACATACCTATAAATGGTAAAATCAGAGAAAGAGCTGTATATATAAATAGGAATATACAAAAAATATGGAAATGTGCTGAGAAAAGGACAGAATGTCTTTAGCTGAAGGTGTGAAAGTACAGCACAGTCAGTATCACTATCTGTGTTCCTCTGTAGGTTTGCCTGATCGTGGCCTGTATTATCGGGGTCATAGCGTACAGGCTGGCCGTGTACGCTGCCTTTGCAAGTATCATTAAAGACCCAATGAGGAAGATCCAGGTGGTGGGCAGATTCATCACTCCACAGCTAGCAACTTCTGTCACAGCGTCCTGCATCAACTTTGTCATCATAATGATTCTCAACTTCTTTTATGAGAAAGTAGCTGTTTGGATCACTGATATGGGTAAGTGGATCACATTAAACATCCACCAAAACACATGAACTGATAAATGAACATTTAAATAGTAGTGAAATATCTTTTTATATACCGTTTCCCATTGGGCTAACCTTAATACAAGGCTGTCTTCACATTTTTTCCTGCAGAAATCCCTAAGACCCACCTGGAGTATGAAAACCGTCTGACCATGAAGATGTTTCTGTTCCAGTTTGTCAACTACTACTCCTCTTGCTTCTACCTGGCGTTCTTCAAGGGCAAGTTTGTGGGATATCCTGGAGAATACTCGTACATGTTTGGAGGGTTGAGCAAACTGAGGAACGAGGAGGTGACTCTTTTTTTTTTTTATCTCATAGAATATTGGTAAAAGTTACTTTGTGAACTGAGCTGAGATGTTTTCCTCAGTTAAATATCTCCATAAAAAAGAAGAGGTTAAAGTACTCAAGAAAAAAATATGGTTACTGGGGTGATATTGTATTTAAAGTGATACTAAACACTATAATCACATTTTTCTGGGGACAGAATCATTTCACTCGATTGTAATTCCAGTGATATTGTACATAAAAATGTGCAAAACTCCATTTTCTAAGTAAAACAGCTCTACATGTCTTCCCACCATGATGATGCTAATAATGTAGAGCATGACTCTGACATGAAATTTGTTATTTAACCCCTTTAGCCCTATCAGCCTGCCCGCGGGCCGAAAAAAATTATATTAATATTCATCTACTATAAAAATGGAATAAATCAGGACAATGAATGTTTTTTTCAACTTTTGCTCAAAGTTTAGACCCTAATGTTAATAAAAGTAAATCAAAAGTGTATTTTAGTGCAAACTTTAATGTTCAAACATGATTTTTAATCTTTGTGGGGTGAAATATATGCTATTAAAAATCTCCAACACGAACAATTAATTCATACATATCATCGTCAATCCAGCCGAAAAAAAACAGGCGAGGGTAAAAAATTCCAATTTCTCTAACAGTTTGTTATAGTTTACTCAGGCATAGTAATAGATACAATATTTTAGACAATGGGAATAGATTCTGTGAGGTCTCTAAATGTCCATAGACATCAAGAACATCCATATGAACCTTATTATTGTGGAGTAATTCTTCATGTACTTCGGGTATGTCTTTTTAGGCGTTTTTCCCCTGAAAATATGGTCAGGGTTAAACAGGTTAAAATAAAGAATGTTACTGCATCCAGTCAGAGGTGGTCAGCCCAGCTTGTACTTCAGTCAGATTCTGCCAAACCTCATTCATTTTTCATCAGCTGTCATCAGCTCTGTTCTGAACCACTGGACTCACATGGGGGTAGTGATTGTTAAACCGCATCTTCAATCAGTTAATTTGTTTGTTGGCCTGAATCTGAAATAACTTATTAAAACACCACAGTGACACAGCAACACAGGTCTGCAGAACTGATCATTTTGTCTAGAACTCTGGTAGGTTCAGGAGGCGTCAGGCCTTCAGTTTCCTGTGTGCCAGCAAGAAAAAGGGGAGAAAATATTCTAAATATAGCACACAATTATATGGATATTGAAGTTTTGGGTGGTAGACAGAACAAACACAGAGCCCTGGTGAGAAAGCCAGAGCAAAAACTGTTTCAGAGCATCATATGATTCTGCATAAGTGTCCTATGATGCTCTGTTATACGGATGTCCCTGAACTACACATCCACATCTGAACATTCAGACTTCTCACCTCCATCTCAGCTTGTTTCAAGTTTGTAGCCATTTTCAAGTAATGGATGGAGTTCGAATGGAGGAAAAGTCCCACTTAATTATTAAAAGTATGATTTTTGTTTAGAAATATACTCCAACTTGATTAAAAGTTCATTACTTTTTCATATTTTTGTTGAATGGTTCTGTCATTTATAATTCTACACAACATTTATCAGGTGTGAAATCAAATAAACATTAGTTTAGGTGAGCTACAATACAGAAATCTCTGATTTGGATGTAGCTGGAGCTCAAGTCAATTACACTAGTGAGCTAAACATTTGCTAGACATGCAGGTTTACACACTAAGTCCTAATGTCTAACCAATGATAAGAGTTTTTGTCAACAGCTGTCTGCATATTTTTGGGCAAACAGCTCACTGTGTTAGCACTAAGATGCAAAACTTTACTGTCTTTTACACAGTTTGCACACTTTCATAGTGTTGAACATGTTTACACAATGATAGTAAGGTCTCTTCTATTCTATAATCTATTTTACATGGATGTTCTTCGTTTTTAAGTTTAGCTAAATGTGACAAGGATTTGGATCCATTCAAGTCTTTCTGCGTTCATTTGTTTTTCACTCCATTTCACACAATTTTCAGAGTAAGCTCTCAGAAACAAACTTCAAACTTTAACTACGATCACATTATCTGCTGCCACATACCATAATTCATTGTGACTTTCTAAACTCTGTAATTAAAACATTTAGTGAAGGGAAAGGCAAAAAAAAACATTAGAAATGTAAGTAAAAGTGAAATTACACTTTCACACAAATATAGGAAAAAAACTCTGCCCTACTTTGTTACAGTAATGAGAAGAATTGCAGTTTGTTACGTCCATCCCAACCAATGTGAGAACTGCCAAGAAATGTATAAAATAAAAGAATGTTTTCTAAAAGTTGACTTCCTGTTGTAACAGTGTGATCCTGGAGGATGTCTGATCGAGCTCTCAACACAACTGGTGATCGTCATGGCAGGAAAACAACTGTGGGGGAACATTCAGGAGGCGCTGCTGCCGTGAGTCCTTCACACACTATCTTCCATCCAGTTTTTCTGTGTCTTAATAATAACAAGCAAGAAAGAATGTCCAAGTTTTGTTTAGTGCAACCCACTTATGTCACAGACAATAAAAGATCATGAAAATTTCCAATGAGAATAACATTAGTTTGTGTTTGAGAGGGAAAGTCGATTAAATCTAGTTTTCACTTCAGCCTCCGGTGAAACACAGACAATTCAATTGTTTTCCTTCTACCACAAAAACATATGATTGTCTCCAAAATGTACTACTACATTTACAGTAAAGGCTCATCCAACACAAGGTCTCACTGGGTCTGCAGTCAATTAAAATTGGAAGATAGGATTGACATACATTCCTGTGGGACCTTTGTGGAGGTATGAACTTTTGGAGTGCTCTTCTGGCTTTTGTTTCTAAGATAGAACTACACTCTTGTGAATTATCTAAATAGTCAGAGCATAGAATTACCAGTTGAGAAACAAACACGTCAGAGTAGAGAGGATTGTGTTTGGTCCAGTCGACTGGTGTTTGCGTAGGGTTTGAGTTACATACATCACCGGGGACATAACATGCATGTTATGTCTCTTTGATATGAACAATTTTTTATTTTCATAATGTGACAAATGCATTCTTTACTTGTAAATCATCAGGTCTGGTCTTGTCTTAATACTTGTATTAGGGTTGCACGATAGTGGAAAAAACTGTCATTGCGTTTTTTTTAACTCTGGGATATACAGGGTGGGGAAGTAAAATTTACAATGAACATTTAGTTGTTTTTTCTCAGCAGGCACTACGTCAATTGTTTTGAAACCAAACATATATTGATGTCATAATCATACCTAACACTATTATCCATACCTTTTCAGAAACTTTTGCCCATATGAGTAATCAGGAAAGCAAACGTGAAAGAGTGTGTGATTTGCTGAATGCACTCGTCACACCAAAGGAGATTTCAAAAATAGTTGGAGTGTCCATAAAGACTGTTTATAATGGAAAGAAGAGAATGACTATGAGCAAAACTATTACGAGAAAGTCTGGAAGATACTATTAAAGAAGAATGGGAGAAGTTGTCACCCGAATATTTGAGGAACACTTGCGCAAGTTTCAGGAAGCGTGTGAAGGCAGTTATTGAGAAAGAAGGAGGACACATAGAATAAAAACATTTTCTATTCTGTACATTTTCTTGTGGCAAATAAATTCTCATGACTTTCAATAAACTAATTGGTCATACACTGTCTTTCAATCCCTGCCTCAAAATATTGTAAATTTTGCTTCCCCACCCTGTATATTGCGATATGAAAAAATACTCAGGAGGATGTAATAGCTGTGTGGCGCCAACGTAAATGGTCAAACAAATTAGTTGTGTTTCCTCTCGCTGTGGCAACAGGTGCAAGACCCTATAGACACAGAAGATGTGTTTCAGTATCATCCTTCTTGTAGCTGAAATAATTCCAGATAACTGACGTCGCTTCTCTTTTTGGCACCAAGTCTTCATTTTTGGTGATTTTCTCTTGTTCGTTGCTCATTTTTCGATGTTGTTACCAGTGACTCACTCCATGTGCAGGGGCGTGGTCTGCTTCGGCAAACTGATTAAGAACGATTGTGATTGGCAGATCGCTGTACGCAGGGTGTGTCAGGTACCCAGGCTGAAATTAGATGAGAACATGTTGAGTTCATTTGCCTCCTACATTGCAGGACCTGCGATGTGACTATTGCGCACATGTACATTGCGATGACAATGCTCAAATGATATATTGTGCAGCTCTAACTTTTATACTTCTAGAACATCTTTTAAATTACAGCTTTGGCTCAGAGTGATTAATAGCTCAGGCTAATCAGCACTCCTGTATTAATAATGTGTGTGATAATGGTGCACGGGATGAAGTAGTCCATATCCATCTACCTTCTTCCAGTACCATCTCCCAGAAAATAGTTCCATCATCCCTGGTGTAGATGGACATTTATAATTGGAAGTGTAATCTAATTAATCGGTTGCTTTCCAGGGTGATGCGTAACTGGTGGAGTGGCAGAAAGGGACGGCACCATCCAGAGAACCATTACAGCCGCTGGGAGCAGGACAACGTTCTGCTGAACTTCAGCCAGCTGGGCTTGTTCTACGAGTATCTGGAGATGGGTAAGGAACTTCACAGACCGAGTTCATATCCTGACAGTCATCATGGTTGGTAAGAGATGAAAGTCCACTGATCACAATGAGTTCTTTCAATTCTGTGTCTTCTTCTGTGTTTCTAGTGATCCAGTTTGGCTTCATCACTCTGTTTGTGGCGTCGTTCCCCTTGGCTCCCCTCCTGGCTCTGTTCAACAACATCCTGGAGATCAGAGTAGACGCCTGGAAGTTCACCACCCAGTTCAGACGACCAGTGGCATCCAAGGCCAGGAACATTGGAGCATGGCAGGAAATCCTCAACGCCGTGGCCATTCTGTCTGTTGTAACCAACGTGAGTCCATTCTGAATATATATGAATACATGACCCTAAGTTTGTGTGTTTTTAAATGGATGCTTTTTCATATTTACACATATAGGGTCAGATCCACTAAAGGATTGGGCAGCCTTTGCAAGTGCAATAATGAGACAAAAATGTTGCGTGGGATGCACAAAGCACCTGTACAGGCTACAATTTAGTACAAACTGCGATGCCAAGCAGATTCACACCCATGCAAATATCATTAATTATCAAACTGCTTCAATACTTTATATATATATCCTTTTTACCCTGCACTCCCAGAGTATAGTAGCTGCAGAACACACAACATTAATGAGATCCTGACTGATCTGCTGTTAAAATTGTGAAACTTCTGTTGCTGTGAGATGCTGTGACACCAAACAGAACATTACTATTAATATTTCTCAAAATTCTCAGATACATTCACTGACACATAGCATAATTTTAAAAGTCAGACAGTAACCGAACATGTTTTAGACCTGCTTGAAATACATTAATTGGAGCCGATTTGGATATTAATAGATAATTGTATAGATGTGAAATACTATAAAACAAGTGTGCCACAATGTCAATTGCAAGTGACGAGTAGATTGAACAGGTAGCGCACGTAGATCACGTGCCATTCCATTTTTTTAGACATTAGTCGTCTATCCTCCTTATGGCATTTAACACTTGATTAACGTACAAAGCATCCAGTCTGAACTCTATTTTTCTCTAACATGCAGGTCTGTTAACCCCACAAATGTAATAAACCGGAAATGTAATAAAAATTTGCAGCTTTTAACGTAGTAATCCCACAAATGTAATAACTTTCCCACAAACATAATAACAGTTGGCTACCACAAATGTAATACCTCATTTTCACACAAACGTAATTATTGCTTTTGTGGGGATTTATTACATTTGTGGGACGGTAAAAATCTTCAGTTTCCAAAATTGTAATAACTTCCCACAAATGTAATAAATTAGTACATGACATACATTTAAGTAATGCGTGCATGAATATTCATTCATCTTTCTTTTTCTTCCCATTTATTCTTGTCCTTTGGATATTCGCCTTTTTAGAATGATCATATGTTGCAGTTACACCACTTGGTCCTAATTTCAGATAAATAGGTGTTTAATTACAAATACAAGTGGAAGAACAAAACAGAATGTACAAAAATGTTGTAAACGTTTTATTATAAAAGCTTCAGTATGAACTGGATATCATTTATGCTCATTAAGGATAATAGAAGCCTATGTTTGAACCATGTAAATAAAATGTCTGGATTATGATGACAATGGAGAGGGTAGGAGCACATTGTGGAAAAATTAGGTATGTTTGTGGTAGGTGACTGTTATAACATTTGTGGGATTATTACGTTAAAAGCTCCAATTTTTTTTTTTACGTTTGTGTGAGTTAATACATTTGTGGGGTTAACACAGGTTACCACACACCACAGTCAAACGTACAGTCAACTGTGTGAACTACTACAAAACTCCAGCGAGCTCAACCAAATAGACTTCCAGTTTATATCTACTAAAGATGTAAAAATGAGTGGAAGAGCTGAAGTACTAAACGACTTCCATGCAAAATGGGGGGAGGAGTGTTTTCATCATGTCATATTCGAAGTGTCGGGTCTGTTAATCTATCATTAATATTCCAAAGAAGAGAAATGTTGAGAGGCACTTTGGAACTGTTCATAAAAACTATGGTACTGACTTCCCTCCAAAAAGCAAGCTGGGAAAGAGAAAAGTGAAGGATTTTTTTCCACATTAAGATAATAAGTCCAAATTCCATTCCACCACGAATGATGATAATTTGGAAGTCTGCTGGTACCAGCAGCTACTGTCTGGACTATGCAACCTCTTCTTTTTATATGAACTTTATTTGTCATTTTCTAACGTCCTGTGTTTTTCTTTCCCCCAGGCCTTCATCATGGCATTCACCTCAGACATGATTCCCCGTATGGTCTACCTGTACGCCTACAGTGAAAAGTCCAACATGAGGGGTTATGTCAACAACAGCCTGTCCGTTTACAACATCTCACAGATACCTGAGGCCCACATGCCAGAGGAGCATGACAGCTGGATGGATAACTCCACCACCTGCAGGTACCAGAGGGAGATTTTATTTCTATTATAGCTGTTTTCATTGCCAGGATGTTAGATGTTACGAGTCAGAATGTGCTCTAATATCAATGACTGCATCTCACGGTCCTCTGCTTATTGCTTTGTACAGATACCGTGACTACCGTTACCCTCCAGGCCACGAGAGGGAGTACAAACACACAATGCAGTTCTGGCACATCCTGGCAGCTAAAATGGCCTTTATTATTATCATGGAGGTAAGATATGCAGTGTTCATGTTTAGTTTTTCAAGTACCCCCTGAAGGGGAGGCAAGGGGTATTGCTTTTGGTTCAGTTTGTTTGTTTGTTTGCTAACACTCTAGCAGCAAAACTATTAGTTGCATTCATACCAAATTGGGTTTATAGATTGCCAGTGACCCAGAATAGATCTGATTACATTTTGGGAACAGTAGGTCAAAGTTCAAATTTTTAAGGAATTTTTAAAATCTTTTTTCTTCTCCCATTTACTTATAATGGGCAAAATTTCAAATGTCTATAGAAACATCAATTTTGTATCAATTATCTTCAAACTTGGCACATGTATAGAGGCAGTTGATATGCTGACATGACCACACACATAGACACGATGACATCACCTGGATCAATGCCATAATAAGCTACTGTACGTGCAAAGGGCGGGGTTTGTTGTGCCTGGCACCACTTTGGTCTAAAACAAGGCTCAATGACTGAACAGCTGACTGCTAGAAGGTATCCTGTCAGTGTGCTATGTGTGAAATAGAAGTAAAAAACATATGAACTTCATACATGTCCTGATTCAGATTCAGTTGGATAATCATCCAGTTCTGTCTTTATTAACATTCATCGTTAATTTTAGAATTTGTTCTGTTTTTAAACCTTGTTATTCCTTTTCTGCAGCATGTTGTGTTTGTGGTGAAGTTCTTTGTGGCATGGATGATACCGGACGTCCCGTCAGATGTGAAGGCACGGATTAAACGTGAGCGCTACCTGACGCAAGAGTACTTGCATAACTACGAGGTGGAGAGGCTCAAACTCCAGCTGAGCGCCAGTTTCATCACCGAACCTCCCTCTGAAATGACCTCCCCAACAGACAAGCATGAAATACTGTCCGAGTGCCTGTAGCCTCTGCTTCATTCCTTAAAAAAACAAACGGTTTCTGGGAGCGAGGACTTATGACTTTGGGATCAAAACGCTATTTTCTTCTCCTTTCTTGACTAGGCATTAATGTCTACATACTCCTATATTAGGATGTGTACATCAGACATCAGAAAAAAACATTTGACTTTGCTAATAATTTTCAACTCAGCTTCTTGTGTTGAAAGATGCTGCCAAGTAATCTCACGAAGCAAAACATTTGTAACTGCTGTATGTAGTAATGCCTTCTTTTACTAGTGTTTAATTTCTTTACATGCTGATAGAGTGAGCCACTGCAGTGTTAAATATGTGACATATGGTGTGAGTAGCAATTATCAAGACTTTAAGAAGAGTTGGATATCAGTTTATTGAATTATCTGCATGTGATTCCTATAAAAAGATCACAAAATGAAGGACTGAAAGAAGCTATATGTGAATTGTGAAGTGTCTGAATATGCTGGGTCTTTGTGGTGCAAAGGTCATACACATTGTAGAAGTAGATGTCGAACATGCTGTTACATTTCCTGTTTAACTATGAATGTAAAAAAACTCAGACTAACAAACCTATAAAAACCCAAGTTATGACAGATGTAAATGAGCAACACTTGCTGGTAGCTATTTAAGGTTTTGTTTCTCTTATTCATAGTTGGACTACAGTAGGTGATCATCTGATTTGCTTTATCAGTGTATTATGCTTGCACTTGCAGCTATTTTTTTATCAGTGCATTGAAAACAAAATACCTCCATCATACAATCAACAATCAAAAAGGGGCTGATGTTTAATGCATAACAGAGGGGGAAACAGTGATATATAGTCAGAAGCTCATGCCCCGTCTTCTTAAAGTATGTTTTACCAACTTGCTGTGGGACCACTTGTGAAATTTATAAGAAAACAGCCAATGTGAGTAAAATGTTTGGAGGATTTTATGTTTTAATACAATCAGTTTGTATGTGATTGAGTCAGTCGTGTCTGCTTCACTGCTCTGTGTTACATATGTGAAGACAAACAATACCTGTGTTAATATTTACAGATTTAAGACAATATACTGTAGGTTAATACAGCTTTAACCCTGATGTCAGATATACAATAATAAAGGACAGTTGTCCCTTTGAGCTGGTTATGAAGTGTCGCTGTAGATGGAAAAACATGGGTTGTAGTGCAATTAATTATTAATTATTGCCGTGTGGCTGGTTACTGTAATTTCATAATCATCTTTTTTAGATATTTTTTATCAATGAACTTGCAGTGCTGAACGGTATTTTGTATATTTAATCCTTATGAATAACCACAAAACAGTTACAAGACTCAACTTAAAGGTTCTACTCACTTTGTTGACCCATGCAGGTGTTTTTACTTACTCTGCTTAACACATCTCTTCTCAGGACTGTTGCACGAACCAAGATTGACTGACGTTTCCTTGCAGTTGTTAGAGCATGACAGTACAGCTCTGCTTGTCTCTGAATGAAATAACGCACTCATTCAGGAGAAGTGAAAACACCTGTGTGGACATGCAGAGCCTTTAAAGCTCATTTCGTACTATAAGTGCTAAAAGCATCTGCTGCTTATCTGGTGGTGACAAAATCAACATTGTATTATAGTTTACTTTAGGCTTTAATGTGATGTAGTGTCTGTTTTTATCTAAAGCTTTCAATGTGTTATGTCTGTTCATACTGAAAGCTTTGTGATTCCAGATATCAGCAATTTGTATTTTACTGTCAAAAGTAGCCTGATTCACTCATATCTCAGGATTAAACATCATCGACAATATCACTGCTTAATAACATGCAGATTTCACATTTTGATCAAGATGAGGGCTTCGTATGATCCTACAAGATGCATGACATGTCCCCAACAAACCAATGCCTTAAATGTCTATGTTTACTTGTTTTTGGATAATTTTGTAATGGAAATCATTGGATATCTAAACTCAAAACTTGTTTCATATCATGTGTTGCTAGTGCTGCATTGCAAAGTAGTCTTTTTTGTCTGATTTTGTTAATTTGGCATGCATTAGTAAGTCTATGTACATATTTTGTTAATAATATTCTAACTTTATTGCTGCCCATTGTAAAGAAATATGTTAATACTCACATTATATGGAGAATAAAGTATGTTTAAGGCTTCACATACTGTTTTTGTCATCATTTTAATATTTTTTATATTTGTCTTACATGTCTTGCCATACAGTTTTGATGATTCAACATTATATGTAAACTCAAAAAATACAATAAAATACTGTTACTTAAATACTAATACTTATACTAATACTTAAAATACTGTGATACAAATGCTTTCATTCACCGCTTCATCCAAAATGAATGAATAACTGAGTCATCATTCACCACCAGTAGAATTATGCATAGCTACAGCAAATGTAATACACAATGAGATCTTGTGTTCAAAACATTTGACTTTCAGTTTAAAGTCTACAAAAAATGTGGACACTGTAGATGGAAATATGTTGCATTTTGACACACATCTCTAATTAAATGCAAAACAGATTATTCTGATTTACACAGCAAGTTTGAGTATTTTGTTTGGGACGTTGTTACCATCTGTACAGATATGGTCGTATTTACCTTGAAATGTACACATTTATAGGTCAAACACAGCTGTAGTAACAGAATTTCTACTGTTACTGTATAACATGAAGTCAATCATAGTGGCTCTTGGGAGAAAGTGACCTAAGAATGCAACTATTATTGTCAATGACCAAATTCAGTAGTGGATCAACAGTATTGACAGGCAAAACAACAGATCCAAACCTTCTCCAGATGCTTTTTTTCTGACTCTGTCATGGGCCCAGCAACATAAGGAACAGACTGTTGTATTTCTAAGTGCATAGAAGAATTTTTGTGTCAATATGAAGTTAATTTATAATGTTTGACACTAAATCTTGAGGTAAAGTTGTAGGGCTGTAAGGGCTACAGAAGACTTCTAGTGTGACTGTACTGTAATGTGTTCATTTACTGCACTGGAAATAAAAAGTGCACACTAACAATAGTATTTTACAGAACTGTTACGAAACATAACGCAGAAAATCTTATCTAGTGCCTTTGTTTAGTATGACAATATGTAGCCTACTGTTAGAGGCACTGGGTTTTTTTTTCTTTCATTTTGCAATGCACCATAAAATATGTAAAAATAGTAATATAGTCATTCTCTTATGATTCAAGTTTTTTTTTGTATTTTGACATTCATTGAACATTAAGTGACTAAGTGGATTTAAAGAAGAGAAAACTTAACTTATAAATGCTACATCAGTCACTTTTGGAGCAAAAATGAAGCGTTTTGAGATTCCTCAATGTGTTAAGGCGTTTTTAAGATAAGAAATTTTAAGAAATCTGCAAATTAACCATGGGACTGAGTGTGAAAACTATTGTAAAACACAACAAAACAGAACTGTTCACTGAAGTGGATGCAGGGATATTTATGACCACCAGGTGACGCACAATACCCACAAATGGAAAGAGACAGGAGCCAGCGATGGTTTCTGATCTCTTTTGTCTAATTGCAGAACTGAAACATTTTTTTAAAAAAAATAGTAATAAGAACATTGACAATAATAACATTAATAATCATAATAATAGTTGTTGTTTATTAATGTAGTCTGCAAATGCTTTAGAGTAATATAACCACTGATATCCCTCACACACCCTTCCAAGAAACAAACACAAAAAAAAATCGTTGTCCAAAAATAGGATTGTTATGTGAAAAGGTATGCATGTCAGGGAATTAAAATAGGGGAGACTCTTGAATTATTGATGTATTCCTACGCTGAGGAAAAGAGCTTGTTGGAGGAGAAACCCACTCCCTCTCATTTGGTTTCCATAGCACCGCCCTCGGGAGAACTGCAGCTTTCATATTTGCCGTTCCTGATTTTATTTTGCATACTTTTTTAATCCCAAAAATCCCAAATAAATATGTTCTAAATGAAACTGCAGCATACACAAACATCTTTTTTGTACGCGTCATTAATACTAAAGTTGAAACCTTCTCTGTCCTTCCTCTCAAATAGGCCTGTTTACTACAATAGCTCCTGGAATGAGAATAAATGTGCGCCTTAATGTTGTATATTTAGTGTGTGGCCTTTATTTGCGCTGAGCATGTGGCCAGATGTTGGACGCGGAGCTGCTGTCGCTGACCTCGGTGCTGAACACGACGTCAGATGAACCTGCGCTCACCACAGGAGACACGATACAGCCTCACTCCCTCTTTGATTTATCCACGCTACTCCAAACACCCACTTCTGCCTGCTATAGTTTGCATGTTTTTCCCCCCCTATTTTATTTCACCCTTCATCTGCTCTCCTGTCTTGTAATTTAGTCGAGGCTGATACTGATCAGCGACGGCGATCAATTTCACAGCTTTTCGTTTCCGTCGTGATGGCACTTGACGCGGCTACTGTACACCAGGCAGGAGAGGAGCTGGAGGTGGACGAAGGCGCGCAGCTCGTTTGATTCCCCGTTAAACCGAGGGCTTTTCGTTATTGCACTGTGAAAGATACAGTCGTCTGTTGGATCGCCTCTTCCCTGGACTCACATTTTTGTATCATAACTTGGTTTGTTGTTTTCCTTGTTGCCGCTGCAGTCGGCCATCCTGTGCCGTAACATGACGATTAAGCAGTAAATATTATTGTGAAATAGGCCAAAACACAGAAACTGGATATGGAGTCAGTGAAGTCGAGAGCCGCGGCCGGGGTGAAGGAATTTGCGGGGAAGACCCTGGGTCATGTGTACAGGTAGGAGCATGATATTTTTGTCTGTCTGCGTGCGTGGCCTGTGTTCACAGATTGTCTCCAAAATGTGATTATTCTGCTGTTCAGGAGCAGATCGGTGCAGATGAGTGGGTCTAGAGGCTATCCAAAATTGTTTTACAACTTACAAGGATTCCTAGTCACGCCTCTAGAACTGAGAAGTAAATTATGCAATCAAATGTGCGTGTGTGTATGTGTGCGTGAGTGCGTTGTGCGTGTGTGCGTGCGTGCGTGCATTATTGGCAGGGGTTTGGATGAACCAAGATGCCACTGGATGAAAGCTTGCACACAGTCCATCGTGATGCGGGGCCTTCATGAATCTCATTAGCAAACAGGTTCCACGGGGCGCGCAGGCCACAGGCTTATTTATTTGTGGGATTCATTCATATTTTACAGCTAGTTTCCTTTTTTTTCCCCTCAAAAACCAGTAACGCAGAATAATGACAAACCACCTGAACCTGACAAGCTGACATTTTGGCCTTTGAGCATCACCGACAGCATCTATATGATCTTTTCTGTCCATATTTATTGTATCTATGGGCCTAAATAACCTGCTATTTGAGATTTACGCCGTGTTTAGACGGTGAATCATCGTTAAGTCTTTTGGAAATATGGTGCATGTAGTGTTATATTTTTCCTTACATACTGTAGTAACATCCAAAAATATTTTTGATGATCGACAGAAACGTGTCTTCGATTGTTTAAGAAAATGCAGCAGATCTGCATTTGCAGCGCTCTACAAAAATCAAGCCTTCATTTACACAATTAACATTTTTATTTCATATTATTTTGTTGTTATTAATAAGCTTTGTTGTTTTTATCAATTATTTGACCACAAAATTAGTATAGCCTGTTTTGTATTTTTTTAATCATTGTGGGCATTGTATTTGAATACGACACGTGTGGTGGCTTTCCTGAGAGGAAAAAAAAAAAACAAAAAAAAAAAAAAACAGAAAAAAGCAGTTTGAGGAATGCCCACAGACGTGTCTGGAGGCTGAGCTGCTGCTCGGTCCTGTGAATGCTAATGAGTGTGAAAATGAGCGGGCTGCTGCAATGCGGTACAGGGACACTGTTTGCACCTCTCCTGCTTCTCAGGGGAAGTTTTATTTTATGTTTACACCAATCAGCTCTGGTCCATGAGGATGCAGACACACAACTGGAGATATTTGGTTTAGTGTTGTCAATTATGCATGGGTTTGACAGTGTAGACGTGATGCTCAGTGTGTGGCAGACAATCTCCAGTGTAAAGGCCCCATAAACCAAGGAGAATGTTCTAAAGTGGAGGGAAGACGTTTCAGATACACACAGAGATCATTTTAAGGTTCTTGAATATTACTGAAACGGAAATACAAATGGGCCCCCTGGGTGTGTTTACCTGGTTCTACTGGTTCTCTAGATTTTGGGGGCTTCATCATCTCAGGTGTTCATGTGGTTTTATGGGAGCCTCTCAGACAGTGGTGTCCTCACCTGGATGTTGCAGGGTGATGGAGAGGAAACAGAAAACCGGGGAAGTGATAGAGCTGACGGAGGATGGACGGCCCCGGGAGGCCGCGGAGAAGAAACCCCCCTTGTGTGACTGCAAGTGCTTCGGTCTGCCTCAGCGCTACATCATCGCCATCATGAGCGGCCTGGGCTTCTGCATCTCCTTCGGTATCCGGTGTAACCTGGGCGTGGCCATAGTGGGCATGGTTAACAACAGCACCATCCATCAAAACGGGAAGATCATCATCAAAGAGGTGTGGCAACAACAGAGACCACGGCTGACGTCAAAACGACGTAGAGAACACCTCAACACACAAGATACCTCATTTTTATTTATTTCCCCAAGAAAAAAAAGAAAGAAAATAGCTCCTATGCACCAGAGATATAAGTAAAGGCCTGGTCCCTTATAAGGCCTAATAATAAATCCTCTCATTTACTAAATCTTAAAATATCTGTCCCAAAAATCACAAGTGTGTTTTATTTCCATGTCTTTTTTCTGATTGGTATATTAGACCGATTACATACCTTAAACATATCCAGCTCATCAGTGCAGAACAGAAACTGTCATGTTTTTCTGACCAGCCATTTTTTGCACAATATTTCCTATGGGCTGATTTAAAATAATTAAACAAATGTTTGTCTACTGTCATTGTAATACAGTTGAATTTAGGCTATGTAAAAATATAAGGGTGTAACATACTTTATTAAAAATGCATCACATTGACAGATGATGCACACGAGGAGAACATTCTCGTTAAATGTTCTTTTTGCAACAATTCTGCAAAAGCAAAATGCATAGCCTATATTTTAATCGGATGTGTCTGACACTGTGAATTTAGAGTCTCTGTTATAATGGAGGGAAACAACCTGCAGTGCTTATATCCATAGATTTGCGTAGCCCTATAAGCCAAATACGTCATAAAAAATAGTCGTATTCTTAATGCATCAAGACAAAACACTTTAACCCTTTCATGCATGAATTATGACAACCTTCGTCAAGATTTTTTTCTTGAGTGTTTTTATTCCTCCTTAGACATGAAAAAAACAATGTGATCGAGTTTTTTTTTTTCTTTTCATGAAGTTACATAATGTCCATGCATTTAATTTTTGAAGTAAAGAAACGTGTTTAAAACCCAATATCAGAAAGTGAGATGAAAACAATGAAATAAAAACATTTTAATGCTGCTAATCTGATGTTTTATCACATTTTAACATATTCTAATGCTAGTTATTACTCACTTCATGGAGATAATATGCAAAAAAAACCCAAAACTTTTTGTCTAATAATAACAACTGATTTACACTCAAATATGTTATTGCAGATCAGGTTTATCAAGAACAGCAACGTTACAGTAATGGTATGAATTGCAGTGTATGGGATGATGCATAAGTGTCCACTGTGTCGGCTGATAAGGAACTATAACAACACAATCCACGAATACACAAGAGAACAGCTGTAGAATAACTGTCTACTGTAGTGATCACTATGCATTAAAGGGTTAAATTAAAAAGTAAGAAAAAAAAATACACACAGAAGTATTATTGTTCACCTTCGTCTTTATAGATACATTATTTTAGTGAACAGAATAGAATAATCTAATCGACACAAAAGGTTTAGGTTTTTAATACACAGGTCTGCCTTTAGATGCAGAATATACATGTTTTTCGTTCATTTCTGAATAATGGCATAAGTTTGCTTCATCAGAATATTCAGTTTTCTAATTCTAATTCTTTCATTTATCATATTATCTAACAGAAAGCCAAGTTCAACTGGGATCCGGAGACAGTGGGAATGATTCACGGATCATTTTTCTGGGGCTACATCGTGACACAAATCCCAGGAGGATACATATCCTCCAGGCTGGCAGCAAACAGGTAGGCGGCACTCCCCATCAATTACCATAAATATAACTCAGCGACTCATCTGCCAGACATGGTGCTGTGGTTTCATCATTTTTGGCCTTTTAAGCCAATAACAAAAGAGATGGCGTGATTCTCCACTCCCATTGAATTAATTTCATTTTAATTTCATTTTTATGCATTTTATACAACAGTTGGGAAACGAAAAAAAAAAAAACAACAACAACAGCTCGTGGGACTGCATGATCATTCAGGATGGGGCCTATAAGCGCACTGGAAAGCAGCCGAGGCCATATGCGCATGCGTCATCTGTGCGGTTTAAGAACTGGGCTCAGAGTCCCGGTTCTGGTCTCAGCGAGGCCACATAAAGGCAGCAGACAGGCGGCTGGGCTAGATCAGCTGCTCTGAAGTGTTCGGAGCTGCAGGGAGGGCACCGGGCTGCCAGGCCTGCCGCTCCCGGTGTCAGGGCTCTGTGCCACCTGTTAATGAGCTCCCTGGGGGCAGACGGGTCTAATCTGTCTCCGTCTGAGGGCATGGAGACCAGACCCTGCCCTGACGCCAAAGGCTTTTATTCACCTAACAATGCGTCACTCATTATTACTGCGTTAAACATCCTATAGGCCTTGTACTAAAACATATAAAACAGCCTATAGGTTATTTCTGGAAATAAATACAGGTGTAAGAAGGGTTTTAACCCTTTCATGCATGAATTATGACAGGGGTGTCAAACTCATTTTAGTTCAAGGGCCACATACAGCCTAATATGATCTAAAGTGGGCCGGACCAGTAAAATAACATAAATAATAGGATAAGAACTTATAAATAATGACAACTTCAAAGTTTTTTCTCTGTTTTTGAGTGAAAAAAGTCTAATTTTGTAATGAAAATGTTTACATCTACGAACCATATTTGAACATAACATGAACAAATATGAACAACCTGAAAATTCTTAACAAAAATCAATGCCATTTGAACAATATTACTCCTTAGTTTATCATTCATACATACGCATCACAACTTACAGATCACAGTGGATCTACAAATACACAAAACATTTAGTAACAGACAGAATATTGTTAAAATTCCACATACTTCATAAACATTTTTGTGTAATTTTACTTTTTTTTACACAACAAAGAGAAAAATTTGTAGTTTTCATTATTTATAGGTTATTAAGATAGTATTTTACTGGTTCTGACCCACCTGAGATTGAATTGACCTAAAGTGATTCTAACGTGATTGATTGTTAATATCGTCAGTGTAATTTCTGCATTTCTTAAATTCATCCCAGGGGCCGGATTGGACCCTTTGGCGAGCCGGTTTTGGCCCCCGGGCCGCATGTTTAACACCTGTGAATTATGAGAACCTTAATGGGTCAAAACACAGTAATGTCCCGTCAGAAAGCGTACGATATTTGATTGCCATTCCAATGTTTATTTCAATATGAAGTAGCTCCTTGTTTTGGATGATCCCTTTGTGGTCCAACTAAAGCAAAAATGAATTTATAAGTAAAAATTTGGGTCAAATTGTCTTTAAAATGTTCCGTCAGAGAGATTTTGAATACTGTTTTTTGACCCTAACCAAGATTTTTTTTTCCTGAATGTTTTTATTCCTCTTTAGGCCTGAAAAAAACAATGCAATTAAAAAAATTTATGAACCCATTTTTCATGGAGTTGCAAAAAAATCCACTCATTTGGACATCATGCATTTAATTTTTGAGACAAAGAAACATGTATTTACTGATGTGCTGTGTGAAAAGTATGAAACAATTTTTTTAATGCTGCTAATCTGATGTTTTGTCACATTTTCACATACTCTAATATTAGTTATTACTCACTTTATGGATAATATGCAAAAAACAACAAATTACAGTCTAATAACAATAACAAGCTATTGATTTACACTCAAACATGTTAGCGTAGATCAGGTGTATAAAGAACAGCAAAGTTACAGTAATGTCAGTGTATGGGATGATGCATCAGTGTCCACTGTGTTGGCTGATATGGAACTAAAACAACAAAATCTATGAATATACAAGAGAACAGCTGGAGAAGAACTGTCCACTGTAGTGACCAGTATGCATGAAAGGGTTAAGTTCAAGCTCATTTAAAAAAAATGTTAACGTCATGAAGCTGAATCTTTAAAATGATTCAATATATATGGCATATGAATGAATGAATGAATGAATGAATGAATGAATGTTTTTATTATTGTGTCTTGCATAAAAAAAACATGCCCAGCCCTTATATGGGCTTATAAGACACCAAAAATACAAACCAAAAATCAAACACCAGACAATAGGCACAATAGATATGAACAAAGCAAAATACTGACCTATTTAAACAAACACATCTGCACCTTTTTTCCAGGTTTTACAAACAAATAATGCTCATTTATATACATTACAACTAAACAACCATTTCATCTTGTCATCATCAGTGCTCCAGAACAGATCAGGATTTCGGATACACATATCATCAAACAAAGATAAACGGCATAAATAGGCTATGGGCTAATAAAATATATTCTAAAATTTAAAAAAAAAAAAAAAAAAAAAGGCGCCTATGGCAGGTATGAATGTGCCTTGCTTACCTGGGTTGCTGTTTTGTTTTTGTTTTTTGTTTTGTTTTATTGTTTTTTTTTTTAGTTTCACCTCAGGCTATTGTTTGATTCCGCCATTTTGATTGGCACGAGGATGTAAACGAATCAACTGGTCTCGTGCCCGACAGTGGTCTCAGCCGGATTAGGGCTTGCCCCCCGCGTGCGCACAAGAAAGGCGCGAGGACGTGACGGAAATGAGAAATGGCTTAGTCTAGATGGACGGCGTGGTCTACTGCGGGTATTTCCATAGAGAAAAATGGATGAATATACATTAGGCATGGGCTATTGATGCGCAGTTTTATTATTTTGTCATCTATAAGAAAGAAAAAATCCTACTTATTAACCCTTTCATGCATACTGGTCGCTATAGTGGACAGTTATTCTATAGTTGTTCATTTGTATATTCATGGGTTTTGTTGTTTTAGTCCCATATCAACCAACACAGTGGACACTGATGCATCATCCCATACACTGACATTCATACGGTTATTGTAAATTAGCTGTTCTTGATAAACTTGATCTGCAGTGACATGTTTAAGTGTAAAAAATTGTTTGATATTGTTATTAGACTGTAATAAACAGGGTTTTTTTCTAACAAAAAAGTGTTGGTTTTTTTTGCATATTATCTCCATGAAGTGAGTAATAACTAGTATTAGAGTATGTTAAAATGTGACAAAACATCAGATTAGCAGCATTAAACATGTTTTCAGACAGTAGATCCACAAATACATGTTTCTTTGCTTCAAAAATTAAATGTATGGTGTCCAGTTTAGTGAGCATTTTTGCAGCTCCATGAAAAATAAGTTCATACATTTTTTTTTTCAATTGCATTGTTTTTTAATGCCTAAAGAGGAATAAAAACACTCAAGAAAAAAAAAAAATCTTGATTAAAGTTCTATTAATTCATGCATGAAAGGGTTAATATTAATTTATGATTACAAGCATCTGCCTTTAAAATGTCACAAATTAACAACCGGGATTAAACCAACAACAACCAAGAGTAAATTAAGACAGTGATTTGACAAATGTCAACCTTATTATTACAGAAATATAATTCAGTGTGGTTCTTTGTGGATGCCATATTTATTAAAGAATAAACAAGTCTAAATGGTTGGTAGACACATGAGTATTTGGGTATATTTCTGATGAGAGCCAATCAGAAGCCAGAATACAAGATGAGTCAATGATTATCATAATACACAGGGATTGGAAATGTAACAGGTTAAGTTCCACTTAAAGCAAACCAAAAGAGAAACAGAAATGACCTTGTAGGATAATATTCAATGGCAGTATAAAATATTATTCCCAAAATACTACCCTAACTGGAAGAGTATATTTCATTCATGCACTGTCCTTGATATTATGGCCTAAAAATGTTGAAACGTCATAATACTAATGTCAGTTTTATGTAAAATGTTAAAAATACATTTGTTTTTTTCCAGGGTATTTGGTGCAGCCATAGTCCTAACCTCAACTCTCAACATGTTCATTCCTTCGGCTGCTCGAGTCCATTATGGGTGTGTGATTTTTGTCAGGATATTACAAGGACTGGTGGAGGTAAGAGCACAGCATCTTGAGAATTTATCATAAAAATGGTATGCTAGCATACATCACAACACATTGACTCATTGTTCTTTTAGGTAATATTCATGTTGATTGATGGATTTGATATGATCATGAATAAACATAGATGTATTTTTATACCACTGGCAGAACATGTATGAGGAGTTTTCTGGGTATAAATAGACAGGGGTGTGCCATAATCCATACAGTAAGCTACAAATATGTATTGGATTTCAGTAATTTTTACACTTAATGGGAGCAAAGAAGGACTGTACCATGCCCTGGATATTTAGTCTGAAATGTGAGCTGGGCTTTATTGATCTAATCCACTACAGCTGAGTGTTTGTGGGATATTCTGCTGCTTTTGTGCTGTCATGCTTTGTATTCTGGATACACAACAGTAAAGTGCTTGTGTACAGAAAGGAAAATGCTGATACGGAAATGTACACCAGTCTTCTGACTGTATAGTGAAACATGAAACTCAAACATCAGCTATAGTAAGACCTGACTTGTTTTCTGTGTAAAAAAAAAAAAAATACATATCATAGATGCTACAGCTAATCGTATAAATGCATCTTAGAATGTAATGTAGCCCTACTGACTCAGTTGTCTTAGATGCACCTAAAGGATATACATTGGTTACTTTAGATCTTAAAGGCTACAGTCCTGATAAGAACAGGATCCATGCATGATTTCCCTCCAGAGAAAATTGGTGCAGGCTGTATTTTAACATCAACCATGCTTTGTTCAAATTAGTGACTGATGAACATTTAATGGCTACAGGACTGCTTTGCTCCATGAACAGCTCATCACATCCTCTTTGCTCATGGCACCATGTAATTTGATCATGTTAATTACATGGGTGAAAATGTTAATTTTGTTAGTTATTATGTAGCAGATCTTTGGCTCACATCTAAATTCTTCATTTTCTCATGGATTGTTGCACACCCTTGAATCTGAAGAGGATCACTGTGTTTTTTGCTCTGTGGTGTATTTAGGGAGTGACCTACCCGGCCTGTCATGGCATCTGGAGTAAGTGGGCTCCTCCACTGGAAAGGAGTCGTCTGGCCACCATCTCTTTCTGTGGTAAATGCTTATTTTTCATGCAAACTGCCTTTTGTCAGCAGAGATAAGCCTGGTTTCTTTTTAGGTAATATGTCGAGCTTATCTGACCCATTTCTCTCTCTATTCAGGTTCTTATGCTGGTGCTGTGATCGCGATGCCTCTGGCCGGGATCCTGGTTCAGTATTCCGGCTGGTCCTCAGTCTTCTATGTTTATGGTGAGACTGAATGCATGCAGGATATTTACAGATGGACTCTTTTTACTGGATGAGAAATAATGACATACATGTGGAAATCTCTTAATATGTTCAGCTGCAATGTTCTGAAGCAGGAGTTTGACTTGCAGTGAGTCCAGTGAAAGTCAAATGGATTCATCCGGGGAGACTATATTGATTTTCTCCCTCCAATGTTTTGGTGTGTCAATAAATTCTCCACCCATCTTTCTCTTTGGACTGGATACAGTTAGCTCTCCTGTCTGGGTTTTATTCTCTCAGGCATTTCGGAAAGATCAGGCTGCCAAACACTGTGTGTGTATTTATTGCTGTGGTCCAAATTAGCTGCAGCAGTTCATTTTGTAATTAAGTTCTGATTCAAACTCTGTCTGTGATGTGCAGGATGCTTTGGCATCTTCTGGTACATGTTCTGGATCTTAGTGTCTTATGAGAGCCCTGCTGAACATCCGTCCATCAGTGATGAGGAACGCTGCTACATAGAGGAGAGCATTGGAGAGAGTGCCAAGTTAATGGGCCCTGCTGAGGTGAGGAGATACCCTCCATTAAAACAAAATATCACTTATATCACCCGGTATGCTTTGTTTTGTTTTTTAATTAACATGTGTTAAAGGGTGCCTTTATCTTTTGTCACATATACATATTTGGCTTTAATTATAAGATTTAATGAAGACCGGTGATTGTCTCTTTTAGAAATTCAAGACCCCCTGGAGAAAGTTCTTCACCTCTATGCCTGTCTATGCAATCATCGTAGCCAACTTCTGCAGGAGCTGGACATTTTACCTGCTGCTCATCAGCCAGCCTGCATACTTTGAGGAAGTGTTTGGGTTTGAGATCAGCAAGGTCAGCAAATTATATGAACAAAATGCATAAAATGTGTGATAAATAAGTCATACATCTGCATCCCTATGGAAAAAAACACACACATACAGTAGATAGGTGTGGTTCACAGAGGTTTTAGAGCCAAACACGTGACAATTGGAATGATTCAATAGTAAAATCAATGACAGTGAAACTGGTGGCCTGATGTTTTAATGAACTGATAACAGTTTAAATAACAAGGATGCATACGTTTGCAAAGAACGTACTGTGATTATTGTTGTGTTTAGTGAAGGTTACCAGTCAGGAGAATAATTTTACCTAACGTGACATTTAAAAAAGATCTAATGATGGGAAGCCAACATTTAGTAACATCACAGTCCGACATTTTGCATTATATTTTGGGACAAGTCATGAAACACATCTTGTAACACATGCTACATGTTATTTTTCCCTGTAGACATCCACTCACTGTTTGAAAACTCCAATTTGCACTCTACATATTACACTATAAATCCACAGTAAATCTCAACTCATTGTTGTCCTTGTCTCTAGTTGAATGTTTGTTTATATTAGGTCTATGTTTAAGTGTGCTTGGGTTTACGTTGAAATTGTACGTCGTGAGCAAAGACAAACCAAAGCCAAATTTCTTGTATGTGTTCACATACTTGACCAATAAAGCTGATTCTGATTCTGATGTTGTTTTCTGTATGTGGTTGTAGGTTGGTGTACTATCTGCTCTGCCCCATTTGGTAATGACCATTATTGTGCCCATCGGCGGCCAACTGGCTGACTACCTACGCAGCAGGAACATCCTGTCAACTACCACTGTCAGGAAAATCATGAACTGTGGAGGTGAGAAGTCTGAACTGAGGATGAAATCTCATTTTCACACCTCTCTCTGCACAAATACAGGGTGTTGGATCTATACTGTTGTTTTTTTGTTTGGTGCAGAAGGGTTTATAAGACAAATGAGGTTATGGTTTTATAGTTTCCAAGTTTAGATGAATAAATATGAGGAGATATAATGATTTTTTTCAGTACATTGATTGTGACTGTGCATGGATTTCATATCTGTCACTTACGTAATTGAGTACAGACCATGAATCATCCCTAATTCAATTGGCACCATGATGGCCAACAGCCCGTGGGGCTTTTGTGTTTCTGTGTGTGTCTGACCGGCTGTCTGTCTCTGTTAGGATTTGGCATGGAGGCCACATTACTGCTGGTGGTGGGATATTCCCACAGCAAAGGAGTGGCGATCTCCTTCCTGGTTCTGGCCGTGGGCTTCAGTGGATTTGCTATATCAGGTTGGTAGAAGCAAAAAACACACAGGTCAAACTGTATATAATTTACTTCTTATTTATTAGTTATTGGCAATGATGAAATGTTTGAATGCTTTTGTGATATTAATTGGTATATATGCATATGGTTTTTCATTTTGTTGTCAGTAATGTCTGAAAGGCTTGCCTGTTTTTGGGTGGACCCTAGGAACAATAGTTTTTACCACCCTAATAACTAATTCATTCATAAGTAAATTAATAATAATGGGGTGCTGTTTTGTTTCATTTCTTACAAAGGAAGTTCAAGTAGACCTGGAAAGACCGACCTTACCATAACATTACCATAAAGGAGGATGAACAGAAAAACAGATTAACTTTCATAAGTGTAACAGTTTTCTCCAGGAATGATGCAAATTATATTTATGTCCCAGTTACTTCCTGTACAAATGTGCTAATCGGGGGAATTATTTTAATAGCTTTTCTCTTACATTATCACTTGAAGTATGTGTTCACAAAGGCAGACAATAGTGCAGTTTACTCCTTAATGTGATACTCCATTCTATGTTTCTGGTGTTTTGATCCAAGTTGTGTTAAAAGAAAATTACCACTGGGTCTTGATGACAAGCCCAAAGTGTTTTGCATCTCCTGCTATGGTACAGACTAGGCTACTGCTTACTTGCATTTCCTGTTATAATTTAAGATTACAACATTTGATAGTGTTTTCTTTGGCATTTCGCTTGTGCATTAAACAGTGTGGACTGTATATTCATATTTGCACCCAATAATCTATTTTTTCACAACACATATGGAACAACTTGCCATAGTAGTTGAAGCACAGGTAATGATCAGCCACATGCAAAAAAACCGGAGCCTGAAAATGAAATGCAATACTTTTGTCATTTTCACATGTCAAAATGTCCTCTATTTTTCTCATCATGCATGTAGAAGTAGGAAAATCATGCCAGTAACAGAGATCAGAGGGGATGTAATGTCTGTATCCTGAATTCAGAGGGACAGATTGGATCTTTTAGCTCGATCCATTCAACAGATAACCACACGATGGGACTTGGATTCTGTTAATGATGCACATAGTTCACATCTTTTCTATCAGGGGTCGGAGACTGTGGGCAAAATCAGTTTCTTTCTTATTGTTCCTGAGCTTTCTCCTGGAGTGTTTAATAATTCAGCGCTCACTGTCTCGGGGGGTTTGCCAGCAGGCAGTGTGCAGCAGCAAGTGAGGACACTTACTCATTCATCCAGTTGGAGTGGGGGAGGAGGAGAGTGTGTGGAGACTTACTGCCTATTTCTGCAACAAGATGGTCACCATTTGGGCTGCTTTTATCTACAACTGTGTCCTGAATCTGTTGCTGCTGTTACTTAATACATCCAATGAATGAATGTCTTTCTATTTATAATTCAACTCTAAAAGTCTGGCCCTGCCATCATTTGCAATAGTAACATTTCTCAGCTGTTTTTATTATTATTATTATTATTTTTTTTTTTGCTTTGACAGGCTTCAATGTCAATCACCTGGATATTGCTCCACGCTACGCCAGTATCCTTATGGGCATATCCAATGGAGTGGGTACTCTGTCTGGAATGGTGTGTCCGCTCATTGTTGGTGCCATGACGAAAAACAAGGTAAATATATTAAAGATAGAATAGATGAGCAGTGAGCATCATTTCATTCATGTCAAATAGGTCTTAAAGGAAACATAATGGACCTTGATCAATAAACAGATGATATGTTTCATTTTCAAAACATCTGTCCTCTATTATATGATCTCAGTTTTAGGAATTCTGCCATGTTTTTTTCTTAACATCATGTCATGACTTTTCATTTCCTTTATGTTTAGCCACACATACAGGTCTGATATCTTTGCAAATATAGGCGTTAATGATAGTCACTACTGTTTAAAGTACAGTTCTAGAGGATTTAATATGTAACACTTTATTTATAGAGCACATATTGCATCAACTTTCCATCATAAGACTATTCTGTCTCCTACAAATTCACTGTTTCTCATAAAGATGGAATAATTTCAAACATTCCTCTTTTTACTTCTTACACATCACCTTTGACCAGTTGCAATGACTACTGAGTTCCAGGTACACTGTATCTGTCAATAATAATAATAAGAAGAAGAAGAAGAAGAAGAAAAAGAAGAAATGGCATTTAAAAAGCACTTTTCATCCAACAGAATCTCAAAGTGCTACAGAGAAAAGAAAGTCCTTCATTAAAAAAAATACATTTCTATATTAAAAAATAAAGTACTACATGTAGAGCAGAACATCATGGTGGGCCATGAAAAGCCTGTCTAAATAGAAATGTCTTTGGTCCCTTTTTGACCAAGTCCAACGATTGTGGAGGTGGTCCAGGAGGGAGTTCTCATAAATCTCATTGTCACATTGTAAAAATATTCCAACTTTATGGGCAACAGTGTATTTACAAAATTGGACAGAAAAAAGAAGAAAAAAACAACAAATAAGAGAGAATAGACAAAAAAAGCAAGTTAGGGTTAGGGTTTAACCCAAGTTAAAGTGACACTGAATAAAAAGACACAACAAAAAGTAATGGAATAGGTTGTGAATATAAAGACCAACACCTAATACGCAAACACACACACACACACACACACACACACAAGACACATGTGACAAACTAAGTCATAAAACTGCTGTTATGTAAAAGCTTCAACTGACTCTCACAGTACAAAGTCAAAAACAATATCCAGCTGCATGTTTATTATTTACATATTTATGAAGAACTTCCCTTCCACCTGATGCTTCTTGTTACAGATTAAAAAACACCAATGACTGATTGTTTTCTCTTCCTTCTCCAGACTCGAGAAGAATGGCAGTATGTGTTCCTGATAGCCTCCTTGGTGCATTATGGAGGCGTAGTGTTTTACGGCATCTTTGCTTCTGGTGAAAAGCAGCCCTGGGCCGACCCAGAACTGACCAGCGAGGAGAAGTGCGGCTTCATTGACGAGGACGAGCTGGCGGAAGAGACGGGCGACATCACCGAGAGCTACGGTGCTTTTGGAGGTCCAGCCAAGTCGTATGGGGCAACCACGCAGGTGAACGGCGGCTGGGCAGCGAGCTGGGAGAAAACCGAGGAGTACGTCCAAGAAGAAGCACAGGGAGGAGGATATGGGTACAGGCAGGAGGAGGGATACTCTTAGACCAAACACACACATCACTGATACATGAGTAGGCTTATTTTATTGATTGTGAATCAGTTTAGTCATGAAGAATATCAACAAACGAGAAAAAGAACAACTACAATCCATTGTTGTATTATTTGCACAAATTCTAAAAAAAAAAAAAATCTAAAAAATTATCAACGTAAAGATATATAAAAATTATTAAAAGATTAAATTCATGAAGGTGTCACACATATCGAATTGGCAGTCTGTAAATGTATTATTATGCATATGGATAATAGGTATACTTATTTGGAGTGCAATTGTGTGTAAATGTGAACATTTCCATGTCATCAGCCAAGGCTTCTTGATGGCTCTGAAGCCTGTAGGATTACATAGATACAGCCCATCAGAACCAACCCCTTATTTATCAAATTATATGGTTCTTGTTACAGTACAACATCGTACAAACCAGCCATTACAGTGTATAAATATGTCACTGCACAGCATTGTAAGCAGAAACTAGACACTCTATTGATATAGATTGTACTGTATCTCCCCTGAATGCACTCAGAGTAGTGTGTAAATGCACAACATGATGTTTTCTTTTTTTCTTTGTTCATTTATTTATTATTTTTATGTTATCACAGGCTTTTGTGTGATCAAATCTTTAAGTCCTTAATGTTATAAGTGGCCTGGCGTAGAGGTTTGGCGAGTGGCATATTGACTTTTGATGCGCTGTGATCATTTAGTTGCGTTGCATACCTGGTAAAAAGTCTTTCCGATGTTCGCTACGTATGATCTGTTTCATACCACCTCTGCAGCTGAAAGTGGGACTCTTGCATTTGCAGCCCATCCCACAGCGTAGTGCAGGAGTAAAGCCATTCTCACCGTTATTATTTTACATTACTGTCAAGCCACTAAAAATCTAGCTGTACCAATGCATTGTCAAAAGATGTGTCTTACATGAAACAAAAATAAGAAATAACTAGAGATTCTCAGTAAATATGTATGAGAATTTAGAGATTAAACTTAGATAGAAACTCAGTCATATACCACCTTAAGAGGGGTTTGTGCAATGCAAAAACTATGGGAAAGTAAAAATTAACCTGATCAGTATCAGAGTCTTTATGATATTATAGCAGAAAATATGAAAGATAGAGAATATTTTAAAAAGTACATAATAGACGTTTATGGGATGAATAAATTTGAATGTACATGGTAAAACTGTACAGGTTGACAGATGTAAAATATCAAACATGGAGGATGATGAAGTGAACATTCCCTAGTAAGTATTTGAAAGTTTACATATGTCTAGACTTTGCATTCACCAAAACAGGAGATTTCTATTTACAGTTCAAGAGAAGCTACGGAAGAATGGGCAATCACAAGTTTGTGCAAAGTGGACAAACTGCTATTTTTTGGTCTGTTAATGTGTAAAGTGAAGCTCTGCCTTTACTTAACGGAGTCTGGTGACAGAAAGTGTGCATGGCTCCTAAAATCAAATACAAGTAAACACACTGCATCCCCCGAATCAGTTATGTCCTCATTCTGCACTTACTATGACAAGGTCTGAAGGGGGCCAAGTTTGTTTAATTTGTCACTTGTCTGTGGAGACTTTAATTCAGCACTTCACAATATAGATGTGTGTGGATGTGTATTTATGCATGGATCAAAGTGAACTATGTGTCTTTTTTATGTTTTTCTTTTAACATTTATTTCAGATTTCTTCGTCTTTGTCTCAGAAACTGTTACTTATGCTTCAATTTCTTTGCACAATTAACCAAAGGTGTAGAGCAGAATTGGTTTTTAGCAGAAAGTCAAACTATGTGAGTTTCCAGTGTGGACTCGCTGTACGCAGGTGGCACCAAACATTACTCAGTGTACAAAGCAATAAATCCATAGTAACAGTTCTGGTCAAATGTCAACATCATGAACAAGTCGTTATGTAACTGTTTTTTATGCATTTGTTAAAAAGTCGTGTTTTTTGTGATAAACAAATGTAGAAAATAAACACTTGTAAAGAAAAAAACTAGAAATATATGTAAAAAAAAAATAGTAATAGAGTCCAACGCAAACGTCTTTGACATAAAAATGCGAAGAGTTTGTAACCGGGCTGCTCACCAGATGAGAATGATAAAACGAGCTCCGTGTGAGAAGCGGACGCTCTTCTCCATGTCTCTGTTTTTGTTTTGGTGTGGTCCTCTAGGACTGTGTGCTGTTGTTCCCCACCCCTCATGCACCACCCACCTCTCCCTGCCCTCTCACTCCTTTTCTTTTTTTTTTTTTTTTTTTTTTAATGTTTCTCTGAATGTTGTCCATTCTGTGGCTGGACCCCTCTTCTTCACTTCACCTCCTCCTCCTTCCTCTCTTCCTGTGCATCTTGAGTTAATTGTCACAAAATTCATTAACCTTAAGGATGATCCTGTAACAGACATTTTCAAAAATGACAAATGTGCAACCTGAAGTAGTTAAAAGTTTCCTGTTTTTGTGCCTCTGAAGTTACAGTGTGATTCTATGGCTTCTGTTGCTGTGTAAATTGAGAGGTTTGTTGATGTCAAACGAAATACTCTATATCCCTTTTTTATATAAAAAAAGAAAACAAATCTCTGTGTGTCCGGAGTATTTTTTCTGACATAAAGACAGCATTAATGAACACATATTTCTAGATACATCTGCCTCTTTATGTGATTACCAAAGCATGCACTGAATTAAATAATGAAATATGACGAGTTTAGAGTTTCAATGATATGACTGAGCAATCAAGCAAGATCTGAAATTGAAAAAAATCTGCGTATAATGCCGTTATGTTTTTCAGCAGTTTTAGCCATTCACAAGGCCATAGGAAGTGCACAGTTAATGGCTGCCTTCCTTCTCTGTTGGTAAAATCAATAAGGTCAGTTTCCAGTATTCAGCAGGACCTATTGACTGTTCTAACCTCTTAATGGAGATGAGAGGGAGGAGAAGCACTTATTGAACTATTTGAAGGTGTAATTTTGATTTAGGAGTCGACCCTTGCATTGCCTAAAGGTTTGGCAGCCAATCCTCAGATGAGACAAGATGTGAGAGGAAAATAAAACAATACACCCATGTAGAGGTAAAATATACTTTTATTTAAAGGTTCACTGTGAAAAATATGCAAACAAATTCACATCTATTAGTTCTTGTTTTTGGTTTTTTTGCATTTTTTTTTAAATTTCCAATGCATGAATGAAACTGAAGATACCTTTAAAATAAGCACATACCTTGGTTCATCAAAAATCCTAATCACCTCCTCTACAGTGAGCAATGGTTACTACTGTTATTAGAAAAAGAATTTGGCAATTGTCACGCACAACACACTATCACAAACATAAATGCATAAACTCTGTAACAGTTTTAAAATCTATTTCACTAATCTAACTCTTCACCAGAGATGGCTGGCAAAATAATTTTTTGGTGGGCACACTGTGCAAGTCAGTTTTCAGTTGCACTATAACCACGTATCACCACTAGGATACGCCAAAGCACAAGCACCACTTATTAAAAATATTTATTTAAATTTTTAAAAATAAAAGTTAGCCTATGGGCTAAATGACAATGTTGTTACAACTCCTGCCAGGATTCAAACCCCGGTATCCTACATCCAAGTCAGTAGTATTGCCTGCTCAGCTATCAGTTGGCGTATCTATTAAAGCAGTGGTTCTCTACCTTTTTTTGAACAAACGCCCCCTTATGTCATCATGAGCCTCCTGCCGCCTTATAGAGCTCCGTAGGTATCCTCCTTGTCGCACCCCGACATCTACCCCCCCCTCCAAAACAAGTTGTTAAGCGAGGTGGATTTTGAGGAGCGGTGCAGTAAGTAAGTAATGTGACGGACCTCAGTGACCTGAAACCGGGGTGGGTGGGCTGGAGGGTGCAGGAGACATACATTCATCACTGAGAAAACATGCTGGTAGAAGGGAAGCGACAGCACAAGCAGCGCTGGAAACAAAGTTTCTTCTGACATGTATACTTATACATTGTGACAAATAACACTGACTAACGCCCCCCATTTGTGTCTCAGTGCCCCCCTGTCAGCTTTCTTTTTCCAAACGCCCCTCAACATTGACCTAATGCCCCCTGGGGGGTTGTACCACCCCCGTTGAGAAACACTATATTAAAGTATAGTGGATGTACATCATTTTGTCTTGGTCACTTTAAAAGTAGCTCAAAAGCCAAAAAAGTGTGGGCACCCCTGGTTTAGACTATCTTGTGACATTGCATTTCTGACAAAGGTCTGGGTTCTTTTCGGGATGTGACGTTTTCTCTGGTGGGTGGTGCTTGGGTGCAGATTTTTGAGCCCCAAACAGGAAACACATCACTAAAGTGCTCACTAAATAATGAAAAATATTTTTAAACTTCACTTTGCAGATTATACTCAGTACTCATGAGCTGTATCATGTATAACTTATTTATTTAAATATTCATGTTTCTATAACATTGTCTTATGTGATTCCGATCTCTTCTTCTTCATGTGAGACAGGTAGGGCGGTGCCATAGCGCCCTCTATTGAAAAATCACCACTGAACTTCATTAAGAAAATCATGATCTACCATGTTACTGCTTGAAAACGTTCTCAAGTAGTAGAAGTATACTACTATATAAGATAGAACATACACCCTCAAAATACTCAGGGAGAGGCAGATGGGTGACACACTGCTCTGTGAACTCAACCACAGGGTGAACTCCACTCCTTCAAAGCGTATGCCATTATGTGATGTTTGGATGATGAACATGGAGAACACTGTCAGTACCTGAGCCCAAATTCTGCCTTAGGTGTTCGACTGGATTTAGACCTGGTCACTGTGAAGGACATAGCAGCATATCAGGGACTGACACTAGGGAGTCACATGTGGATCGGCCTGACATGGTATAGGTCGATATTTGCTGATTTTGGCCAGTATCAGTATTGGTGTGCAAGTCACCTTGTAATTTATGGCAGTGGCTGATACTTGTTAGTCTGTTATTTTGAAGTATTTTTCCCCATTAATGTGTATGTTTGAATCTGTTTTCATTTAAAGACAATGTGATGAAACTGTAACTATTTTATCTTATTTATTACCAAGTTTTCTCTGTTAAGGTGGGATGAATAAGTACTAACAGAAACAGACAATAACATTAGTATTGGCTTCGGCTGTCAGCTAAAATGGCATTTTTAGATATCAGTATTGGTCATTTTGTGATTGGTGCATCCGTAAATCACATCATTTTTGACGTCATTAAATTGTGGCTCCTCATGCCTTATGCATGTGGGCACTGACTCTCTGGAAGAGACCACTCCCTTTGTCAGTTAGGGGTCAAAAACACCAGTCTTAAACCTTTTTTACTAACTGTGTGATGTAGCAACATGACCCCTGTGATATTTTCATAATTCAGATAGAAGATATAAGATTAATAAAGGTATATAAAGGTAAAAATAGGGTTGTAAAGGAAGACAAATCTAATACAGTTTGATTAGAAAACACTGCAATCTATAAATGTAGAAAAAACCCACTGCAGAGAAAGAGTGCAAATTATAAGACTACAATTCATAACAACAACAATGATACTCATGAGATATATTTATACACATATAACAGTTTGTCAAACTTTGTATTTTACATAGTTTCTGCATTGACCTATGCTTTACCTCTATCCTTTCTTGTAAATAATTTACCTTTGAGCTCCATTTAATGTATTTTAGGATTCTCACACTGTGTCCTGCAGCGCTGGTAAAATAAAATTCAATCCACATTCTCTTTCCTACCAGCATTGACGTCAAACAACTCGGCAGAAGCTTTGAAAAGCCCAAGGTGACACAGAGATCAGCGCTTGATTGATGCACAACTTCTGGATCAGATGATATTAAAAACATGCTCTGTGTGTGTGTTATTTTGACTCCTGTCTCGGTTCAGCTCATTGCTTTTGTTAATTTGACAGGCTCAATAAACGTGTCACCAGCCGCCCTAAATGCTATTTTCTCACAGTCAACCAGCCATGACCATCAACCTGTCCCAGTGAAACTGAGGGAGATGACCCATAACCCTTGTAGCAATCAATCCGCTTATTACACAGAAGTTACCGCTGCTTTTCCCCACTGAGCTCCACCTAGATCATCATAAAAAAAAAAAAAAAAAAAAAAAAAAAAAGCAGCAGTCCATATGTGGTGTCAGTGTGCTGATGCACATCCATGCGTGGAAAGACGTCATCCAGGAGCTCTTTAAATGTCGCCTGAGATTAATGTTTTCATTTGCATCACATGTATGTAAATATAGCATGTGGGTGTGTGTGTCTGACTGCGTGGATGCTGAATTAAGAGAGTATGTGCACATATGTTCACCATCTTAGATGGGCGGATCAGATGTAGGTTGGGGGGCAGGTGCTATTAGAGCCTGAGGGGTGAGCAGAGGGGGAAGGGGGTGGGGTGAGAGGAGTGGAAGTGGATGGCAAAATCACTCTTTAATGACTCGGGGGCTGTGCTCGTGTTATGCTCGGGCCCATGAGATTCTATGTGGCTCATAAATAAGCTCCTGATTTGCACACTGAGCCTCCAGTTCCACCAAACAGCACATGTTATTGATGAGAGGGTGAGAACGGATTTGAGCCAAACTACTTTACTTTAGATAACCTCAGGAAGTTTGATTTATGGAAAATGAATTAAAGATAAGACTTGCTAATATGGTATGTTTTGTTTGATATTAAAGCATCACAAAGATTTACAGCTGTACTGCCCAAACCTCATGAATTATTCAGAATTTTCTCAATTTGTATTTGATGAGGGGCATTTCGGTGTTTCTTTGCAAAATGTTTGTAACTTCATGCAGCTTCTCCTCCCTGTAGTCACATACAGCCACACGTGAGCTGTCCATGGTGCTCAATGAAAGATCACTGCGTAACGCAACCACGGGTGTGTCCACGGAGGTAGGAGCGATACAAAGATCTGCATAATGTAGATGAAACATAGCTGGGTATGATGCCATCCGATACATTAAACAATCCTATTCTATACATTACACTTCTATACAAATGTTGGGCAACGACTCCCCCTCCACAACAGATTCAGTATCTGCTCCCATTGGCTTGGAATGAACTGAAGGATCCTCCTCCTGCACCAGTCTGAAGCATGATTGGTTGCACATGCCAGCCTTCAGCATGATCACCACAGCTGGTATATATTTAGCTGGCCTCCCTACATCTCCACCTCCACCTCCTCCCCTCCTCATGTGCAGCGTCCCACCACCTTGTCAGGAAGTGCGTCATAATAGTCAAGGGGGAGCCTCTGGGGCGAGGCACTCTAATTTGAGGAAGTCAGAAGGCCTTCTTCAAGATAACACACAGGCACACACAGGGACAAAGTAGATAAGATAAGATAAGATTTTTCATCAGATAAAACAGCTACATTGAAGTCTGTGTGTGTGTGTGTGTGTGTGTGTGTCTGTGCGTGTGTGTGTGTGTGTGTGTGTGTGTGTGTGTGTGTGCCAACAGTTCCTTATTCAGACTTGCCTCTTAACGCCCTATCACCAGATGGGAGCTAGTCGTGGGTGTGTGTCTGGTTAGGAGGGGGGTATTTTCCAAAACCCAAGCATCGGGCCTCCTTTTGTCCTCTTGTCTGTCACTGATGGCTTCACAGTGGGGTGACACACACACTCCAAATCTCATTAAAAAGTGAGAGATGGGGGAGGGCTTTCATGTCTAATGTAACAAGGGGGGAAGCATATAATAGAGTCCAAGTTACTATAAGCAATATTGTGTAACTGTGTATTTAAATGTGTTGTGATTATTAACTAAGTTCTTAGTTCTTTCTTGACATTATTATTATTATTATTGTTGTTGTTGTTGTTGAGGTAAACCACACACATACAGACACACTTTTCTTTTGATGCCTTATTGATTTTGTTCTGTTGGCAATACCTGTCCATCTGATTTCATTAGTAACAGTGATGTGACACATCTGATAGAGAGGTCTCAAAGCTGAGACACAATACAAGGACAACACTATCACCGTCTGCCCTTTTGTTCTGCATTCAGAGCCTGCTCAGTACACTCTCTTCATTCCAAGTGTTGATCATGATAATTGCATTTTCTACAACTATCACTTAATAAATAATGACAATCCTCCCAAACCATGTGTTAAATAACCTTAACCTCAAAAGCAGTCCTTTTATAATCTCATGTTCGACCATTTGCTGTAATTGCCAGTATGAATGGCACAACAGCCAGCCCTCTTTTCCACCCTGCAATTTACCCATTAGAGATAGAAATTGCTTTGCAATTGCAGGCAATTGCTCCCTATCTACAGCAGTAACCACATGCTTGCTCCTCAATTTGACAAAATTGCTGAATCTAAGCAGTTGTTCATTTCCCTCTTCAATACTGTCTTATTGCAGCCGGTCTAATGAGAACTGAGCAGTACACATTTGCATTTATTTAATAGATTTTGTTTTGTGTCATTGCGGTGATAAAATATTGATGTGCTGTGCCTTTAAGGGCTGAGCCTGTGAGAGCAGACACCTTGGGATGAGTGTGTGGGAGAAAAAAAGAGCAGACAATAAACAAATACTGTATGTTAAAAAAACACAGGAGACAGCGTCTCTGACCTTTGCTTTGAAAAAATTGTGGAAAATATGCACAGTTTGATATTTTACACACAGCTGAAGCTACAACTCCCATCAGGTTTATATTCTGAACTATTTATGAGCTTTTTATTATTTCAGATTGAAATTTTACTGCAACACGAGTGACAACTGACAGCAAATGAAAAACGTGTTTTCTTGTAAAGCACTCAACGGCCAAATAAAAGTGGAATCTATTTCTGTTTCTACAATATTTACCTTGTGCATTTAAAACCTCATGTAACCATTATCATATATTTCAGTTTTTTGGTTATTCTGGTAAATCTTCCAAAGACAATAAGGACACAACTATAATGTCACCACTTTTTATGACTTAAACTGTTTTACACTAAACATTAACACAGTGCACAGTGTTATTTAATGCCAGGAACTGCAGCTGTGTTGAATTCTGAAGCCTCCATGAAGGTTTGAGCACCAAATTGACACTGTATCAGTCAGATGTCTTGATAATGTTTGTGACAGACTAAAGTAAGCTGAGTGAAGGGTGCTGAAAAGACTCAGATGAAAAGGAGAAGATAATGTCATGATCTTTCTTTCATCATATCAGCTGCCTTTGTTATGTGCTCCCCTCTTCTCGCTCTCTCCCTCCCTCGTGCTCTTCCTCATTCTGTCACTGCTGCATGGTGACTCAGACACTGCAGAGATGCTACATCTGAATGATATATCGGATGAGTCACACACGGATCGGACACTGTCCATTTTTCAAAAACTTTTCATGCACGTTCAAGAACACACACACGCAGGCACACACACAAACCTACACACACACACACACACACACACTTATACATACATTCGAGCATGCTTTGGTTCTGCACTTTAAAGCATGAGCTGCCCTGACAGACATATCACACAGTTTATTTTTAGGATCTCCTCTGCACCTACCCTCCTGACAAAACAAACAAGCTGATTTTAATGGTGTTCCCTTCACACTGCCTTGACCACTGCTGCACAAGAAATGTTTACAGTTGCGGTAAATCTGTCAATCCTCTGCTCCACAGAGGGGCATGTTCATTCTCCTGCTCTTTCTGTCTGTCAGTCTTTCTCTCTCTGCTCAGAGTCAGCAGCTCTACTTGGCATTTAAGTCTTTAAATCACTCCTTACAACACAGTCGCACCAAAAACCCTAATCTCTGCCCCCATGCCCATGTGCAAATGTAAAACAAGTCTCTCTTTTATTTAATACATGGTTTACCGCCCAAATCTGAAGGTTGACGTTTTACTTTCATTGTCGACTCATTTTGATGACGCTTATGAAAAAATAATGACAGATGTTGTATAATTAAGACACACGTCTTTATTTGAAGGGAATTATCTTGGCAGACCTTTTGGAGCTGAGTGATGTCACTGTGACGACCAGACATCCCAGTGACGTTCATGTTACGTCCATTTGTGACTGAAGGTGTTAAGTGAAGGAAATAACAACACACACTGAATATTTATGTGCCAATAAAAAAAAGTAACCCTGACTATACAATTATTCTCTTAATTCTTTCTTCTCTCTGGTACATGCAGTGATATTTATCTGTGCTTTTCTGTATTTGGATGCATGTGTTGCTGAAATATTTGTGCAGTTTGTGTGCATGTTCTATTGATTAATGTGTGTCTACATGTGTCCTTGCCTATTTTTCTTTTTTCTACATCTTTTGTCCATGTTTCTAAAACTGAGATGAGTTGCTATGGTGACTGGGATGCTTCTGTAAAAAGGAAGTGGCAGAAAAAGAGAAATGTGGTTGTCAGGAGACACTCTAGGACCATGGGGTTGAGGTTGAGAGACTGAGATGTGGTGCATCTGTGTGAGTGTGCTTTTCTGCACAATTCAGTAAAAAAAAAAAAAAAAAAAAAAAAAAAAAAAAAAAAAAACTGTTTTTTTTTGGTCCGCTATATTACAAAAAGACTCTAAAGATAATGAAACAGAAATAAAGACTGGCTTTGAGCTTTGTGTCTTTGCAAATTTGTCAAATAAAACTGTAAACTAATATTATGTCAATTAAAGCTTCATAAACTCTTTGTTCCTCATCACACAGCCACTGAGGGTATGATCCTTCATGTGTTGACAGGGGTTAAGCGACTGGCCACTGATAATACAGCTGTTTCAGGCACTCCATCACTTGATAATTTCATTACACTGGTACTCCACTGCTTCCACTCGCTCCCAGTAATCTTGTTAAAATCGCAGTGATTGGAATCACAGTGACAGAGAGACGAATGACGGTGAGACTCTCCCTCTCTCAGCCCAGTCCTCCTCTCGTCTGACTGAAGGTTTTCATGTGCATTAGTCTTTTGTTTGGTAACCATGGAGCTGCGATGGCACACACAGGTACCAACATGTACTTTTGATTGCAGATTTTTCCTTTTGATTTCCATTAAATGTCTCTCTATTTGCTATTTTCTCTTTATGCAAAACACGTGATTCAATAATGTGGTGTTTTAGTTCCTTTTTTTTTTCCTTCAGGTTGATTCATAAAATACTACACAATGGTTACACCCCACTCCATTATAAGTAAAGATGGCTCCCCCTTTTCCGTTTTTATCAGGAATCAAGTTTGTGAAGAAGTAGCTATGCTGCCCTCTGGTGGCCATATCTGAAAACATCACATTAGAAATATTTCTGTTTTTATCAGGATAAAAGAGATTGATTTGCTTGTAAAAAGTACAGAAATAAGACACCCTTAATAAAAGGGTTTTGAGATCCCAGCTGTGGATGTGGAGATGGAGTACAGTAATTCTGGGGTTCTGACTCCTGATTGGCTCCATGTTCACATGTTCGACGTGACAGGTAGTTTAATTAAAGTAAAGGTCTGCCCTGCAGCTGATGACCCCCTGTCCTGCCAGCCTGAGCTGAAGTAACCAGCGCCCATTTGTCATGTGTAAAACCCGCCGACATGTTATTTATTAGTCATTTATATGAATGCCTTCGAGCCACACACCCACTGACAAGCACTGAGACGGATTTAATACTCTGTCTGGATAATCAGTGATACTATAATTAAGGCAAATATATAATTTAAATCCTTTTTAATTCCCTTTACTGAATAAAATTATATCAGTAGGTACTTCCTCTTAAAGGTAGCACCTTTTTATTATATAAGAACAAACAGGTGTCACCCTATTTATGTTGCATTTAGATTTGGATAAAATCCAAAGCATTTTATTGAAGCTAAATTCTTTGTGAACTTTCAGTATTGTTAAATGTACAAGTAGAAAGCTGATTTTTTCTTTCAAATTATAAAAATTGGATGAGAGAGAAAAGAAAAAAACTACATTTACACATAAATAGCCGTATGTACTGTATATCAATTCAGTATTAATTTTTCTTTGTACTGTATGTTATTCACACCTACAGTTCACCTATATAGTGATTTAGACATATACATTTATTTCTACATAACTGTTTTTTCTGCTCTTTATTTACTCGATCGACTGCTTATTTAGTAGAACTTGTGTACACTGTTCCCTGACGTGAATACAAGCAGTGTTAGAAAAATATAATATGTGAAATGAAAAATGGTCATGTAACCTCACATCAAAACATGAGGTTGTGCAAAATTCAACGCGTGCTGTGAGGACATGAACCCCTGAGAGATATTTTACACATACACACATATGACTAAAAGCAGCATAAAAAACATGAGAGCAGCTCATTCCACCTCAAAATGAGATCGGCTCTAGTCTGACAGAATGATAAAACACTTGTGAGTCCCTAATAAGTGTGTCCCCATCTGACGGGCCTCCGGTCGCTTTGACCCTGGGGACCAATTTGAGTGGTACACAGCACATGGTGCCCTGCGCTGAATTATCGATCCCCCGCCATTGCAGAGGGGATAAGGAGGAGGCAGATTAAGGTTTAGTTGTCTTGGCAACCTGTGATGCCATCTGTCATGTGTGTGCTGAACCAAATCATGTAGCTCAGACATAGATTTAATTCAATCACTTTCTCAACGCCAGACCTCCTGCTAAACTGGAAGGCATGTCAGCATGTATTTAACAATCACAACTGTGGATAAATGAACTGTTTAGCAAAAAATAGGCCTAAAACCACCATACAGAAACTGTTTTTTAGTCCTGAAGTTAGACCATGTGAAGAGGAAATAAATGAACCTGTGCGTCTGTTTTGTCTGGTTCTCTTTTACAATGCAGCGGGAGTATTTATTAACTCTGCGGGTGCTTCTGACTCATTGTTAAATGTGTTTAACAGGTCTTTAAACCATCGTCAGTATGTCTGCTATACCATACCTGCTCAAAGGCACTCTGCATTATCAGAAACAGGAGGCAGTTTACACTCACTCTATTAAAACTTCCTTAAACTAACACACAAAAACCCAAAGATATGTGATTATAAATGTTTTGGTAAAATCTAATCACATTTGGATGAAGCATTAAGGACAACCCCCCTACAGGTCCCCCCAACCCCCCAAAATAAGACTCATCAACATTCACAGAAGCGTAAGTCAGATGAATACTAAACAGTGCAAATGAGCAGGAGGGCAGCAAGGAGGTGTGTTCAGGGAGGAAGGGGGAGTGTCTGATGGAGCAGTGACTCGTCCCATGGGAGTGGGCTGCAAATGAATCAGCAGCCGCACCTGGGACTACACACACACACACACACACACACACACACACCTGATTGATTGAAGCTCTAAAGATCCCTTCTAGTGTTATTAAAAAAGAAAATGAAATTCACATATATATATATATATATATATATATATATATATATATATATATATATATATATATTTTTTTTTTTTTTTTTTTTTTTTTTTTTTTTTTTTTTTAACATCAACACGTTCCTGGCAGCAGTAATTAAAATTTAACTAATATAAAATAATTGTGCCCTCAAATTAAACAATAATAAAAGACATCATCTATTGGTTTTTGAGCTGCTGTTTTAAGCACAGAGTTTGTGTTTTGGCAGAGGGAATGGTAGATTTTTAAATATATAGAGGGTGAAGTCCCACCCACTCCAGTGTGCCCTATGGAATTCAATGGGAAGTCAATGGCAAGAGATACTTAATTTTTTGACCTCCCCCTCCCCCCTTCCCCTTTGAATTGTGTCACTATTTGTATATATACAGCTGATCAACTTTTACGGCCCAAGAACGTTGCAGTTTGTTGTAAAGGCTGTAAAGAAATATCTATTTTAACCCTTTCATGCATGAATGATGAGAACCTTTGTCAATATTTTTTTCTTGAGTGATTTTATTCCTTTTTAGGCATGAAAAAACAATGCAATTGATTTTTTTTTTTTTTTAAATGAATGTTTTTTTCATGGAGTTACAAAAATGTACACTCAGCTGGACATCGTGTGTTTAACTTTCGAAGGGAAGGAACATGCATTTAAAATCCATCATCAGAAAGTAAGATAAGATAAGGTATACTTTATTGATCCCCCAAGGGGGAAATTGAAGTGTGTACAGCAGTGCAAGACAGTATGCATCAATACAGTAGAAAAATAAAGAGATAAAAATATAAACAATATAAACAATTTTGTTAAAGTGGCTAAAGTGACAAAAAACAGCAATAATAACAATCACAAAGTTATATACTGTGTGAAAATTATGATATAAAAACATTTTTGATGCAGCTAATCTGATGTTTTCTCACATTTTAACATACTCTAATACTAGTTATTACTCAGTTCATGGAGATAATATGCCAAAAAAAAAAAAAAAAAAAAAAAAACAAGATTGATTTTTAATTGATTTACACTCAAACATGTTACTGCAGATCAGGTTTAACAAGAACAGCAAAGTTACAGTAATGGTATGAATTGCAGTGTTTGGGATGATGCATAAGTGTCCACTGTGTTGGCTGATATGGAACTAAAACAACAAAACCCATGAATATACAAGAGAACAGCTGGAGAAGAATTGTCCACTGTAGTGATCACTATGCATGAAAGGGTTAATGTGACTCCACCTCTTGTCTCTTGCGATACCCCATTTCCTATTACCTTCCCATATTTCACCCTGTTCTTCCACAGTGATGATTAAAGGAGGTGGAAATCACAACAAGTCTGGTCATGTTGAAGGTATAGAAACATCCTCAGGCAGTCTGAAAAGATTATGGAGAGAGAAAGTTACAATAATGTACCCAGAACTTGGGGTGTGTAGACTCTTCATTTATGTATTTTCAGTCTGATACTTCAATAGCTTTACAATAAACTATGACTTTTCTTGAATTGTAAAATTATCTTTTTAAGTGATAAACATCATATAACTGAAACAGGATCAACAATTACACCTCTCACCAACAAAAATGAGCTTAGTTGTAAAATAAAGCCAATGTGGAAGTATCTTTAAATTGTAATACTGCTGGTGGCCACTGGGGGGGGGGGGGGGGGGGGGGGGGACGGGGGGACGGACTCTAAAACACTCCCATGAACTTATATTAGACTTCAAATAAAAATGCAAAACCAATCTATGCTTTTCCCATGACTCATTCTAGTCTCATCCCTTTTATCTGGATCCTCTAATAAGCGACCTGGTTCATTTTTAGACTTTTCCTCTATTAATTACATTTCAGGGCAAATAGAAAACCCTAACATCAGTGGAGTCAGACTTTGATTGACAGGTCGTTATGACAGCTCACTCACTTACAACTGGACATTTTTTCCTGTCAGACACCTTGACTGTGGTTAATAGGTTCCACTATAACAAGGCTATAAAATAACTTTTTTACACGGTTATTTTTTACTGAATTAGTAAGATAGCACTTAGCCCCTTGGGTTCCTATAGCCCCGCCCCTTTTGTCCAAATATGGTCACTTATGGCTCAAAAATGATTAGATGACATCACGGTTCCTCCGTCTGTCGACTCAGTATTTTGTGATAAGTTCAATGTAAGTCTAGAGGAGTTAGACCTTTTTTAATTCAGCATCTAGTGGTTGTCAACGGTATTACATCTTTTAGATACATTAGAAAAGGTTCTTTCTCCCAGGGATTCATCTAATAATTCATATAGAATATATTAATTTTACACTTTGTATTTTTTATATTATGTAACATAGCCTGATCCAATCATAAGAAAGAAAGAAAGAAAGAAAGAAAGAAAGAAAGAAAGAAAAGAAAAACTGTTACAAAGGTTTACTTCCTGTTAATTGAAAATGTCAGTCTTTTTTTTTTCATTGCTTTTTCAACAAATAATTCTTATATATGTCTTAACTTCTTGTACAAACTCCTGTTAAAAAAGCTGACATCTCCATTACCACAGTACACGGTCCTGGTGTGGTGTGATCCCTCAGCTCTAACTCGTCTAGAGTGGAGTGTAAGATGACACCCAAAAGTTGCAGGCGGTTTCAGAGGAGTTTGTTGTAGGAGTGACTGCAGCCTGTCCGTGTTGTGTACTTACATGTGTTGAACCTGAGCGGGATGAACATCTGGAAGAGATGCATGCATGTGTATATGAGGACAAGGAACTCTGTGAAGAACCCATCTGAAGTCACTGTTAGCGTCTTGTAAGTAACATATTTGTACTGGAATGTTTAGAATTGTATGTGTTACGTGCAGGAAATATACAGTGATTATGATGATGTTAATAGTTGTGGTTACATAAACAGATGAATCTACTTGAGTCATGTTCATTCTGCTTCACTTCTTTTTAATGTATAACAGACAGAATATTTTTAATGTGTCTTCTCCTGCTTTTTAATCAGTGACATTCATTTTGTTTTTTTTTTCTGCTAATATTAGGCCATAACATGTTAATGAAATATTTAATACACACTAAATATATCTAACACAACCTTCAATAAATGCTGAACAAATGGTGATTTTAGTTATAATGAGGTGAAGATAGATAGATAGATAGATAGATAGATAGATAGATAGATAGATAGAGATAGATAGATAGATAGATAGATAGATAGATAGATAGATAGATAGATAGATAGATAGATAGATAGATAGATAGATAGATAGATAGATAGATAGATAGATAGATATCACAGTAAAACCTGAGTTAGAACTTAATCAACAAACACACTCTTTTAACACAGTCATTGTTTATCTGATTCCACTCACACTAAAACAGTCACAGTATACATTTTTGTCAATCTTGACAGTGCAGCGTTCTGTTTATTTTCCCTGAGCCTGTACAGTGAGACTCCATTGTTCAGGTCGTGCTGTCACAGCGGGCGATAGACCTTTCCATCCTGTGTTGATATGAGGTTTATTTAGTCTAGAACCAGCTGAAGAAAAGCCATACGAGAGCTACGGCTGTATAGTCATATCACTATACCTATGGCTAACTATGCATCAACTGTGCAGTTGAGTCCATTCATTGCCTTTCCTCCTTCCACTAGTTTTGTGTTACTTGTGTTAAGATGTAACAATCCTGCAGCTAACACTTGAGACAGCAGATGACTGAACCAAAACCGTTGCATAAAGGTAGTGCTGCAAGCCGTGCTGTTGGACATCCACCTCAAGTTATTAATCTTGATAGTTTTTGAATAGTACATTCAAACAGTTGACACAGAGAGGGAGAGTTGAACAGACGGCGGACGTAAAAGCAGAATGGGTTAAAACTTTGTAGGTTACAGTATCAGCATACTCTGCTCGTGGCACCGGCATGTTCCTGACCAATGAGACGCTTCTATCAGTGACAAATGTTCTACTGAACCTCACATGCAACCACATCAGCAGTCCTAATTTTACACATATTTTTCAGGTAGGCTGGTGTGTAATTTTAGCTGTTTCCCCCTCCTAACAGTCAGTTAGACTGTGAAGATGTTCACTTTTATTGAGGAGACAATTAAAGGTTGTGAAATACCACTGAAGCAAATCATACTTTGGAGACATTAAAGGCTGCGCAAAGTAAATGAGGTGGAATAGAAACACAGGATACATGCATGGGCCTGTGTGTGTGTGTTCACCAATGATGTGTGATGTGTTTACAGACATAGACCCTCAGCTCTGCAGGAGTATAAAGGCTGCCAGTGTCTTAGAGCTAGGCCAGTGGCTGACCTTTGCCATCTCTTCCCACTCGAGCCGTCCTGTAGCAGAGGTGTGAATATTGCACCTGGATGTTTTGTTAGAGACAGAGGCTCTCATGCCCTGCTGGTCAACCCGTAAACCAGCCTCAAACTTGGCAGGCAGCCCCTTCCCATGTACTCCGTCTCTGTCTGCATGATGTGTTTACAAAAGACCCTTTTTCTTACATCCATTTGGAGGCGTACAGTATGTTTTCACAGTCATCTCACATACTCTGAGAATGCAGCCATACATGCCGTGTCCCACTTCCTCTGTGATCATGCTGTGAAGGATTCGTAATCAACTTTTAACAGATGCGATCCAACTTTATGACCTGCTGCCCTTGAACTTGTAATGATACTCTGCTCCCCTGATCTACGGGTGCTTCCATTCAGAAACAGTGCGGTATACAACCTACATACAGGGCGGGGAAGCAAAATTTACAATATTTTGAGGCAGGGATTGAAAGACAGTGTATGACCAATTAGTTTATTGAAAGTCATGAGAATTTATTTGCCACAAGAAAATTTCCATAATAGAAAATGTTTTTATTCTATGTGTCCTCCTTCTTTCTCAATAACTGCCTTCACACGCTTCCTGAAACTTGCGCAAGTGTTCCTCAAATATTCGGGTGACAACTTCTCCCATTCTTCTTTAATAGTATCTTTAAGAAAGTCGACATTGCTGTGTGATGTTCTATTGGTAGCATGTTCTAAAACGCCCCAAATAGCAGAATCCAGAGGGTTTAGATCTGGGCTAGAAGGCGGCCATAAACATGATTCCCAAAAATTGCTAAAGTTGGATTTGCAGAAATCTTTTCTTTTTCTAGCTGTGTGGGCTGGAGCACCATCCTGTGTCCATACATAATTTCCATCTGGGTAGTTTGCTTTAAGCCATGGCAATACCTGGTATCTGGATGGATTTGGTTGGATCCTTTAGGATTTTGGATTTGAGAGCTTTAATAAAAGCTTTGGTACGTTTTTTGTTGCTTCCTCCACTTCCAGACTTTCTCGTAATAGTTTTGCTCATAGTCATTCTCTTCTTTACATTATAAACAGTCTTTATGGACACTCCAACTATTTTTGAAATCTCCTTTGGTGTGACGATTCAGCAAATCACACACTCTTTGACGTTTGCTTTCCTGATTACTCATATGGGCAAAAGTTTCTGAAAAGGTATGGATAATAGTGTTAGGTATGATTATGACATCAATATATGTTTGGTTTCAAAACAATTGACGTAGTGCCTGCTGAGAAAAAACAACTAAATGTTCATTGTAAATTTTGCTTCCCCACCCTGTATGCATGCAAAAAGCCAGCTGTGATGCTGCCACTCAGCCTCCCAAACATCTGCTATCCAGGTGTGTTTTTACCTGATTATTCAATTCTGTATCACTAATAAAAACTCTGCTCTACAGAGAAACTTTAAAAGGCAGTCGACTGGCACAAGCAGGTCCTCTGTGTGTTTCCAACATACAAACTATATTCGTCATAAGACCCACTGACCCAGTGTATGTTGTTGTCTTAATTCCAGTTAACAGTGGGTATTACTGGCAGAGCATGTCTCTGCATGGGGCTGAGCTTTACAATGGAAACGGCTCTGGGAAAAGGACAAATGAGCCATGCAGGTACCAGGAGACTGGCTCAGGGCTGTAGCTCTATACCTTATTAAACACAGGCCTGCAGTCACTCACTTTAATCCCTTTGATTAATGACGGTAGTTGTTAGGGTACATGGAAGCGTGAGTATGAAACTTTTTTTTTTTTACACGTTTTTATACGTAGGCTGGATCCAAGTCCTCACTGCTATTACCCTCAAACTGACTGTGTGTTAATATTATTGTGCTGAGTCAAGGTGATATCTCTGTATACATTTAGGCAGCTCTTACTGTTACTTTTATATTTTATTGTCATCTATGTATTTTAACTGATTTTATATACACTCAGTGGTTTGGGAAATAACACATGCTATTCTAATGTTTTCTAATGGGTTCTAATGTCTAAAGATAGACTCAAGCATGGTCATAGTTTTAACTCCGCATTCATGGGCGCAGGTGAATTTAAAAGTTTTCAAACACCCATAAAATTTTACACAATCTCAAATATTATGACATATTTGTGGACAATCAGACAGACAGAAAAAAAAAATCTGTTTTTTATTATTTTTTTATTATTTCAGCTATAGTAAAAACAAAGCATGAGCATATGACAAAAACAGCATCATGGTTTTCACATATAAAGAATACAATTAAGGAATGGGAAAGAAGAAAATAAATAGAAAAAAAGTAAATTGACATTTATAACACAGAGATAGTATGTGTGTACTATGTTCTGTAAAATGTTTATTCTTAGTAAGAAAAAAACAACAAAACTAAATTCTTGACAGTTTCCACATTTCATGCCCTGGGTGTGTTTTATTACCTGCATGACTGAAACATCCAAATTGACCTAAGCAGAACACTGCAAATGCAGAAGGGTGCATGTGGGTTTGGAGAATGGAATGAATGGATTTGTGTATAATGTTCTATTTTAAAACCCACTCCCCTCAAAAAACAATGAAAAGAAAAGGCCTACACAAATAAAATATTAAACATGAGCATAAAAAACAGTGAACAGGGTTGACACTTGTAACTTCCATAACTCAATCGACAATAATATGATAGTAATTTTATTAAAAAGCAATAAAACAAATGAATATTTTATTGAATAAGCATAAATGTATGTTTTTAGTGTGTATTTTATGTACACTTTTACTGTGGATGTATGGTTGAAATTTCTACTGTCTTGGCCAGGACACTCTTGGAAAAAGACATTTATGGTCTCAACGAGTCTTTTTTCCTGGTTAAGTAAACTTTAATAAATAAGCGTCTGTTCTTTGTTGTAGGGGCTGTTAGGAGCTGAATCATGGACAGCGAGGTGGAAACGATGACCTCGGGTTTTGACAGTCCTCTGAGCCCGAGGCAGCTGACAGGTTTGGGGATGAACTGTCTCGGTGGCCACAGATTCAGACACTCTGGACCAGGTCTGGCCAGTCCTCAGGAGTATAACCAGTGGCTGCCGTATCGCCACGATGCCAGTCTGCTGCCCATGAAGGAGGACCTGGCCTTCTGGCTCAACACTATCATGGGTGAGACTGTTTTATTCTGCTGTTCATTTGTACTTGTTTTGAAATGTGAAACAACATGAAGAAAATAACTGTCTGAACCTCTACAGAGAGTATGTCTTTATCCCAACAAAATACATGTATGTAAAGTAAATATATAAAAGATAAACATCTGTATAACATATCTGAATATTAGAATAAGGGTGTTATTTCGAGTTGTCATTTCTTATATTCATTTACAGCAAAAAAGTATTGTCACTTCTAACTTTGAAACTGGGTCATTTAGTTTGAAGAAAAAAAGCTTCTGTTAAATTAAGCACCGGGGCATATTAACCTACTTATTATCCTAAATCCTTGAAATGCCTCGTCTAAGAAGAACTATTTGGGGATTCCAAGTAAAAGGGATGTTTCCCTCCACTTCACTGCATTGTCAAGCAAAACATAAAAGGTTTGAACATGCTAGAACCTGCAGAGAGGTGTCTGGAAAGTGACGAGTTTTTGACTGATTCTTATTTTTACTACGATAAAACAGCTCACAGGCCAATGAACACTGAAGGTTTGGAATCAGTAGGGCTGTAAAATTCACATCGGACTTGTTAGTTCCTTAGAGCTGGAACCTGATTTCCGACATGTTTTGCCACTTCTGAGCTTGTCTCAGATGAAACATTCCTGTGGCTACTTATGGTATTTTCTAAATCTACAAATCACAAAGGGGGTGAAGGTAGACAGAGCCGCCTTCCTGTTGACACTATAGCTCCCATTCCACTGGATAATGTTGTTTTGATGATGATTTAAGATTAAGGCACCCAAAAATGCACAATGATATTATGTGTATCCATGAACGGCAAATCATTTCATACAAACATACAAACTTCAGGCACCAAAGTTAGCAGCAGCATATTATATTAAACAAGTCAAAGATTAAAAAATAAATCAATCATTTGCCATTTGTGTATACCTATACGCATAGAAACGTTTGTGCGGTTGTTCAGGGAGTCAGATAAAAGATACTAGAAAAAACATATAATATATATATATATATGTGTGTGTGTGTATGTGCATAAGCGCATAAAAACCAATGAAAGTGCATAATTCATTTAGTTTTAAGTGTTAAGAATCATAATCAGAGGGTTTTAGTGGAAACACATTGCATAGGCCTATGTTATTAAAAAACACTTATTACACTTGTTGCATATTTTTAAGACTGTCTATTAATGGACAATAATTTTCATTGCATTTCAGCTCACAGCAAAACAAGTCAAGGTTATTATCGTTAACGAAAACTAACAAAATGACAAAAACTAGAATTGCAAAAAACATTTTTGTTAACTGAAGTAAATAAAAGCTATAATTAAAAGAAAAAACAGTAACTGAAACTATTGTGTGCTTACAAAACTAACTAAAACGTATAAAAAAAATTATGGCTAAAATTCCCTTCGTTTTTGAAAAATTTATTTATGTTGCTCAAGCAATTTTAGCTGGCAGCACCATACAGCACTTCACGGTCTGTCACTTCTCGTCACTTGTCGTTTAGAGTCGCCTTCTCGTCCCCACTCTACCTGGCAACATGGAGACTGAAGTTAGGAGAAAGCAGCTGAGTCCTGTCTGGGATTTCTTTGAATACGACAGCGAGGAAGAGAAAATATATGATAAAACTAAAACTAAGCATTTAGAAAAAAAATGAAAACTAATTAAACTAGCCAACCTGCTCAAAAAAACTAATTAAAACTAACTGAATTAGAGGGGAAAAAAAGTCAAAACTGAATAAAACTAAACTATACGGAAAAATCCAAAACTATTATAACCTTGAAACAAGTACCTGTGCATAGGTATGTGTGCTTTAGTGTCTGAATCCTCCTCAGATGTGGATCTCACTGCTGACAATCTGATGGAGAGGCTGGAAAATGGAGTCATCCTCTGTCAACTGGCACAGACGCTCCAGGAGAAGATGATCAACAACGGCAACAATGGCAAGGTGTTGCAACAAGACAAACTTATGCACACATGTACACACACACATGCACACACACACATGCACACACACACACACGTGCAAGTAAAGCATCATTTTGTACCAACACAGAAACTACACAGAAGCTAACGGCTGATTTAAGCCAGTTTTGTCATTGAGCTCAATAGATATCCAGTCTTTTGTTAGTCTCATAATGAAGGTGGTGATCTGACGATAATTGGAATATGGGAAATCATGTGGTTTGAAAAGAATAAGTGCTTGATCTTTTCTGTGGGAACATGTCTAAGGATGTCACAGGTAAATCCTACAGTCAACAGAGGCTCAGACCACAAACCATGTCAGATCTGAGGTTGATGCAGACAGTATCTGTTGTCTGTTCAGACGTTGTCATATATTCGTATTAGTTCACCACACCCAGCCACTGTCTGCTGTTAAAACCTCCTGTCCAGTACTTGTCCAACACCGCTCACAAAATTCAATAGCAAAAACAATTCATTTCATGAGTCACTCTTATTATATGCTTGAAATATGCCATTGTAGTCATTGCTATATAGTCTTTTTACTATATTTGTATGTTTTTGTGCATTCATCTGCTATATGTTGTTAGTACTTGTTTCTATATGTGCAGCACTTCATACGGAGAGTGATCCACTGGCGAGCTGATGCTACTTCTGGGTCGTTTTTTGCCAGAGATAACACAGCCAACTTCCTCTACTGGTGCCGCAAGATCGGTGTGGATGAGGCTTACCTTTTTGAGTCTGAGGATCTGGGTGAGTTACGACTGGAGATCGTCACAATAAGCCTAAAGTACAGTACTGTGCAAAAATTGGCCTAAGATTAGAACGATTAGAATGACCACACACATGCATTTATATTGTATCTTATATCTTATATCTGTATTAAGACCCAATCTGGATACAAGTGAAGTATGAACAGCAGTAAAAACAAAAGTTTCAGGGAAAAAACTGTTTGCGTTAGTATTTAGTCTGAGCTCCCCTTAACACTTTACATGTCTTTACCTCTTCTGTTCTGACAACATGAGATTTATTGCTTTAATTTTCTAATGTTTTATACCTGGTTTCATTCCACACGTCAGATGTTTTCAACTGTTTGTGCTGCTTCTTGTCATGGGGTCAGAGGTCAAATCAAATAGAAACTTTAACCCAGTGGTTCCCAACCTTTTTTGGCTTGTGACCCCATTTTAACATCACAAATTTCTGGCGACCCCAGACATTCAAAACAGAGACATTTTTCTCCTGGAGATGTCTTAGCGGGGTCAGGTGGGCAAAGAAATCTTTCCATTCTCTGTTCGGTCTGGTTTTCTGACTGCGACTGTGTCCAGGCAGGTTGAAGCATAGTAACGCACAAGGTCACATGATCGGGTCAATCAAGATATGCTCACTCAGATATTATATCCTGTATTTTATCTGAACTTGATTGTTGTTAGGAAAAGTGTGTGGTGTTTTTATCATGATGAAATATATATATATTGAATCATTAAAACATATTTTTATTAGTATTTTTTTTTTTTTTAATCATCAATTACTAGAAATTTCAGGCGACCTCATTTGAATTCCAGGCGACCCCACATGGGATCGCAACCCATAGGTTGAAAAGCACTGCTTCAACCTTTAAAACCCTTTTAGTTTACTTTTTTTGTCTTTTAAGACTGTTTGCACATTTTCTGTAATTTATTATTTTATCTAAAAAAAAAATTATGAGAAATAAATATGTATGCTCATTTCATCCTTGTAAAAATACCAAAGCTAAAGGTGGACTAAGACTTTTGCACTTTACTGTATACCATCTAATGCATTCTTGAAATCTATTAAACTTTGGGTTTTCACTGAGGTAGAACTGTTCTAACGGTATCATCTCTTCAACCAAGCAGCACACATAATTTCATATTATGCCAAAAAAATTAAAAAATACCTCTTTGTATGATGCTAATGATGTGTATGAGGAGTATTATAATTATATTAAATAAATATGCCATTTCTTAATGCACTTCTCCATTACTCGGGCATGTCGACGCATGGCAGCAGATGCATGAGAATGATTCTTTGAGACGTGCAGGTTAATCCCATCAACAATGAGTCCCACCTGCAGGCAGACTAATCTTCATCACTTAACTAATTGAGTGATGGGGAGAGTAAACCTTCTATACTTTGACAGGCTTTACTTTATTGTTGTGAAAGCCCAGATAATTGTTCTTTTCCATTTCCCATCTTCTTCTCTTGCTGCAGCTCTGATGGATGCTAAATACAGGTGAATGAAATATGCCATTAGTGGCAGCGTCTTTATTTCTGCTCATTACAAAGAATTTCATTATATTCTCTGCTGTTCACACTAGGTGGGTTTCCATCCAGATGTTTTTAATAGCATTTCCAATTAACACATAAACCCCCTGAATGAAAACACAGGCACAAAGGTATAACAAAAAAATGTCACACTTGGGAGACGTGGAAATTTATGTTTTGTTTAAGGTGAATTGAGTGAAAAAAAGATGTATGTGTATTTCTGTATATGTGAATCAATACTGAGATGATTCACTGAGTTGATACAAAAGGTTTTATGGAAGCAGCAACTAAACACAATCCTGTAAAAAGTGGTTTTAGTGGTTTAAGTCATACCTGTCTGGCAGATGTTTTTCAGTTAAATTTGGTGGTGCCTTTTCATCCACCACCCCTTGGCATGTGGGATCCCCCAGGGCTCAATTTTTGGCCCCATTCTGTTTTCACTTTACCTCCTCCCACTTGAGGAAATTCTTCAAAAGCATGGTTTTTCTTGCAATCTTCATGCCGACGACTCACAATGCCTTTAAAGGAGTGATATTTTGCTTTTTTAAATGGAATTATGCATTTTAAAACATTTCCCTGTGGTCTACATAAGCTGTAAATGCTTTGCTTGGGTCTGAATTCTTCATTAATTCAACTCCACAAGTCCATCTTCAACCCTATTTCTGAGTAATGACACCAGAAAGGTCATTTTAAGCGCTGGCCCTTTAAATGCAAATGAGCCACTTCATACCCCACCCCCTCCTGGTTATTGATCGTGTTTCTCTGTCCCATTCAGTCACTTGTGTTTGTTAGTACAACCAACAACTGAACATTTTAGGTAATCGGCTCAAAGTTTGGTCATATTTTCAGTATGGACTACAACTGGTGCTGCTGACAAACTATTATGGTGTACTCGGAGAAATGTTCATCAGAAGTCTAGATCTTACTGGCCCTTGGCATGTTACATCGTGCTCTGTTTGCGCCCCAAACGAGTGCCATGATGGATGGCACACTGGCGAATATCGAATTTGATCTGAACGTTCTCGTTTTTACTTTACACGTACAGTGGCCACACACAACAGTTCTATCCTTCTTCAAAGGCACCCATGGTTTCAGCTGGGTTGCAGACAGAGCCTGGCTCTGATGGACCTGATAATACGGATAGAGCAGGCTCTGTTTTTGTCGATTTCACATTAGCACCACCCGATGCTAGCTAGGTGGCTAGACTGGGTTAACTACTATGAAAAGGCAAAGGTGCTATGAGCCACTATGTTCCAGTGGCTGTCGTAAAAAGGCTACAACATTAGCTCTGTTATTGTAGTGTCTGCCTTTCTACCAGCTACACTATGTTCTATGTCCTACTGTTATTGTCCTTATGCTGTGCCATATGTTCTAGTGGTGGAACTGTACATATTACTGTGTGTAGATAGTAGAAAGGCAGACACTTCAACAACAGAGCTAATACTGTACGCTACTGATGACAGACACTAACATTATTACACAGTGTTAGTTAATAGAGCTGCTTTTGGTTACAGTCTATTTGAGTTTTGATGGCGTACAGGAGGAAACATGTTAAAATAAAAACATACACAGCTAGCTAGCTAACGTTAGCTGTATCTTTCCTTTACCATTAGGAGATACATTCCTCTGCCATGAGCACAGTACAGCGACACTGTAATCTAACCTGAGACTAAGAACTGGTATCATCCAGACTTTTGTATGCTTTTAGATCAGCACCTGTGTATGGGGACACTCCATTTAGAACAGAATGGTACAGATCGTGTGCATTAAACTCTGGTAGACTGGAGGATTTTGCTAGATCCGTAAACACATCAGGAGGGAGAAGGTATTGGTCGTTAACTAGCCCTGCTATTGCTAGCTTCTCCAAATAGCGTTCTTTGTGCCGTCCTGTGAGTCACTCCACAGGACAACTCCAAAACTTTATTTTCAGTGCTGGTAGCCATCGTTTAAAATCATCCGTCACTCGTTTGTTTGCTTGCTGTATCGCTTTTGGCATCCACCATGGCGCTGCACCCCTTGTCATACGATAACTGTGACGTTGGTGCAAAGGGTCAATATGTGCAAATGTCGTCACGTAACTATTTATAAAACGTAACAAACTGAAAAGGAATTGAAACCGGTTGTAGAAATCTACTCAATTTTTCCCTGAATGAATATAAAGATAGCAGCACCTGGAGGGTCCAAATTCAAACTTTTTGAACTATTAGGGTCCCCAAATAAACAAATAAATGTACCAAAGACTAACAAAAGTGGGTTTAGCAAAATATGACCCCTTTAAAACCGAGCAACCAAGGCTCCCTGACACCTTTACTAAACTGCCTTAAAGACATCAAGGACCGGATGGCTTTTTACTTCCTAACTTCTTTTACTTCCTAATAATGATAAAAGGGTGTTTGGGCCAAGTCGGACCTTTGATGCCTCTCCTCTGGATCCGGGTTCCTTGCAACCATTTGCTAAACTCGTCACCAATCTTGGTTTTAAAATAGATACCGACTTTGAACTTGATGTAGTCTGTAGTTTGGTCCAGTTTTTATCATTTATGGCTCCTATCTAAAATTCAACCGGTCCTATGTGTGATACATGCTGTTATTACTAATCGTCTAGACTACTGTAATGCACTGTATGCTGGGGTCAAACACAGGTCCACTGCACACCTACAGTTAATCCAAAATGTGGCTGCTCGACTTCTAATCAGTGCACGTAAACATGATCACATCACTCCCATTCTGGCTTCTCTTCATTGGCTTCCTGTTGATTTTAGGATAAATGTTAAAATTCTATTTTTTTTTAAGTCCCTAAATGACTTGGTACCTCAGTACATCTCTGACCTCTTACAGCGGTATACTCCTTCTAGGGCACTGAGGTCTGCAGATCAGCTTCTCCTTGTCTTTCCTACAACAAAGCAATAAACTAGAGGTGAAGGAGCTTTCTCAGTGCAAGCACCTAAACTGTGTAATGAGTTACCCACCCATGTCTAAATGGCTTCTTCTCTGGAAACTTTTAAATCTCGGCTTAAAGGTTACTTTTATTCCTTGGTGTTTAACTCAGCATCAGATTCGTGTTGGTTCTGTCTTCTAGTGTCTTTTTGTTTTTTCATGTCTTTTTGTATTGTACAGCACTTTGGCAACCTTGTGTTTTTGAAATGTACTATGTAGCCCACTTCTCCCGAATACTGCAGAGAGGGGCCCTGGGTTCGTAAGGAAACCAAACAATCTAATAACAAATGAATCCCTTGAAATACAGGGTGGGGAAGCAAAATTTACAATGAACATTCAGTTGTTTTTTCTCAGCAGGCACTACGTCAATTGTTTTGAAACCAAACATATATTGATGTCAAAATCATACCTAACACTATTATTCATACCTTTGCAGAAACTTTTGCCCATATGAGTAATCAGGAAAGCAAACGTCAAAGAGTGTGTGATTTGCTGAATGCACTCGTCACACCAAAGGAGATTTCAAAAATAGTTGGAGTGTCCATGAAGACTGTTTATAATGTAAAGAAGAGAATGACTATGAGCAAAACTATTACGAGAAAGTCTGGAAAATATTATTAAAGAAGAATGGGAGAAGTTGTCACCCGAATATTTGAGGAACACTTGCGCAAGTTTCAGGAAGCGTGTGAAGGCAGTTACTGAGAAAGAAGGAGGACACATAGAATAAAAACATTTTCTATTATGTAAATTTTCTTGTGGCAAATAAATTCTCATGACTTTCAATAAACTAATTGGTCATACACTGTCTTTCAATCCCTGCCTCAAAATACTGTAAATTTTGCTTCCCCACCCTGTAATGTGTCTGTCTCTCTCTCTAAATCTAATGATTTTGATTGTCTTGTATTGCTTTGATATTGCCTGGCTAATCCAAATAATAACTGTAATAAAGTTAGAATAATAATAAGCAATCACAACACTCAGTTTTACTCAGGAAAATATGACGAATGAAATATCACAAGACTCTGTTTTACGAAATAATGAATCAATTATTTACTTCAAATAATTCAAATTATTTAAATGTAACAAACAAGCTTTCTGAAAGAAAAAAAACAATAAAAAAAATAATAAATTTCTCATTTACTGTTCACAAAAAAAAAAAAAAAAAAAAAAAAAAAAAAAAAAAAAAAAAAAAAAAAAATCACAAAGCAACCTAATCCACAGTCAATTCTCAAATTAGACCCAATAACTCACAATATGTTTCAGGCAAATACCTTTCAATTTAAATTGAAATTCCCTATAAGTCCCAAAAATATACACTTTAAGTTTACAGAAATAATAAAATATAGCTTCTCTTCCACTCTAGATTTTTGGATTTCAATTACCTTCTCTGCAATAACCTAAGCTAAACACATACAGGGTGGGGAAGCAAAATTTACAATATTTTGAGGCAGGGATTGAAAGACAGTGCATGACCAGTTAGTTCATTGAAAGTCATGAGAATTTATTTGCCACAAGAAATTTACGTAATAGAAAATGTTTTCATTCTATGTGTCCTCCTTTCTCAATAACTGCCTTCACACGCTTCCTGAAACTTGCGCAAGTGTTCCTCAAATATTCGGGTTACAACTTCTCCCATTCTTCTTTAATAGTATCTTCCAGACTTTCTCGTAATAGTTTTGCTCATAGTCATTCTCTTCTTTCCATTATAAACAGTCTTTATGGACACTCCAACTATTTTTGAAATCTCCTTTGGTGTGACGAGTGCATTCAGCAAATCACACACTCTTTGACGTTTGCTTTCCTGATTACTCATATGGGCAAAAGTTTCTGAAAAGGTATGGATAATAGTGTTAGGTATGATTATGACATCAATATATGTTTGGTTTCAAAACAATTGACGTAGTGCCTGCTGAGAAAAAAACAACTAAGTGTTCATTGTAAATTTTGCTTCCCCACCTTGTACACCTAACTCAGTGGGCCTACGCTCACAATCACGTACACATACACACAGCCGGCAAAACCCAAAAACAACCCGATGCAGGCCTGATATTGCGGGGCTTGAGAGCGAGGAAATCCACAGTTTTAATCCAAACCGATCCAAACAGAGAACAGAAAAGCGTTACCTCGAGTGTAGCTGTACTCCAAAGAGCAGTAGGTTACCCGGTTCCAGTCACTGAAGAAGCCTGATCCAACATGGAGACGGACAGGCGGGAAGGCGGTGGAGTCTCTCCCAGGCCCACGACAATGTCCGAACGAAGACGAGTCACCAACACAGGAGCAGCAGCAGCCACGATGAATCCTCACGGTCCCGTGTTGAAACCATAAAGCACAGCCGATAACAGATGCTGGATTAGCTTCTCTCGGTCAAGTCCATTCACTTAGCTAGTGAATGCTAACGCACGCTCTGAATTAGCTCAGAGGCTAGGCTAATGTACACGGTCGCAGCTACACAGAAGCTTCGAGCAGAAACATCTCTTGCTACACACCAAACAGTCGTAGTTCCAGTATCTAGGCCAAGAATGTCGAGCAGACTGTCTCTTAGTCGCCGAAAACTACGGACTTCAAACTTAATCGCAGTAGAAACCGCACACTTGCTACCATACGTCTCTGCGGCATCTCGTTCTAACCGTCGTCTCACTGTCAAGTTTTTTTCCACAACATTCACTCACTCTCACTCTCCTTCACTTCCTGCCTGAACCTGTCAATCACACCTTAACCAATTAAGGACCTGGATTACACCTTTTCTCAATCAGCACTTCCTCTTTTAACCTGAACTTTTTTCACAATAAAACGAAATATTTAACTAAATCTTTGTCTCTTTTTAAGCATTTTAACTTATTTATTACCTTCAAACTCATTCATCAGCCCGTTTAAATGGCAATAAAATAATCTTTTTACACTTTTAATAACAGTTTTAACCACATCTGAACATATTTTAACCATTTATCATTTATCATCATTTATCATGGAATGTGATTTTAGCAGGGTTACACCATATAAATAAAGTGGATGAGATTGGATTGAAAAAGAACCAAAGAAACAAATAGCAAAAACTTTGACAAGCCATTGAAGAGTTTGAACCAATGCTGCCTAGCTCAGGTAATCCGGCTTGCTGGAATCTTCGGCAACACTTTACTTGAAGGCCTAGTTTATAATGCATTAAGCACACATTCATAAGACATTATAATGCATTTATAATGCATTATAAAAGTCATTACAACAGTTTATGATCATGTACAACAACTTTTACCAAGGTTAATAAAGTATTTTAAGTGTAGGCATAATGTATTATAAATTCAGCTTTCATAATGTTTTATACATTGTGTACAGAGTGTAACTCTTCTTATTTCTTAAACAATGATCAGTTTGATAGAGACCATAAAGACTAGACTGTGTTTCGATGGAAAAAGGTCATGTGGTCTGATGAGTCCAGACTGACCGTGTTCCAGAGGTATGGGGTCATCAGGGTGGGAAAAGAAGTGGTTGAAGTCATTACCCATCATGCCTAGTACCTACAATACAAGCCTGTCTGGGTAGTGTTATGATCTGGGGTTGATTCGTTTGGTCAGGTCTAGGTTCAGCAATCTTATGTGTCCAGAAAACGACAGAATTAAATGCTGTGACATTACATAAGCTCATTGAAATGACACAATGGTGCCATAATCAAAGCTTATTGACAATAACAACAATAACAATATATTAGAATGTGGGATGTTTTTTGGCCAGGCTATGTATATCGCAAATGTTCTGGATGCTTTTACCCATATTCCAGAAAGACAGTGAGACTATAGCTGTACTAGTATGATATACCATCCTAATGATTATGACATTGAAGAAACAACTCTGCATATTCACATAGTGGATGGAAACACTCATAAATTAGCTTTCTTGTTTTTTTGGTTGAAAATTTGAGTAAAATTTGCAGTACATTTGGATGGAAACCTGCCTGTCATCTCCTTACTTGTCACTGTTTCTTTCATGGATTTTGTTCATATTTGGACTCTATACCCAGTGCTATCTTCACAAGTTTTATATGTTTTCTGAGCTAAGCCAAGGGTACAGAGTGTGTTTTGGTACCGATGCCCCTGACAGAAGCCAAGACTCTGACTTGTTGATGAAGCTTTCATGCCCTCATGCCCTCAGCTGCACACCCAGAGCCCACAGGAATTTCAGCTCAGCTTCAAAGATAAAGAGATGCACAATAGCCACCAAAAATAAGCCCACTCTATTCAGACTTCTTTTGACAAAGACATACTTTTATCTCTGGAAATTTCTTTTTTCTCATGTGATGAATCACTTTTTTTAATGTCTAACCACCTCCACACCCCAACCCTTTTCCTTTTTGTTTGTGCTGCATACATGCGCTGTGGGAAGTCCTCCACAAGCAACCTCGGGAAGTGTGCGTATGCCTGATGGAGCTGGGCCGAATCGCAGCCAGGTAACACAATAAAAGACCTGCTCCACCCACAACACAACTGTACTTTCCCCTGAATCGATGAATCATAATTTAATCACATTAAGCTGGACTTGATTCCACTATTCACTGTGGGTTGGATTTGTTTGTCTTTCACCTGCTACTTTAAGTTATTGTAAGAAATCGAAGATATCACATGAATGATCAAAATGAGAGCAGGGCGGTGTACTATCTGTTTTGATTTTTTCTGTATTTTTTTCTTCTCTTCTTAAATACCTCTCTTTCAGGTACGGAGTGGAGCCTCCAGGGCTGGTGAAGTTGGAAAAAGAAATAGAAAGGGAGGAGGCAGGTTGCTTCTCACCATCATCCCCTCTACCCTTTTCCTTTTTTCCTCCTATATCAGCATGTTCACAGCCGTCCTTGGCCTCTGTCCCTGCTCCTCCTCCACCTCCTCTTCCTCCACCTCCACCACCCCTCACTCCAAGCACAACCTGTCTGTCTGAACCCCTCTCAGCCCCCCTCGCCTCTGATCTTCCATCAGCCACAACAAACCCAGTGACTCCTTGTTTATCCCCCCCTCAGTCCCCCTTCTCAGCCTCTAACCCTTGTACAACCACAGCCTCAACACAAACACCTTTGTTTTCTTCATCCAGCACCACTAACACATCTGCTCCAGCTTCACTTTCAGCACTTTCCACAAGTCTGGTATCAACTACCAAAGTGTCTTCTCCCACATTAACCAACCACACAACCACAGCAACCCCCCCCATCCGTTCCCCTCCTGCAGCCCCGACTCGAAACTCCAACAAATCTACGAGCCGAAAGAGCACAGGCACCAACAGCCTTCTGGATGACATTGTACGTACTTGATCTGTAGTTAAATAATTGCTACTTGATATTTTCCTAACTGCCCCCTATCTATTTTACGTCCAGGTGAGGAATATTATTGAGGATCCTCCTTGCAGATGTCCCACCAGGTTCCCTGTTGAGAAGCAGCCCAAAGGTTGCTACCGTTTGGGGGATAAAGTTCTGTATATACGGGTAAGTATGTTCAAGTGAAATAAAATCCTCCTCACATCACTATCACAGCATATTACCGTTAATGTTGTTTTCAGGACAAACAGCCCACATGGCTAATTTTTCATGACTTTCTTACTCTTTATTCCTAATGACTCATCTCTGGTTTCTACTTCTGTGTTAAATAAGTTACTTAGTTTTGAAATTAAAAAAAATAATTCTCCATATCAACATTAGGGGGCAGTAGCGAGACAGAAAAAAAATCACCCTGTGCTATTCCGAAACTACAAAGAATTAATGCTACTCCAACTGCTCAGCAAAAAAAGTGCATATAAATGTGTACTCATCAAGTTGTCTCCCTCAAACAAACTATCTGGTAAAAATAACACGTCATAATTTTCATGTATAGTTGGTCTATAGATTACACTATAGCTCTCTTCACTCAAAAAAACAGCAAATCACCTGAGTGGGAAATGTTTCTTTGTTGTATGGACTGTCAATACTATGAGTCATTTTACACCTTCATATTCTTTGGCTACAGGGCCAACTTACTGGAAAAAAAAACACTGCAAGTTTAGTATTAACCCATACCGACCCAAACCTCCACTGGCAACCAAAAGCATTTACTGATCTGAACTGTTTTTTACCTGTTGATCCACTAATCCTTTCAATACATGTAAAATAACTGGTGTAAAATGCAGTTTTTCGTCTTTTCGTGGTCATCAGATATGACCCTTTTAGACGTTCAGAGGCTTCGTAGTGACCATGGAAACACCGTCATCTTCTACAATATTGATTCACCAGTAAAACCCATAGAGTTGGATCAATGACAGTGGATGGAGACACTTGGTTTATGTTCATGTGTATGTATATTTTGCTGAAAAACTCACTTTTTCTTCAGTTTTCTCTGTGTTGATATAATGACCTCATAATAATCTGAGTTTTCAAGAATATCTAATTTAAAGATGGGAAATTAAACATAGGAAAATACATGATTTGCAGTGAAAACTGCAATATATAGAGGATAATATTATAATAAATGGTGATGAATCATTTAAAAAAGATTAAATGGGGAGAAAAAATCATTTGTGAACTGCTATTAAAGTAGCACTGGGTCTTTATGGGTTAAACTCAATATCTTTACTTGTTCATCACTTTCTTTCTGGAGCAGGTAGCTATGGTAATAACAGTTGCTTTCCAAAAATCTTCAGCCATCATTGTGTTTTCATTTTGCTTTGGGTTGATAGTCCACTACCTGTCCTTCAACATCAATGACAAGAGGTTAGAATTGACCAGGTCAGTAGAATTGGGCTACTTCCTATTTATTCTATGAGGCACTCAGGTGAGGCTCTGAGGGCAGACTCAAGGCTACAGTGAGTCACTACTCACTCTAGTGGAACTAAGTGGTATTACTGAATGTACTGTCCCTGACACCAGTACGGATCTCTGTAGTACCAGCAACTGACATCCTTGGCATAACTTCAATCTATTTTTTCTAAACATTGCAATGATAATTTTCAATAGAGTTTGAGGATTTTACAGACAAACAGCTCCTCAAAATGACACTTGAATAACACCAATGTTTTGAAGTGCTCGGGGCCAAAAGAACCACACTTTTTTCCCTGCAGTTTTAAAAGATGAAACTATTTATTGAGGTCATATTTCTTCAGGTTCTAATTTAACCTTTTCATGGTTTTGTGTTAGTTCTCTCGGTTTAATATTGTCTTGATTTAGTTTGGCCCTGACCATTTCTCAACCTTTTTCTTTAATGAAAAAACAAGAAAACATGCAAATGAACCCAGCATCTCCACTAGTTTGATTAAATTACTGATGATATGTTTTCTTTCATAAAGAAAATTAAGACACACACAAAAAAAAATCAAAACTAAAATAGGGCGAATAAATCTGTTAATTTCAGTTGATGTTTTGATAATGTAATTTCAAAATTTTTAATCAGCTCTATGTGTTGATCAGATGGAAATGCGTCATAGATGCTACAACACATAATAAGGTGTGATATATGAAAAGCCTCTGGTTTTTAATACTCAACAGAGTCAGCAACAAGTGCAGCATGTCAGAGCCACTCATGATTCACAACCATTTGGGATGGAGACGTCCGTGCCTTTCAGCTTCCCTGAGTCGTGCACCACCCATATGTGTCTGTACAAAGGCTTGAGGAATGGCCTTCTGGGAGGCAGGGTTGCTTGGCAACCAATGGTCAGGATAAGACCAGGCTCACAATGATTTTATTCAGTACATAGACCTTCAGTGGAGAGTTCAAACCTGAAGGAAAAACAAACACCTCTCTTTCAGGATGATTTTACAAAGATATGAGCGCAGTGTGCAGTTGAAATGGCAGCTCACATGGGAGTCCAATATGGTCCGCGTGGAGAGGGTGAATATAAGCTGCAACCATCGATACATACCAGAGAAAATATGTTCAGGGTGTGATTTTTGTGACCAGTGATCTTTTCTGATGCTATTTAATTACATACAGTTAAACCAAACTCGTGCTTATTAAACAAAACATCACATTTCCCCCCAAAATATCACTGGGAACTACACATCTACTCCATTAAACAGTCACAAAGAGGTGGTTTACTTTAGTGACTAATTGGTCACTAGTTGAAACCCATTTACCACACTGTTAATCCTATTGAAAACCTCATTGAACTAACATTCTGATCAATACTGTCAGTGGCATTTAGCTCAAGAGAATGAGAGTTACAGCTCCATTTTGACAGACTGACAGATAACTTATTTTTACTGCCCACTGAGAAATTAACATTTGTCTTCAAGCTACAGAACACCTGTTTTTCTGCAGAAATCTGGTGAGCAACAAGGGAGCGCATGTCTGAGCAAAACATCAAAGAAAACTGTAAATATGCAACAAGCAAAACATGTCATTAGTTTATGGCTGTACAGAAGAATTAATGTGGATAGACTTTGAATTACAGGGAACAAAGTGATACTATATTCTATATGTTAAAATGTAGTTGACCTTCACCTTCTGTCTGTGTGATACTGTTTGTAGTTATAATCACAGGTTTGGTTGAAATCATTTGCACTGCTACCTTCCTTTTATTCCCTGACAAAAACACACACCTCCCAGCTGTGTGAACAACACGCCGCAGCCCATCGACCCAAGTAGAAATCCATCCATTACCTTGAAGCTCACAGCTGCCGACATGTGCACAGGGAAACATGCCATAAACCTCAATTACCATATACCACGATTATCCCCGTGCTGCTTCTAGGAGAGTGTGCCATTCAATGTGCACAGACCTTTTTAAAGAGCAGATACTATTGATTACACAGACAGAGTCATTAGTGAGGTGTTTAATAAGACAGCTTGTTAATGAGTGGCTGAGCATGACCACCCCCTCCTCACACCTAAACTTTCAACCCCCCACCCACCCACACCCACACCCCCAACACCCCATCTTTCTTTTCCCACCGGAGACTATTCAATCACGCTGGTTCTGAAGTGCACCGCTATTCTTCTATGTTATAAAAAAGAAGAGCCGTTCTTTCTTCCTCCAGTCCAATTAGGCTCTCCTTCAGCTTTGTAACAGGAACGTTGTCTGAATGTGTCAAAGGAGGGAAAGACATTAGGCTTCCTACAATATCATGTTATGTTAGCTCTGTATTTATCACATTACCCACAGAAAACATAGGAATAGAAAGAAAGACATGCAGTTTAAACATCATCTGTGGGAGATCCTTTAATGTCTACAGCTAAGGTCTCTTTGCAGAAAATGTCTTTATTGTCTCTTATGAGAGTCAACTGAGGGGTAGCTGACCCTGACCTTTGACTTTTGAGGAGGTAGGATTTCTATATGTCATTTATTTAACTATGCAATTCATAGTAAGAGTGTGACACGTCTGTTAAATGGCTGACTCAGATCAATGAGTCATGAAAGATGTCGCAAACCTGCCTTAAAATTTGGGTGCTGATTTATTTGTACAGTTATAGGTATGGGTAAAAAGTGCTTTAGTGGACCTATCATGTTTATATAAGTGGAGGAACATAAGGGTCGTGAAGCATCTGCATACCCCCTAGAAACTACACCTTTGCTCATAAGACTTAATACAACACTATTTATTATTAACCCCTAGATTTAGACAAAAAAAATGTCATAAAAAAGCGACAATAGCAGAATAATTTCCTTTCTCGTGTGGTTCAACGTCAGCTCCTGTAATGTGTTCAACACTGGCCTGTTTGTCTTATTGCTGTATATTCTAAATGGGCAGAAGAAAAAAAAAGGAATCAAATAAGTGGTGGCTGTAGCTAAAGCCTGCCTTCTACTGGTAGTTGTGTAAATTACCTTTCTTCCCTGAGTACACTCATGCATCTTTCAGCAGGAAAGGAGAGAGAGAATCAATGGGAGTAGCAGGGAGGACACAGGGGAATCCAGACACTAGTTTATGGGCTGCAGACGTAGCACACTTTGTACGGAGACCTGGAGGGGGAGGGGCTAGTTGTGGAGACAGAAATAAAGGAGTGTGTCTGAAAAAGATAGCTCATGCTGATTATTACACACAACAAACAGATCCTGTTTTTTTGGACTCGGCGATAACTGTGAACTAGATGATGCATTGTTTTTTTGTCTAATAGATCCTGCAAAATCAGATATTAAATGATGATGGAAGGCTAGTACAGTGTGGTAACTAAATATATAAAAATATAAGAATCATAACACACTGAACAAATCGCATTTATTAACATGTGTAAATTTGTATATAGATGTTGACTCTTTTTTGCTAGAAAACACAATCAAATTCACTGCACGTCTGACAGGGAAGTGGTGTATTCAGGATGTCAGACTTGACCTCTGTCAACCTTAACATTTTAATCTGCAGGATGACAGCTGAGATGGACCACGTCTGGGGTTTCCTCTTTGTGTTACTAATGCTGACTATATGTGTGTGTATGTGTCCATGTACAATTGATTTTTTTCACCCTTCTTTACACGTGACACACATCCCCCTCATAAGACGAGTAGATCTGCTTGTATTATCACATTCTTAATGGCTCCATAATGAAGGGTTTATTGGTGATAAGGCAAGAGGAGGCGGGGCTGGTGCTGACACGGCAACCGATGGCTTTGCAAGGCCTCTTGGGAATGTTAATGTCTGCTGGGAGTTGCAGGTCAGCACTGAACTCATCTCAATTTCTCCTTTCATTTTTTTTCTGGGTTTTATATTGTGGCAGTGGTTGCCATGGCAGCAGTTGGTTTTCCATTGTAAGGAAAGATGTCTGTAAAGGATGTGTTGAATCAGATTGTACTAATGTTTCTGCAGCTACCGTTACCAGATAGGCATAGACAGGCTGTAGTTGTTTTATTCTAAAACACTGTTCATTAGAGGGTTTGTGAGTGGATATGTGTGGGTGTGGGTCCTTGTGTGTCACTCTAGGGGTGCACATGCATGCTCATATGTGGATTAGTCCTTTGTGTGTGCTCAGCTGGTGCCATGAGGTGTTGTTTCATTTGGTTTAATGAGATTTTGACAAAGCTATCCAAGAAACCACTTGCCTTTCAGAGCCAGCACTAAGCATGCAGAAGCTTCTAAATATTACATTGGTGTGTGCCCATGAGCATATGTGTGGCTATGTATTATGTTATGGGGACATGATGCTGTTTACACAGTCCCTTGTGGGGACTCTGCTTTGTTTTTTAAGGTAGAGAAATGATTAACATCGTATCAGTTGGTCAGGTAGAGCATACAGAATGTACAGGAGAACTAAAGCTAAAATGGGACTGATTGTGTGCACTGATTTCAGTCTTTAGAATTTAATAAATTACATTCCCATTCATGGCCTCTTTTTTTACATCCTCATATTGGAAAAACATCATGCACCTTGTTAGCACCAATTTTTCATAGCATTTTGAGCATAAAGCAGGAACATCATTGGAGACAAAGCATTACATTTATGAATTTAAAAGAGACAATGATGCATTATGGCCACATGAAATCTCATATTAAGCATCATTACATTAAATTAGCTCAGTTCATTTTTAATTTGGCTGAAATACTACACTCTCAAAAACAGAGGTACCAGCTTGTACTTAAAAGGGTACAAATGCTTGTCTCTGGGGGTGTACTTTTTTGAGAGACATTTCTGTACCCTTTCAAAATGGTCCATTTTTGTACCTTAAGTACTTTACATAGAAAGAAAACTCTCATATAGTTGATAATGCCATGATGTTTAAAGTTTGAACCGGTGGCCTAATTGAGAAAAAAAAAAAAAAAAAAAAACGGCATAGGCAAGCTACGACATTAAGACATGGAGGTGTGAATGAAAACTGGATAAAACAGAGATTATGGCAATAATCAGAAGTTCTAATAAACTAAATAAATTATTAGGCTATTATCTTTGAGCTAATTGGGCTATTAAATTAAAACAAATTATTATCAAATATAATATAGAGTAATTACAGTATGATATATAATAATGCACTAAGCCTAATGTTTGAACTATAATTAGGCCTACTGTTCAGTTCTCCTAGCCTATAGCCTATTCTCATGGTCTACACACATTTTTTAATGCTGCAGGGTACTTTATAGTGCAAATTTGTACTTTACGTAACTTTGGACCCTTTTTCATAGTCTAAAGGTGCAATTCTGGCCTCCTAAAGACCAATATTGTACTTTTGAAAGAACATTCTTAAAAAATGTACTTATAGGTACATAAATGTTCTGATCTCGTACCTCTGTTTTTGAGAGTGTACAGTACTGAGCCACTGAGTGAGCAGGGTGAAGAAAATGTATTACAGGTGTCTTAAACATAAAATATAAATATCATTAACTGTAAGATTAATAATATTCAATAACTAATAAGTTAATGATAAGTTAGTGTGCTCAGGCCCTTTCACTACCAGCTGGCTCACTCCTTTGGTTTTTGATTGATAACTATACACACTATTGGCCAAAAAGTTGGAAAAAAAATATTTTTACTCCTCATGAAATAACTGTGACAATGTGATTTATTTTTGATAATATAAGTGTAAGTGGAGTCAGCATGTAATCATTGTACCTGGTCAAAGGTGATTACTGATGAGAATGAATAGGAATAAAAATAGTCTGAAAACAAAATTATGACACGTTTATGTCCAACAGTGTAGTTTAATGGTTCATTTGTGTCCTGTTAGCAGCCGTCTGGTTCTTAGCTGTTGATGTCTTGTGTCACCTTTACAGATGCTGAATGAACGTCATGTGATGGTTCGTGTAGGCGGAGGTTGGGAGACCTTTATTAGTTACCTGCAGAAACATGACCCCTGCAGAGGAGGACCGGTCAGCAGATCTGAGGTCAGGGTCTGTCGGGACAAAGCGAAGCCACCCAGTCTCCACATCTCACCTGACAGCTACATGGTGGTCGGGGCCCATTACCGAAACAAGAAGTAGACTCTTATACTGTGGGCACACTCACTTCATCAGACCAAACCATGGGTCAGTGATAAAACATACAGTTCAGACCATTTTACCTAGTAATAAGAAAAACTTTCATATATTTAAAAGTCATACTATGGAATCAGCAGATGAATCATTACTTACACTGTTCTGTACATTGTCACAGTTGTGTTTTAATGCTTCAGTGACTCAAATATTACTCCTGGTAGGGTTTCCTGTAGTATGTCATTGTTTATTCTATCACATTGCGATTGATAATGATATGGTTGTGTTGATTTCTCACGGTAGCTTAGATTTGTATAAATGGAGCTTTTGAGTCTTAAATGCTTAATTCTGTAATTTCAAGCACAAGCATAGATTAATACTGCGGTGTTGCTGATTAGAACTACAGATCTGTGTGTAGTCATATGTATTTTAATAGATACATTGTAACCTGAAGGCTATGTGATCATAACTAATCATACAATCATGTTGTTCATTGTAAATTTCAGGAAGTTTTTAATAGTATACGACATTTATTTGTCTATTATTTAGCAATATAATATACAACAGATGTAAAAAATCACTTGTGTGTGTTGCCCTTCCTCATGGGTTTGTGTCACAGCTGTCTGAGTGAAACATTTCAGTCTTTTAAGGACATGAACCATGAAGTCCTTCCTCTAGATGGCACCATGTCCTAAGTGACAAAAGGCCTCGCCTCCCCTTTTGTCTGGAGGAGGGAGATGGTCACACCATGGCTCTGTCATGTCACGCTTCTTGTAGATTTCTGCATAAACTGACATTGCTGAGACCAAATCAGATTTTAAGGAAAGAGACGCTATCAGAGCAGACGAACACACCACAAACACAACATTAATAATTACATGTTTTATTTCAGTAAAATAAATTAATTAAAAATGGACACGAGTTGTAATATATTGAAAGAAACTAACGGTAATGAGATCATGCAAGACTGTAATGTCTCTTTAGTCCCCACATCACATCCTCAGTGGATTGAACCAGTATAAATGACTTGTACAAAATTGCTGTGCTACTGAAACAAGTGCCACTTTAAATAGTGGCATTTTTTACAGGTCATCTCTCATCGCACTTTACATTTCAGAGTTTCTCATGAAATACAAGAAGTTGCCTTTTGAGAGGGATTTTACAACAATTATAAATACATTGTAACACTATTATGACCTAATTCTTCTTCTTAAGTATTAATTCATTCTTGTTTGTTTCTGTTTTTTGTTTGTTTTTGTTTTTTTTAATCTTGCTACTTTATGCTGCTGAAACTCTGTCCAATCAATCAAATCTTCATATTTAATTTGTCATATATTGATCTACTTTCTCATGCATCCTTTGACTTTAGTTTTTAAAGCAACAGGGACATAAATATGTGCTTTAAATATTATCATTAATAGTTTTTGACAAGGTTCTGCACATGTGCAGTGCTGACAAGTTCATAGTCTGGTACTACCTGAAAAGACTGATTTTTTTGCACCAAATATACACAAAATACTGAGTTGTGTGCAAATGTGCTTCAGTCCCAACAACACGATTTACTTGCACAATGTACTTATACATTACAGTTTACTGCTTACAGTAATACCTCTATTACTGATAATCAGTCTGGGTGTCAACTCAAAACTTTATAAAACCAAAACACCAAACAGCATTGCATTATGTGAGATGTAGGACATCAGAAAAATACAGTGACTTAATTGTTAGTGTAGTGACCATAGATATAAAATAGTTTTATTTCTATGGTAACTGTATTTTCATTTATGTCCGTATTATTGGCATAAATATTATCACAATAAGAGCATGGACCAACTGACCCTAAACGCACAACATTATTGAAACCCAAACTCTTTTGTAAAAGTCACGACGGGGTGCTTATTACATGCTCTGATCATCTTTACTCCCATATGTGGCCTTGCAAACACACAATGTATAACTCCACCGACGCTGACGTCTGCTCAGACTTTATTATCACAGACCCAGCAAAGTGCAAAGATTCAACAAGCCACTGAAGATACGGTTTTCATTCATGCCTCAGTTAATTTCCTTGACTCTGAAAGTGGTAGCCTCATGAGGAGGTTAACGGTGATGGTGAAAGGACCAAACATCACACACAGTGTTCTCAAAACACATTATAACACCTTTTTCTAAGAAAATGAATGGACATATCTGATGATGACTCATCTCCACCAATTGACATCTAGAAAAGCATCATCATTATATTCTGTATATTCTGTTTTGTGTTTACCATTTTGCAAGATAGAAAACTGGTGAATTCTAATTACCACAATTCATTTTAAAATTTTAAATAGTAAAAATCATGTTATCTTTTATTACTTCTATTGTGCTTTGTTGTGTTTTTTTCTAAACAATCCTGCACCTCTGACCACATTATTTATTACAGGCTCATCCACTTTCATTGTGCTTTGCTTTTCTTTGCTAAAACAACATTTGACAAAGAAGCCATTCTATAAATCATTGCTTAAAGTACATTTTCCAGTGTAAACATACCACACTTAAAACACAAAAGAGTTTCATGTGTTTTGGTGATTAGTGGAAAGAATCAACGGCTTCTCTGAATTAACATTTGTGCTGTTTTATGTCTGGATTTGCCAGTGTTTTTCAACATCAAATTGAAAATCCCAGTAGAAATCATCATTTATCAAAGTGTAAGCTGTATTATATAATGATCACTAATTTACATCATGTAACATGCCACAAGTCTGGACTGAATGGAGTTTTCCTACTCTCAGGTAAACTAACTACAACAAAACAACTGTTCTCACATGAATTGTCTGGATACGTCACTTGTTTCATTGTTTTAACATCTACTGAACCTAATTTTATTTAAGACACGGTGACACTTTGGCCTCTAACGTTGTGTGATTTCAGTTTGTTGGTGTCCTTAGTGCAGATGAGTTTTTTTCCTTTTTTTTTTAATACAGCTTGTGCTTCTGTTTTAAGTGGGATCACTGAAGTTGCATTTTTTTTCTCCTGAAATTGCTTAGCTTGCTTGTATTCAGAGTATTACACAGAAAGGCTGACCAACATTAGGGGTAAACAATGGAGCAATCAAACACTTCCTCCATGGTTTGGTTTCTTGTTTTGCGCTTGTCAAATTATGATACAGCTGTCAGCAAAAGACTGGGTCTGTCAGAGCAGTAACAGCACAGCAGCATTAAGTCACAGCTCAGCAGTTACTGGGGTTTAATGCTTTGTTTTACTTCTGAACTCTTTTTTGTTTGGTCCAACAAAACATCAGTGAATCCTATATTGGATTCATGCTGCCGTTTAACTCTTTCCTTCTGTTTCCTCCATGCGTGATGCAGCACTCCTCACTCTGCATACGCCATTGTTACCTCTAAACAAACAGAAAACAAACATTCTTATTCAAAATCTACTTTACACAAACAATGATCAGGATCTACATAGAGATGCGTTTTTGTACATACAGAATCTTCAAAGAATAATTTGCTTTTTGACGCAAATTTGCTCCTGCGTATTTTATCGTACTGACCACACTGCTCGATCCATACTGTGCTCTGCAGAGGCTGCAGACGTCTACCCCCGGGGCTTATGTCTCATATCAGTAAGTGTGCTACACTAAAGATAAGCGATGGGCAGTCAACGCCAGAATTTTTTTTTTCATAATGAACAATAACACAGCACGCATCACTTGACTGAAAGAGGAATGCTGACAAGATGCTCTGGCCTGGTGTTTGTGTTTGTTCCTTTAGGAGGATTTCTCTCATGATTCATCCAGAGTGGTTGAGTGTGTGTGGAAAATTATGTGCTGGTGTGTGTGTGTGTGTGTGTGCTTGTCTCTATGTGGCATATGGATTAAACAGAGCACCATTTTAAGACAAATTCTCTTCAGAGAAAACTGTCACTTTTTGATCTCCATAAAGTCAGCATGTTAAAGACCACAACAGAAAAAAAAAAAGTCTTATTTGTGCGAGAGAGAGAGCCATGGCCCAGTCACATGTTACGGTGTTACTCTCAGTGTTCATGGAGTTTCCTCTGGGATTTCGAAAGGGCTGTGAATACTTGTTACTTTGCTCCTTCTGTCACATCTCAGGCACACTGAACACTGAAGGGGATGGCGAGGTTGAAGGTGTCGTGAGACGGTGATGAGACAAAAACTGTTTCAGAGTTAAACATCACGGTTGGGGGGGTGTGGCTTGTGCGTTCAGTGGGTCAGTCACTTCACGATGCCGCGGACCCGTCCTGTCACACGGTTCCATTTTCTTGCCTTGGCTTGTGGGTTGTTGTGCGAGCAGGTGTGCTCAGGGAGGGGGCCAAGGTACAGAGGAAGCCAGCCAGCAATGTGAGACCGAGGCCCCCCCAGGCACAAAACATAGACCAGCCATAACCATGGCTAATGTCCTCCGGGAGGCCGTACATGTAGCGCGGGTAGCGGGACAACTCAAAGTTGATTCCTGCCACGCATGTGCAGAGGGAGATGATGCAGCATGTTCCTGTGAGAGCAGAGGAGACCAGCGGTGATTTAGACTCGTTTTAGTTTCATTTATTGATGTTCACCACATGTTATGAGTCATGCAGGACACCAGTCACCAGCTCATTTTAAAACAACACAGTGTTCTCTGTCCACCACAAAATATGGGATTTTGCACTTTGCATGTTTATGTGTCTGTGGATGTGGATGTGAAAGTGAATGTGTGCTTTCACTGTACCTCCCATGAGAAAGAGTAGCCCAGCTACATATTGCATGAGGTCATGCTGTTGGCAGCATCCCAGCACTCCAATGATCCAGCCAAAAAGAATGATGGACACGGCCATGCCAACAAAGCCAGCCGTCATTCTTCTTAGATCTGCAAACAAAGGTAGAACTATGAGCAGGCAGACTAAAAAACAATATAAAATAAGAACTTCTTACACTAGTGACTGTGTTTAATATTGTGGAGCATAAATGTTTATACAATAAAAAAAACAAAACAAAAAACTTCATATTACACCAAACATGACCACGCTTCAGATCTCTTAGTCTCTTCAAGCTACACTTGAATGTTACTGAACAATACTGGATATACTAGGATTATTTAAGGTAATTTTTCAACGATTACCAGTTTGATCCAAAAGAAGTTAAATAATTAGCAATGTCTTTTGATAATAAATTAATAATATCAGTATTTATGTGTCCAACCTCTAACATGTAAATGTGTCGGTTTCTTTAATGGTATGTAACTGTCAATAGAAAATGTTGGGTTTGCTTCGCTTTCATCTTCATCTTCATCTCTGAGAACCTGTGATATACATTTTTCATAAATTTTTGATACTACTATAGACCATATGAGTCATCTATCACAAGGAAAAGGTAAATAATTAATATATTTTTGTTCTGCAGAAACTTACTTGAAAATTAAAGTGCTTGTACAGATTTTAGAGGCTTATTTTATATTTAGAGGACAATCTTATTATCTGTTGCATTAAACAGATTATATTAATAAACTATCGAAATAAGCTCTAAAATAAATAAATCTGTGATGAATGATGATAAAAGCAGCAACAGAAGAGTAGAGGTGTCTTATAAATACACTATAGTCATGAACTGCTTCTATTGTTTCTATTGTTAATAACTTAATAGTACATCAATGAAGTAAGTTAAAACTGCGCATAAAATAAAAGACACATTCAAAATGAACACAAAACAGCAAGGACTGAAGCACTTAGATAAAAGCTCCTTCAGAACTTACTGAGAAAGAAGTAATGATATAATCCAACATCAAGATCCTGAGCTCTCACGTACGAAATATGAGCATGAAATATGAATATGAAATACGAAATATGTTCATGTATATAAAAGAGAGATTTAAAAGTTGGCACTGATTTTTGGATCGTAATATACTCAGATAAAATGCTTTTACTGTTGGTAAGGACCTGAAAACCTCTGGTCAGGACCTGAGACTGGAGAGTGACGAACTTGGAAAGTCAGTGATGATCTGTGCCTTGAAAATTAAATAGAATTTTTTCTCACTAAGAAACACAAGAATGAACACATACCTATTGAAAAGGTCACTATAGTAAAGGGAAAACTGAACTGAAAAAAAAAAAGATTCTTTGAGTTCATTTGATTTTATTATGGACATCAGTCCCACATGTTCGTAATGAGAAGATCTGACACACTTGATATGATAAGATAAGATAAGATAAGATAAGATAAGATAAGATAAGATAAGATAAGATAAGATAAGATAAGATATGCCTTTTATTTGTCCCACAAGGGGAAATTCCAGTTTTTCACTTTGTTTCTATGAACTAGTGCATGTAAAGTGCATTTAATTCAAATCAGAATGCTTGAAAGAATCATGTTGATGCAACACATAATTTCCCAGTTATCCTCATATAAATTTACTGCATGGTGTGATAGGACTTAAATCATATCCAGGGTAGATATAACTTCAGATTCAACAAAAATTTGCTGCTATTTTAATTTATCTCACCTCTTCTGCAATAAACAAATATTTGGGTTTCAAAAATTTCAATTGCAATTAAAATTTAAGTCCACATAAAAAAGGACCCATATTCAAGCCCTGAGGCACACCAAACTGAACCAACTAAATCCCTAAATTCACCGTGATGATGAGTTACCGTCCTAGTTGAGTCTTTCTCTCTCACAATGTATTATATTTAAAAACAGGAAATTAAAAAGAAAGAATAAAGAAAAGAGCAGAAAATCTGACGTCTTCACTTACGGAGTGCATGCCACTCGTCCTGCCGTATGGTCTTTGTGATGTTGATGGGTAAATTTCTTGGGAGAATGGAGGAGGAGTAGTGATACTTGACTGGCGTACACCTTTGAATTATTCCTGGGGAAAAAAGGTGGAAACCATTTTAAGTGGAGCACAAATGTATGGGGAGGTGAAATAAGGTCAAAACTTCCTCTGGAACTTCAACCCACTCATTGGATTATTAAACCAACATACACATCCAGTAGAAAAGCATCATGTTTATTATTCTGCCTCACTGAGCTGAGACGGCCTCATTAACCTCATGTTTACAACCACTTCTACATTGTTATTAAGGGGAGGATTAAGAAACACTATAGAATGTGGATTATTCTTCTAGGAAAAGCTACAGTAAATACTTAAATGTGAAACCTGAATGTTTTTGTAGGAAGTCAGTGCAGCAAAATATAATCCAAATTATTTTCCACCTTATTTAAAAGGAGGATGCAACCAGTAACTCGTGCTTCATAAGTAACTAAATACACATTTATATTTCAGTGACCCAGTACATCACCACACCACAAGTCTGCAGAACAGTTTGCTTTAACCCTTTCATGCATAGTGGTCACTACAGTGAACAGCTATTCTACAGCTGTTCTCTTGTATATTCATGGATTTTGTTGTTCTTTTCTTTTTTCTTTTTTTTTTTACACATATCTTTATTAAAGTTTTAAGACACTACATATCTTTTCTGGCATGAATTGGTAACATTATGTAGATCTCTCCTGAGCATAGACCCCCAGAATCACAAGCCCTCCCCATAGTTTTCACACAATTTATAAGTAAATACATGTTTCTGTTCGTCAGAAATTAAACGTGTGGTGTCCAGCTGGGTGGACATTTTTGCAACTTCATGAAAAATACGCTCATAAGAATTTGTTTTCATTATTATTATTATTATTATTATTTTATTTATTTATTTTTTAAATTATTTTTATTTCATTTATTTTATTTTTTTACTTATTTTTCAGAAGAAAATTTTCAATCGCATTGTTTTTTTCACGCCTAAAGAGGAATAAAAACACTCAGGAAAAAAAAAACTGATTAAGGTTCTCATAATTCATGCATTAAAAAGGGTTAAAAAAATAATCATATGAGTTGATGACAAACCAAAAGCCTTTGTAAAAGTCCTTCAAGGTGCATTATAAGCTGCATTTTGGACCAAGATGAAAATCTGAAGTTGAAAACACTATGATGCATTATTTCATGAATTACACACATCCTAAACCAAGAGGTGAGCAAACTTTGACCGAGGAAAAAAAAGAAAAGTTTTACAGTTTAACATGATAACAGCCTTTCTGATGTTAAACTCTGCACATGCCTCCCTGTTTACAGTAACCTTGAGTAACAATAAGATAGATGAGTTTTTGAAAGGAATGTGATCAAACGCAACTTTGACATTTCTGACAAAGTTGTGTTTTAATCACAACCGGAAATGAAACCCCACAGTGTGTTTAAAACCATGTACATGCAGGTTAATTCTCCTGTCAGAGCCATTGACCACAGTGCTGATGAAGATCTGGGGTTGGTCTCCGAGAGCCTTCACTGGCAGCTCACTGCTCCTAATGTGTGCTAATGTGCTAATGCTAATGGTAGGTACTGTATGTGTATTAGGATGGGTAGAATGCACCCTACAGGGATAATAAAGTTAACCCTTAACCCTTTATCGGACCGGTGACTATTTTTAGTAATTTCCACACACATTACAAGATGGTGACAGTAACAGTTCCAGTGAGGACAGTGAGTCAACAATCTCAGGTCCAGTGTGGTCTACAGCATCTGTAAGGTCCACCTCTGCATGAACAGTGAGCGTACCTGCTTTGTTCGGTATTTGTTAATTGTATTCGGTATTCGGTAATTGTACTAATGTAAGGAATGGTGTTCAAAGTACTGAAGTGTATGTTGACAGGGGTCTGTATCAGCACTTATGTAGTTGTAATGTTCTAAAATACATGTTTCTTTCACATTATATGTGTTTTTCTTGTATTTTTACCCCACCCCTGAAGAGGAGGCAAAGGGTATTGTTTTTGGTTAGGTTTGTTTGTTTGCTTGTTCACACTCTAGCAGCAAAACTGTTGGTTGAATTCATACCAAATTGGGTTTATAGATTGCCAGTGACCCAGAATAGATGTCATTAAATTTAATTTTTTATGAATTTTAAATCTTTTTTTTTTCTCCCATTTACTTATAAAGGGTGAAATTTCACGTCTATAAATATATCAATTTTGTTTCAATTTACTTCAAACTTGGCACATACATAGAGGCAATTGATATGCTGACATCAGCACATGCATAGACATGATGACATCAGCTGGATCCATACCATAATAAGGTAAATTAGTGCAATGGGCGTTGTTTGTTGTATCTGGCGCCACTTGTTTGTTTGTTTGTTTGTTTGGTTATTAACATTTAAGCAGCAAAAATATTGGTTCAATTCATACCAAACTGGGGTTATAGATTGCCAGTGATGTAGAACAAATGTCATTACATTTTGGGAAAGGTAGGTCAAAGTTACATTTTTTAAAAAATTATTTTTCAAAATCTTCCCATTTACTTATAATGGGGGAAATATGTGCAAGTGGCAGGGCTTGTTGTACCTGGCACCACTTATACTTCTTGGAATTTTTTTATTTTTTATTTTTTGCCACTTACGAGTAAGGAACCAAGCATGGCAACATCATTGACCTTGATTTTCTGTATGACAATAAAAAATGTTGGAAAAACTTCAAAAAAGTAATAAAGTCTGGTTATGTCCTCCACTAATACACAAACTGTTTTGAATTTTGACTGATTGAAATTTGAACTGGTTGAAAATTTTAAATTCAGAGTATTTGTATGAGTGCCCTTTAAAGTGATAAATAATGTAGTTTTATGCAAAGACCTCAACAACCAGCAGTCTGAACTGTAACAACCAGCCGCAAGGAGTTAATTTTGCACTTTAGCAGTGTCAATATGAGTTCATATCAGCAGAGTTTAAAGACACAAAATGTTTTAGCCTCAAAGCATGGCTGTCATAACAGAGTGATCATCAAGTGCACCATCAAATGTAAGACATACTTCAGACAGCTTGGTACAAAACTCAACTCTCACTGTAGAAAATAATTTCCATCAGATCGTGTTCCCTAATGAGAAGCAGCAGATTATGAAACACTTTCCAACTGTTACTTTCTGTTCTGTCTGATTCTGATCTTAAAGTGAGGAATCCAACATGAGCAGTGTGTTTCAACTTCTCCTTTAAACAGATGAGAAGTTTCACATTTACATTCAACTATTACTTTACTCAAAGAAACTTAGCAGTTTTTTTTTTCATCTTCAGTCTAAACATTAGTCCTGATCCGCTGACTCTGACCAGTTCGTGTCCATTAAGGCTGATTTATGAAACCCGGATCAATACATGGTTTCAAGTTACACAGTTTCAAATTGCACCAATATCACTCCTAATATATGTGCTAAATGCAATTATCCAAACAGATAAATACGATCTGAAGAATCAGACAGGACTGAGTAAACGCTTTAATATCATGTTCAGTTAATTCTGAGGGGAATAAAATAAACATGTTCTTTTAATTTGGCCAAAATTGTAATGTAATGTGCACCTTGGCCCTGTCTGCTAAAGCTGAGAGATGACACAATATTAGCAAATAACATGAAAAATAATATTTAATTTCTGAAAGTTTGTCCATATAAACACAATATCATGACTAAATGAAAACTGATCCAACATATAATTGAAAATATAAGCATATGTAACAGGTTTTCAACTGGAGCTGGACAATAATTACATCCATATATTGTGATTAAATATCATTACTGTTGCTTGGCCTAATTTGTGATTATTCTACCTCTAGATTTCTGAACTGTTTTGACCATAAAGACTAGTGTTAAACCTAAAATAACCACCTTTTGTGCAATTTTAAACTTTTGTCTTCATTTTCATTTTTAATCATTTTATCAAAATGAAGAAAAAACATTAATAAATCACAAAATCAGAGCTTTTCACATCTTTTATAGTATTTTTTTTGTCTGTTTGGATCTTTTGCAGGTTTTATGTCATTTTCATATTGTTTAGACTTTTACAATATACTCTTATATGTTATTTTCATCTTGTTACATGTTTTACATTGTTTTTGTCTTGGTGAATCTTTGACATTCTGTGTCTTTTACATCTTTTATGACATTTGTGTCTTATTGTATCTTCGATGGTTTTGTTTTGTTTTAACATTTACATAATTTTTGTCTTGTTGTGTCATGTTATGTCATTTATGCTGTTTTCATCTTGTTACATTTTTATATCCTTCATGTCAGTTTTGTCAACATCTACGTCTTGGTATGTCATTTTTACTCTCTTCATCTTTTATGTTGTTTTTATCTTGCTGTGCTTTCAACTTCATTTTTATCTTGTAATGTTTTTTACATCATGTTTGTCTTTTTGAATCTTTTACACCCTTCTCATGTTGTTGCATCTTCTGTGTTGTTTTTGTCTCATTTTGTCTTATATAAGCAATTTACAACCATAAATACCTACTGAGTTTCTTGAACGTTCACTAAAAGTCAACGATTATCACTTGAAAAAAACAATAACATTTTTGATGAGAATTATTGATGATAATTTTTTTCATGATATCATTTTTGGTCATATGATCCAGTCCTATTTCCACCTACTACTCAACATCAATCCACAGGGTTGTAGAGGATCAATAAGTGTTGCAGAGGGTCTCTTGCATTATGGTGTTAATGATCCACACGAATGACCCTCCAGAGCCCTCACTGTCTTCCTGTCCCACAGCAGATCCAAATCAAATCCTTCTCCCCTCTCATAAAGCCTTTCATGACTTCACTGATCTGCTCTTCCACCACCACACTGGGTTCCTCCACTCAGGACCAAAACACTGAACCTGGGATGACAGATCCTTCTCCAGCTGCAACTCTAACCCCAAACACAGCTGAGAAACAGGTTCAAACTGCTAACTCAGCTTTTAGAACAGGCTTCTAATGTGAAACAATGCTAACTAGAAGCACTCGGAGAGCGCAGACCTCCGCCAAGGCTGATCAGTGGGCCCCCCCGTGGGCCCTCCCACCCCCGATCACCCCCAAAAGTTAAGCATTTCTTCCTTATCCCATTTCCAACAAACCCTGAAAATTTAATCAAAATCTGTCCATAACTTTTTGAGTTATATTGCACACTAACAGACAGACAAACAGACAGACAAACAAACCCTGGCAAAAACATAACCTCCTTGGCGGAGGTAAATATGTGTCTTATACATGTGATTAATGTTGTATCTTAGATATTATTATTATTATTATTATTATTATTATTATTATTATTATTATTACCTCCGCCAAGGAGGTTATGTTTTTGCCAGGGTTTGTTTGTTTGTCTGTCTGTCTGTCTGTCCGTTAGTGTGCAACATAACTCAAAAAGTTATGGACAGATTTGGATGAAATTTTCAGGGTTTGTTGGAAATGGGATAAGGAAGAAATGATTAAATTTTGGTGGTGATCGGGGGTGGGGGGGCCCACGGGGGGGGGGCGCAGACCAGAAAATTTCATCAAAATCTGTCCATAACTTTTTGAGTTATGTTGCACACTAACGGACAGACAAACAGACAGACAGACAGACAAACAAACAAACAAACAAACAAACCCTGGCAAAAACATAACCTCCTTGGCGTGGGGAGGCCCACGGGGGGGGGGGGGCACTGATCAGCCTTGGCGGAGGTCTGCGCTCTCCGAGTGCTTTTCTAGTTATTATTATTATTATTATTATTATTATTATTATTATTATTATTATTATTATTATTATTATTAGGCTCCTGAAAAGCACTCTAGAGTCAAAATACATCATCGTAACACTTGTTTTTTTTTTTAAGTATCTGCTTCAGATATTAAATGTGCTAAATCTAACATATTTTAATAAATGAACTGTAAAACAAATAAAAAAAATTGCTGGTTAGCTGATGTTTTCAATGTATATCATAAAGCATTATTATCCATATACTAGCGTGTTGACCTGTTGGAAACCATGGGTCATATTAATACTGATATCTAGGGACTGAACTTAGTAAATGCAACATTCCTGTTTTTAACTTCATTTCCCATCATGCAGCATAGTACTGCACTTCCTATCAACTGTCATAGGCATAGCAACATGACTGTAAAGCTATTGTATTCCAGAATGACTAATATCTCCCAAAATATTGGTCCTATCAACTCGCTGAGATATTTACCCCGCACCCTGAAGGGGAGACAATGGGTATTGTTTTTTGTTCGATTTGTCTGTTTGTTTCTTTTGTTAACACTCAAGCAGCTAAACTATTTGTTGAATTCATACCAAATTTGGTTTATAAATTGCCAGTGACCCAGAATAGATGTGGTGACATTTTGGGAAAAGTAGGTCAAAGTTCAAATTTTTAATTAATTTTTAAAATCTTTTTTTTTTTCTCCCATTTACTTATAATGGGCAAAATTTCACACGTCTATTAAATATCAATTTTATTTCAATTTACTTCAGACTTGGCACATATATACAGGTTATTGATATGCTGACATCAGCACATGCCTAGACATGATGACATCAGCTGTATTGATGCCAAAATAAGTTACAATATATGCGAGGGGCGTGGTTTGTTGTGCCTGGCACCACTTGTTATTATTATTATTATTATTATTATTGTTTGGCTCCTGTAAAGCAATACAATTCATCATCATAACACAACTTTTTTAAAGTATCTGCTTCAGATATTAAATGTGCTAAATCTAACATCCTTTAGTAAATTAACTGTAAAACAAACTACAAAAGTGCTGGTTAGCTGATGTTTTCAATGCATATGATAAAGCATCATTATGCGTATACTAGCGTGTTGACCCGTAGGGAACCACTGGTCATATTAATACCGAAATCCAGGGACTGAAGTTAGTAAATGCTACATTTCTGTTTTTAACTTCATTTCCCATCATGCAGCACGGTACTGTGCTTCCCGTTAACTGTCATGGGTATAGCAACATGACTGTAAAGCTATTGCATTCCAAAATGACTAATATTTTCCAAAATATTGGTCCTATCAACTTGCCGAAATATTTAATGTGGAGATGGGACTATTATTCAACTATAGGTATCAAATTGGCCAGTTAAAAACATCTCCCTTTCTCACAACTGTGCAGATATACACATAGACGCTCTGAGACCTTCCAGTATTATAATATAGATATTGGTTTATTATATTTATACAATAGATTCAAAAATCTTCCACTAGAAAGAACCTGTAAAGTGAATGTTTTATAATGTTCAGACAGTGTTTTGAAGTCGACCTGGTAGATCTGAGACAAACATTCCTTTTGAGTAAAACCCATTCGCTCATTAATGCTCACAGTTTCACATTTTGACCCTAGATTGTATTTTGGAAACTACAGTCAACTGGCATTTTTAACTTAATTTTTCTTTATTCAGGATTCAAACTTGGTAAAGCTTCATTACTTTTAGTTGTAGACCAGTGTCATAGTATTACAACGAACGGATGTTAACGTTTGTATGGATGAATAACATAAGCGTTATCATCATATTAATGGCAGTTACAAGTGTATAGAAACAGATTTTACATACATTATCTGTATCACAGGTGTTAAAGTGTTGAAACTTTCACCAGTTTTCAATGAGTCTGAGTTTGACTTATGGTTCTGCTTTAGTTTTATTTAGTTTGATATGTGGATAGGTATTAGTCTCTGGAGGAACTGATTAATTATGGTTTTGTTTTTATTCAGCTTTGGTGTTAGATTTATTTTCTCAGATATGAGAAAAGAATGGAAAGACCAGAAAACACAATTAACACTGACTTCAGCGGCTACTCTTCCATTTTAGTAAACATGTATTGTTCACTGAACTTTATTTAGCCTTTGTAAAAACTGTTCTACACTCATTTTTATTTCAGTAAACAAATTAACCCATAAACACCCAGTGCTACGTTTGTGTCAGTTCCCAAATTATTTTTTTCTCTAGTTTTAACTTTTCTTAAATGATTTATCACCTTTTATTAATATGGTTAGTATTTTGTATTCTTCAGTGAAACTCAGGTATTTTTCCACATTTAATTTACTGATGATGTCCATGAAAGTTCAAATTAAAGTTAAGGGTTATTATATCAAAAACAGAGAAAATGGAAGAAAAAGTGACTTTTTCAGTAAAATCTATCATTAACTGAACGTAAAAACAAGTGTCTCCATTCACTGTCATTGATCCAACACCATGGCTTTTACTGGTGAATCAATGTTTTAGAAGATGACGGTGTTTCCATGTTCACTACGGAGCCTCTGAACGTCCACATGGGTCACATCTGATGACCATGAAAAGATGACAAACTGTATTTTACACCAATGATTTACATGGACTGATAGGATTAGTGGATCAGCAGATATTTATCTTTTTATATCAGTAAACGATTTTGGTCGCCCACAGGTGTTTGGGTGTTTATGGGTTAATGTCTCACAGCTAGTTTTAGTTTTATTCTTTGTATTTGTTCACTGCAATAACCCTGATCTGCACTTCTGTGAATACTGTGTTTACAGGTTAACAAACACAATAGTTATCTTCTATTTCCAGTGCTTGGTCAGAGTTACAGACACAATTAAATGCTTTTAATAACCGTAAATGATCTCTGATGAAATGAAGTGGGCTAATTTGTCTGTGGCTAGAGAGATAATGAGGTCATTATGTGATAAACTAATGTATTTTCATGGAGCTCATCGATGCTGACAGCTGTAATCCCAAAAACAGATGTGTGCTTCACATGTTTTCCACACAGTGAGCTTCTTCTTCTTCTTCTTCTTCTTCTTCTTCTTCTTCTTCTTCTTCTTCTTCTTCTTTGTGTATCTGCTCAGGCTCTGAATCCTGCATGACAAGGCCTGAGCAAGTGAAATGAAGAGTTGCACTTCATGTTGCTAAAAAATCTGAGTCATATACATGAGTATGGTTTGGATTGTTGTGTACTATCCCTTAATGTTCAGTGCATGCACATATGACTGATATGGTCTTGCAAATGCATTAAGAAAACAGGAGGAGAAACCGAGCCCGGCCATTATATCTCAGAGCTAGTGGAGACACTCAGCACCATGGACAGCGAAGCACAATTGCAGACAGGGTCCTAAACGTCTCCCAAACACACACACACACACACACACACACACACACACTCATGTGGGTTTAAAAGATAAACACTACAATCCAGAGGCTTTTGTGTGTGTGAGAGGAGCCTTTGTTTGTGTGAGGATGCTTAAGTGTGAGCTCATCGGCTGAGCATCACGGCCTGATGCGCACAGAAAGCCGCGCATGCAGGCTCCCCTCTGCTGGTGTTTACCTTTGTAAATAAGGTCCTCGGTCTCCAGGTCGAATCCTTCCCGGTGACACTTCCTCCACAGGCCGGAGATGGTGGAGTTGAACTGGCGGCTGCAGTGAGACTCCATGGCTGAGGCTGCGGCCAGAAAGTGGCGTTTAACCCGGATCAGAGCACTCACATCTGGGCCGTTACCTTTCCTCTCCACGCGTCTTGGAGGCATCTGGAGGGGGAGGTTGTGGTTGGAAATGTAGATGTAACCCGGGTCGTTCCTCTTGTTGGCATAGTTTTTACACCTCTCCCGGTGTCTCCTGGCGTCCGTCTCGTACCAGTAGTCGGTGCAGATCGCCATGGCCAGCAGCCCCAGCGCACAGAAAGCCAAGAAGAGCCCTGTGCCTGTTAATATTTTCATAGCGGCCATCTTCCCCCTTCTCGATGGAGAGAGAGCCCAAACAGTAGCAAGAAGGTTCCTCCGTGGCCGTGGTGTGGGTACCGCGTGAAATAAATCACGACGGCACTCACAGCCTCGCGCAGTCCTGGACTAGGTGCATGATGGTGGAAGGCCAGTGATGTCTGGACGCGATGCTGCGGTCTATTGTTGTGGTACCCGGTGGATGCAATGTTGTTCCCACCATCTGTTATGGTACAGGAGGAGAGGGGATGGATGGCGACCAACGCTGTGAGGATCAGGGCCAGTGATGTAGTTCTCTCTCTCTCCTCCAGGTTGGTGCGGGATGGGGCTCTGTTATGGGGGAGTGGTCATTTGTAATGCTTCAGTGGGCACCTCTAGCTTTGGTAAACACGCTTAAAAAAGAAGAAGAGAGAAAAAAAAAAGGAGCAGTAAGAGCATCCAACTTCATGCAGTTACCCTTGAATTAATAATCATTGAGCTTATACGTCTAACAAAAATAACAAGTTCATGTTTTACTGTCAATATTACATATTATTATTATTATTATTATTATTATTATTATTATTTTAAGAGGATGTTGTATGACTTAGAGAGGGAGATATCTGGCTGCATGATGTTTTGCCTGACGCACTTTTGTCTACATTTCATGTGCACTTTTTGCAAAGTTGACTTTGGAAGGTTTGATTTGTCTATGTGCTTTTTGTGTATTCGTTTAATGTACAGAAGTCTGTCTGTAACTATTTAATGTACTGCTGCCCGTCTTGGCCAGGACACTCTTGAAAAAGAGATTCTTAATCTCAATGAGGTTTTCCTGGTTAAATAAAGGTAAAATAAATTTAAAAAAAAAATAAATAAATAAATAAATAAATAAATAAATAAATAAATAATAATAATAATAATAATAATAATAATAATAATAATAATTATTATTATTATTATTACACTCTCAAAAATAGAGGTAGGAGATCAGAACATTTATGTACCTATACGTACATTTTTTAAGAATGTTCTCTCAAAAGTACAATATTGGTCTTTAGGAGGCCAGAATTGCACCTTTAGACTATGAAAAAGGGTCCAAAGTTATATAAAGTACAAATTTGTACTATAAGGTACCCTGCAGCATTAAAAAATGTGTCTAGACCATGAGAATAGGCTATAGGCTAGGAGAACTGAACAGTAGGCCTAATTATAGTTCAAACATTAGGCTTAGCTCATTATTTATTATATATCATACTGTAATTACTCTATATTATATTTGATAATAATTTGTGTTTTAATTTAATAGCCCAATTAGCTCAATGATAATAGCCTAATAATTTATTTAGCTTATTAGAACCTCTGATTATTGACATAATCTCTGTTTTATCAAGTTTTCATTCACACCTCCATGTCTTGATGTCGTAGCTTGCCTATGCTGTTTTTTTTTTTTTTTTTTTTTCTCAATTAGGCCACCGGTTCAAACTTTAAACATCATGGCATTATCAACTATATGAGAGTTTTCTTTCTATATAAAGTAATTAAGGTACAAAAATGGACCATTTCGAAAGGGTACAGAAATGTCTCTCAAAAAGTATACCCCCAGCGACAAGGATTTGTACCCTTTTAAGTACAAGCTGGTACCTCTATTTTTGAGAGTGTATTATTATTATTATCATTATTATTATTATTATTATTATTATTATTATTATTATTGTTATTGTTATTATTATTATGCCTATCTTTCTGTACTTATTTCAGACTTATATCAGTTTTCCTGCCAAGCACAATATATAAATGCGTTTTTTTTTTTTTTTAATTAAAACAATCTTTCTATATTTTTTATATTGTGCATTAGTTTTTAATGGAGGTCATGGCAGTGACATTGATTTGAGTTTTTCTCCTTACCAGCAATGAATGAATGTAACAATGGATACAACTTATTTTTCATCTTTGTTTCTGGTGCTTTAAGACAGGGTAGTTAAACATATGGCCCATGGGCCAAAACTGGCCCAACTAAGGGTCCAATCTGGTCCATGGGATGAATTTGTGAAATGCAAAAATTACACAAGATTTTACATTAAAGGAGTGATATTTTGCTTTTTTAAATGGAATTCTTCATTTTAAAACATTTCCCTGTGGTCTACATAAACTGTAAATGCTCTGCTTGGATCTGAATTCTTCATTAATTCAACTCCACAGGTCCATCTTCAACCCTATTTCTGAATAATGACACCAGAAAGGTCGTTTTGAGCCACTGGCCCTTTAAATACAAATGAGCCACTTCACGCTCCACCCCCTCCAGGTTGTTGGCTGTGCTGCTCTGTCCTGTTCAACCAACAGCTGAACATTTTAGGTAATCGGCTTGAAGTTTGAACATATTTTCAGTATGGACTACAACTGCTGCCGCTGACGAACAATTATGTCGTACTTGGAGAAATGTTCGTCAGACGTCTTGACCTTATATGTGCAAATGTCCTGACATAACTAGTTACAGACGTAACAAATTAAGCATAAATTAAAATAGGTTGTAGAAATCCACTCGATTTTTGCCAAAATGAATATAAAGATATCTTTGCAGCACCTGGAGGGTTCAAATTCAAACTTTTTGAACTATTAGGGTTCAAACACACAAAAGTAACAAAGACTAACAAAAGTGGGTTTAGCAAAATATGACCCCTTTAAATTATACAGTTTTCAGTCGCAGACGGCTGTTACCAAATGTTTTGTATATTTGTAGATTCACTGTCATTTGTAATGCACAAGTGTGAATGGTGAAGGTGAGAAATAATATTGTTAAAACTCTTTTATGTTTCAGGAATTTCAGGTTGTTCATGGTTGTTCAGGTTATTCACGTTTTATGTGAAATGATGGTTTGTAAGTGTAAACATTTTCATAATGTAATTTGACTTCTTTCTGCATTAAAACAAAGGCAAAAAAATTTAAGTTGTCATTATTTATGTTATCATGTTATTATTTTACTGGTCTGACACCCTTGAGATCAAAGTGGGCTGTATGTGGCCCCTGAACTAAAATGAGTCTGACATTCATGCTTTAAGATCTTTTTGAGATCACAAGACAGAATGAGTTACACAACGGTGTGATTGTTTAAAAAAAATGTAAAGGCTGGGAATTAACTAACTCCACAATGCAACAGTACCAGCAAAAATCTGTGCCAACATCAACCACTAGGGAAAAAATGGCAGAAATGATCTTTGACTTTATTAAAACAGAACAGCCAACAACAATATCAACAACTTCATACTTTACTGTCCGTATTGCATCTGTTATTATTCTGTCTATAGTCATATTCTGTTAAATTCTGTTGATTTCATACTTCAGTTTAACTAGTAATAATAAACTTTTATACATAAACGTATGGTTTTCTATCATATCTTGTATCTTTGTACATTTATTAATTGTAACAATTTGTTTTCCTTTCATTAAACCACAATAAGTTTAATTTAATTCTTAAACTGGGCATCTGTTTTTAATGAAGGTCGTGACAGTTAATTTAATTTGAGCTTTCCTCTTAGCCAACAGTGATTGATGCCTGAGTCTAACAAGCTAATACATATTATTTTTCATCTTTATTTCTGATACTTTAAGGCCTTTTTGAGACCATAAGACAGAGTGAGTTCCACAACAACAGTGTGATTGTTACCCCTTAGCTGAGGGGAATCGTAATCATTTTGTCATCCATCTGTCTGTCTGTCTGTCCATTCAACGACATAATCACATTATCTGAAGAATGCATTAAGATATCTGCACCAAATTTTTTCTGTGGATGCATCTTGGCGTGGAGCAGAAGCCTATTGAAAATAGATGATCTTGACCTACTTTTTACAGGTCAAATAGCCTTGTGCATTGTGCAGTTATAATTAAAAATATAAATATGTATGTAATAAGTTTTACACAAAGACAAACTAATCTAAAATATAGGACAGTAACTATCAATAGAATCTTACACTATATTTGGCCGAGGGGGATTAAAAGTGCACAGCATGTTATGTTTTTAATAAATGTAAGGACTGGGTGTTAAATCCACAATGTAGCAGTGAACTGGAAAAATCAGCACCGATATCAACCACTGGGAATAAACACTGGCAGAAATGTTCTTTGACTTTCTTAAAACTGAACTGTTAACCTCCTAAGACCCACTGTCCACATTTGTGGACAAGAGTTTCACAACTTTATAAGAAAAAAAAAAAAAGAAAAGAAAACTGTCCACCACAAAGGACATTCCATAAAAATTTTAAAAACTGAATCTGAAAAAACTGTTACATCATGATGTTTCCAGTATAGGCACTTATTTAATAAAAAAAAAAAAAGCTTGTACTTTGCTGACATTTCCTGGGTCTTAAGTGGTTAAATAGCATATCAAAATGAGAATAAACACCTGAAAAAAAAAACAAAAAACCTGGACCTAAACATGTGTGATTCTCAGTGTGAGCTATTATTTCCCCTCAAAGTCAACTGAAAATGCTAATATTAATCATCAGAGCTGAGTTGTGAGGATAGATAGTGTGTAAACGGTCCCATCTCTACTGTAGTTTCTGGTGTATTAGAATAGAGCGCTTCAACATGTCCACTTTGACTGTAAACTTCCAGTAGGTTGACCCTGGTTACAATGAAAGCACAATAAGGGCTTATTTGGATTCATGTAAATAAATGAATAAACTTTCCCCAATCACCAGAACTCTTCTGTGCATCTCTTTTTATAACTTAACACTGACGTCTTCACGCTGTTTGTCACCGCACATTCCCCTTGATAGTGTACATTGTGGTTTAGTGTTGTAATTTCTGAGCTGTGTCTGTGGAACCAGGCTCCCACAGATAATAGCCACCCCACAGGCTGATGACTAAGGAAGGCAACCCGCGGTGGAGTCGTTATGGCAACAGAAGCTCGCCCAAAAGGCTGTGTTGAAATAGGACAAGTGTGAACACACAATCAATACCCCCCTCCTTACACTCCCATATGACATTTTAGGCATAGGACCTCAGCAGCAAACCTATAGTAAGGCTTTTGTGCAGTGAAGGCACCTCAGCACACTAAGCTGCTTCTGCACATTTAACACAAATCTATCAGTATGTGTGCTTCTATGAAACTGGTCCCTAAAAACAGGACAAACCAGATGTAGACTAATGTTATGAAGCAAGTTTGAAAGCATTTTCGTTCTATTTTAAAAATAAATATTTACTGAGATAAAAGAGGAACTATTTTTTAGATAAAACACATTTTTATATTTTTTTTATATTATTTTTTAGACAAAAATCTAAGAAAGACACGAAAATTACGCACTACTATTTTTTGGAATATTTTTTTATTCTCTCACAGGTATTTTTTGGGAATCAAACTAATTATGCAAGGCAGAGTGTTTCACAAAAATGACCACTGTTGCAGAATCACTCACAATTAATTTGTGTTTAAATGGGCAGGTTCTGCATGTAACACAAGTGGACACGATGGGTTACACACAAAACCTGGAATGAGACTGAGATTCATGAAAAACCCTGCATGTCTGGATTAGAAAAACCACTAGGATCATCAAATTTAACACAGTGTCTTTATTTATAGCAGTATACAAGACCATTTCAAGCCATGTTTTCCAGATCAAATGCACCTAGGTAGTTTTTCATGACACAGTTTTGGTCCTATTTTTGGTCCCAATGTTTTATTAAAAACTCATTCATTTTGGGATGGCTGAGAGCAAGAGTATAATTTTTTTTGCATTTATCTGAGGTCATCATTAGGTACATCCTGGGGGGAAATACAGTCACAGAAAAAGATTATTAGACCACCCGTTGTTTTCTTCAATTTCTTGTTCATTTTAATACCTGGTACAACTAAAGGTACATTTATTTGAACAAATATAATGATAAAAACAAAAATAGCTCATAAGAGTTTAATTTCAGAGCTGATACCTAGTCATTTTCCATGTTTTCTTGATAATAACTAAAATCACTAAAGTTCTTACATCAGCTGATAAAAACAGTGCTTTTAGGCATTTCTTGTTTTCTTTTCTGTCTGTTTTAGTCACATGATACACCCAGGAGTTATTACTTGATTGCATAACCATTGTTTTGGCAACTTTTGATGGTCTAATAATTTTTTCTGTGACTGTATGTCTAAATTTCTCTTTTATTATTGGGTCTACAAAGCTGGCAAAGTGCCAGGTACCAAAATGAACCCAGTTTCATAGAAGCCCCCATATAGAATATCCTAATAACCAGAGTTTATCACGTGTGTCCCATGTACAGTATGTGTTGCCTTCATGACACTGCAATACTTCTTTATATTATCCACAACGTTTAAAATAAGCAGCAGATGAATTTTCTTGTGTCATTTACAGTTTATTTGTATTGGAGTGGTAATTCAATAACAAAATACAACTTTTCCTGCTGGGTTAACACTGAATTTGTTGTTTTATTTGGCTAGCGTTAAAAAATGATAAAATATAGATCAAAATATAACATTAACAAATAGTAACCATCTTTCTTTTTGTAAATTAACTTTATCACATCCATTAATTCAAGCAGAGTGTTTTACAGACACCGGCTTGTGCTTAAAAAGGTGCAGTGAGTATTTGTGATGTAACTGAATGTGGGGCATAAAACCAGAGGAGTGTACTTTGGTGTAAACATGACAGACTGTCCTGACTTCTTGACCCTTATTTTGTTAACATGACAGAAACAATATGAAAGAGGGGACCTTATATGATATGACTCTATGTTTGACTTATTTTCAATAAATACACAGCAGCTACATCAGAAAACAGAAGACACACAACAGTAACAAGACACAGTTTTAAAGAATGTATAGGTCCAATACGTTTTGAAGAGGGAGGTCGTGAGGAGATCGTTGATACCTGCTGTATTGAGCGGGTACGTCGCATGTACGTAGCGTGTTATGTGCAAAATAACTTGATTGTCAGGTTAACAATTGGTGGTAAGACAATTTGGTAACAGATGTCCATACAAACCCTCTTATTTCCCTTGCTGTTCAGTCTGGCACGTTATTAAGTGTCCACACAAAGGTCCATTCAACAGATAAAGTAGGTCTTCTCTTCATTCATCCATCTATAAAGTGCCATTCTGCGGTCAGTTATTACAGATACAGGTATCCAATAAAAGGGTGGTGTTGTGGTGAGTTTTAGTGTGTTTTTGGTAAGGCAAGAGGGGGGTTTCCTCCATGTTCAATCCACAATTAAAGACAGTAGAGCCATGACCGCCACACCACAGAATATGAGCAAGATCTGAAGCAAGGAGTGTCTAAAAAAACAGAAGAAGAAAAAAAAAAAGACCTTAAAATTCATATTTGTAATCTGCAGTTGTAAGTCTATAAAAAGTATTACACCTGTAATATATGAAATAACAAGTCTGGTATTAAAGGAGTAACATTCTGAAATAGCCTTTTATTGTTAATGTCCCATTCCAATCATTAACATTCATTAACAAAAAAGAAGGCAGGGGTCGTCTGGTGAACTGGTAAAACCCCTTCATCCAGCAGAACACTTCACTGCCCATCCAATATCCTGGTGATTACTTTGTAACATGAATCTCGCATTTGTACCATTAAATGTATTATTTGTTAGAATAAAAAAAATCAAATAATTACCATAATAACCTTCCCAGATGAGAATACAGGTGTAATCAACCACTAGAAAGGCTTAGAATAGACAGATCTGTTTCTAATTTGAGACTCTCAGACCAGTACTTCCCCACAACCAAATAACATGTTTTGATCCAAGTGGTCTGAGATGAAAGCAGACTCCTGCACCAGCTCTTAGATCACTTTTCAGAATTTAGAGCTGTATCCTGTGGCCAATCCCAGGTCTTTCCATGGAGGGGGGGGTAGTACAGGGTTCCTACAGGTTTCTACAAGTTAAATTTAGGACCTTTTTAAGACTATTTAGAGCAGAATTTAACGCCCATTTCACAGCCATACTAGCAAAAATTTGTGACTCCTAGAATTTAAGAAAATGTATTTGTTTACTTCAAAGCCTTAATTCCCATAATTCTGAGTCATTTCTAACTGGAGGCTGCAAAGTTAGTGATAAATGATACCGAATTTCTCTGACACATTTAAACACAACACAGCAAACAAGTTTATGGCAACATTACTTAAGATCTACCATATCAAATTTAATAGCTTTTAAAGACTTTTTTTAAGGGATTAAATAAAGTTTTGTAAATTCAAGACTTTTAAGACTATTTAAGACCCCGCAGGAACCCTGTAGTATTTAACCTTCATCCTACCATGACAGTTTACATACAAAACTTACCAAGTGGGGTCTTTTATGACCCCAGTCTTATTTTGGATACAATTCAGTATGAATTGAAAAAAAATGTCATGATATGTCACTTAGTTAAATAGTTAGTATGCAGCAATGTAACCAAAGTATAAAAATACATTTTGTAGTGATGTTTATTGTGAAATGGTCAATGGAACAATCAACAATCAACTAATCTGACAAATGCTTGTGTAGCAGTATATCGAGCAGGTCTACCTCTCAAAGCCATATTTCACTGTAAAGGAAAAGAATATCATGTTACAGATAGATTATTGCAGGTAAGTATGTTAGAAAACATATGTGTCATCAGACACATACTGCCAATTTGGGAAAAAAAAGTTGGGGTCATCCATGACCCCTGACACTCAGTCCATCATAACAAGTTCAGTTGATGTGATGATCCAAAACTTTTTACAATACAAACACCGGATGACACCAAGGAACAAACTCCTGAAACCATGAATAAATGTTTCAGTTTAACACACAATGACACACATGAAACAATGTCTGGGGTCATAAAATGACCCCGCTTGGTAGGATGAAGGTTAAACAGTTGACTGTCCACTGTAATGACCCACTGTCAATATCATCAGATGTGTATCGACTGCACAAATCTGGTGGTTCTTCAAAGAAAGAACATGGCGTTTCCCTTACCCTGACCGTGACATTTTGTGCATCAGCATCAGCAATTAAAATCTAAATTTAAAACAGATGATTTATAAATTTAAATCCAAATTTCTTTTTTTTTTCTCTTCATATTTCACAAGAGTAAATTTTGTATTTTCTATCTTCCCTGCATTTTATTTTTGTGTTTGCTGCGGTCACCTGTATAATTTCCCCATGGTCGGATCAATAAACTTTTATCTTATATTAATCCCCCTAATTTCTGAATGTATTAAAATCACCTTAAACTGGACTCCTCTAGCAGGTCAGGCACCACGTTCACCAAAGCTATGTAGAGAAACCCTCCAGAGGTGAAAGGCAAAATCCAAGCGGTGGCGTTTTCTACAAACAACAGAAATGAGAACTGAGTGATTCCGGCATATACTTTAATATATTAAATGCTTTAATGTTTTACAGTATGGAGGTGTGGTCCAGACGTACCTGTGCCTTTTGGCGACTGTGCATACAGAGCAAAACAAGCTCCCAACACCCCAACCAGCGCTGTGGACAGCTGCATGCGAGCCGCACTCCAACGGTCGAAGCCAGCCCTTAGCAAAATGGCGAAGTCTCCCACCTGCAGACGATAACATGAGAATGAATAAACAGTCTGTTTACAAGCCCCTGGAAAAAAAAAATCACATACTTTCCATCCACTTTTAGCAACAGTATGTAAACATAAAAACTTAAGTAAACTGTCACAGATTTACACATGACCACACTTTTCTAATCTCACCTCATGAGGGATTTCATGCAGAAGAATGGCAAAGGTGGTGAGGAACCCGACCTGCAAGCACAAGCCAATAAGTACACAATCACATGCATTTACTGTGTGACTAATTAACCAGTTTTTCTAGAGTAAATTACGAATGCAAAAACAGAGGTGCAGTGGTTCATTACATAATAAAGACTTAAGTTTTTATGCCAGAAGGAGCAGAGCAGGATATAAAAATAATGAACTTGTGATATCCAATTACATAGTAAATAAATCACTAAGGTGGGGAAACATGAGTCTGAATCGAATCTGTTTTAAGCCATTAGTAAATGTTATTTAGACAAAAGACTATGAATATGACAACAATATTTCTTTCTGGAGTCTTATCTGTTTGAGCAGTTTGTCATTCAGATAAAAAACAACTTTGCTGGATGAAATCTTGTCTTGGCATTTTCTCCTTTTCTTTAAAACGTGCTGTTTTTACTCTATCATGTTCCTTATTGTTTAAAACACATTCTAATACTGCTTTTGAAGTGTTACTAACAAACTACATCCCACATCTTATTGTTGCACGTATAGCTGACACTGCATTGTGAGTGAATCTGTATGCAGTGTTTCACTTTGACTTCCATGCATGCGACAGTAAACAGAAAACACTGGTGCGATGTCTTGTACGTGTATGTTTTAGACATCTAGTTAACTTCCTCTCTGGCACACTCATCCATAGTTCATGCTGTTAGCCTTATGTCTCTCCAGCTGGACTCTCTCTTTGCCATACCTACAATAAACAGTAACCTACTGAAGCGACATGAATCCATGTTGCTGCAGTTAAAGTGCGCCATTTAAAAAAAAAAAAAAAAAAAAATCTTTCAGCATAAGACGATATTTACCCAGTTTATTTCAATCTTAAAAAAAAATCCTGTTTTGTCCCATTACAAATGTGTGGTCCATTCATGAGACTAAAAATACAAATACAACTGGTCTAATTTTCTGCCAAATGTTCTGCAGACTCTGCCAAACTGTGTACTCTGAAGGAAGGTTTTATCTGTTCCCATCATACATTTCTGTTCTGTATTATAGTGTTGTTCTTTATTCATTCATTAACTCTACTATGTAATTCTCAACTTTTAGAATAAAAGCAACCACAACTTAACTAAAAGCACTTAAGTTGCAGCCTAACAGTGCTTTCAAAATACCCCGTTTCAGTATTTGAAGGTTAATCTAAACCAAATTTGCAGGTATAAAACCTACCCCAGACCATAGTGGGGACCAAACAGCCAGTCTTTGGTGTAACCCATATTTGGGCTAAATGCTACCCAACTGACTTAATACAAACAATGAGCTTCAAGCATCACCTATTACAGTTATTTTACAGTCTTGTAAGTGTAACAGATTAAGAATACTACAATGTAGCTGTCTATCAGGAAAAAATGCATTTTGTAAAATAAACAGAAGGTCTGAATGTCCAACTTGGCAGATACGTCATACACCTGTCAATCAAACCCCGACACAACAGATATCAGAGTTTTCTATTTCCTCTGAAATATGATTAACTGAGCAACAATATAAAGACAAACCACCAGATGACCAATTAGAGTGGCTAAATAAAGCATCAGACTCCAGCTTCTGGAGAAAAACATAATGTGCTGCGCACTTTTAATACCCTCAGCCAAATATAGTGTAAGATTCTGTTGAAAGTTACTGCCCTATAATTTAGATTACATACATATTTATATTTGAAAGTACTCAGATATTATAACTGCACAAGGCTATTTGACCTTGAAAAAGTAGGCCAATGTCATGTATTTTCAATAGGCTTCTGCTCCATGCTGAGATGCACCCGCAGTATAAATTTGGTGCAGATATCTCAATGCATTCTTCAGATAATGCAATTACGTCGCTGAATGGACAGACAGACAGATGGACGACAAAACTATTACAATACCCCTCTGGCCATTTTGGCCGAAGTGAAAAAATTACGAATAGTATTTTTACAGAGATGTCCAATTTTAAGTCTATGGGAGACAGGGCTTTTGGAGCCAGCCCCCAGTGGCCACCAGCTGTATTACAACTTTAACAAACTTCTACTGTGGCTTCATTTGGGTGTGGAGGTCCTCACCCCTTTGTCAGATCACATGAAACAGTCTCACTCTGGCTCGTTTACTTTGCGAAAACTCTTAGTTCAGACTTTTGGACCAGTGACAGGAAATTGCGCAAGGTTATCTTCACCAACAAACAAAGGAAGCAGAAAAAAAACTAATAAAAGCCAACATACTGTTGTCAGATGAATGCACTATGGTAACAGTAAAGACATAGAAACACCCTAAAATTCACCCAGATGTCTTTCACTCAGTTTTCATGTGTTCATGTGCCCATATTACCTTAAAGCTGGAACTATCTCACATTACCCTTATAAGTTGTATGCATATGTCTTTAAATGTGAGTGTTGTCAAAACTAGGTTAAAAAATTACATGTTTTCAGTGCAAAGCAGACTTTGTTCTTTCTGTTGTGAGCTGTGTCATTAATTTAGACTGCAGCTGAGAGACATTTCTTTTATTTATTTACAATGTGACTAAATTTAAAGACTGGCTGTAGCAAGTAGGTTAATATAATGAACTCATGCTGCAATCTGACACTGTGAGAAGTTTATGTAATTACCTAATGACTGAAGTAGGACGGGGTTACAAAAGGCCTTGGAAAAGTTTTACACTTTATCTAAAAACAGAATTATTACAATTTACACTATGTACACTGACCTCAGTGTGGATGCTCACGCACTGTAGTCACTGATCTCATACATATTTCATTGGAAAAAGTAACTTCTGGACATTGTTGCATCTTTTTCAAAGTTCCTCACCTTTTTGCTAACCAGGAAACTCCCTGCTACTGCCAGTCCATGAGTGAAGTTGTCTATGCAGTTGGCTAGTAGGTTTAGGTATCCGCTTGTCTGTAAAACAGGAAACATAATGCCACTGTTACTCAAATTTAAAAAAAAAAAACAACTTTATTTAAATGTAATCACAGCATATACTCCTTAATAAATTTGACATGCTGTACCTAAAACCCCTGGATGGAGGCTTTGATTGATATTACCTAAGAGTTACAGTCTGACCTCATTAAAAAGAGGACAGTAAATAATATGTTACTCAAAAGAAATCTGAGCCCCAGAGGAACACAAACCACAATGAAAGACGCAACTGGTGATGCAGGCTAAAAAATGTCAGCAACCATGAAAAGAATGTAGAGGTGCAGGAAAGTGAAAGATTAATTTCCCAGCACAGATTTCTTTGTTTCCGTTTAAGTCAGTAAATGTAGTCAATGCTAGTAAAACTGCATCGACTGAAATTACTCATTTGCCTTTAACTTTTTAATCTGTAATGGATATTTTATATGCTTTGTGATGTTTACTCAAGCTACAGACTTCTTTTTTTTCCAGATAAACCACTTATCTTTATTGATCCCTGCGGGTTACGTGATGTTAGCCCTTTCTTATTCTCACTCAGGAGAAGGATAAGGAAGCACTATTTAAAAAAAAAAAATCCCTATATGCATTTGATATCAGGGCCAACTGAAATGCTGTTTGCAACAAATTTATGACTTAGTTTTGGGGGGAAAAAGCATTACTTACATAAGCAACCCAAATCAAGGCTACCAGCCTACCTCCACTGGAGCTTCTTTTTTCATTTACTGTCTCTTTTGTCAACTCAGAGCTGTTCTGGTTGTCCGCCTTACCTTGATTTTCTCTGATTTTCCCATGCTCTGTTGCTTGGAGGATTTCCATGACTCAGCATGGTGCCCATTTCCAAGTGAAATCGCTGCCTTTCCACTGAAAACTGCATTAGACTGTGGAGAAAAAAGGAAGAAAAACAAGACGATGGTGAAATGTGCACCACAAACATGACAGTTTTCTGAAGTTTTATATTTGATCTTTTTCTTCCTGGTTTCCATCATTGTGCAGTGTGGGCAGGGGCTTGGAATTTCCTAAAGAAACATATTAACACCTGAATCACTTACAACACCCACCAGTAAAACTAAAAAAAACACAGTACTAGTGGCATGTGTTCCACTGTGCACTGAACACACAATTCACAGTTTCCACTTTACACAAAAGTTTCACCCACAGGAGGCAGAACAACCTCTGAGGGGGCCATTTCAGAAAAAGTCCACATTATTTTTGTACACACCATGTATACATTAATAAAACGCATCTGCTTTATTTCCCAAACTAATGATCCTTAAATTCCAGCACCACTGTTTTACATGTCTGATGGTAATATATAAAAAGAACAGGCCTATTCATCTCGTGTTTTCCGAGAACAGCCAACTTCCTTGTTCCCTCATTCAGAAACCACTTATGTTACCATTTGTCTGATAATCAAATTAAAGGAGTGGGAAATAGCCCACTGTCCACTGGATGTGGTAATGAAATGCTCATCACTGTCCATGATTACAGCAGGAGGTAATAGAGTGTTGTTAATGTTTGGAGGGAACGACTGATTGAAGCAAAACTACCAATGCAAAATACACACAGACACTTGTTTATTGAGGACATTAAATTTGACCTGAAGTAAGTGGAATCTGATTTATTATTACTTAAATTTGCATCACACTTATCTATACTATTTACCAATTAAATATAATGCGTCCATTAAAAACAATGAACCAAGCAAGTAAACGTATATCATTCAGATAAGACAGTGAGGTCAGTCAAAGCAAAAAGACACTTAAAAGCTTTCGTTTCCGTCTTAAACACACTCAGTCAGAGTGTGCCCTGTCTATTGTTGTCTCTGTCTATGAGCTGAGTGTTCTCCCGTGGACACTGAAATGGCTAAAGCAGCTGCTTCACCCTGGCACTATAAATAGAGACACTTGTGAAGGAGCTGATCTGACAAGGAGGCAAGGAGAGGAAAGGCAGAAAGGCCGTCTCTAAAAACATAACCAGCCATTTAATATCTATGAAGGAGCACTGTGTTAGAAAGCTTGGTTTAATCTGGAGTCATACTTGAGTTTACAATAGGGATGCTTTCATTTCTACATGCCAGACATGATGCATGTAAACATACTCAGTGATACAACACAGGGAGGAGTTCCTACTATACCTATGTGTCCGAAAACATTATATCTTAATACACAGGTTGGTGTTGTCAAAAAAAAAAAAAAAGTCTCAGCTGACATTTTCATTTTTTTCAAGATAAAAAAAATAACCTAGGTGAACAGATAAGCACAACACACATTAAATCTATGAAAACAAAATATGCAAAGGCTTGTGTTAACACGTCTTGTATGTCTGTAGGCACAGCAGAAATACTTACAGCAGAGTTACTGTTCAGGTCTGAATGTGCTGTGGCATCTTCATGGCTGTCTTGGTCTGGAAACATCTTTTCCAAGAGTAAGAAGGCCAGCAGGCCAACAATTACCCACAAGCCCTGGGTTGTGTAGTGGTTTTGTTTATCAGCTGTAAGTAGCAAAGAGACCAAACAGTGATAAACAAGCTGTGGCACAGGTATAATACTACAAATAACAGTATAGGTATGTTTCTTGGTACATAAGAGAACATGGACACTGAAAATTAAGAACTCGCAAGTGTTGGATTGAAAATGATTCTTACTTGCAGCATATTCAAAACTGACCAAAGCTACCTACTAAAGGAAATAGTGCAGTTTCAGATTTACAGATTACACACTGCATGTAGCTTTTCATTGAGACTCAAACTCAGCGATCTTATTTCAGTAAACTTAAGTAAATTGACAGAAGTGAGTAGGTTTTGATGCTCAGTGTACTACTGGGTGACTGAGCTGTACAGTGAGCAGAGAAGATTCTGGATGCAGGAATGCAGTTTCAAGCATGTAATGAGTTAACACATATTTAATTATATTGGCATTATGTTATCTTACAAGGCCAATGCTGCTAGTATGCTACACTGATGAACAACAGCTACACTGCCAAAACAGTCTAGAGTGGAGCTTGTGGCTCATGCTCTAAGTATAGGGACATAAATGGTCTTAAGCCAGTAAGTGTTTGTCTTACAGGGGGCACCTAAAGGATATTTCATACCAAACCAAATGTCATGCACCATAAAGGTTCAGTACAAATTCTTGTGCCATTAAAACCTTAATTACTGTCCTGAAATGGAGATGTGTTTTACTGTCATCACATGAGACTGTTATGTCTGCAGGTCCTGGTCATAACACTGCAGTCAGGCATGAAATCGCCTTAGTGAAATGCAGTCACCTGAGGAGCCAGACAATGCCCACGCCTCAGGAAGGAGGTGAAGGAAAACGTCACCCAGGAGGCCCCCAATAGCAAAGCTCAAAAGCTGCTTCAGTTTCTGACATCCAGCTGAGAAAAAAGATTCAAGGAAAAAGTAGCAATTACTGTAAAGTATGATTCATACAAAACCTTGTCCACCGTTTATTTTAGCTCAAGTTTGCAGCCATAAATAAAAATACTTCTTCCTCTTTTTAGTGGAAATGTCAGTTAGTTTAAACCAGTTAGGTTTTGTCTGAGGTATCGCAACAACTATTAGATGGATTGCAAAAAAAATATCGGATGCACCTTGTCAACTACTACACTGACTGACACCTGGCAAGAGAATAAATCCTAATTCATTCTCATCCCCAATGCCGATTTTGGTGAATGTCAAAGTTATCCAAGCAAATGGTTAAGAACTGTCTTTACAAGTTTGTACTGGCATCTACATTTGCCCATAAAGTTATAATAACACACATCAGTAATCACCTTTGACCAGCTACAATGATTACATACCAAGTCCCAGTATGTAATCATTTTACACACTTTCATTCATTCATTCATTTTCTGAACCCACTCTATCCTCACTAGGGTCATCGGGGTCGCTGGAGCCTATCCCAGCCACTTACAGGCGAAGGTGGGGCACACCCTGGACATGTCGCCAGTTCATCACAGGGCTGACATATAGAGACAATCACTCTCACATTCACACCTATGGGCAATTTAGATTAACCAATTAACCTATCAGTGCATGTCTTTGGATGGTGGGAGGAAGCGGGAGTACCCAGAGAGAACCCACGCAGACATGGGGAGAACATGCAAACTCCACACAGAAAGGTCCCACCCCCATCGACTGGTGTTCGAATCGAACCCAGGCACGAGTGCTATCCACTGCACCACTGTGTTGCCCTTTTACACACTTTATCAGGAATAAATCATATTGTCACATTCATTTCATGGGAAGAGTTAAAAAAAATTAAAAATAAATAAATATATATATATATATATATATATATATATATATATATATATATATATATATATATATATATGTATATTCCATCTTTAGGGGAAACTGTATGTAGCCTGAAACCAAGATCCACTGTCACACTTGCAGTAAAACTATTATAACAAAATTTACAATGACAACACTGACTTTTAAGATCACTAAAGATTGTTCACTTTTTATATTTACTCCCATAGTTAGAGAAAATCCCATAAAATCTGGACCAAAGATAATGTTGTACCCCTCAGCATGGACTGATATACCTTAGTATTTCTTCTAGTTCTGTAATCCTGTCAGATGATTAATTAGTAGGCTACAAGTACTTTGGTTTGAGAACTAAAATAAACACTCATTCAAAGTAGTCCTTAGTTGTAGTTTGTGTTTAGTACTAAATATCATGGTAACAAACTAAATTAAGAAGGTGACAATTATCTCCCACTCTGAAGACTACACCTGCTCAGACTCAGCAAATTATCCTGGTCATAGTAAGCATGAGAAAAGTGCTGATGATCACATTTTGCTCAAAATACCACCTTAGCTAAGTGCAGCTTCAACCAACTGCTAGTATGATTGTACACTCTTGATAAAAGACTACTTTCTATTGATTAAAATACAAAAATTTGAGGAAAAAAAAAAAAACCTCTCCAAATTGTTTCCATCTCAGTCTACACGGTTTTATTCTTCAGGATTTCCCTTTCAAATGACCAACTTCCTCTCAGCACTGCACTTAAAAACCCCAGTCCTAAAATATATCTGGAATGCTACAGTCTATGGGTGCGGCTCTCAGGCCTCAGGCTGACCCAAGTTAGGTCTGGTTACTGCGACTGAACAGTCTGAATAACTTTATTAATCCTGTAATATGACATCACTTCTGGTTGTATTGGAGACATTTGGTTTGTAAGACTTGAACGTTTCCAGGAAGTTGGACTATCCTTCCCATGGGATATTTGAGTCTGTGCAAAATCTAAATCATGGAAAATGTGCAGGTAGGAACTGAACTGAACACCATTAAGGACCGGGATTAGCTGATTTCAGGTGGGTCTGTAAGTCATAAGAGAGCCACTAAAAAGGTATATTTAGACCAACATAGCTGAGAAATGGGAGAAACACAACATGCCACTGCAAAAGGCCTTTACGCACTTCCTGCTGCATATTAAATATGAACAAAAGACATGATTCTGTCATGTGTCAGACAGTTGTGTTCATAGTGCTATCTCTGCATCAGTGTTGTCACAATCACAACAATGTGACGGCAAGCTTTTGTCTGCCACGTCTACAGTGTCTACTATATCTTCAGTGCAGCATCCAAGAAATTTCTGTCTGCATTTAAAATTAAACACACCAAATTAATGTTAAAATGAACATGGAGATCCTCAAAGCTACAGCTAATGGTTGCAGTCGGTCCCTGGAGGACAGAACACAAGTTTTGTTTTTAAGCTTTTTGGCTGTTGCTTATTTATTTACAATCTTGCTTTTGCATATATTAGTATACAGATAGAGTAAAAATGATCCAAAGTTATGTGAAATTATGCATTTGAAACCAAGGGGAAAGTCCAGATAAGATATGACAGTATTACGGTGAAATACCCAATAATATACAGGCATCATTGAACTCACCTTCTGTTTTGAGGGCAGCTCCAGCTTCAATGGGAATCACAAGCAGAGGAAAAATCCCACTGAGGCCTACTGCCACTGAGCCCACCAGTGACAAGAGCCAAACGTGAGCATGTTCACTGGCTAAGAAGTCTGCTATCGCCTGAAGGCCCAGGAGGTTCTCGGTCAGGCTGGAGCCCGGTCCTGCAGCAGTGGCGGTAGCTTGAGACATAGCTGTTTGTGTCATCTTCTGGCTGCTTGATGCACCCCTCAAGGACACCATCAGCAGGGTAACAGTGATACACAGAACAGCTACAGCCCAGCTGGGCTTCATACAGCTTCCACCTTTCATCCGTCCCACGGTCCAAAAAGCACTTGCAACCAGTAATGCTGTAATAGGAGTACACTTTTCAGTCCAGCTGCCTCACCTCAATCTTCACAACAATACATGAAATATGATAGGTATTACAGTATACATACTTGACCATAATAGTAACACTGCAATGATTATTCAAATAATTCACTATTTGTCAAATATTAAATCGATTTCTTATTATTTTGATAATCAATTCCTTTATTATGACAAAAAAAAAATTCTCAGTTCAGCCTCTTCTGTGTGAGTATGTTCTGGTTACTTTCCTCCTCTGTGACAGTAATGACTATCTTTAGACTGCGGGCCAAACAAGTCATTTAAGGACATCATGGTAGGCGTTGGGAAACACTGACTTACATGTATTTTACTGTGATCTGACTTTGCATAGACCAAACAAACAATTCAGAATATAAGTAACACATTAACATACATATTGCTACAGTGAGGGGGGTCTTACAATCTAATTTTACAGAAATAAACTTGCGAAGACACTTCTTTAAGTGACATTTCCTTTTTAGCAACCAGTTAGTTGATACTTGTAAATCAAGGCCTTAAATTTACATGAAAATTGATCTCTCTTCATCACAGGCCATATACTGGAGACATATAACCACTCTCTAGAGCTACTTATCATCTAGAAGAGGGGTGTCAAACATATGGCCAGTGGGCCAAAACTGGCAGGATGAATTTGTGAAGTACAAAAATTACACTGAAGATATTAACAGTCAAGGGTGTTAAACTCATTTTAGTTCCAAACACCAAAAGTCTAACAATATTATGCCTGTTCCCAAATGTTATGTGCCATTGTAGATCCACTGCGATCTATAATGAACATGTATAAATGATAAGCTGAGGCATAATATTATTAAAATGACACTTGTTTTTTTTAAAGAAATGTCAGGTTATACAGTTTAGTTTCAATTTATTTAGAATATGCAACAAAACAAACAAAACAAGTGGTGCCTGGCACAACAAACCCCGCCCCTTGCACATATTTCGCCCATTATAAGTAGATGAGAAGATTTTAAAAATTCATAAAAAATTTGAACTTTGACCTGCTGTTCCCAAAATGTAACGAGATCCATTCTGGGTCACTGCCAATTTGTAAAGTCAATTTGGTATGAATTCAACTAATAGTTTAGCTGCTAGAGACATGAGAAATTTCGCTCCTTATATTTGTAAATGTGGAAAAAAAGATGATTTTAAAAATTCATAATAAATTGTAACTTTGATATATATTTACCAAAATGCAATGAGATCTATTCTGGGTCACTGGCAATCTATAAACCACATTTAGTATGAATTCAACCAATAGTCTTGCTGTTAGAGTGTTAACAAACAAACAAACATACAGAACCAAAAACATTACACCTTGCCTCCCCTTTGGGGGGACGGGGTAATAATCCTACACTGTAAACCCAGACTTTGTATTTACTAAAATGCTTTAATTACAATGTACTTAAATGATTTCAGTTTTATTACATTACTATAAAATGTTAAGTATATTCTACTAATTTGTAGACATTGTCAAAAGTAAAAAACAGTTTAAGTTGAATGGATTTAAATCACTAAATTTTAGTCATGACCACACCTTTTTTTTAATCTCTGCATTGCATTGTGGGTATTGGGCATGTTGTTGAAAATGTGTTATTTTCATGTGCAGGGGTTCAGCGGGGTGGTGGTGTTAGTGTTAATTTTGACTTAATGTGTGTATGGAAATGTTTATTGGCCTTTTTGTGTTTGTTTTTGTTTTTTTTAGAACTGCACCATGAGTCAGAGCCATAGGCCGAACAATGGCTTTACTGTTCATCTAGGGATGTGTCTGCTCAATATAAATCATTCTACATTGCCAAGTTAATAGTACTTTCTATACTGGTACGCTACAGTAAGCTGACTTCCTACCAAATTTCCAGCCATGCTACAATATATGAAGTATAATTATGCAAAGCAACTTATATTGCAGAAGATTTTCATTTAAGCCAATTTGGGACTGAGTACAATAAACTGATGATATTAAATTATAGATTATACCTAGCACTTGACATTGGAACAAATTTTAAGTTAAATTAACTTGGCATTTAGTGTGTTGGACTTAAAATAGCAATTTCCAGTCAAATCAAGCATTTAAGTTTAATACACTCAAGTTTTCATTACTTAATTTTTTTAAGGCTAGAGTTTAGAGTTACAGTACAGTACAGTACAGTGAACGAAAGCTTGCTGCAAAACAAATCTACCCACGGGTAAAAATAAAGTCACCTTGAACCTTAAAAATTTCGTTGTAATCAGTTTCAACTATTTTTTTGAGTTAAATTAACTTATTGGGGTTTACAGTGTACCTTAGCGACTAGAAATAAAACAGATTTCAAGAAAACATGAAAACTTATACATACACATGAAACAACATATAATGTCTTCATTTGCATATTCTAAGATGATTTTTGTGAAAGAATAGTTTGGAAGTGTAAACATTTTCTTAATTTAATTTTACTTTTTTGCATCAAAACAAAGAGAAAAAAAAAATATCATTATTCAAAGGCCATTATGTTATTATTTCACTGGTCTGGGAGTTTGGTCTGTATGAAAACTGCACTAAAATGAGTTGGACAGTCCTGCTTTAGAAACTATGAAGAATGAATCAGTTCGGACAAACCTGCAGGTTAAAGTGCCCAGTAGCTACCCCATGTCTGAGAGTCCTTTATTGAAATCTTTGCAAAAGGTATTATAGGTAAAGGTCAGGCCAGGAATTTGGGTGTTGTCATGGATTCAGACCTGAATTTTAAAAACCACAAACAATTACAAAGTCAGCTTACTATCCCCTCAAGAACATTTCTAGGATTAAAGGACTGATGTTGCAGCAGGACCTTGAAAAACTTGTCCAGGCATTTATCTTTAGTCGAGTTGACTACTGTAACAGTATCTTCTCTGGTCTGCCTAAAAAGTCTGTTCGACGACTGCAACTGATCCAGAATGCTGCTGCTCGAGTCCTCACTAAGACCAAGAGAGTGGACCACATCAGTCCAGTTCGGAGGTCTCTACACTGGCTCCCTGTCTCTCAGAGAATAGACTTTAAAATTCTCTTACTAGCATATAAAGCACTGAATGGTTTAGGCCCAAAATACATCAGAGACCTTCTAGTCCAGTATGAACCATCCAGACCACTCAGGTCATCTGGTGCAGGTCTGCTCTGTGTTCCCAAAGTCAGAACTAAACATGGAGAATCAGCGTTCAGTTTCTATGCTCCGTATATCTGGAACAAACTACCAGAAAATATCAGGTCTGCTGAGAGTCTGAGTTCTTTTAAGTCCAGGTTAAAGACTCACCTGTTCACTGCTGCCTTCGACTTTTTAAATTTTATATTCTCTTTGAAACTCTGCACTGCAACTCTTACTTTAATATGTGTGTTTTGTTTTATTTTATTTTAATTTTATGTGTTGTTTTCTTACTTGCTGTTTTTAATCACCTTTAACATGTTTCTTTTATAATGTTTTAAATGTGTTTCTTTTTGTTTCTTTTATTTCAGTGTCCTGTGTGAAGCACCTTGAATCGCCTTGTTGCTGAAATGTGCTACACAAATAAACTTGCCTTGCCTTGCCTAAATGTAATTACACATGACTGTAAAGATGGAGGCAAAAAGTTACAGTAGTTAACGATAATAATGAGTGGTCATCTACATAAAAGGTACATGAGTTCACTTGGTATGAAGGCATCTGTTGAACAGTCAGCTCATTATATCCTCTGTTAGCAGAAAGTTAACTCAACAGTTAGCTACTCTGCAAAAACGCCAAAAAACCCCCACAAAACTAACGAGCAATGCGGCAAAATACGTCAGTCGGTAAAGCCTATTTTTGCCGATGACGTACTGAACCTTATAGCGGATTATTATTTATGTGGATAAAAGTTAGCGGGCTAACATTAGCCGGTGTTCATAAATGCAGACAGTTAGCTAACCACATTAGCTCCGCACACAATCATTGCACGTACACGCTAACGGTTATAAAGCTACACCATCAGTTTGCGGACTTTATGCTAACACTCCAGCTCCATGAACCTCTGCATTTAGCTATCACCTAATTCTGCCGTGGAACTGTGAAACGGTGTGTGTAAATAAATACCTTGGTGTTTCGGCTGTCTTTGCTCCAGTGTGTCCCTGCCATCCAGGCCAGTGTGTTGGGAGAAGGCTTGGCCGCTGAGTGGGTCCAGACTCAGCCGCTGAGTGGACGGGGACACGGATCCGCTAACAGCCCGCAACCCACGGAAGAGTGTGGAAGTCACCACGTCTCTCCCAAAAACAGCCACGTATCAGGATCCTGAAGGAAAATATTATCAACCGGGAAGGAGAGCCCTCCCCACTACAGGCTTCAGGAAGTACTTCAGGACATGTCCTCAAGACTCGGACAAACTTTTTCCACTTAAAGTTGCATCATCTGTGAAAAGTTTTATTCTAGTTCAGTTTTAGTAGTCGGAGTGAAAAGCAAAAGAAGCTCAGATGATAAACATGGGGGAAAAAAAATACCTTTTAAGACAAGTTTGAGTGCATTACTTTGTCATAAATGAAGTTAATACACTGTTGACCTAAAGTTGGAATAAAACAGTTTTACCTCTTCTCATGAAATTATTGTAACAATGTGATTTATTGTTGATAGATATAGTGTAACTGGGACTCAGTATGTAATCAGGATACCTGGGCAAAGGTAATTACTGATTTGTATAAACAGGGATAAAAAAAGAAATGTGAAAACAAAATTAGTCTAGCTTCAAATGTGAGAGTGTAAAATAACATTTAAACAGAGGGTTATGATCAGCTAGTTAAAATGGAAAAAGGTCTAAAGCAGGGGTGTCAAACATGCGTCCCAGGGGCCAAATGAGGCACCCCAAAGGGTCCAGTTCGGCCCCTGGGATGTTTTTGCCAAGTGCAAAAATTCAACAGTCTTGAATTGAATTAAGAAGAAAAATAAATAAATAAATAAATAAATAAATAAAATTTGCTGAATTAAGGAAAAAATCTTGAATTAAGCCCCCCCCTCCCCCCCCAAAAAAAACAAAACATTCTTAAATTAAGTTAAAAAAAAAAAATCTTCAATTAAGCCAAAAAAAAAAATCTTCAATTAAGTAAAAAAATCTTCAATTAAATCAAAAAAATCTCAAATTTAGCAAAAAATCTTGAATTAAGCAAAAAAAAAAAAATTCTTCAATTAAGTAAAAAAAAACAACCTTGAATTAAGCAAAAAAAAAAAAAAATTTTTTTTCAATTAAGTACAAAAATCTTCAATCAAGCCAAATAAATAAATAAATAAATAAATCTCAAATTTAGCAAAAAATCTTGAATTAACCCAAAAAAATCTTCAATTAAGTAAAAAAAAAAAAAAAATCTTCAACTAAGCCAAAAAACATCTTCAAGTAAAGAAATCTTCAATTAAGCAAAAAATAAAAATAAAAAAAAAATCTCAAATTTAGCAAAAAATCTTGAATTAAGATAAAAAAAAAAAAAAAAATCTTCAATTATGTAAAAAATCAACCTTGAGTTAAGCCAAAAAAATCTTCAGTTAAGTAAAAAAAAATCTTCAATCAAGCCAAAAAAAAAAAAAAAAAAAATCTCAAATTTAGCAAAAAATCTTGAATAAACCCAAAAAAATCTTCAATTAAGTAAAAAAAAAAAAAAAAAAAAAAAAAAAAAAAAACTTCAATTAAGCCAAAAAAAAAATCTAGAATTAACAATTTAAATTTTTCTTTGTTTTAGTGCAAAAAATAACATTAAATTATGAAAATATTGATATTTCCAAACTATCCTGTAACACTAAAATGTGAATAACCTGAACAAATCTGACCAACCTGAAATGTCTGTAGAAAATTCAGCCCAATTTGAACTCTTTTCTGCCTGTTCCTCAGTGTTTAGTGTCTTTGTAGATCTGATCCATAATGATAGATAGATAGATACTTTATTGATCCTTTGCAGGAAATTGCTTTGTTACAACAGCGGCAGTACAAGAAGAAAAACACTCTGACCCATCGCATGAACATCCCACAAACAATCATCAATGGAACAAATAAATAATAAACAGAATAGAAGATATATATATATATCTATCTATATATATCTATATATATATGTACAATACAAGTAATGTATATAATACAATAACCTGAAAACACCTAACACACCTAAGTATGCACAGCATACAATAATAATTTATCGCACGGCGATATTAAAAAGTCTAATAGCAGCCGGCAGTAGTGCCGGCTGCTATTATAATAATATATAATGCACATGTAGAAATGAGAAGTGGAGGAATAATACTGATAAAATTGCACAAAATGTTCTTATGTTTTTTAATTTAAATTTCAGTTTTTTTCAGGTTTGTTTCTTTCTTTTTTTTCCTTTTTTTTGGATAGTTTATGAATGTAAGTATTTTCGTAATTTAATGTTTTTGGTTTTTTTTTTACACTAAAACAAAGACAAAAATTTGGAGTTGTCATTATTTATAGGTTATTATGTTATTATTTTTCTGGTCCGGCCCCTGAACTAAAATGAGTTTGACACCCCTGGTCTAAAGTAAAGCAAATAACAGTCCTATTATTATTATTATTATTATTATTATTATTATTATTATTATTATTATTATTATCAAAAGTAGCCATAGTACACGATAGGATTGTGCATGACATAATTTTTTATTACCCCAGCAAGGGGTATTGTTTTTGGTTCTGTATGTTTGTTTGTTAACACTCTAGCAACAAAACTATTGGTTGAATTTATACCTAATTTGGTTTTTATATTGCCAGTGACCCAGAATAGATCTCATTGCATTTTGGGAAACGTAGGTCAAAGTTAAAATTTTTAATGAATTTTTTACATTCTTTTTTCCCATTTATTTATAATGGGCGAAATTTAAAATGTCTTTAGCAGCAAAACTATTGGTTGAATTCATACCCAGTTGGGTTTATAGACTACCAGTGAGCCAGAATAGATGTGATTACATTATGGGAAAAGTAGGTCAAAGTTCAAATTTTGTATGATTTTTTTTATACCCCCCCCCCCCCCCCCCCCCCAATTTATTTATAATGGGCGATATTTCAAATATCGATTAAAACATCAATTTTGGTTTCAATTTACCTCAAACTTGGCACATATATAGAGGCAACTGATGAGATCCACAGTATGTATTCATTAGACTACATACACGAAGAGGCTTCAAAAGTTTGTGAAAAAAGGACATTTGGAAAAAAAACAGTTTTAAGTTATGATGTTTATTTTCCAACATATGCTCCATTTAGGTTGATATACTTCTGCAAGTGTTGATACTTTAAGTCCATCTGTGTCAAACTGAGGGCCATGCGATTGAAAACCATGTCAAAACTATGGTGTTTTTCCACAAAGTGTTTGAAACCGCCTTCTACACTGTCGTCCACAAACTTGGATTAAAGTATTTTTACCTCTTCTCATGAAATGATTGTAACAATGGGATTTATTCTTAATAGATATAGTGTAATGGGACTCAGTATGTAATCATTGTACCTGGTCAAAGGTAATTACTGATGTATATGAAAAAACAAAAAGAGGAGTATGTCTGAAAACTAAATTATTATAACTTTATGGGCAACAGTATATTAAGCCTGTGATGCATATGAAAACTGTTGCAGCGTTTGCATCTGTTTTGTTGGAAATTGTGAATGTTATGAGATGCTAAAAAGCAAATTTATCCACTTCAGTGAAAATACTGAATATGAAAGTAAATGAAATGGAAAATAGAAATAGCTACAATATAGACTAAAAAGATGAGTATGTCTGAGAGCAAAATCATTCCAACTTGATGCGCAACTGTGTAGTTTGTGAACTTTCATCTCTCTTCATAAATGTTGCTAAAACATATTTCCACATAACACAGTGGCACAGAATACACAACATCCATTCGCTTAAAGCTGTATATTTTTTTGGGGTAATAAGAGCCATTCCAAATTTGACAGAGTTATTTCCCCAGAATGAAATATCTTCAGTAAACATATAATACAATAGTATGCATAGAGTATACATGACATAAAAAAGAAATAAAAAGAGGATGTTTTTAGTCTATATGGGGGTTGAAAATTATAAGATGCAAACCTATTTAATGTTGGATTGTGTTTAAGTTTGTGAATCCTTTAGAAGTTTTTTGTTTCGTGCACAACAAAAGTCCTAAAAGTATATGAAGTGAACCAAATCAAACCAATGAGACAAAAACATAAAAGATATATTTATTTATTTATTTATTTAGTGTGGAAAAAATTGGATTTAAATCTCTGTTATCAATAACCTTCTATTTCAGCCTCACCTTCAAAGTAAGTGTTTATTAGTCCTGCACATGGGGCGATTTCAGCCTTTTCCTCCTTACAGAACTGTTTCACTCAGGGAAGTGTTGAATAGCATCCTTTCATGACTGTCCTGCTTCTGTTTTTTACGCAGCATTTCTATAATATTAAGGTCAAGACTTGGACTCAGCCATTCATAAACATTACATTTCTGCTTTAATCATTCTGTAGAAGAACAACTTATGTATTCAGGGTTGATATCTCAGTGATTGATCCACTTTCTATCACCATTTACTCTTATATTCTGCTCTGTATTTTGTATTTTTAAGTGAAAGTCTGATATTTTTCTATATTTAATGTACTGATTATGCAGATGTTCATTAAAGCTCAGATTAAAGTTGAGGGTTATATCAGAGACAGAGAAAATTGAAGAAAAAGATTGTTTTTTTCTGCAAAATATATTGTTAACTGAGCATAAAATACATATTTCCATCTGCTGTCGTCGATCCAACTCCATGGGTTTTACTGGTGAATGAACATTGTAGAAGATGACGATGTTTCCATGGTAACTACGGAGCCTCTGAACATCCAAATGGGTCATATGTGATGACCATGAAAAGATGACAAACTGTATTTTACACCAATTGTTTATATGTATTGACAGGATTGGTGGATCAGCAGGTATTAAACAGTTTGTATCAGTAGATGATTTTAGTCACCAGTGGATGTTTGGGTCTTTATGGGTTAATTAAGAAAAAAAAAAAAAACTTTGTCAACTGCAAAGGATGTTCCATAAAATCTGATCTGAAAAAACTATTCCATTAGGCTGTTTCTAACCAAGACAATATTTTAAAAGCTTTTTTTTTCTAGGTCTCAGGAGGATGTGAACATAAAGGCTATGTGGTGGATGTTTGGGTCTTAATGGGTTAAGTATGCAGTGTTTAGTCAGTGCTGAATGTTCATTAAAGACAAATTAAAGCATCTAATTAACATCTATAGAACTATATTCCAACATATTTATGAAACTGTAGATAGACATCACTTTTCCTTTGGAGAGTCATAGGTTTTTCTTTATTTCATTGTCATAGACATTTAGTTTCCTAGATGAACAGTTCTTTTCTGGTCTTACCATGGCACCCATATTATCCACAGTCATCAAGCGCAAACCCATTTTTGAAGAATCTTGTAGAATCAAATTAATTTTTTTTATTAATTGACACATTTTACTACACAGATATTTTCATTTCTGTAGACTTAAAAACTGTGATTACACATGAAACAAGTAAGACATATAAACCTGGCTGTTTTTACTCTTTGGTAAGAAAAAACAAAAACAAAAAAAGGACAAAAACTGCCTCAAGTGAGCAAATTTTATTTAATTTTTTTTCAAAATTCATGACTTTTCTGAAATTTCCACTGTTTCTATAAACATTTTCTAATGTGAAAGTATAAAATGTGCATTAAATATATTTATGGAAACAAGTTTAATCATAAGAAGAGTGGATGTACCAGACTAGATAACTGTTTCAGAAATATAGTGCTTGGTTGATAGCATTAACATCCAACAGTAATCCTCAGTTGTCATGATTGTCTTATTCACACAGTGCTGAACTTGTTTTTCTGGTAATTTTCTTATTTCTTGTTCAGCCAAGAGAATTTGTTTTGATCATCTTCCTTCCATGTCCTCAAAAAACAGTATGAAAGTTAAAAGTACAATTATATTAAATGAATTAAATGTTACAGGCCTTATCAATCAAGCAAATATCAGGTTTTTACTGTAAAAATATTTAATCGTTTCAAAGGGTCGACTCCACAAATCTATACCATAGGTTACATAATGAATCAGTGAGCAGTAAGTTACACATAAGTAGTTATAATTTAATATTACTCTACATTTATACAAGTTTACAATTTAAATCCAGCGCTTACATACACAAACAAACACAACTGAGTGACATTTCCATTGCCAAAAGGGTCTGAAAGTCTCTTTTATGTCACTTCATGTTTTGTATATTTGATGTTTTCTTCTTGTTGTGTCTTTTGTCACCTTGTAAAGTATTTATTTTTGCTTTTTCATCTTCTCATGCCTTTCATCTTTTACAACTGAGGTTTCTCCTCTGCGTGTCACATGGCTCTGTTGAGGTCAGCATTTATAAACTCTTAACACTTATTTTAATCTGGAAAATGAAAATGTGGAGCTTTACACTGACAGCTGCCAACTCATTAACCCATAAAGACCGAGTGCTACTTTCATGACAGTTCCCAAATGTTTTTTTTCTCTTTATTTAACTTTTCTTAAATGATTTATTACCATTTATCATAATAGTCACCTCTCTATTTTGCATTTTCTTCAGTGAAAATCTTGTATTTTTTTATATTTAATTTACTGATCATGTAAATTTTCACAAAAACTCAGATTAAAGTTGATGGTTATTATATCAGAAACAAAGAAAACTGAAGAAAAAGTGACTTTTTCAGCAAAGATATCAACAACTGAACATAAATCAAGTGTGTCCATCCACTGTCATTGATCCAACTCCATGGGTTTTACTGGTGAATCAATGTTGTAGAAGATGACGGTGTTTCCACGTTCACTACGGAGCCTCTGAACGTCCAAATGGGTCATATCTGATGACCATGAAAAGATGACAAACTGCATTTTACACCAGTTATTTGCATGTATTGACAGGATTAGTGGATCAACAGGTATTAAACATTTTTGATCAGCAGATGATTTTGTTCAAAGGTGGATGTTTGGGTCTTTATGGGTTAAACACCACAGTGAGCTCTTTTGGTCCAAGCTGTAGGGAGCCATATATTAAAATATATTTGTGAAGTAGGCTGAGTTATTTTTAATTAAACATCACTGAATGCAACATCATCCAATCATGAAGACTGATTTGAACTGATGAAGCAATAAAAAACAGAAAAAAAATATAAGCCCTTGGTGAATCTATCAGTGCAGATCATATGCATGACATGATGGTAACGTAACAGGAAGAAAATGCCTCAAGAGGAACATAGAAGATGCATTTGTTTCTTTGGTTCTTTGTTCACACTCTAGCAGCAAAACTATTGGTTGAATTTATACCAGATTTGGTTTTTAGATTGCCAGTGACCCAGAATAGATGTCATTGTAGTCAAAGTTAAAATTTTTACCTCTGCCAGGAGGTATTATGATCACTTTGCTTTGTGTGTTTGTTTGTTTGTTAGTTAGCAACTTTATATGGAAACTGTTACAACCATCTTTACCAAATTTTACCCATAGATAGGCCCAGGCCCTGGGACAAACCCATTAAATTTTGGGCCAAGTAGGCCAAAGTTCAAGGTCACAGCAAGGTCACAAAATTTCAAATTTTCCTATCTCTCATCGATGAGCAATATTTGAAAATTCATAAAAAATTCAAAACGACTCTGATTAGCCTCCAATTTGATACACCCGTAGCTTATAACAATATCTTGTATTTGGCACAAAATTGTCCATATCCACTGTGGAATGTGGACTCTGTGGACATTTCAATTTAGCATTAAAAATCCCATTTATCCCATTTGTCATTATAAGTCAACAAATATTGATTGGAATTGAATATAATTTGACAAACACATGACTGGTACCAAGCTTCAACTTTTTCTGCTGTATGGAACAACCTTGAAACTGTTTAATTTAAAAACAAATAGTTGATCCACACATGCACACCATTCAGGGTGCTTGGCGGCAGTTTGCGTTCTCCGAACACTTGTTTATGAATTTTTTAAATCATTTTTTTGCCCATTTACTTATAATGGGCAAAAATTTCAAATGTCTGTAGCAGCAAAGCTATTGGTTGAATATATACCAAGTTGGGTTTATAGATTGCCAGTGACCCAGAATACATGTCATTACATTTTGGGAAAAGCGGGTCAAAGTTTACAGTTTTAATGAATTTTTTTAAATCTTTTTTTTCCCCATTATGGGCAAAATTCCACATGTCTGCAGCAGCAAAAGTATTGGTTGAATTTATACCAAACTGGGCTCATAGATTGACAGTGACCCAGAATAGATGTGGTTATATTTTGGAAAAAGTAGGTGAAAGTTCAAATTTTTTATGAATTGTTTAACTCTTTTTTCTCCTCCCATTTACTGATGATGGGTGACATTTCATATGTCAATTAAAACAGCAATTTTGTTTAAATTTACTTTAAACTTGGCACATATATAGAGGCAAGTGATATGCTGCCATCTCCACATTCATAGTCATGATGACATCAGCTGGATCGATACTAAATTAGCTGGGGCGGGGTTTTTTGTGCCTGGTACCACTTGTTATTTTTTAATTTTTTTTTTTTTTTTTTACATTGCTCCTTGTGTGTGAAGAACTGAAGTGGGGTTTTTCTGTTTTCCATCCATCTTTAGGTCTCCTTACCAGTTCTCCTGTTAGGAAAGCAGTAGGGGGGTACTCTTCATTTCTGAGGCGCAACATGTCTAGCTGTACTTGTAAGTATGCACAAAGCAATAAAATAAAACTAAATAAAACATCCAGACCACTCATACAGATGTGACTAAACCATTACATGTCCACTGTGATGTTCCTATTGGCTGTGGATGATGTTCTAGAGAAGGGGTCTCAAACTCATTTTCTTTCTGTGGCCACATTCAGCCTGATTTGATCTCCAGCGGGCCGGACCAGTAAAATAATAACATAATAAATAAATATATAAATAATGAATAATGACAACTCAAAATTTTTGTCACTGTTTTAGTGCAAAAACCCCCAATAAATTATGAAAATACTTACTTTTATAAACTATCAAAAAAAAAAAAACCCTGACAAAACTGATATTTAAATAAAAAAACTTAAGAAAATTTTAGTGCAATTTTAACAACATTGTGCCTCAATTTATCATTTCTACATGTGCGTTATGGATCAGATCTACAAAGACACTAAACACTGAGTAACAGGCAGAACATAGTTAAAATTGTGCTTAATTTTCTTTTAACATTTCAGGTTGTTCATATTTGTTCAGGTTATTCACATTTTATTGTTACAGGATAGTTTGTAAATGTAAATATTTTCATAATTGAATGTTATTTTTTGCACTAAAACAAAGAAAAAAAATTGAAGTTGTCATTATGTATAGGCATAGTGTAATATTATTTTTTTCACATCAAACCAAGAAGAAAATATGGAGTCATTATTTTTTGTAGGTTATTCTGCTGTTATTATTTTGCTGTAGATCATATTGGTCTGTATGTGGAACCTGAACTAAAATGAGTTCCACAGCCTTGACTGTGCAATTTTTGCACTTTGGAAATTCATCCCAGGGGCTGGATTAGAACCTTTGGCGGGCCGCATTTGGTCCCCAGGCCGCATGTTTGAGACCCCTGTTCTAGAGTCTGTCTGATGATTGCATTTATTCATTGAGGAGCGTCTGTGCTCCTATAGAAGACCTCATTCATCACCAAAAAGGCTGAAGCATGTTTAACCTTCACCAGCTGATCCTCAGTGCTCCTGCAGCTCCACAAACACATCATTTATAAATCACTCAGAAAGACCCCCTTCGACCCCCCTCGAAGGTCAGGGGTTTAATCAACAGACAAACAACAAATTATGACCTCCCCTTTCCTCCTTTTTCTCAGTCGGTTCCACTGATTAGCTTAAATGGCTGTTACCATGGTGACTTATGTATTAAGGGTCATCCACTCAAAGAACTAGAACAAACCTGTCCCAAATGAATGAATGTTCAAGCCCACACCACATCTATAACAACACTGACATGGACAAAGATATTAGTGGATCAGTTTACCTCTCTTAGTCAGTTTAGATAAAGGTTTAGGACATCTGATTCAACAAATGTAAATATTCCTCATACACACACTTACACATACTCTTTTACTTTTATTCTTTGTTTATATTTTTGTTGTATTTTATATATTATTGTTTTATTTCTATTGTCTTTCTTTATGCTAATGCTGTAATGAGGTGACATTAATTTTATAAACCCCACGGTGTTTTCTGATCTCACCTGCACACTTAGTTTGTTTGTCCTATTGTTTGATTTGTTACTGTGCAAAATAAATAAATAATAAAGTTTTGGGGAGATGTGGTAGTGTTCAGAATCACTACCTGCTGCATGCTGACATTATTAATGTTGGATATTTACCTCCAAGTATGATAGAAAACATCTTTTAGCTTTAGAGGAGGGTGTTGTATTTTTTCTGAATATGCTACTAACATTGACTGGACTGAGAATTTAGGAGGAGACTCATAAACACACTAAAATAGTATATTGATCAGAGATCTACATAAAACATTTTACTGGGAACCTTTTGGGTGGAAAATGGTTCTGGGTCTAAAATATATAATACTGACTATATTTAATATAGTCACATATTTAATATAGTCAGTAGTGGCTTTTCCATTGGACATCTGTGCAAAACTTTACCGTTGTTTACTAAATAATGAAAAAACAGAAGTGCATAATGTCGTTTTTTTCATTAAATCACAAATGCGATAATTTGTTTATGTATTATCATGAGATGACACGAGAAATCATTCCATAAACATGGTGACGAATTTAAATATCACATTGAAAACTGGGAGTACTTGGAGAACGCAGACCTCCGCCAAGGCAGATCAGTGGGCCCCCGTGGCACCCCCCACCACCACCAAAATTTAATCATATGTTCCTTGTGCCAGTATCAACATTTCCTGAAATTTTCTTCCAAATCTGTCCATAACTTTTTGAGTTATCTTGCACATGGACAGACAAACCAACGCCGACAAAAACATAACCTCCTTGGCGGAGGTAATAAAGATAAAAAATAAAGAAGGAAAAATATGAATAAGGACAGAAGTAATAAATAAATGGTATAGAAAATGAAATGTTAAAGTAAATAAATGCCTTTTAAATTTTTTTGTATCACATTAACACATGAATTAATTTATCAAGCCATTTTTATATTTTTCTATATATTTTTCAATATTTCAGGTTCGGTCCTCCATAGGTGTCCTGGTGTTGTGACACAATGTTATGGTTTTCTGTGACAGAGTCTGTAATGATCTGAGTACGAGGACTGAACCCAAATGCAAGACCCAGAAGCAGACGTAAAAGTTTACAGTGTTTATTAAACACAGGTTTAACTGACAAGTCTTGGATAGTGAATGAAAACAGATTCTTGAGGTCACAGAGTTCAGGGTTCTTCACCGGGTTTGTGAGGCGGACTGGAGATGGACCCTCACAGCCCGGACCAAAAACACACGTCGGATATCCGACTAGGGGAGAGCGGTGGGATGTCAGTAAACAGACCAGGTCATACACGGTAAGGCAAACGGATAGGCAACAGTACATTGGGAATAGACTAGCTCACGTACCAGCAAAACAGGCAGAAAGGCTGAACACACGTAGAATCAGCAGTAGCAGAGGCACAGACAGAGGATGGGCGAAAGGCAGAGGTCTTGAAGAACAATGTGGGTCAAAAATCAGGCAGACAAACAAACAGGATCCAAAAAACGCTGGTGGGTAACACACAAGGCGATACAAACTGGCACAGGACAGGGGAAAACACAGGGCTTACATACACAAGAGGGAGGGAAGACAGTGAGACACAGGTGGAGCAAATCAGGGTGGGGACAGGTAATCACACACAGGTGGAAATGATTAGGGAAAGGAAGCAAAGACACCAGACATGACACATGAGGAGAACTTAACAAAATAAAACAGGAAGTGACAGACAAAACACACTAGACAGACAAAACCAGACTAATGTCTGGTGGCAGATGTGACAGAGTCATCATTAATGTAATTAATGACCCACTTGCTCTTTTTACTGTACTTAGGGCTATAGTCATGATTACATTTTGGTTACTGATTAATTGCTATAGATGTAATTACTTTTAGCAATTGATTTGATTGTTTTTTCTTTATCATTTTGTTGCTCTAGCTTAACAGTACACAGTTATACACACATAGTCAACTTGATTAAAAGTTATTTATCACACTGTTACATAGCTGTTTTTTAGAATTTTTAAACAGAAATTGCAAACAGCAGATATGTCGTAAAAAGCTTAAAAGAAATGACTGACAATGACAGGCGACAATAGAAGTTAATATGACCTAGTGTAACAGAAACCATGATCTGCAGTATGTGAGGTTTGAAGTTCATCGGTGAAGAAATACCACCACACAATGCACATTTAAATATAATCTGGTCAAAATAATTACACAATTACTTTATTACAATTATATGAAGTTACTATAATTATTTTTGGATAATTGTTACTATTCATTAGAAAAAGAAATTATTTCCACCATTTCAGATTCGATTGATCATTTTGTGATCATGGCCCCTCGTTTTGATGTAAAGATGTTTAATAGCTTTAATCTACTATAGTGTTCAGAGGTTGTTTTGAAGGTCAGCTCTGATCATGAAAATAAACACTAATTATCATCTGCTTTTATTGTCTAAATAATTTATTATTTATCCATAACTGTAGTGCCTGAATACTGAATTTGTTATTTTATACACTTCAGACCACAAACTTATAAGGTATTAAAACTATTTAGTAGTAATATGCGGAACTGATGTTGCTTTATATTAATGTTAATTGTTATAGGCATTTTGAGGAACAAAACATGATTTATTGTATACTGTTGTCGCTGATGAGGATGAGATGAAACGTTTAAACAGTTGAATTAGGTCCACTGTATTTATTTAGTCCAGAATAAATTAGCAGTTGTGGAAAGTGACAAATACTTGTCTGTCATACTTGAGCACATTTTTCAGTTCTTTGTGCTTTGTAGCAAGCATATTTAGTTTTCAAACAAATTTTCACTCATAATTTGTACATTTAAAAACAAATATCTGTATTTCCTACACGTCATACTTTCACAACAGACTTGGTTCTCACGATTTTGATGGCGATCATCAGTTATTTGTTATTTTGCATCATAGAGGCACATTTTAATTACCCCGCCCCCCCCAAAGGGGAGGCAAGGGGTACTGTTTTTGGTTCGGTGTGTTCGTTTCTTTGTTCGTTTGTTAACGTTCTAATAGCAAAACTATTGGTTGAATTCGTACCAAATTGGGTTTACAGATTGCTAGTGACCCAGAATAGATCTGATTACGTTTTGGAAAAAGTAGGTCAAAGTTCAAATCTTTTATGAATTTTTAAAATGTTTTATTTTTTTCCCCATTTACTTTTAATGGGCAAAATTTCACATGTCTGTAGCAGCAAAACTGTTGGTTGAATTTATACCAAATTGGGTTTATAGATTGCCAGTGACCCAGAATAGATCTGATTACATTTTTGGAAAAGTAGGTCAACGTCAAAATTTTTTATGAATTTTTTAAATCTTTTTTTTCTTTCATTTACTTAAAATGGGCGACATTTCAAATGTCTATAAAAACATAAATTTTGTCTCAATTTACTTCAAACCTGGTACATAAATAGAGGCAGTTGATACCCTGACATCACCACATGCATATACATGATGACATCAGCTGGATCGATGCCAAAATAAATAAATACAACATATGTGAGGGGCGGGGTTTGTTGTGCCTGGCACCACTTGTTTCTATATTTTAATTTTAGCCATTTCATTTGTACAATTCGGGTCCATTTCAGAGCTTTTATTTCTCTACTTGAGTGCAGATCAATACTTTTACAAGAGTATTTTTATTCCTGTGTATTTGTATCTGTATCTGTACTTCTACTTGACTGAAGAATGTGTGGACTTGTCACCTTTGTGTATTAGTACATTGTGTATTTTGAGCATTGCTGCCTCTGCAGTCCTCAACGTTCACACCATTTAACACTGTAACTGAGACGCCAGCCCATAGAAAACAAGAGTCAAACAGAGTGAGGTGTTAATGCATTTTCAATAATAGCTTGCCAGACCTGTTTATAACATTGAGCTCTGAAAAGTCAATCAGTATTGAACTGCATGACCAGCTGTCTCCAAGTGGAATCCTCTCAACAATGTTGACCAACAATAATTTTAGAACAAAAGCATAAAGCAACATACAGTCAGACAAAGCAAAAATAAATAATCAGACAAAAAGCAACTTACCATAAATAGAAAACATAAAGCAGCAGTTCATCATGTTACACTGTTGAGGACAGGTGATGTACTGTCTACTCTAAACAAAACACAGAAGAAAACATTCTGTCATCAGTGAAACCATCAGAAAATAAATTGATTGAGTTGAACATATGTGTAGTGTAACTCTGATGTACTTCGGCCTCAGGAGCTGCTTATTCTGCACAAAACAAGTTAAAAAAAAAAAAAAAGAGATTGCAAATGTATGCAGTGGATTCTACAGTTTTTACACTCAATAACATGGGGGAAATTACTGTGATACAATTTAACACCTATAAAGCACATTTTATGCATCTACTTCATTGCAATGTTCACAGAAAATTAGTGTGAAAGACAAATAGGGAATGAAAGTGAGTGAATATTTGCATGTGCATGAGTTTGCGTGTACCAACACCGTGGGTGTGGTGATAACTGCTGTTTAGGCCTGTTGGTTTGGACAGTGGGCATGTTATCAGGGTTGACTGATCACCATGAATGGGGAAATGAGAGGGCAAAGGTAGCCTATTGCATTGCTTTTCCTGAGCCACAACGAACAGAATTTCAAAAGCCCAGATTATCTGCACGTTGTACATGAAAATAAACAGAGAAAGCAAAAAACAGTTAGTGAAAGAAAAACCTTTGTTTCAGTGAAGAGCATGACCATTGGTTTCAGTGATGTCAGATTCCACTTGTAACCCTAGATGCTGTTGGCTGATAAATGCTTTCACCACAAATGCACACATGCACACATGCAGGTCCATATTCACATAAAGTTCTGTCATGAATCTGCCTGACCACCAGGTGGTGCATGTCATGGGGCTTTTCAGCACAAATCATGGTGTAACAGTTTTTCTAAGCGCCCAGAAAAACCCAATTCATCGTCACAACATTCTACTGTGTCTTTTACAAGCTGCTCCAGTTTAAGTTGATGAAGATCAACCTGTAGCTGGTTTGTTTTTTATTTATGATAAACTTAGAATGAAGTTAAATGCACAGGCTGCACAGTGAGTTGTGTCAGTCTGTTTTAAGGATGCACTTTGAAAAGTTAATATAAAATGGTTAAACAACATAAGTATGAGTTTCAAACTGTGGTGTGTTTTTAGGAACCTCGTGTTCACATTAACTGTCCGGCTAAAAAATAAGTTCTCAGATTTTTAAAAATAGAAAAACCAACTGTGGTTCTGACAAGTGGACTTAGCAGAGCAAGATGTAAAGATATATATATATATATTTATAAAAAACATGATGAATATCCGCACTGAGTCATCCTTGTCTCACTTGAGCAATACATAAAGAAAGAGGAACTTGGTTGTTGAATGGGATAGGAGCCCAAAGCCTTATATGGAGTCCAAACATGTGTTTGTATGTGGAGGTCATGGCGATAATATTCATTAAAACAATGATTTAACTCAGATTAAAACATCAGGCCTGGATACACTTCTGTCAAACAAGAAAACTATACAAACATGTCTTTTTGCTGCTGTTGTCTGCACACACGTGTCAGTCAGTCAGTGTGTGTGTGTGTAGGTGTGTGTGTGTGTGTGTGTGTGTCCAGCCGCCTTGTGATTCACCCTTGTCTAATAATACCCACGGTCTTGTGCGATCGTCAATCTTGTGGAGTCCAGAGAAAATGAGGAATCAGGAATAAGAAGTGAAGAAGTGAGAGGGCTGGATGTCCCCTTGCACGCATGTCAAGCGACTGTTCCATGTCATTGTGAAACACATGATGGCCACTGAAACCTCTGGTAACTATCAGCCAGGAAACATGGGCCTTTTGTGTGGAATGTCCACCCACACACCTTAGAAGAGACTATACTAAATTTTAAGCAGAAGACTTTTTGCAAAAAAAAAAAAAAAAAATCCAAAGTGAATTAGTCTTGTGCATAACATAGTTTTTGTTTAAACTGGTGAATTCTGATTATTGTCCTTTTAATGGACAACATAACAGATCTGCATGAGCACTCCTGCTTAAAACAACTGCATGTCCACATTTTTTTCACATATGCCTGTTTAGAGCATCTGTATTTTAGCAAAGCATGCCCACAAACATAAATGTGCCAGTTTGTTTGCATTTATCATTTTGCTGCAGTATTAAATTAAATACTGACACGAGAGATTCCTTTACACTCACTTGAATACGTAAACATCATTTCATTCACATCATATTTGACATTTAAAAGTTCAATGTGCAATATTTAGTGGCATCAAGTGGTGAAATTGGAGATTGCAACTAACTGAGAACCCCTCACCCTCCTCTAAAGGCTTACAGCAGTCCATGTGGATCTAATAAACCCGGGTATGACTTATAACTCAACTGTCATAATAACATCTACTGGACTGTATCAACAGATATGCCACTCAAGAAAAGACTTGGGATGTTTTGCAGTAAGTAAGCTTGAAATTTGTGTTTTAGTATTCATAAAAATACATGTTGTGTTGTCTGTAACTGTCATTCATGTGCAAAGGTGGTGGGGCACGTTGCTTTTGTGTTATACTGTTCAATAAGTTGTTACATCTGCTATATGTTTTTGTCAAATAAATGCAGTGCTGTGGAAAAGTCACAAAGTTATACCGTGTCATTTCATGCTGCATTCCTCTTGGTCAGATCAACAGTCACACTCTGAGGCTTTTGTTTCTGACAGTGAGCCTGTTTACATGCACACCAATACTCCGATCATTATCCGATTTCTGAAGTTATCAGATCATGTAAGTGACCATGTAAACAGGATAATCTGATATGCTTTATCAGATAATGGCAGTTAGGAGAAATATTATGAGAAACCCGATTAACACACCTGGATTTCTCCCAAATACTCTGATGTCTACTGGCGTGTATACAGGTTAATCTGATTTATTTCATTCTTTTACTTTGGTACATGTGTAAACACAATTAAAATAGTAGAGAACAGAAGTTACATAGTCAAACATGAGCGGAAGACAATAACAGAAAATTTAAATTTACCACCACTATGTACGTGTATACTCTGAAAGAAATCCGATAATGGACCGGAGTTTCTAAACCAGGGTTTTTTGATTATTGCATTCTGATTGCATTTGATTTCAATTATCCAATTACTCCCACTAACACTGGTCTACAAGGAAAATCCTTCCAGAATAAAAGTAATGAAATTTTACCACATGAGAGTCACTGATAAAGAAAAATCAAGTAAAAAATGCTGGTTGGCTAAACTTTCCAAAGATACAGCCTTGGGTCAAAATGTGAAATTCAAGAATTAATGAGAAAATGGGTTTGACTCAAAAGGAATATTTGTCTCAGAGCTACAAGATCTACTTCAAAACACTGTCTGCACATTAGAATACATTCACTTTACAGGTTCTATTTAGTGGAAGATTTATAAAACTATTACATAAACGTACATAAACCAATATATACGTGTAATAACACTTAATCATATACAGGGGTTGGACAAAATAATGGAAACACCTTCACCTCAAGATGATAATGCCCCAATCCATACAGCTAGAATTGTTAAAGAATGGCATGAGGAACATTCTAATGAAGTTGAGCATCTCGTATGGCCGGCACAGTCCCCAGACCTCAACATTATTGAGCATTTATGGTCAGTTTTAGAGATTCAAGTAAGACGTCGATTTCCACCGCCATCGTCTCTAAAAGAGTTGGAGGGTATTCTAACTGAAGAATGGCTTAAAATTCCTTTGGAAACAATTCACAAGTTGTATGAATCAATACCTCGGAGAATTGAGGCTGTAATTGCCGCAAAAGGCGGACCTACACCATATTAAATTATATTTTGTTGATTTTTTAAGGTGTTTCCATTATTTTGTCCAACCCCTGTACCTTGAAAACATCAGCAAACTGGCACTTTTGTCATTTATTTTCCAATTAATCTTATTAAAATACGTAACATTTAGCACATTTAATCTCTGAAGCAAATCATTTCTAAAAAATTGAAGACCAGTGTAATCAGACTTTTATGGTCATGTAAACAGGCTCAGCGACATAGGACCATGGACACGAACAATGCTATGTTTTGTCACTTTTTGTCCAAAATTTCTCCGTGCAAACCTGGTTTAAAGTGACTACTAGAGACGTGACAAACAGGAGAAGCCCAGTGTTTATTTGTCCCCTTTGGGTTTTTTGGCGAGTGGGAAATCAACACTTAATAGGCGACAGTACTGCACTTAAACACTAATGCCAACTGCCTTAAAATGAGAAAACAAGAAGAGCAAGTTCTGATAATCTTCCCCCTCTGTGGGTAAAACGCAATGCAATGAAAATGGGATTGTTTTATATAATTTTTTTAAATTTAATTTTATTATAATTATTTTATTTTTATATAATTATGATCTCATGAAAATATAATTATGAATAGTCTTTTCCATTTCCATATCCCCCAAAATCTTTCATACTGGTAAAAACTAATGTGTATTTTGCATATATTTGCATCAACAGATGTTTTATTCATACTTTAAGATTAGTCCTATATTGAATTGTATTATTTTTGTTATTTGCTTGTTTCATGACATGATTGTATCAATGTGATTCATTCTTGGTAAATAACATTTAACTGTGACTCAGTGTGTAATCATTAAACCAGGTCAAAGGTAATTTTTGATGTTTATAATTAGGAATAAAAAGAGGAATGTGTCTGAAAACCAATTTATTCTATCTTTATAGGCAATAGTGTATTAAGTTTGTGGTGCATATGAAAAATGTTAAAAGAATTTGTATCTTGTTTGGTAGAAACAGTGACTATTCCAAGAAGATGAAAATATTGAAAATTAAATATAAAAATAGCTAAGTGATGGATAATCTTGAAAATATGTCATGGTTTAGTACAAAAGTCCATTAAAAGCAGTGTTTTTAAATGACAGATGAGGTAAATTCACACCCTTGTAAAAACTCTTCTGAAGGAACTTTTTTGTCACCTTCTTGTTTTAATAGGGAAGAAGAAGAAGGAGAAGAAGAAGAAGCCTTAGGGTACCAACCTAAATTGGTAGAATTAAGGAAGTTTTTAGTTCCCCTGTTAATTCAGAGATATATAGAAAGCCTGCATTTTTCAACCACCTTTGGCAATTTGCCTCCAGTAGTTTAACAACTCCTGTGTGGATACCTTTACGGCTCGGCACTGGATGACTATGGTAAGACTGAAGCAGATTTGTTCTTCAGCTCAGACTGTGGGCGTTTCCTGCCGTTTCCTTTCCTTTACAAGCAGCCTGAAACAAACTGCTTGTGTAGAAACAATGTATTGAACAGTATTTAACTTAGAATTTAATTGTTTGATGTTTTCATTTTCAGATGTACTTACTTTTTGTTGTGATCCAGTACTTACAAAAACATGAACAGTTTGATGGATTTTATGTTAAACTTCACAAGATGCTTAGCTTTGTAGGTTTTTTTTGTTTTTAATATGTTTACACAGAACGTTATGTTCTTGTTTAATTAGATATTTAGGTGTAATATTGGTGTTTCTGTCCACTTACATCAAACTGTATGCTTTCGTGTTGTATACTACACAGCCAACAAGAGAATAGTGTTCTTTTTCTTTCTTTTTTCTTTCTTTTTTGATGAAAGCCCTGTTTTGTTTTTTTTTTTCTTAGTTTTTTTTTTTTTTTTTACTGAATTACTCAACCACCTCAGAAGAAATGGTGAGCGAAGATGATTACGAAATCTGAATACTGCCGCAGGAGTTACAGAGTGTGGACATCAACCTGCAGTCATTCTGGTCAAACTGATGTTCTGCAGAGGAGGAGTGCAACACTTCCTGTTGCGACGTACCCTGTATCCTGTTTTCCACAGTCAGTGGTCATGCGTGTCATTCCCCTCTGCGAAGCTGTGTGGGCACAATCTCGTGACCCTGCTGTGAATTTGAGAGACGAGACAAATGGAGAATCCACATGTCTGGAAAAAAAACCCCAAAAAATTCTTGATTGTCAGCAAAAAATATGTTAACACAATTCCTCAGATGTGTTCAAGACTATTTAGAAATAAACTGTTGATTGGACAGATTATAGTAAATAGGAGTTTTTTTTCACTGCCTAATCACTATGTTAAGTTCGTGGTCAATAAATATAACCGTACATTTAATAACCAGTAGACTGTGGACGGAAAAAAAACAATTTGTTGACTCAACAGTGACTCAGTGAAGTCGTCTTGTTGCTTTGACATAAGTTGCATCAACTGTCGTCTTGAGGGTCCATGAACAGTTTCCTTTGATATAACTTCACCCAGTCAAAGCAACAAAAAAAACTTTACAGAGCCATGTGTCACTGAAATAATGTTTAACAGGTGGTTTCTTCAGAAAACTTGTAACATCTTAAAATAAGCGCATATCACCACGGTGATGAGAACACTGACACCTCTGCAGAGTCGGCCTGAGAGAAGGCTGGAGGGGCCAGAATATGTGACTGTAAATTCAGAGGTGCCAGTGCAACTGTTTGCATGTTTGAGTAGGGTTGAACTATCACAGATATGGATCTTGTACTGCATTCAGACTGAAAACTGCGAAGTGCTCAGTTACACCCTGTGGTGGGACAAACCCAAAATGCTGCCCTTCAAGATACTGATATTAAGTAATAAGTAAGATCACAGTGTGCGTTAAACTTTATAAAAATATGTTAAAAATATGTTTGTCATATTTAATGCATGGTGTTTCATAAAGTGTCGTTTTTACAGACTCAGGTTAAATTATTCACAATGAAAGCATGTCGTATTGTAATGGTATGCAAACTGTTTATATGAGCCCATAGCTTATGAGTTAAAGTGTTATATATTGGCTTCTATTCCACAGGAATGTCAATGAATTCTTTTTTGATGTGAAATTAACCACTTCAGAGTGTTAAAATATTCATTTACAAGTAAAAGGCCAATAAAAAAGCCACTTAAGGCATTTAAAAAAAATAAAAAAAAATAAAAAATTAACCCATAAAGACCCAGTGCTTCTTCTATGGCAGTTCCCAAATTAATTTTCCATCTATTTAATTAACTCTTAAACAATTGATCACCATTTATTATAATATTATCTTCTGTATGTCATGTTTTTTCAGTGTAAATCATGTATTTTCCCATATTTATTTTACTGATCATGTAGATGTTCATAAAAACTCAGATTAAAGGTGTGTTTTATTACATCAGAAACAGAAAAAACTGAAGAAATAGTGACTTTTCAGCAAATATATCATTAATTGAACATAAAACAAGTGTGTTCATCCGCTGTCATTGATCAAACTCCATGGGTTTTACTAGTGAATCAATGTTGTAGAAGATGATGTTTCCATGGTTACTATGGAGCCAGAAGATGACCATGAAAAGATGACAAACTGCATTTTAACACAAATTATTTACATGTATTGATAGGATCAGTGGATCAACAGGTATTAAACAGTTCACATCAACAGATGGTTTTGGTCACCAGGTGCTGTTTGGGTCTTTATGGGTTAAATAACAGCTTCCTCACCATTAAAAGCTGAATATATTGAGCAATGCAATACACTCCTAACAAGGACTAACTTCATATTAGTATATTAAATTGACCAGTCCCAAAATAGTAAAAGTAATCATGCAAGTATAAATACAAAGGAACTGAAAAATCAGAAGTAAAAGTATAGAAATCATGTTGTTGGTTTTTTTTCTGTTGTAGATGTGTAAAATGAAGCTAAACCAAAACTTCAGACAATACTGAGTCGTTTAAAAACAAGCTTTGCAATGTAGCTGTAAACATGTGAATATATGTGGGTTCCACTTAGTGTTCCACAAAGTCTGGAAATCTACCTCTGATATTTATTCTGTATTAGAAATGTCTATAGAAGTCACTGGTAACAACAACAATATCCTAAATAACAATTTGTCATTATTAAATCATATGCACATGACTGAAAATGCAAAAAGCATGTGATCTGTTGGGTTGTGGGCTTTTCATGATGTTGCAATCTGTTTCCAGACTCTGAACAAAGATCTTATGTCTAAGTAAGCAAGTTAAATAAAGCAAAGAACAAAGTATTAATGATTCATTAACAGTTCTTGCAGTTTGTGATTTTGCATGTTTTTTTTTTTTTTTTTTTTTTTTTTATTAAAGTCAATCTTTCAGATTCTCATCCATTTTCCTTTTTACATACAGTATTTCTGTGTAACATCAGACAGTTGATATTGTGTTTTATGTGTGAACACAGGTTTGGTCTTTACTATACAATGACATTCACACTTTTATAGTTTTATTAAGATTAAGAGTCCAATGCATCATCTGAAATTCAGTGTGAAATAAAGGAAAGTTCAACTGTGCACTGAGAGAGGATAAGGTGAAATAAGAGTTTATTTAACAGATATACTCTGACACACAAATTTAAAAGTAAAATACAACCATCGTGTTGAGGCCCTGGATTATCCTGATCAGAGGACACGTAAATGGATTCATTTAAAGGCAACCCTCAAGGAACTGAATCTGAAAGCCAAGTTCCCAGTTCCCTTTTTATTAGTATGTCACTGCTGGTGCTCGTGTTTCTGTAAGCTCCTCGTCTCTCAGGCCACAGTTCTTAAAAAAAAACAAAAAAAACAAAAAAAAAAAAACCCACTTAAATTTACTGGACTTCAGAATTTGACCATCAACTCATCACAAAGCAAGTAAATCATGTAAAAAAGAGAACCTTCCGGTCAAAGGATAACTGTAAATTGTTTGTTGTTACGCTCTCAACTGGTACCTGATAAGAAGTTGTACACCACCAAACTGGAGAAGTATGTTAAATAAGGAGCTAAAGAAAATAACTTAATAGACCTTCTGTGGACATTCTGTGATGAAACTAAATAACTTTACTAAAATAAAACAAGTGGTGCCAGGCACAACAAACCCAGCCCCTCGCAAATATTTCACCCATTACAAGAAAATGGGAAGATTTTAAAAATTCATTAAAAAAAAAAATAACTTTGACCTACTGTTTCTAAAATGTAACAACATCTATTTTGGGTCACTGACCAAATTTGGTATGAATTCATCCAATAGTTTTGCTGCTACAGACATGTGAAATTTTGCCCATTATAAATAAATGGGGGAAAAAAAAAACTAAATTCATAAAAAATGTTACTTTTGATCTACTGTTTCCAAAATATAACAGCACCAACTCTGGGTAACTGGCAATCTATAAACCAAATTTGGAATGTATTCAACCAATAGTTATGCTGCTACAGACATTTGAAATTTAGCCCATTTTAAGTAAATGGGGAAAAAAAATTTAAAATTCATAAAAAATTGTAACTTTGACCTACTTTTCCCAAAATGTAAAGAGATCTATTCTCAATCACTGGCAATCTATAAACCAAATTTAAACAAAGAAACAAACAAAAAAAAACAAACCAAAGTAAAACAATATATACCCCTTTCCTCCCCTTCTGGGGGTCAGGGGTAATAAAAAAAAAAAAAAAAAAAAAAAAGAAAGAATTAGAATTTAGACAAAGGGAGAAAAACATTATATTTTGGTTAATTGTGATGGAAACGCTGGCTGTTTGCTGTGACTCGCTCTCGCTCTGTGTATTAATACTCTCGGAAAATGCTACTGTATATAAGTCATCGGTTTTGCTCAGGCAGCTGTGATTAAGCCGGGGACTGGTCCGGGGTTAGGCCACAGTCTGCGTGGTTTTAACAGTTCCCAAAGTGGAGACTCAGACAAGTATAGTCTTCCATCGGCTCAGAAGGAAAATTAAATTGATTAAAAGCTGTTTAAAGTACAGAAGAACTAACTGAACAGACAGGCCAGTCTCAAAAAGAACATAAATCACACAAGATTAACCTACAAACTGGGAAATATTAAAGAAGCATTCAAAATGATCATGCGAAACGTGGCTGCAGCTTCATGCATTCACTTCTGTGACTATGTGTGCGATGCTATTATCAGCGTTTTTAATATTTCACCGTATTTATAATTTTTATCTGATATCTCGGTGCAAACTACAGACCCCAGACAAATATAACCCAGTATTTTGATCTCACAGAAACTAATATTTTCAGTGCAGTGCCTTATCACAGTGCTGCAGTCTTCCTCTTACACAGGCAGTGCTAACAATACACATTCAGATTTGTGCTGCGCTGTTACTGTACTATTAAACAGTTATCAGACCATCTGGGATACGGGCTTCTCTTTACAGTTGAAAAGATATATTCAGAAACAAGAGAAAAAAAATAAAAAGAATGACTATAAGATTACAGTTGCTCCGTGTTTAATATCAATTTGTGCAGTATTGTTACTTGAGGGGGGAGATTTGAGCTGGTTTGTGCAGGATGAGGTACAATGTCTTTAAAGTTTGACCATAAAACTGGACTGTACCTGTGCGCATGTGCAGGGAGCGTTAAAAGTAATGTATTTGTCCATCTTTTCATTTCTTTTTGTCAAAGTGAATCAAGCTCTTCTGTCTGAGAGTGTTGTTACGGTCCCTTAAACCGCCTCCTGGACCTAACACATTCTATTTACTTGAATTCTTTAACCCTGAGACGTTATTCCAGGTAAATGTGCTGCTGTGAATTTGCATCTATAGTAGTGTCATAAAAGCTGCTGTGAGTATGTGTTTGTGTTCCTTTTCTTCAGTGGTTTTGTTTTACTGTGTGTTTTAAGGTCAAAACAGGGTGGAATAACAGAAAAAGACAAAGAGAGGTATTGAAGTTTGACAGGTTTTTTCTAAAAACGGCATTCAGAATGTACATCAATAAGAGATGTAGGATGTTGAACACGAACTGTGAACTGGAACACACTGAACAACAACAAGGATTTGAATTTTGGCCCAAGAGTTTTTGTTTTGGGGCTCTTTTGCTTTTTTTTTTTTTTTTTTTTTTTTTTTTTTTTTATAAATCAGCACAGCTTCTTTTTGGCATCTGATTGAACTTCAAAAGGCTCTTACACAGTAAAACTCTGTAAAAACACAGTAAAAAAAAAAAGAAAAAAAGAAAGAAAAGAAAATCACAACAACACTGCTAACAACAGTAAAAGCAAATCCAGAAGGAAAACAATGTAAAGAAATAAAAAAGAAAAAAAGAAACACCCAAACTGTCCATTTTTATACTGAGTTGGTCTCACTCACTGCTCTGTGTTTTGCTCCCATTCCACAGGCAGCGGGCAGTGTACTGAGCATGCTCAGATGTCTATAGAAAGAACAAGGTCTATTTTATCAGCACGTTTGAAAATTTTTCCTGTTGAGCAAACAGTTGAATTTTTATGAATATTCAAAATAGCTCATACATTCAGAACGCTCACCACTGACACGTCAGGAGTTAAAGGGTTAAACTTGCACTTAACTGTTGGTAAAATGTATGTTAACTCCACAATAATTACCAAATTCCTACTGAAAATGTAGATATACTGTTGAATTGTGTTTATCTGCCTTGCTTCAATTTGGAAAAAGGAAGATTTATCCAAGTGAGACTTAAATTAGATTAAAATTTTCTCAAAATTGTCATAAAAAAGCATTCAGTGCAGTTACAGTCCAGGATTACGTAAGTGTAACATGCAGATCTGAAGCCTTGCGTACAGACTGGACTTTTTAGTCATGGACTTTTTGGTTTCAGCTGTTAAACTGCATCTAGTATTGAATATTTATAAAGTCCAGTTCATTACAGACACTTCTCCATCTATTTCTTCCTGGTTCACTGTCATCTCTTCGCCATTACTATCAGTTAAAAGATAACTTTACAGATGTTAGAAAACTAATTTAACAATGTTCAACAACCGATATTTATGCTCCAGAACATTTTGAATCACTTAAAACCTGCTATATTTGATGTCGTCTCTCAAATGCATTATGAACTAAATCCAAAGAATCAACTGCAGTGCGTTGTACAACAGAGCATTACTTAACTACACCAACAATGACACACCAGCAAACAAAATGTTGCAATTTCGTAGGATAAATATTGCTTTACAGAGAACTGTCCCCCCCAGATGTTACTTTAACTGTCTCCTCTTCCTTAAAGATACTGTATCTTTATCTTACAGCTGTGTGTTTAGCCCTTAAAGACCCACAGTTATTTTAGCCTCAACTTCCAGAAAATTTTTTTTGTCTTTCCCAAGGGATTTATTACCACTTATTTTAACATTATCTGCATTTTTCAGTGTAATCCAGGTATTTTCTTATATTTAATTCTCTGATCATGTAGATGTTCATTAAAGCCCGTTGTAAATTCACATTTTATTGTATCAAAACAGAAAAAAGGGAGAAAAAGTGACTTTTTCATCAAAATCTGTCATTAACCGAACATAAACCCAGTGTCTCCATCCACTGTCAGTGATCCAACTCCATGGGTTTTACTGGTGAATCAATGTTGTAGAAGATGACAGTGTTTCCATGTTCACTACGGAGCCTCTGAACGTCCAAATAAATCATATCTGATGACCATGAAAAGATGACAAACTGCATTTTACACCAATTATTTACATGTATTGATAGGATTATTGGATCAACGATTGTTAAACATTTTACATCAGTAGATGGTTTTGGTCGACAGTAGATCTTTGGGTCTCATGGGTTAAGTATCACTCACTTCTTGTGGGGACACTGCTCAAAATGTTCCAATAATATTATTAATATTAAAGTTAATGGTTACCATGTCTCTGTGTGTGTGTGTGTGTGTGTGTGTGTGTGTGTGTGTGTGTGTCCACATTTTTCAGCACCAAACTGCTCACATCCCTAGACATTGTGGTTGTCATTTAGAGGTAATGAACAGTTTGACTCAGTCAGTTTCAGGTATGAACACAGGAAAATAGATGCACTGCTGTTGAGCAATATGACACTTTTTTTTTTTTCTTTTTTCTTCTCTTTTCTTTTCTTTTCTTTTTGTTTCTTTTCTTTCCTTTTCTTTTCTTTCCTTTTCTTTTTTCCTTACTTGTTTCACTGATTTCATTTTAAAATGTCTTTTCATTGCATTTAGAATCTTCATTATCTTTTAGTCTTTATTGCATTGCTTTTGCATCTCTGTCATCATTGTGTGTCTTTTGATTTCTGTTTTTTTTTAACTGTATTTGCTCTTTTTTGCATTTGTTTAGGTGTATGGCTGTGCACTTTCTGTTGTTGCATTACCTTGTGAGTTTCCTGCCTCTGCCTTGTCTGTAAAGTATTTTGTAAGCATGTTTTATATTATTATTATCATTATCATTATTATAAAAAGAATACCCCTGTTTTTATTGTATGTGCAAACATATACACAGGGAATTCATGCATATGTTTTTAATTTATACAGAATTTAGCTATTATTAACTTTTTAATGCTACATGTATATTCTTAGTAGTGCTTTGGTTCAGATTCGTCATATCCTTAAACATATTTACCCCATAAAGTTGATAGTGACTCTGATGAAGGGTTATATATTATGTTGTAGACATTTGTGGCGCAGCGAGTGTGTTATGATGCAAACCTTGTTGAATTTATACCCATTACCACTTGTACCACTATATCCTTTGAGCTGCTTGACACTTTAAAGAGATTTTTTTTTTTTTTTTTAATAGATACAGGAAATTAATGCTATTGTCTTAATACTGACATTAATAGTATAAAACTGTTAGTTGCAGCCGCTGTTTATTACCTGTAGCCTTTTTTTCTGAGGGGGAGAAGCTCTGGTTGTAGTTTAAGATGATTGGCTGCTCAGGGAGGGCATAGTATAGACTCTGATAAAACTTTCATGGTCTCCTCTGACAAATCATCAATGGCCAGGGACCTTCAGCAGACACACTCCATTGCTCACACCCACACGAATTTACAGAAGTCAAACGTTCCTTTTTCATTTCTCAGCCCAACATTGGCCCTTGTTTATTTTATTGCATCTTTTTTTTTTTCAGCTGAAGGCCTCTGAGTTTAAGTCATAAGTGTGTGTTATTCCATAACAGAGAGAGAGATTTTTTGGTTTTCGTTGACTGAGAGGAAATTTTGAAACATTGTGCAATGGTGCCGCAAAAGTTTTGAAAGATTGTGAGAGCGTTTGGCCAGCGTAGCATCTGCGAGTCGGTCTGTTGGAGAAGAGGTCTCCATGTTGCATCCATACAGAATGGAGAGCTACCTCATCCCACCTGTAAGTATATTTTATTTTATTCTGAACTAAACTCTGAGACACTCTAATATCTGACAGTTGATTGAGGTCCTTGGGGAATGTTTGTCATGCAGCATTACCAGAAACACTTTTATTCTCAAGAAACCAGACCAACAATAAGATTTTAAAATTAGCTCATGTCTGTAGTTGGGTTTGAAAACAGGACACGACTAAAAGACTCCTTTTTATATGAGTGACATGAAAATGAAACTCAAAAGTAACTGGAGATTTGGTGGGTTTCAGAAGTGTAGTGGCAGAAACATTTATAATTATATCACAAACGCTTGCTCTGATTTGCAAATTTGGGGGAAATAGAAAAGTGTTTAATGAAATTTAATGAAGATGTAATTTCATTTCAAGGATAGATGAGTAATTAGATGAATATATTTAATCTTATTTTGCATCTCACTGCAAAAATGAACAGATAGAACACGTTATTTACAATACTATTCAGAGGCAAACATGTTTTTGTATGTGTTTTCAGCACTCAGAAGAAATATATGACCCTGAAATCTACAGGCATCAAATGGCAGAATATTATAATCCATATGTTTTGCATATGGATGATACAGAAATCCAGGCAGGTAAGTTTTATTTCAGCATCTGTTTTTTTTCATGTGCCCATGATTGCATTTTAATCTTTAATTTTCTTTAAAACCCACAGAATGACTTTTAAATCAAACCATTTTTACAGATCAAATGAAAACAAAAAAAAAAAAAATAGAGGAGATGAAGTTATATCAACGAAGGCCAGTTGAATAAAACACCACCGGTTCATGATTCTAATTTCAACCTTGCATAAAATATAGCAGTCATTTTATCCTTCAGATAAAACAATGTGGTCTAATGCGGTGATACTACATTTTCTCATGTACTGTACATAAAAAGCATTGCAGCTTGTGCAGCTGGAACACACCACATACGGCGGTATGGAACACAGGAAACAGATGCCATTTCTTTCGGCCGCTACAACTACAGACATAGAACAACTTTCGCCCCAAGGGGTTTTGTTCATATCAGAAAGGTGCTTTACTTTCTCTTGTAATCAACTGCTTTGAATATTACTCCAAAACAAGCTAATCATGGCTAAATGTTCTTTTCTGACCTTATACTGTAGCAGGGACTGCCCTTGGTATGTACAGCACTGGGCTAAACTTGGTGAAGTGCTTTCAAGTGAATTTCTCAAATATATTTTCTGACATTGGTAACTGAAGCTTCTTTTTTGACACTGCTACAATATAAGGTCAGAAAAGAACATTTTGCTATGATTAGCCTGTTCTGATGTAATATAGAGATATTGATGTAAACATATATATTGGAGAATTTAAATTAACTTTGATCTTAACTAACTTGTTAACTTATTAATAACTTTAACGTATTAACCAACCCAGAATCTTATCTAACTTTGCCAAGTCTAACCCTGTATATACAACAAAAACTGTACAGTGTAATACAAATGAGTTTTATAAGTATATGACATGGCTTTATAAACCTATTTAGACCCCTTTTCTTCTTACTTTCTTACATTGCATTTATTTATTTATCTATTTATTTATTTAACGTGCAACACTTTTACGTCCTTTTTTATTTTTAACACAACAAATATGCGAAATTTAACCTCTATTTAAATCACACATCATTTGTTAAATTCACTGTGAAAATAGTCACAGGCAATAAGAATAAACGAGCACAAATTGAAAGTCAACTGCTGTGGCGACACTGCCAGTGTGGCAACAAACAGGAAAGAGCTTCATGCTGAATTCTCTGTTATTCTCCACATCTCACGCAGTATGTGCAAACTCCAGTGGTGGATGATTAAGCAGCTTGTTGTCAAACTCAGTGGCTTTTGACAAAGTATCCGTCAGCATCCTGTGACTGGGATGACTTAGTGCTTCACAGGGAAAGAGAGACACCGTTTCACCCTCTTTCCTTTGTCTTGACTGTTCTGTGAAGCTGTATGTTCATTAAGTCTCTCTGGGGTTCATTTGTGTGTTGTTGTAAGATAAGACAAGTGGCCATTGTCGAGACACTCTGTGGTTGTTATAGCGTTTCTCACTTTTTCTATTTAGATCACTGGGACTATCACCCTCACCCACATGTGCACCCAGCAGAGTTTGAAAACCTCCAAGAGGCCAATTTTACAGAGTTGCAGAGTGTGCAGTCTCTCCACCCGTCCGGCCTCATACGACACGACGCCATAAGATACGATGCAGAAAATCTGCTGGATCCTGCTCTCGGGGCACATGCTCATGTGTTACAGCAGCCAGTAAGTGTTTAACCTCCTGAGACCCAGGAAACGTCAGCAAAGTACAAGCTTTTTTCTGTTTTTTATTAAATAAGTGCCTATATTAGAAACATCATGATGCAACAGTTTTTTCAGATAAAATTTTTATGGAAAGTCCTTTGTGGTAGACCGTTTTCTTTTTTCTTTTTTTTTTTTTTTGTATAAAATTGTGAAACTCTTGTCCACAAATATGGACAGAACGTCCATAGCTGGGTCTTCGGAGGATAAGATAAGGTAAGATAAGATAAGATAAATATTAAAGGCAAATATTCAATATTATTTACATATTCACATTTCAGCTATGACATTCAACTATAGACACAGATGCATTTTCATATAGAGTAAAAAAAAACAGCAGTAAAGGGAGCTGTTTTATGCATTGGTTTTATTGATACACAGCACCTGCAGGGTTTTCTGTTCAGGGTTATTACTCTGGAGGTAAAGTGTCAATAGTTCACTTACTGTCACAGTCATAGCATAATAGAATTAGAAACACAATGAGGGTTTCATAAACTTTGCATAGCTGTGATAAGACAAACTGAAGTATATATTTGACAAAGGGCTCACAGACATTAAAACTATAATCAAAAACCTCAGACACTATTGGTCATTGGTACATGTCATCGATAAAATGCCCCCAAATGTGTCTAAGTCTCATATTTCTGTGTAACTTAAGCTAAATGTCATAGACGTCAATATATTTCACAGTTAGGTTACGAGTCAGAGAGACCTTTTGGTGTTTTTGAGTCATTTCAGGATCTGATGACAAATCAGGAAGTGAATCTTAAAGACAGAAAAAGTACATTCAGCATTATTTATGATTAAATCTGAATTTAGTCAGAATAAGTTAGAATAGTTACCTTAATACTCAGTTTAGTTCTATTAGAGTCACAACTGCATAATGTTTGGTTTTGAACTACATTTAGTATATTTACATAGGCAGAAATGAAGCTCAGCTGCCTATTATACATTTTACTGTATTTTTACATTAACAAGTCATTACATTTCCAAATACAGTCAAGATTACTGCTCAGACCACCCACACTTTCTCCTTTTGAGGTTAGGTGAGATGAAACCCCCCCTAAAAAAAGAAAAAAAAAAGGTGTTATGTATTTGAATATAGCATTTAGTGTGAAATGCAGGAGTAGACTAATAGACAGAGTGTGACCTTATTGTACAGCAAATATTAAGTACAATTTATTCTCAACTATGTACATCTAACAGATAACAAGCAGTTTTCCAGTACATGGCTAGTTTTAAAGTAATTTGTATTAGGTTTTATGCTAATTGCGCTGCTCTGCATGAATATGTACAGCTATAAGCCTCAACTTACTTATTTTTTTCCTGTATGTATTTGTAATATTTGATCAGCTACATGCATTTCATGTCATCATGCACTTATAAACACATACAAAATACAATTATGGTTTCACTGTGGTTAAACAATACATCAATAATGACTATTTGCTTACTATGCCTCACAAAGGAGGCCACATGATGGTTTCTTTGTGTGACTGACAGTGTAAAATTTCCCTTTTGAAAAAAAAAAAAAAAGATGAAAGAAAAAAAGCTATTTTCTCTAACAGGAGCAGAATGTGTTGTGTGTCAGTGTGTGAGTCTGTTGGTGCTTTAATAGAAACATGGTGAGAATACAGCTGTTCACACATGGAATTCACATACATGTCTGTGTTTTGTGAAGGATAAATACGTTAACAAGTGTTGCCCACCCAGGCATACAGCGACAGAGACCACACATCACAGCCCATGCAGAGAAACACACTGTACCATCACACACTGACAAGGGGATGAGTTTACACAACAGGATGCACTTTATTAGAACATCATTATCTGTCTCAAGGGTTTAAATGTGCTTTGAGATAATCCATACACCCTTAAGCTCCTGAAACCCAGGAAATGTCAGCAAAGTACAAGCTTTTTTTGTTTTTTATTAAATATGTGTCTATATTGGAAACATCATGATGCAACAATTTTTTCAGATAAAATTTTTATGGAAAGTCCTTTGTGGTGGACTGTTTTCTTTTTTTTGTATAAAGTTGTGTAACTCTTGTCTACAAATGTGGACAGAAAACCCATAGCTGGGTCTTAGGAGGTTAAATATGATAAAACAGCCCAGGTCCACACAGCACAGTGATCTGAAAAATTAAGTAGTAACAAGCAGGTCATATAGATTTAATAATGTAATGTAGTTTAGAGTAAAATATTATATAGGTTATTTAGAGGATGAAATGTGAGGATTTTTTATTTGTGTGCGACATGAATTTTATCCATAAAACCTGTAACATTTCATTAAATTTGACTTTAATTCAGTTTTATCTATATGTAATAAAATGTAAGTCCATGTAACTTTTCATTTGGATTTTTTCCTTACATGAAGGCAATTCGAACATCTTAAAGTACGGTAAAACCTACTAATGGAACACTTCCACTGGTGTGTTGTAGGTAGCGTTTTTTCCTCGGACTGTGTTTCCACATGTGTCGCAGCGCAGCTCTGATGATGAAGAGCACGGAGGACGAAGCCCCCCGCTGGAGGTGTCGGATGAGGAGTGCCTAAGAGACCGCATGCCTTATGTCACACCTGGAGAACTCGGTGAGGTTTTACTGGTAGTTGCTAGAACTTTCTTCAAGGTCTCCAGGTTATCGCTGCTTAAATGCCCCACATGACTGACACCTGAAGCGCAACAATGGAGCCCTTTACATTTTGCTGTTGATTTTTTTTTTTTTTTAAGTTAGTGTAGGAGTGGGAAGAAGTATAACTTATAGACTCCCACCCCTTTTTACAAACTGATAATTTCATTAATTCTGTTTCCTTTGCTTTAACACACTTTTTTTCTATATATTTTTACAATAACACAAAGCATCCATACAAACCATTCACATACATTTTTTTAGTCACCTCACACAATCAGTTTTGCATAATCAACCTTTTTTATTATAAACTATAATATTTATTTGTAGAACTTTATTTATTTGATAAATAGATGTAAATCACATATAATATAGTATATATAATATGTACATAATACAGACATTGTTCTCATTAGGGGAGACTTTTTCCAGCTAAGTACCATTCAGAAACAAGAAACCTACGATTCAGTATCAGGTTGAAACTAGTAAAACCATAGATAAGAGAAGATATGACTTTATTGATCCCACAGTGGGGAAACTGTACTATGTAAAAAAAAAAAAAAAAAGACTAATTTGCACTACAATAATATATACGTAAACATATTTTTAATAGATTGTGTCCCTGTGCACATCCTCTCACTGTATGTAGCAGCCCTTGGCATCAATGAAATGGCGTAGAGTTCAACTGGTGCAAATCTTTATTTCATCATCATGCACCGTGAAACTAAAACACAAACATTTGTACACAAGTTATTCTACGAAGTTTACTTACGTTACATTTTCTTTTAAAACACAGACATTACAAACAAGACATATTACTCATAATTAAAATTGTAATTTAATGCACACATTTCAAACAAAAAAACTAACAAAAGACCAAAACATGCCACTACAATTAATTAACACATACCTTGCTCCGCCTACCAAGGGTGCAAACTCCTCACTCATCCAGTGTATAACAGGTATGCGAACAAAACTGCGCTTTAACAACAAAAAAACAACCCATTCCACATGACAGTCAAGCTTGAGATTTGTTCAAAATAATGTGTCAAACAAATCAAACTCAAATGTTCTTTGTGCTCACCTCACTTCTCTGTTCAGCACCGTCCTGCTCTGCTCTGTGGCAACCCAAATGCATGTGGCAAAACAGGTGTGTGGCAATCAGCCTCATTATATCCCAAAAGGGGGGTGTAGCAACAATAAAACAAAATGGGAAGAAAATCCAACAGAAACCAAAAATAAATAAAAACAAAAAAACAAAAAAAAGGAAGAAAAATCAAAAATAATAATAAACCTATCAACCGACCACTAACACTGTATAAAAACTCCAATTTGCACTCTGTACATATTACAATATAAATCCACTGTAAATCTCAACCCATTGTTGTTCTCGTCTCTAGTCGAATGTTTGTCCGTATTAGGTCTATGTTCAAGTGTGATTGGGTTCATGTTGAAATTGTGAGCAAAGAAAAAACGATGCCAAATTCCTTGCATGTGTTCACATATTTGGCCAATAAAGCTGATTCTGAAAATACAAAAAACAAAGCACAAAAAACACATAGAAACATCCAAGAGTGAACAGGAAATATAAAAGAAAGTCTTCTATTTATATTTTTCCGTACATACAGTATATACACACATTTATAGAAGAATTTATAGAAAGTGAAAGAAAAAATCCTTCATAAGCTAGCTATTTCATGTCGAGACCTATTTTTGGTTATGTAGGGGAAAAAAATAAATCTTTTTTTTTAGATTAGTGACAAAATAATTTCAAATTCCAGTGAAACCATGCTTAAGCAGAGGGTTAAATGCTTTCTTTCGGAAATTTCCATTGGTTTAGTTCATTGGATTAATGAGTAATTTTAAAAAAACATGTTTTTTGAGAAAAGTGAAATTCCCTACATAACCGGCACCATCTGATATTAAAATGCTTAAAAAAGCAATTCACACCAATTTTTCAGACAAAATGATTTTTATAATGATAAAAGGGTGTGTAAAAGGTCATAAAACTATATTGAAAATAGAAATATATGATTGAGATTCCAAATTATAGCAGTGGTAAGTTATGTAGTTTTTCATTCTTGGAGAACTTTCCGAGGGACTGAATTTAGGTCATATAAAAAGTTCCGTAATTTTCTTGAAAATCCTTTTTTGGCAAAAATTTTAATGGATTTAGAAACTTAAGATGTTATACTATTGAACTACAAAAAGTTTGAAATCATTATCTCAATTCTAATTTTTTGATTCACAGTCAACAGGTGCGTGACTTGACCAATTAACATATAGTTGTACATGATGTTAATATTGATGTGATCTGGGGAGGATTACTGTGAACTGTTGAATAGTCTGATGGCTGTGGAAAGGAGTAGATAATGTTCCTTAAAGTGTACCTTTATCAGTGTTTGAGAATCCACATGGAACATGAAGAGAGGAGGGTCTTTAAACTCAGAGAACATAAGTTACATAAGTAACTGTCAGTGACTGTCTTGGTGATTTGTGTGTAAAAAAAAAAAAAAGTTTCTCTCAAGTCATTTAATTAATATTTTCTTCCTGAAATAACTGTATTGTGTAAAATATTCTAACAATAGCTGTCATTGTACAGGCAGCTTTTGTAAAGAAATATGAAGAATCTGTCTTACATAAACGTTCAGATAAAGTGACTACAGTACGCAGAGTTCACCTTCATCATGAAACTGCTTGGCACTGGAAAAAAAAACAACAAAAAAAACATGATGATGACTCATGCAGGGTCTGACTTTGCAAGTGTTTCTGAGAATCAGAATTGAGAATTTCAGAGTCAAAGATATGTTACAGATGATGAGACAAGACTGAAGATGTAATCTGCTTTTGGTCTCTATAAAAAAAAACAAGAATAATTTCCTGAAAATAGAAATAATCTTGAGTACATTCCAGTAAAAGAATTAACGTGACAAATCAAGTCTAATAATGATGTACCCTCTAATGTTCCCAACAGGAAATAAAAAGAAGATCCGTTTGTACCAGTTCCTTTTGGACCTTTTAAGAAACGGCGATATGAAGGACAGTATCTGGTGGGTGGACAGAGACAAAGGAACGTTCCAGTTTTCCTCTAAACACAAGGAGGCTCTGGCACACCGGTGGGGCATCCAGAAAGGCAACCGCAAAAAAATGACCTATCAGAAAATGGCTCGTGCTTTGCGCAACTATGGCAAAACTGGAGAGGTGAAAAAGATAAAGAAGAAGCTGACGTACCAGTTCAGTGATGAGGTGCTGGGGAAGACTCATCTAGAGAGGAAGTCTTATATGTAGGAAAGGAAAGGAGAGAGGTTTCTAATGTAAAAATACAGTCTTCCTACTACTGATGTACGGTTTAATTAATGACAAAACCAGCTGATTTAGAAGACTGAAAGCACACAGTGGCTTATTCTTGATAATAAAACATTTTGGGGACCACTTCGTCTTCATCTTGTGGCCTCTGAACTAGACTGGAACCGCATCTAAACTCTGGAAAGTTTGTAGCACTCGAATATTAAACAGTTAAACAGAAATGGTTTGCATTGTTAATTGTTAATGTACAGAAATGTAACACGTAGCTACTGTTTTTGTGTTTTTAAAGTATGAAAAACTGTATAACATGCAGAAATTGTTGTCCTGTAGACCCAGTGGGCAAGGATGGAAATGTAAGACATGTGTAAAACAGCTGTAAAACAAGTCAAACAGCAAGGCAGATGCATTAAAGGGATAAAACTGGAAAAAAAATTTGTGGTGTACACATAGTATCCAATGATACAGCTTCTCCTTTTAGAATATGTACAATATTTAATTCACCTTAGAAATAAGCTCAGCCTGTACAACCACATAAAAGCCACTAAAGGAGCCCGACCTCCTGTTCTGATCCATCGAAGTACGCATAAACAACCCCCAATGCCGGTGTTAAACCCATGTAACCGCTATGATTGTACATATACACGGTACCAACACTGATCTTTTGTATTTAAAGCAGAAAACACGCCGTTATGTTGGGTGTGGTCAGGAGTGCTATTTACACGATCACACAGATTGCATACCAGCGACGCAGCAGCTCAGATTATCAGACTGGATCTACTGGACTCAGTGTGATTCAATGAGGAAACACGTTCCATTAAATCAGTCATGTGCCTGATCACTGTTTGTACTCACCTGGTATATCACACTTTGTATATAACAATAAAAATCAATTGAAACATTAATTTATGGTTGGTTATTTTGTGTGTTTTGTATATTGCCAATAATAACATTACATCTGAGTGAATGTTATATGTGTTGTGGTGCTTTTTTTTTTTTTTTTTTTTTTTTTTTTAGAAATACACACACACACAATATAGTAGACACATTATTTTATTAAGTTTATTTAAGGTTGTAGAATATTAATTAAAATGTGTTTTTTTTTTAACTGAGCCTAAATATTTAATATAAGAAAATGTATTTGACAAGAAAAGTAGATTAGAAAGTAAAATTCAATTAGATTTACTAAATATTTTATAAGATTTAATTTGGTTATTTGATCAACTAAGGTTTCACAAACAATTTCTTTGACCTACTTGAAATAATCTTACATTTGCATCATTTCTTTGTAAAGAAAATTATTCTACATAGTAGAGAGTCACTTTTGCCACAGTTTATTTTTATTTTCACTTAATAACTAACAAAACCTTTATATAAATGGGGAAATTAGCTAATAATACATCAATGGAATAACTTTGAGTTTCTGCACACTTTATGTATGTATGTATGTATGACTGCATTTATTTATATATTTATTTATTTAACAGAAACAGCTACCCAGATCATTATTAAACTTTTAATGCTTTATCACATTTTTAAGATGGACATTTAAAACGATAAAAAAAGAACTTTAAAATGAGTAAAAAGAGAATTAATTCCCTGATTTTTTCCCATTATTAAAATAATTTTCTGCTAAAATTGCATAAAATTTAAACAATATATGTTTTATTTGTTATCCTATACTACAGTGGTAATGCTGCTGTTTAGTGTCATTATTTATGGTGAATGTTTGGATTTCCATTGTCCATTACATGATCATCTGTAGGTTAATAATGCTCATTTGTAGAAGTTTATATTTTTCACACCCCCTTTAATGACTGAATAAAGGAAGGAAGTAACTTCAATGTATTCACTCACCACTTTACAAATACATTTTGTTTACCCCAACAACATCAACATCACTTAAGCCTTTAGTGAAAGTAAAATAAAAAAGTCACACCAGTTCAAAGTCAACAGGACAAAAGTGGTAATTTGCCAAAAGTTAATGTGTGTGGTGTTAAAAATACTGCAGCAGCTGGCGTCCCCAGAGCCAACAGCTCCCCTCAATGGCCAAGCTGTAACTGATAGAAGTAACAGGTGAGACACGAGAAGAAAAGGCCATGAGTATGAATAGAAAACAATAGATCAGTATGGACTGGACACAGCCATGAGTGTTATATTAAGAATGTGATCATAAATATCATTAAATGCATCCTATTGCTGTGAAGAAACCAGATGAGTGAATCTATTACGTCCTTTAGCTTTTCATGTTTTGGAGATCAGCAGGTTGGCCGTTTGTCTTGGTTTATAAATATTAGAGATGAAGAAAAATTTGATATGGTGGGATAAGCCCACTCCTGAAAGTGAATTGTGAATATTACAATGATTGATACACTGCAAACAATTCAAGAAAGCTTTACTGACTGAGAAAATAGTATGATTTCCTATCCCTAAAAAGACAAAAAAATTACTATACTACTACTACTGCTATGAAGTCTGTTATTCATTTAAGGTAAATACAGAGGAGGAGTGAGGTCAGTTTGCTTAAATTGTGTCTGATGGTAACTCATGACTTTTAAAACATATCTCAGTAAAAGCTTGACTTTATTTCTTCGATGATGAACTTACGAGATTTTCATTCTAATGGTCAAAGGTCATAGTGTGTGAGCTCATTAAACATGTTTTTGATCATAACTGTTTGTAAATTAAAGAAATGCACAGATATAAGGAAAAGAAGTATGTCATTGAACATGCATTTATTGTTAATTTTTGCTTGAAACATCAAATAATTCCAGCAGTTTTTTTGTTTGTTTGTTTGTTTGGTTTTTTTTTTGCCTTTTTATTTCTAGTTGGGTTGTTTTTTTAATTATATACTGACATTTGTACCTCTTCTTGTGAAATGACTGTCACAATATGATTTATTCTTGATAAAGTGTAACTGGAATTGGGTCATTACTGATGTGTATATATAGGAATAAAAAGACGAGGAATGTGTCTGAAAACAACATTATTACCACTTTATGTGCAATACAGTAGATATACTACAACATATTACTAATGTATATTTAACACACACACATATATATATGTATAAAATCATATTTAACATGTCTCAAAAGAAGGTGCAAATGGTTTGTATGCATAATTGTGTACACATGTAAGTGGTTATTGTCGCAAGGAGACATCGCAATGATGAAACAAGACGCAGAGGACGCATTTTTCACCCTCGTGTGAATATTTTTGGAATGACGGAGGAAAAAATAATTGAGACTTTTCCACTTGATCTGATGACTGTGATTAAAAATACACACCGACATTAAGCTAGTGTGACAAAATTATGTGCACCTGACAGTCATTCAATCCAACAAACCCCAGCACAGCCCCCCACCTCTAAAATGAATCCGACGCTACTGCCCGGCAATGGTATTTTAGAACTTCGAGATGAATTTGGGGATGATTTGGAGCCAGTCACAAGGACAAGTCATGTAATACGAATATTAAATATTAACCCTTTCATGCATGAATTATGAGAACCTTAATCAAGATTTTTTTTCCTGAGTGATTTTATTCATCTTTAGGCATGAAAAAAAACAAAAAAACAAGGTGATTAAATTTTTTTTTTTTAATCAACCTGTTTTTCATGGCATTACAAAAATGTCCACTCAGCTACACCATGAATTTTATTCTTGAAGCAAAGAAACATGTATTTAAAACCCAATATCATAAAGTGATATGAAAACAGTGAAATGAAACCATGTTTAATGCAGCTAATCTGATGTTTTTTCACATTTTAACATATTCTAATACTAGTTATTACTCACTTCATGGAGATAATATGCAAAAAATAAATATTAACAATTGATTTCCACTCAAGAACCAATCAGGAACAGCAAAGTTGCAGTAATGGTATGAATTGCAGTTTATGAGATGATGTATAAGTGTCCACTGTGTTGGTTGATATGGAACTAAAACAACAAAACCCATGAATATACAAGAGTAAAGCTGTAGAGTAACTGTCCACTGTAGTGACCACTATGCATGAAAGGGTTAAAGGAGTGATATTTTGTTTTTTTTAAATATAGTTATGCATTTTAAAACATTTCCCTGTGGTCTGCATAAACTGTAAATGCTATGTTTGGGTCTAAATTCTTCATTAACTCAACTCCACAGGTCCATCTTCAACCCTATTTCTGAGTAATGACACCAGAAAGGTTGTTTTGAGCGCTGGCCCTTTAAATGCAAATGAGTCACTTCACACCCCACCCCTTCCAGGTTGTTGGCTGTGCTGCTCTGTCCCGTTCAGCCACTTGTGTTCGTTAATACAACCAACAACTGAACATTTTAGGTAATCGACTCGAACTTTCGGTATGGACTACAACCGCTGCTGCTGACCAACAATTATGTCGTACTCAGAGAAATGTTCGCTGGAAGTCTTCACCTTATATGTGCAAATGTCGGGACGTAACTCATTATAGATGTAACAAATACACAAATAAATGTACTATAGACTAATAAAAGTGGGTTTAGCAAAACATGACCCTTTTAATGAAGAATTCAGGCTCAAGCATAGCATTTACAGTTTGTGTAGACTACAGGGAAATGTTTTAAAATGCATAATTCCATTTGAAAAAAAAAAAAAAAGAAGCTAAATATGACTCCTTTAACTTACAGCTTCCTTTTAGAGACATTTTTAGGAGTAACTCAGTGTCGTATATCTGGGCAAAGGTTTTTCACCCTAATCCAGCTCTAGATAAATGATGGTTATTGATGTGGTGTGGTCTAAAGGATCAGGGATCATGTTGTTCAGCAGAGTCTTGCACTCTTAGTCTTTACACACTGAAGTGCACCAGATTCCATTAATCTTGTTCTAACCTCTTAAGACCCAGCAATGCATTTTTGTCCTCTGTAGGGGACAAGAGTTTCACTGCTTAACCCATAAAGACCCAGTGCTACTTTTGTGTCAGTTCCCAAATATATTTTTCTCTTTATTTTAACCTTTTTTTTTAGTGATTTATCACCATTTATTGTAATATTATCATCTATATTTTGCGTGTTTTATTGTAAATCATGTATATTCCTATATTTAATTTAGATGTTCGTGAAAACTCAAAGTAAATTCAAAGATTATTATATTAAAGCAGATAAAACTAAAGAAAACAAAACATAAACCCGGTGTCTCCATCCACTGTCATTGATCAAACTCCATAGGTTTTACTGGTGAATCAATGTTGTAGAAGATGATGTTTCCACGGTAACTACGGAGCCTCTGAATGTCCAAACAGGTCATATCTGATGACTATGAAAAGTTGACAAACTGCATTTTACACCTATTATTTATATGTATTAATAGGATTAGTGGATCATAAGATATTAAAGATGCTGTTGGTCACCAGTGGATGTTTGGGTCCTTATGGGTTAATAAAAAAAAAAAAAAAAAACACTGTCCACTGCAAAGGAGGTTCCATAAAATCTGATCTGAAAAAACTATTTCATTACGCTGTTTCATACCAAGACAACAATTTAATGCAAAAGAGATTTTTTTTTTTTTTTCTGGGTCTCAGGAGGATGTGAACATATAGGCTAATATATCCAAATTCCTTCCTATTTTGCCATGAGAAACATTGTTCTTGAACTCTTCAATAATTTTCTCATGTGGGTGCTTCTATGAAACTGGGTTCATTTTGGTATCTGGCACTTTTCCAGCTTTTTAGACCCAATAATAAAAGAGAAATGTAGACATATTTCTCCCCAGGATGTACCTAATGATCACCTCAGATAAATGCAAAAAAAATTGTACTCTTACTCTGAGCCATCCCAAAATTAAAGGATTTTTAATAAAGTATTAGGGCCAAAAATAGGACCAAAATTGGGACAGGAAAAACCACCCAGGTGTCAGTGCATTTGATCTGGAAAAACTTGAAATGGTCTTATATACTGCTATAAATAAAGACTCTGTGTTAAATTTGATGATTCTAGTGGTTTTTCTAATCCAGACATGCGGGTTTTTCATGAATCTCAGTCTCATTCCAGGTTTTGCGTGTAATCCATTGTGTCCACTTGTGTTACATGCAGAACTCTGTCTTGCATAACTGGTTTGATTCTTAAAATTTACCTGTGAGAGAATAAAAAGACATTAAAAAAAAAAAAAAAAAGTGTGTAATTTTCGTGTCCTTTTTTGCAGTGTTGCATGCGGATTTTTGTATAAAAATAATAGAAAAAATGTGCTTTATGTGAAAAATAGTTTTTCTTTTATTTCAGTAAATATTATTTTTAAAATAGACCCAAAGTGCTTCCAAATTTGCTTCATAACATTAGTCTACATCTGGTTTGAATTTTTAGTCCCCGTGTCCTGTGTTTAGGGACCAGTTTCATAGAAGCGCCCATGTATGTGTTTAGAAACTGGACTTCCTCAGCTCATCTACCACTAGACTAGAACTTCCCTTTATGCTACTTTTGTTCCAAATCATAATTACAACGGTCTTATTACCAGCTCTAAGTAACCTCTGTCCCAACTTTTTTGGAATGTGTTGCATGGAATGGATGTGCATTTGGAAATGAAATGAAGTTGATCAGAAAAAAAACAAACAAAAAAAAAAAAACAACTGAAATTTGATATCACTGCTTGCTTTTTAAATTTAATTTTACAGTTCCAACTCTCGATGATTAGAGGCTGTACTCATTGCACCATGTTACATTTCACACCTTTTATCTTCAAGTTTTCATCCACTAAGGCAGGGGTGTCAAATTCATTTTAGTACGGGGGCCAGATTCAACTAAATTTGATCTGAAGTGGGCCGGACCAGTAAAATAATAACATAATAACCTATAAATAATGACAACTCCAAACTTTTGTCTTTGTTTTAGTGTAAAAAAAAACCCATTAAATTATGAAAATACTTACTTTTATAAATTATCCAAAAAAAGGAAAAAAAAAAAAGAAAACCTGAAAAAACTGAAATTTAAATTAAAAAACATAAGAAAATTTAGTGCAGTTTTAACAGTGTCATTCCTCAACTTATCATTTCTACATGTGCATTATGGATCAGATCTACAAAGACAGTAAACAGTGAGGAACAGGCAGAAAAGTTGTTAAAATTGTGCTTAATTTTCTTTAGACATTTCAGGTTGTTCATATTTGTTCAGGTTATTCACATTTAATTGTTACTGGATAGTTTGTAAATGTAAATATTTTCATAATTTAATGTTATTTTTTTTGCACTAAAACAAAGGGGAAAAAATGAGTTGTTAATTCTAGATTTTTTTTTTTTTTTTTGCTTAATTGAAGATTTTTTTTTTTTACTTATTTGAAGATTTTATTTTTTTTTTTACTTAATTGAAGTTTTTTTTTTAATTTAATTGAAGATTTTTTTTTGGGCTTAATTCAAGGTTTTTTGCTAAATTTGAGATTTTTTTTTGCTTAATTGAAGATTTTTTTTTACTTAATTAAAGTTTGTTGGGTTGTTTTTGCTTAATTGAAGAATTTTTTTGGCTTAATTCAAGATTTTTTCCTTAATTCAAGCTAATTTTTTTTTTTTGCTTAATTCAGTTCAAGACTGTGGAATTTTTGCACTTGGTAAAAATATACCAGTGGCCAAAATGGACCCTTTAGTGGGCCTCATTTGGCCCCCAGGCCGCATGTTTGACACCCCTGCACTATGGGATAAAGTTATCAAATAAAAGAAAAGCCACGGAAACCGTCCCAATTTGTTTTACATATACATTTATCCACAGGGTGATCGGGTGCAGATGTGACAACACCTACAAGACTTTTTTTTTGTATTTGATGGTCTAAATTTACCAGCTGCCTAGCATCGCTTCCCCTCCCTCTCAAGGCCTATCGTTGAGCTGAGGTGTTGGAGGAAAGGATGGTTGAAATATAGCCCGAGGTCAGACGTGACTGGGGGTTGGGTGGGGGCCAGGCTGCTGCTGGGACGGGATGATGAGGAGGAGTAAGAGTAAAGGGGGGGTTGGATTTTTTGGGCCCAGAAAAAAAAAATGTCAGGAGAGGTGGGATGTTTTCTGAAAGGAGGGGAGGTTTTATGGAAGGGCTGCTATTAAAGGCAGAGAGCTGAGCTGGACACCAGACGGTTTAGGAAGAGTAGATCCCACTGTGGAGGAGAGGAGATCGTTCAGGATGCCAGAGCCAGTCAAAAAACCAGGTAAGCGTCCACCACCACATTCAGATACTCGAAATGCAACACGTCCCCTTCAAATAAAACCTTATATTAAACCCTAACATTTACCAAAAGATTTAGTCTTCAGCCATGCAATCAATTAAAACATCTACAAATAAGTTAAACCGGGAACTGTTAATGACTGTCATTCCTGTGTTATCAGCAAGCAACAGCTTAACACCAACTTCTTAATGTTCCTTCTTTTGTGCAATAAACATCTTGAATGGAAACTTTTTCTGAGAGAAGAAGCAATATAATACTGACTTATACGTGAGAAAATGCTGAGTTCAGGGTAACACCTTTTCAAGTGGGTGCAGAGTTTAAGCAACTATAAACCACCAAACCACTCAAAGCACATCTGATTCTTCATGATAAACAAAAGTTTGTTTTACTGTGAAGATGTCAGATGACCACATTGAATTTGTTTCCAGTTGTACAAAAGTTCTTATCGCTTTATTGCTTTATAACATGACAGCAGCACTTCTTCTTTAGAGCTGATGTGTGTTTGTGAATATAAACCTATGCTGAATAATATATTTTAATGTAAATAATGTTCAGATAAAATAGTTACAGGCGTAGCTAGAGGTTTAATCCATCGACCTGGAAGTCTTCTTCATCTCTTATATTAATACAGTAATCCAGGCAGTGTGGTAATGAAATTTGTCCTAATAGCTTGGCTGTTTATAATACATGTAATCATCCCTCCTACTGTACTTTCAAAGTGTTTTTCAGCTGTGTGAAAGTTCATGTAAACCCTTTGGACAGTGTCATGTGGCCCAGCTGGGAACATTGTCCGACATGAAATCGATCCCACTGCATTTCCACCATCACAGCATTCACCAGATGCACCACTGATCCAAAGATGCCCGGCAGAACTTGACAAATGACTCTCCACAGTTTTTTTTTTTCTTCTTCTCCTCAGTAGTAATGGATGGTTGTGGTCAAGTTAGAAGTCATATCAGATGACACAACGCAGTTCAAAAGATCAGCTCCCGTGTGTTAAGACATTTGGTGTCAAGGATTTGTTCAGGACAGTAACAGTTAGTTAACCTGAGCCTGTAGCATTATTAACATTTCTGTTCAGTCACTTGGATTTCATTGTTTTTAGAAGCAGAACAGGAAGAAAGAAGAAAATGTTGTAACACACAGCAAAACTAAAATGAATCAGAACTTAAGGCAATTCATAATTAAATCAAACATATAGAATGTGAAAAAGTCAGTGTAAAATTAAATTTATTTCAGTAAAAAGCCTAATTATTATTATTATTATTATTATTATTATTATTATTATTATTTAGAATTAAAACAAACATATAGAATTGATATTATTATTGTATGAAAAACTAAATGTTAAATTGGTTTATTTTAGTAAAAGCCTAATTCAATATAAGCTATATATCCGTGTGTAACAGATAAAACAAGCCTATATAGGCCTATTTATTTTACATTTGACCTTTTTAGAAGGTTAATCAAGTCTGTAGATGAGTGTCTTTCATGAAAAAATGTAAAACAGTAAGTAATAAACTGATATTAGATGCAAAAAGTGTTTTAATGTCATGTTAACGGTTTTTGAGAGTGCACCATGTAGCCAGTTTTTGCAAGTGAACTGTAAATTAAAAGCTGTATTTGAGTTGAAGTGTGATTAAATTATAGTAGAGTAATTACATTTTAATCCAAACACAAAATTTAGATGCTGTAGGGAATTATTTGATCTCAAAAAGTGAGTCTTTTGCTTAATGAAGATACAGAGAGCATGTGAAAGACAAGACAGGATGATTGATTGACAGCAGGACGTAATGTTGTAAGAGCAGAGAGGAGTGGGTGCAGACAGACTGAGGGCACATCATTCTTCTGAGCCTCCAGAGTCACAAAAATAGAGCCAAGCTAATCCCTCGACTGTGATACCTGCGCCCCTGTTGCAGCTGAGGCCCGCAGCCTCATTTATTAGTCCAGTACATATGGATCCTATATTTAAACTCAGGGAGTCATCTTGCAACATAAGGCTTTTTTTTTTTTTTGTAGTTTTGCAATGACAAAGCTGAACACATTCAACCCTGCTGTGCACCTGAACATGTGTTTGGTGAATCCGAACACAAGACATTACTATAAAACACATGTATGGTGTCAGAGCTAGAGGTGTCACTGGTTATTTATAGGTCATTTTTTTAGATGACAAGAGTTCGAGAACCACATTGCTAAGCACATTTTATAACTTTTCCAAACAGTGGAAAGTGAATGTTGCACAGTGGGTTTAACAGCAGCTGGTGTTTTACACAGTGTGGGTTAAAACGGTGTTAATGGTTGAGTGTTCGTCACAGTTTTTCCTTAAGGGATGATGACATACAGATATAGATAGATAGATAGATAGATAGATAGATAGATAGATAGATAGATAGATAGATAGATAGATAGATAGATAGATAGATAGATAGATAGATAGATAGATAGATAGATAGATAGATAGATAGATAGATAGATAGATAGATAGATAGATAGATATAAATATAGGTATAGATACAGATAGATAGATAGATAGATAGATAGATAGATAGATAGATAGATAGATAGATAGATAGATAGATAGATAGATAGATAGATAGATAGATAGATAGATAGATAGATAGATAGATAGATAGATAGATAGATAGAAATATAAATGTAGATACAGAAATAGATATAGATACAGATACAGATACAGATGCCGATACAGATATAGATACAGATACAGGTAAATATACAGGTACAGATACAGATACAGGTAAATATACAGGTACAGATACAGATACAGATACAGGTAAATATACAGGTACAGATACAGATACAGGTAAATATACAGGTACAGATACAAATACAGATATAGATACAGGTACAGATACAGATACAGGTACAGGTAAATATACAGGTACAGATCCAGATACAGGTACAGATACAGGTACAAATATAGATAAAGATACAGGTAAATATACAGGTACAGATACTAATACATATACAGGTAAAGACAGTGACACAAATACAGATACAGGTAATGATACAGATACAGATAAAGGTAAAGATACTGATACAGGTAAAGATACAGGCAGTGGTGTAGTCTAGGGTATATGGCAGTATATGGAGTATACCTACTTATTTTTCAGTCAGCATTGCATATACCCACTTCTAAATCCCCCTGATGTGCACCATTCAGTAATATCTGCGAGACAAATTGCCCATGTTTTCCCATAGGATGGTGAAGCCATGACCCGCCCTGCTCTGCCTCTAATACTTGGCTAGAGCTTGGTACCTTCAGTAGGGCAGATCATGCCAAGAAAAATATTGCTAATTTAAGGCTAGAGTCAGGGCTCTGTTTAGTGCTGACCACCTTTGGAACCTGATTGGACACCTCAGGTGCCAGTTCCACCTGAGTTGATTGACAGTTGAAGGATGCACGATTATTGGAAATGCTAACGAGAAAGGCAGAATGAACATCTTTCAAGTGAGTGACACATATCGAGAGAACCTACTTTCATGGAATACATGATTCTGAGGTAATTTTAGGTGGTTTCAGAATGAGTCACTGTTTTAAACTTCTGGTCATATGACTGCACTTTTAGAGAAGAGATTTTGTCACCAATAGTTCAACTATGCGAGTAGGCAAACGTTATGAAAGGCTAGCGTTATGAAAGGCTAACATTATCCTATGTTTGTCTCATGTTGAATACATTTACATTCATGCATCTGCTTGTGTGACCAGTAATACTTTAAAACCGCCCCTGATCAAGTCATGATCATTTTATAGCTAATAGTGAGCAAACGCTACTGAAAGATTTTTGGGTAAATAGAGTAGTCTACATGTCACTGTTTCTAAAGTGGCGTTTTTCTGGACTACTTAAAAAAAAAAAAAGGAAAAATTAAAGTATACCCACTTCTCCAGGGACCACTACACCACTGGATATAGGTACAGGTAAAGATACAGATTAACTTTATTTGTCCCCAAGAGGAAATTAACTTCTTTAATCAGCTCAATAAAAAGCAAGAAGAAAAGAAAACTATACAAAAATAAAGATCCATGTTATTAATTTTGACATATGAAGCCATTCTGTAGAAAAAAACAAAAAAAACAAAATTAAAGTGGTGTAAGGTTTTTTCCAAATGTTCTAGATATATCTAGCAAAGATGGGGACTCTTGCCACATGATTTGACTTAAGTCAGACTAAAGCCACTATTTTTAGGTCTTTAAATAGTAACAGAAGATTCAACTTGACTTAGACTCATCACTCACCTGACTCCACTTGACTTCGACTTCTGATAGAGGACTTAAAGGATCATCAGGCTTTGAAAAATATTAAGAGGTCAGTCTTTATTGACTCTGAAACCACCAGAAAAGGTATGTTTTTATGGTTTTATATAATAGTAAAGACAGGAGGTAGTATTGAATTAGTCACATTAGTAAAAATACCAATACACACTGTGAAAATACTCAAGAAAAAGCACTGTACCTAAAGATTTATTTCATTAAATGTCAGCTGTATACTAAGCATATTCAGACAAATGTGGTTGAAGTGTCAGAAGTCAAAGTGTTCATTGTGCAGTATCATGCTTATTCACACTGTACCAGTGTCAGTATGTGAATACCCTTTAAACCAGGGGTGTCAAACTCATTTTAGTTCAAGGGCCACATTCAGCTAAATTTGATCTGAAGTGGGCCGAACTAGTTAAATAATAATATAATAATATATAAATAATATCAACTCCAAAATTTTCTCTATGTTGTAGAGTAAGTAAAATTAAACAATGAAAATGTTTACATCTACAAACTATTCTTTCAAACAATGTGAATAACATGAACAAACTCAAAAAATACGTGTCATTTTAACAACATTATGCTTCAGTTTATTTGCGGAACTACAAATACACAAAACATTCAATCAGGCAGAATATTGTTAAAATCATACTTACTTCTCTTAAAACATTTCAGGTTGTTCATATTTTTTCAATTCATTCATATTTTTTGTGAAATTATACTTTGTTTTTGTGTAAATACATGAAAATATTTACATTTACAAAGAGCGAAATTTGAAGTTGTGAGTATTTATAGGCTATTATGATAGTATTTTATTGATCCAACCCACTTGAGATTGAATTGGTCTAAATGTGGAACCTGAACTAAAAAGATTGTTAATATCTTAGTGTAATTTTTGCATTTCACAAATTCATCCCAAGGGCCGGATTGGACCCTTTGGCGGGCTGGATTTGGCCCCCGGGCCGCATGTTTGACACCTGTGCTTTAAACCCTAAGCCTAAAATGGTCTGTCTGGACTTTCTTTCTTATTTTGACTCTAAAAAGGTTAGAAAACATGCTGTGATGGAGTCCTTTTGCCCATTTTTCCACAGCACATAGAACTTTCAAAATCTAGTGGTCATTTACAATTTACTGCAAGTTATAATTCTGCCAAAACAGCTTCTTCTTTAGCTTCTAGTACAGACGTGAATGAAATTACCGTAATGACCCAATGAAGCCTATACAGCGCAAAGTCTCAGTTTCAGAAACCATTAAAATTTTTCCAACTGCACAAAAAGTGAAAGAGTTACAGCCATCCAAACTGTATATGTGCAGGGTGTGTCAGCAACGACACGTCAGGTTTTAAAGAGTTAAGGTGAAGACACACATAGAAACAATGACTCTCTTTTGTCATGAATATCTGGTGTTTATGTCTATATTTTTATTTCATTCAAGCTCAACTTTTCGTGCAGGATCGTAAGTTCATATAACTTGATTTGACTTGAGTAATAACTTGATTTGGTTTTAACAGGACTTAATTTTCACCACAGAACCTTGGGACTGTGAGTCTTGAAGGTTCAGTCCAGAGACTTACTCGATGAATGTGGTGTAGATACAGAAACACAGATCACAAAAAAACTGATGTGTTCATTGACTGCTACAAGTGTATGATCATAAGGAAAGATTATTGATGCTGCAATAAAAAGTAAGACGCTTGTATTAAATAATTTAGAGATTTTCATGATTTTTATTTTCACTCTCAAGCAATGCTTACATTTAAGTTCAAACGTATTTCATGCATTGCTTATTTTCCCTCAGTTTACTTCAGAAGAAACTCAGAGAATATTCAAACCTGACAAGAATGACTCCAGATATTAGTGCTTTTGGAAATACAGTCAAATTCAATAGTTTTCAATTAGCCCCACCCAGTGTGCTGAGACTGTACAACACTATACAATCAGCTCGACTCTTTAACTTCTTCCTTTTTAGTAAATATGCTATAATATGATAAATAAATGGTACATCACTACCCTCATTCTCAATCTAACACTATTCTTTCGTTTTGTGTACTTCCCTTTGAGTTTGTTTTGATTTTAGTGCAGCATTGCCTCTTATCTTGAGGGCGTATATTCTTTCCTCTATCCCCTTTGTTAGCACTAGTGATTTCCTCACAATAAGACAAAATGATCATCAATTAATCATCATTCTGGATGTTCTATGCTTAATTTCCTTTGGATTATTTGATTAAACTGCCACAGAAAACATGAAATAGTCTGAACAACCCTGGAAATTTTTTTCTAACCCTATCTTCGTGATTCAGTTTCAGCGTTCACCAAGAAACCAAAGGCTCAGGAGGCAGTGGAGGGCTCCTCTGTGGTCTTTGAAGCAGAGACCGAGAAGCTTGACGCCAAAGTAAAGTGGCAGTGCAACGCAAAGGACATTGCCAAAGGCGGCGACAAATATGAGATCGCAGCTGACGGAAACAAGCACTTCCTCACTATAAAAGATATTACCAAGGAAGATGCCAATGTGTATGCGGTGATTGCAGGGGGGTCAAAGGTTAAGTTTGAGCTGAAGGTCATGTCAAAGCCAGGTGGGACAGTTTTAATGCTGCAGCTGTGAGTGACACGTTTGCTCGCTCACCATGTAAAAGAAACAGTAAAACCACTCGGGCACTGCTTGCACTTTCTGCATAAACTCACACTCTGCAACAGAAGACATGTTTTCCGCACGTTCACCGAATATCTGGAGTCACTGGCTGTGTCACGTGTTTTTATCCTGCACAAATACTACCGTAGTGCACTGTACGCTGCAATGGCTGAGTGTGTCACTGAGAGACACTTGTGCTGGTGTGACCCCCTGAGGTCGTCTGTTTGCGTTTGATAAGGAGGGAACAAATCTCAAAGAAAGGCAGCAGACTAATGGCCTCGCTGTGCTACAAGCATCGAGCCACAGCTGTCCGTGGCTCATATCAAAGCCACCCTTAGACTGTGTCTGTGAGGCGACCTTGGCCCTCACACCAGCACATTATTTCCTCATGAGTAACCACCACTTGACTGGTGCTCAGGATAGGCATGAGAGGCAGCTGATAACACATGGAAAATCAGTCAGACTGCAATACAGAGATGATAACATGGAAGAAATGTTTGAGGGATAAATACTTTCTAAGAGAACTTCTCTCCTTTGATAAATCAGTGTTTAACCCTTTCATGCATGAATTATGAGAACCTTAATCAAGATTTTTTTTTTCCTGAGTGTTTTTATTCCTCTTTAGGCATGAAAAAAAAAACAATTTGATTTTTTTTTTTTTTTTTTTTAAATCAACCTGTTTTTCATGGAGTTACAAAAATGTCCACTCAGCTACACCGTGAATTTTATTCTTGAAGCAAAGAAACATGTATTTAAAACCCAATATCATAAAGTGATATGAAAACAGTGAAATGAAACCATGTTTAATGCAGCTAATCTGATGTTTTCTCACATTTTAACATATTCTAATACTAGTTATTACTCACTTCATGGAGTTAATATGCAAAAAATAAATATTAACAATTGATTTCCACTCAAGAACCAATCAAGAACAGCAAAGTTACAATAATGGTATGAATTGCAGTTCATGAGATGATGCATAAGTGTCCACTGTGTTGGTTGATATGGAACTAAAACAACAAAACCCATGAATATACAAGATTAAAGCTACAGAGTAACTGTCCACTGTAGTGACCACTATGCATGAAAGGGTTAAAAGGCTGTGGAAAATGTAAAAAAAAAAAAAAAAAAAAAAAAAGTAATTTGATTAAATAATAAAGTTATTTGATCGCTTAACGCAGAGGACAGTATAGGGAGAGTCTGTTTCATTATAATTGTACTGTACATCTTTTATGAATTACTGTTAAGATCCAGCTGAAGCCCCTGCTGAAGCCCCTGCAGAACCCAGTGCAGAACCAGCACCAGTACCAGAACCAGCCCCTGAGACCCCTGCAGCTGAACCCCCAAAAGACGAGATCGCTGCCCCGACACAAGAGGCTCCAGCAGCTGACGGTGAGTCAGTCAGACGTACTGAAGGACCCTGTAGCACACAGGTGTCAAACATGCGGCCCGGGGGCCAAATCCGGCCCGCCAAAGGGTCCAATCCTGCCCGTGGGATGAATTTGTGAAATACAAAAATTACACTGAAGATATTAACAATCGGTGGTGTCAAATCATTTTAATTCAGGTTCTACATACAGACACATACAGTCCAATTAGATTTCAAGTTTGTCAGACCAGTAAAATATTATCATAATAATCTATAAATAATGACAACCCCAAATTCTCTCTTAGTTTTTTAGGTGTAAAAAAGTAAAATTACATGAAAATGTTTACATTACCAAACCATACTTTTACAAAAAATGTGAATAACCTGAACAAATATGAAATGTCTTAAGAGAAGTAAAAGCAATTTGACCAATATTCCGCCTGTCACTAAATGTTTTGTGCAATTGTAATGCACATGTGCGAACAATAAACTGATAAACCAAGGCACAATATTGTTAAAATTGCATTTGTTTTTCTTAAGGCAATTCACGTTGTTCATGTTATTCAGATTTTTAAGGAAAGTTTGTAGATGTAAACCTGATAATATAATTTTACTTTTTTCACTGTTATTATTGTACTGGTCCGGCCCACTTGAGATCAGATTGGGCTTAATGTGGTCCCTGAACTAAAATGAATTTGACACCCCTGCTGTAGCACATTAAAAAATAAATACAAAAATAATATTGTGCAAACCCACATATTTCTTGTTTCGCTTTGTAATAATAAAATGTTTTGCCTCGAGGCTGAAATTCTGTTATTTCCTCAGATCTTAACCTGAAATTGTAACAAATTCACAAAAGATACAGTTAAAGTCTTTTACTTTCTTTCAATCTGTCAGGTTGGTGTTTGCTTTTTTGTTTGTGTTAGTGTGAATTCTTCCAGATATTACAAAGAAAATATTGAAGATGAAATTACCAGGATGGATCAACCCAAGCATCAAATGTGATTTACAAGAACATTCTTTAAGAAAGGCTCCTTACTGTGCAGTTATTTTATTCTTGTAGGCATCGATCAGCTCACATTCAAGCTCTGTAATAAACACCTCAAAGCACATTTTTAGATAGTCCATGAGTTCGTGGTGTTAATCCCTGCATTTTCACTGCAAACTTTAGTAGTTTTAGACTCAGAACTGTAAACTGTAATAACTCTGGATCCCCAAAGTCCCCTAGTATCTCAAAGTTTTACATTAACATTCATTTTAATGCTATGTCACCTGCTGTTTAACACCTGGATTTCCAGATGGGCAGCCTCCAGACACCAGACAGGACCTGACCGGCCTTTTCACAGAGAAACCACAGTCTGGAGAAGTCACTGTAGGTGAGCAGCTGAATATCAAACCATGAACTGGAACATGATCCTTCAAATGTTTTAACACACAGGTGTCAAACATGCGGCCCGGGGGCCAAAACCGGCCCGCCAAAGGGTCCAATCCGGCCCCTGGGATGAATTTGTGAGATGCCAAAATTATAATGATGATATTAACAATCAAAGATGTGAAAATTAGTTTAGGTCAGTTCAATCTGAAATGGGTCAGACCAGTAAAATACAATCATAACAACCTATAAATGATGAAAAACGCTAATTTTTGTCTTTTTTTTGTGTGTAAAAAAAGTAAAATTACACAAAAATGTTTATATTTACAGACTATCCTTTTACAAAAAATGTGAATAACCTAAACAAATATGAACAATATGAAGTTTCTTAAGAGACATATGTAGAATTTTACTGATATTCTGCCTGTTACTAAATATTTTGTGTATTTGTAGATCCACTGTGATCTGAACTTTGTAATGCACATGTATAAATGATAAACTTAGGCGTAATATTGTTAAAACTGCACTTATTTTTCTTCAGAATTTTCGGGTTGTTCATATTTGTTCATGTTATGTTCAAGCACAGTTCATAGATGTAGACATTTTCTTTACGGAATTTTACTAGAGAAAACTTTGGTGTTGACATTATTTATAAGTTCTTAACCTATTACTTATATTATTTTACTGGTCTGGCCTGCTTCAGATCATTTTAGGCTGAATGTGGCCCCTGAACTAAAATGAGTTTGACACCTCTGTTTTAACAGAAAGAAAATAGGTGATGTATTGCATTTTCAGTCCATTTTAATAAATACTGACAAAGATACAAACTGTGTTAAAGGTGCAAACATCACCTTTGTGGCTAAAGTGAATGCGGAATCGTTGCTGAAGAAACCCACCATCAAATGGTTCAAAGGGAAATGGATGGACCTGGCCAGCAAATCAGGAAAACATCTCCAGCTGAAGGAGACATACGACCGCAACACCAAGGTAGAATGATGTTACAGACACTAAAAGGAAACCTGTATGTCTTAAATCACCTGTGTTATTACCCCGCCCCCGAACGGGAGGCAAGGAATATTGTTTTAGGTTGGGTTTGTTTGTTTGATTAACATTCTAGCAGCAAAACTATGGGTTGAAATCATCCCATATTTGGTTTATAGATTGCCAGTGACCCAGAATAGATGTCATTATATTTTGGAAAAAGTAGGTCAAAGTTCAAATTTCTTTATGAATTTTTAAAATGTTTTTTTTTTCTCCCAACAACAATTTACAACGGGCGACATTTCATATGTTTATAAAAACATCAATTTTGTCTCAATTTATTTCAAACTTGGCACATATATAGAGGCAGTTGATATTCTGACATCAGCACACATAGACATGATGACATCAGCTGGATCGATGCCCAAATAAGTTACAATACATGCGAGGGGCGGGGTTTGTTGTGCCAGGCACCACTTGTTTCATTTACTTGTGATGTGAAGTTTGTGATATAAATATGAGTTAGAGTTTTAGAGTTTTAGAGTTTTAGTTTAGAATACATTAGAGCAGGGGTGTCAAACTCATTTTAGTTCAGGGGCCAGATTCAGCCAAATTTGATCTGCAGTGGGCCGGACCAAGAATAAGAATAAGAATAAACTTTATTGTCATTGTACTTATGTTACAATGAAATTATGCAGCCCCCCCCCCCCCCCAGTGCAATCCAGCATAAACAAGATAAAAACACAATAGTATATAAAAATTAAACCAGTAAAATAATAACAGAATAATATATAAATAATGTCAACTCCAAACTGTTCTCTATGTTTTAGAGCGAATTAAGTTAATTTACACTGTGAAAAGGTTTACATCAACAAACTATCCTTTCAAACAATGTGAATAACATGAACAAACTGAAAAAATAAGTGTAATTTTAACAATATTCTGCCTCAGCTGATCATTTGCACATGTACATTATAACCTACAGATCACAGTGGATCTACAAACACACAAAACATTGAGTAACAGGCAGAATGTTGCTAAAATTGTACTTTTCTTAAGACATTTCAGGTTATTCACTTTTTTTTTTTTTTTTTTTTTTTTGCAAAATTATAGTTCTTTTAGTGTAAATACATGGAAATATTTACATTTACAAAAAGAAACATTTGGAGTTGTCATTATTTCTATGTTATTATGATAGTATTTTAATGGTCCTGCCCACTTGAGATTGAATTTGTCTAAATGTGGAACCTGAACTAAAAGGATTGTTAATATCTTCAGTGTAATTTTTGTATTTTACAAATTCATTCCAAGGGCCAGACTGGACCCTTTGGCGGGCCAGATGTTTGACACCCCTACATTAGAGTTTCGACCATAACTGTTGAATATTTTACTTTAAAGTGACAGCTCTATTCACTCATTTGCTGTAGATGTCCTCACTTCATCAAACATCCTGACAACATAATAAACCAGACACTCTACCCATGAGCAAATTATACGTCAAAAATAAGATTATATTACCGTGATGCATTTAATTTGCACATTTTTGAAGTCACTGAATGACAAAACTTAACAAGTGCATGTAAATACAAATACTGCACATGTGAAACATCATTGTCCAAACACTCCTGAACATGTATTCACTAAACATTAGTCAAAAACATGGTGCCTATTCTGAATGTATGGTGCACAGGAGGATACTTGTGTAATGTGTTCTGATTTTGTGAACACCTCGCTGTAAGTGCTGAACCATGTTACTTTTCTCTTGATAATCAGTGATTTCTACTCTCTGATTTTTTTCTTTTCAGGTTTACACATTTGAGATGCAAATCATTGCAGCTAAGGCTAACTTTGCCGGCGCTTACAGATGCGAAGTTTCATCCAGGGACAAATTCGACAGCTGCAATTTTGACCTGACTGTTCACGGTGCGCAGTTTTACTCCTTTAATACTTTGTTGTCTTTGTTAATGTGATGTTTTGGTCAGTGCACTAATTAATGTTGGTCTGAAATCACCAGAGGCTTGTGCTGCAGCAGGTTTGGACATAAGATCAGCTTTTAGGCGCACGTAAGTTTATCTTTTATGTTATTTAGCATCAATTGAAGAAAATTCCCATTCCATCCCATTAAATGCAGTGAAATACCTGCTGATTCATGACATTTGAAATATGTTTATTTTTGTGTTACCAGTCAATATGCTGATACATGGAAAACTTACACATTTATGAGAAATTCATTTCAGTTGCCTATTTACAGTTTTAGCACTAGCATAGGTATTTTTATATATACAGTACAGGCCAAAAGTTTGGACACACCTTCTCATTCTTCGCATTTTCTTTATTTTCATGACTATTTACATTGTAGATTCTCACTGAAGGCATCAAAACTATAAATGAACACATGTGGAATTATGTACTTAACAAAAAAGTGTGAAATAACTGAAAACATCTCTTATATTCTAGTTTCTTCAAAGTAGCCACCCTTTGCTCTGATGACTGCCTTGCACACCCTTGGCATTCTCTTGATGAGCTTCCAGAGGTAGTCACCTGAAATGGTTTTCACGTCATAGCTGTGCCTTGTCAGGGTTACTTAGTGGAATTTCTTGCCTTATTGATGGGGTTGGGACCATCAGTTGTGTTGTGCAGAAGTCAGGTTGATGCACAGCTGACAGCCCTATTGGACAACTGTTAGAATGCATATTATGGCGAGAACCAATCAGCTAAGTAAAGACAAACGAGTGGCCATCATTACTTTAAGAAATGAAGGTCAGTCAGTCTAGAAAATTTCAAAAACTTTGAATGTGTCCCCAAGTGCAGTCGCAAAAACCATCAAGCGCTCCAACGAAACTGGCTCACATGAGGACCGCCCCAGGAAAGGAAGACCAAGAGTCACCTCTGATGCTGAAGATAAGTTCATCTGAGTCACCAGCCTCAGAAATCGCAAATTAACAGCAGCTCAGATTAGAGACCAGATGAATACCACACAGAGCTCTAGCAGCAGACACATCTCTACAACAACTGTTAAGAGGAGACTGCGTGAATCAGGCCTTCATGGTCAAATAGCTGCTAGGAAACCACTGCTCAGGAGAGGCAACAAACAGAAGAAATTTATTTGGGCCAAGAAACCCAAGGAATGGACATTAGACCAGTGGAAATCTGTGCTTTGGTCTGATGAGTCCAAATTTGAGATCTTTGGATCCAACCACCGTGTCTTTGTGCGACGCAGAAAAGGTGAACGGATGGATGCTACATGCCTGGTTCCCACCGTGAAGCATGGAGGGGGAGGTGTGATGGTGTGGGGGTGCTTTGCTGGTGACGCTGTTGGGGATTTATTCAAGATTGAAGGCAACCTGAATCAGCATGGCTACCACAGCATCCTGAAGTGACATGCCATTCCATCCTGTTTGCGTTTAGTTGGACCATCATTTATGTTTCAACAGGACAATGACCCCAAACACACCTCCAGGCTGTGTGAGGGATATTTGACCAAGAAGGAGAGTGATGGAGTGCTGCGCCAGATGACCTGGCCTCCACAGTCACCGGACCTGAACCCAATCGAGATGGTTTGGGGTGAGCTGGACCGCAGAGTGAAGGCAAAAGGGCCAACAAGTGCTAAGCATCTCTGGGAACTTCTTCAAGACTGTTAGGAAACCATTTCAGGTGACTACCTCTTGAAGCTCATCAAGAGAATGCCAAGAGTGTGCAAAACAGTCATCAGAGCTAAGGGTGGCTACTTTGAAGAAACTAGAACATAAGATATGTTTTCAGTTATTTCACACTTTTTTGTTAAGTACATAATTCCACATGTGTTCATTCATAGTTTTGATGCCTTCAGTGAGAATCTACAATGTAAATAGTCATGAAAATAAAGAAAATGCAAAGAATGAGAAGGTGTGTCCAAACTTTTGGCCTGTACTGTATATTCACAACAACAAAAAAATTCCCTTTCTCTCTTTACAGTTTAAGAAACTTCTGTAACCAAATACTATGTCTGCGGCTTTTACAGATTAAAATGGCCTCAAATCAGAGGTGAATGCATCACATTTTTAGAATAATGACAAAGAGGTGGACATATATGAAGTCCTATTAGGACTGCAAAATAAAAATGGCTGCAAAATAATAACATCAGAATAAGAATCACATTTTTAAAAAAAGAAAGAAAGAAAGTGTAATTCATTGCTTCATCAGTTTTATTTTAGCCTAATATTGTGCTGAAATCCTGTCTCTTCTGCCCTATAGGACCTAACTTTCGAAAAAATATGAATGGCGATCACTGGCAAATGACAAATAATTTTTTTTTTCTTGCCATTTAAACTGTGCCACCATTTACACGTATATGGAAAATCTTTATTGTCCCCAAAGGGCAGTTTGGTTTGTAACAGTAATTGGCACAAACACACACCTAGAATAAAAACACTAGAGTAAAATAAAAACACTGAATGAGCCACTAAAGTAAATAAGGAAACATAAAATACAATTAAAATAACATTCATGAATGTGACTGAATGCAAAACTCTGAAGACTCAGATGTTCTACAGCAGCAGTTAGTGTACAGTCTGGGCTCCTTGAGATCCAATTGGGATGAATATGGCCCCTGAAAGAAAATTAGTTTGACATCCCTGTTTTAAGCTGATAAGCATCACACGTATAAATGATGGAGTAAGAAATAAGAATAAGGATAAGAAAAATTATTTGCCTTTCACCACTGGCTGAAATATAATTTTTTGTCTCAAATAAGATCCCATGGGGCTCAACCAGAATGGGCAGGACTTCCGCTCTGTATATCTCATTCCTTTTTTTTTTTTTTTTTAATTATTGCAATCTGAACTTGGAAGACCCTTTTATATTCAGCGGTTTTCCAAATAAAAGGGTCATCAGATGACTAAAAGTGACAAATTACAGACAAAGCATGGGAAGCGTTTATCGAGCTCCTCTTTGAATGTAAAAGTTATGGGTTGAGTCCTGTTCTATTATATAGTTTATAGTGTTAATCCAGTTGGATAATGGTAATTTTTTTTAAAGCAAGAGGTAAAGGGGGATTTAAAGGTTGGTAATGAAGTGCAAATGAGTGGTATCATGTATTATGTGTGAGGAATAACTGTCAAAATGCTAACCTATCAGGAACGATGGCAAGAAGACAAGTGGACCGTCATCGAGGTAGTAAAGGGGTTTGTTGCAGCAGCACAGGCTCATATCAAACTGATGACTCTGACTGAAAGAGGAGAGAAATCAGACTCATCCCTGATTCTTGTCCACCTTCAAATCAGACACAATCAGCGTTGTGGATGTCGCAGCCTCCATCTGCTGAATTTGACAGCGACCGCAGAAGAAAGACCACCGGAGAGCTGAGAGTACATTTCAAACTCAGAGAGGGGCAAACTGTGATATCTGTGATTGTGTTGGGGTTTGTTGATATGTGGATTTGGGTTTTGATTGAATTATTAATTGGTTGTAGCCCTCAGCTCTCTGTGATCTACTTCTGGGTCTCAATCAAAACAGCAGAGCCAGCTGCACAAACAGCCGCCCTGCAGAGTGAGCTTTGACTGTGGTTTGATGGTGCTGAAAGTGCGGGATGTGCTAAGACACACAGGCTTTTCAGTAGCCGGGTTCTTCCACAGCGTTCCTACACAGAGGAAGTGCAGCCCCAGTGTGTTGTAACGTCACCACATAAACCAGACTTACCTTTTAATCCTGCTGCTGGATCAGGAGGACACACACACGCAGATCTTTGTGTTTATTTTTCTTCTCTGATTAGAGCAGAGCAGACCTCCACATCAGGTGTTTCATTTAACCTTGAGTGTTTTCTATTGTTCTTGCTTGGATGACGTCTGCACCTGCTCACAGCTTAAAGGAATAGTCTGACATCATTGTAAATACTTTCAGGTTTTTATAAAAGCTGGAAATAAAAACTGGTACACCATTTTTATGTCTGTGCTTTAAGTAAGAAGCTGCAGCCTGGAGGTTGTCAGCAAAGTATGAAGACATGAAGCAGGAAGAAACACTTTATCTTTAGTGTATAAATGCTGTGAATATAGTGTTCAATTGTGTTATAAAATAATGAGTGAAAAAATAATGAGTGAAATGAACAGAGCTGGACCAAAAATATCAGTAAATAAAATTAACGAGAAAACAGTGAACAAAATTAAGAAAAATGTTTTTAAAAATGAATGAAATAATCAATAAAATAATACAAATTATTAAATTAATGAGCAAAATGAACAAATTTATACCAAAAGTCAATAAATTGAAAAAACTATTGGTATGTATGGTTTGATATTGAAAATAAATAAATAAATAAATAAATAAAAATATTGAAATAATCAAAATAAATACAAATAAATAGGGAAAAAAACCCAATACAAAATCAAAATAATGAACAAAAAAGTATCAAAAAATAAATGCAATTATCAACAAAAAAGTCAAAACAAATTGACAAAACCATCAATAAAATTAACTCAAACGAAGTGAAAAATCAGCAAGACTAATACGATAATCAACTAATTGAAGAATACCAACACAAATGTATAGAAAAATAAACAAAATGATCAAAATAATCAATAAAATCAATGTGAGTGGACATTATAATCAACAAAATAAACAAAACAATCAACAAAATGAAGACAAATAATCACAAAAACAAAATCAAAACGGAAGAAACAGAAAAATTTGGCTGACTAAGACATCATCCACATAAATTGCAATGAATGTAAAGGACTTAGCTGTCTTTACAGTTTTGCAAAAATAACTTGTAAAATGAAACAGGAGTTGAAGTTGGTCATAAATGTATCGACTTTAAGTGTTTTATGCCAAACAGTAATGGTCTCGAACCTCTCGCCTCACACTTAAAATAAAGACAGTGAAGTGGTAAGTTTTGTATTTATGAGTAAATAAATCATTACGTACTGAAGTTACTCCTTTAAACGTGGCAGCAGACGTCTCCAACAGAACAATGTCTGTAAATGTACTGTTTTTATGTTGTCGCTGCCATTTCTCTTCCTTTTTTAATTGTCATCTAACTTTAATCTTTAAATATATGTGTTTGTATCAGGATGTTGCTTCTGTCCTTATTAGAGGACGAGAAATGGCAGAAAAGGAGTCATATCAACTTGTACAGTACTACAGTGCAGTACTTGTACAGTAGTACAGTGCAGTACTTGTACAGTACTACAGTGCAGTACTTGTACAGTAGTACAGTGCAGTACTTGTACAGTAGTACAGTGCAGTACTTGTGTTGTTTGATGTTTTGTTGGTGGTGGCTGATGTTTCTACAGTAGCACAGATGGAAATGAAGACTCAGGAGAACTGGACTTCAGTACCTTATTGAAAAAGAGGTATGTGGTTACAAAAACAAACTAATTTTACAGAAATAAGAGAAAAAATGTTGACTTTTTACTCATGTTAAAACTTCTTTTTCCTTCAATCTCTTTTTGGATCATCTTCCATCAGAGAGTAAGCGCCTTTGGAATGTAATACAGCACTATTGGTTATGTTCATTTTGGATCGGTGTTTTCACAATTAATGGATTCATTGTTTTTTCTATGAAATATAATCAAATGAAAGGTGATTTGAAAACCAAAATGTATAAAGACCACAGAAAATAGTCACATTTAAGAAGCTGAAATTAGACTTCTACCAAAAAGGACTTTAATCAGTACATTGATTTTCATAATACACAGATCATTTTAATAGTCGATGACAAAACAATGAATTGATTGTTGCGGTTCCATATGGCGCAGTGATGCGAACCTCAGAGCAAATAAGCTGCTTTGAAAATTAATTCACCACATGGATGAGACAGGGTGACTGCATGTTTCCAGAATAAGCATTTAAAACAGAATTTCTGCTGGATCAACCAATTTATTACAAGAAAAATATGAAAGAAGATGCAAAATTGACGTTAAAACTCCCAAACCCTGTAACAAAGGTCATACTTAAGTAACAATCCCAGCTTATCTTTTTACATCTGCTCACCCTGTCTTATTTATTGTGTATTTCCTAATAAAATTCACCTCATACATGAATCTTACAGTCAATAATCACACGTCTGCTGTCGTCTGCCTGCACATAAACACTAAACACATCCATCACACCTGTTGTTTGCTCCATTTTCCTTCTTATCTTCTTCATAGACAACATCTCTAAACATTGCATCTATCATTGATCAAACATCACTCCTCTGTATCACTTTCCATTTTACTAGACTATTACACACGAAATTATATTAACAAATGTCCTTTTCTTGCCACTTTCTTGCACTTTAACCTAGAATCTAATATTTAATTTGTTTGAAAATCATCATTTTTTTCTAATATGCTGACTATGTTGCTTCGCCATGCTGTGTTTTAACGTGTCTGGTTTGTTTTTGACATATTTGCTTCTTGGGTTCAACCTCTGAATGAGCAGCAGTTTCTTAAAATCCTCAAATCGGTAAGAAACTGCTGACATGCAATTTTGATGTCACAGGAAAACGTCTTGTTTTGCATGAAATGTGAAATGAAATTCTGTCATTTTTATATTTATACTGTGTAATTTCATGACGATAGTTTAATAGTTATCAAATAATCGTGATGTTAGTGTCAGAAAACAAAGAAATACTTTTAATAATATAATGTGAATTAATATGTCTACATTGTGTATAAATGATATTGTCTGTGTAAATAGGTACTTTAGCTTAACTTTACTATTTAACATTAATCAGGTGCTCAAGGTAGTTAACATGTATCAGTATAAACAGTGACACTAATATTAAGTGTTTTTTCCATGATTCTAAAAAAGCTATTTACTTGGTCAATGAAAATGAATATTCCTCTGATATTCCTGTTTACATGCAGCCATGCTTAGCCCATTTAAAATAAAAACAAAGCTTTCTCATAGTTTTCTATAAGTGGAACATCAAATCTGTTCTAGAAAAGTCAGCTTTTTGACATTCATCTATAAGTATACATCTGTAGGATCATGTGTCACAGCCTTCAGTAAAACAAATTAGTAAATTAGATTCATTTTCCAAATACACTGTAAACATGTCCAAAGAATCCTCATAAAATCAGAAGAATATCATACATATTCTAAATGTCTGAAGTGAAAAATGCAGAATTCAGAATATCCAAGTGGAATCTGCTGTTAAAATGGCACCTGAAAAATTAAGAATATGATCAAATTCTTAATAATAGTGGAATATTGTTGTGCATGTAAACATACTCCTTGTCAATCCAAATTCAGACAGAACAAAAATCACTGAAAAACATTTAATTCTAGTCTGTGGATCTTTTTAGAAGAAAACAGAAAACATCCACTTTTTCAGATTAAAAAAAAAAAACTATTATCTCTGACTTGCATGAAATTGCCTCTGTTGTCCACAGTGAAGTAAGGAGATGATGAGTCAGATGATGATCAGGGGTGGAAAAGTTACTGAGAGCATCTAGTGGACAGGTGTGGTATAACACCTGTGGAAAAAAATAAAAATAAAAATAAAAATAAAAAAAAAAAGGAAAGGAAAGGAAAGGAAAGGAAAGGAAAGGAAAGGAAAGATTCAACCCTGGATACTGAGAAAAGGAGGATCCATAGGATAGATGTTTTTGGTCCATTTTCCAGTGAAATGTAATTTGTGTTGTGGCTGCCTGTAAAGTTGGAGAAATATTCTATATTTAAAAGAAACAGTTCCTTTTTTAGATTTCAGTTATCAATATAACAAGAAGACCAAACAATTTAACTTCAGTAAAGTAAATGGAAAACACAATAATACACTGCAAATAAAATGAATATCATAATGTATAAGTCAACAACAGATGAAAAACTAGGCTCCTAAACATAAGCAGGCATTTAGTAAATAATTAGTAAAAGAAAGAAAGAAAGAAAGAAAGAAAGAAAGAAAGAAGTTTAAATAATAAAATATATGTAAATGATAAACATCCAGTATCACCACCTCATAAACAGTTATATAATAAACATAGTGAACAATTTTTTGTGTCTAAAATCATATTAATTTGACAAAACAAAGGGTGACAATTTTATTTTTTAATAAAGTAGTGGAAGAATATGACTCAGCAATTTGATTTTGTCAGAAAAAGATATTTTTTACTTATTTATTGGGAACAACAATGATAAACTGATGAAAAATCCAAACTTATAAAGCAGGGGTTTACTATGTGCAAATGTGACAAATGTTTCTGAATGGATGAATTAAGAAAGACTGCTGTTAAAACACATTTATTCTAAAAACAGTCTTTTGTATTACATTTCTATATAAAACTATAAGTGGTTTAACCCTTTCATGCATGAATTATGAGAACCTTAATCAAGATTTTTTTTTCCTGAGTGTTTTTATTCCTCTTTAGGCATGAAAAAAAAACACAATGTGATTGATTTTTTTTTTTTTTTTTTTTTTTAAATCAACCTGTTTTTCATGGAGTTACAAAAATGTCCACTCAGCTACACCATGAATTTTATTCTTGAAGCAAAGAAACATGTATTTAAAACCCAATATCATAAAGTGATATAAAAATAGTGAAATGAAACCATGTTTAATGCAGCTAATCTGATGTTTTCTCACATTTTAACATATTCTAATACTAGTTATTACTCACTTTGTGGCGATAATATGCAAAAAATAAATATTAACAATTGATTTCCGCTCAAGAACCATCAAGAACAGCAAAGTTACAATAATGGTATGAATTGCAGTTTATGAGATGACGCATAAGTGTCCACTGAGTTGGTTGATATGGAACTAAAACAACAAAACTCATGAATATACAAGAGTAAAGCTGTAGAGTAACTGCCCACTGTAGTGACCACTATGCATGAAAGGGTTAATAATAATTATTTCCAGTGCTAATACTTTGTAGTTGTGGTCAAAGTCATGTGTGGTATGTTTGGCTGTGGTTCTACTATAGTCCACTTTGTACTGTTTTCATCTCAGCCTCCATGTTGTGTTGTCTCTGGTTGTGACTTGTTGTTCTTCGTGTGTCAGAGCTGTCCAGGTGACTTCAGAGCCTGACGTGGACGTGTGGAATATTCTGAGCCACGCTCCGGCCTCCGAGTACGAGAAGATCGCCTTCCAGCATGGCATCACGGACCTCAGAGGTATGCTCAAGAGGCTGAAGAAGATGAAGAAAGAGGAGAAGAAGAGCGAAGGTGAGGACGGACTTCACCACCACGTCTGACTTCATCTGACAGTGTTTTAGATAACATTTAACTCTGTGACTTCCTGCTCTGAAACAGCTTTTCTGAAGAAGTTGGATCCTGCCTACCAAGTGACCAAAGGACAGAAAATTAAACTAGGTGTTGAAGTCGCTAATGAAAATGTTGAAGTGAAGTGGCTGAAGAACGGACAGGAAATTCAGCCGACTGGAAGGTCAGAAGTCAGATTTTTCACCATGAACCTTTTAGCAGAGTAGTCACTGACTCTTACATTTAACATGTTTTATTTCTATTTTCTGCTGCTGAATCATCTCCCTTTCTTGGCCTCCCACCAGCAAGTAAGTATCTTCAAAGCAAATACATAAAATACAAAAAAGAAGTCACACATGCAATAGTTTTGAGTACAGGAGACATTCACTGTGCATCTTTTTTGCCACATAATGTTTACGTATTGTCACAATAAGGTTCATAATATTTTTTCCATCCATAGTTGCATTAATTTTTGGTTATGGGCAGCCATGGCTCAGGAGGTGGAGCCAAGAATAAAAATCAAGTAAAAAATGCTGGTTGGCTGAACTTTCCAAGATACAGCCTTGGGTCAAAATGTGAAATTCAAGAATTAACGAGAGAATGGGTTTGACTCAAAAGGAATATTTGTCTCAGAGCTACAAGATCTACTTCAAAACACTGTCTGCATATTAGAATACATTCAGTTTACAGGTTCTATTTAGTGGAAGATTTATACAACTATTATATAAATGTACATAAACCAATATATATGTGTAATGACACTTAATCATATACCTTGAAAACATCAGCAAACCGGCACTTTTGTCATTTATTTTCCAATTAATCTTATTAAAACATGTAACATTTAGCACATTTAATCTCTGAAGCAAATCATTTCTAAAAAATTGTAGACCAGTGTAACCGAAGGGTTGGCGGTTCGCTCTGTCTTAGTCTGTTGTGTCCTTGGGCAAGACACTTCACCCTCCTTGCCTCCAGTGCCACTCACACTGGTGTATGGATGCGTATGAATGTTCGGTGGTGGTCGGAGGGTCCGTAGGTGCAAATTGGCAGCCACGCTGCCGTCAGCCTGCCCTAGGTCAGCTGTGGCTACAGGTGTAGTTTACCACCACCAGAGAGTGAATGTGAGAGCGAATGAATAATGGATCAATAATGTAAAGCGCTTTGGATGCCTAGAAAAGCGCTATAGAAATTTAATCCATTATTATTTAGCCCTATCAGCCCGCCCGTGGGCCGAAAAAATTATATTAATATTCATCTACTATAAAAAATATAATAAATCAGGACAATGGATGTTTTTTTTCAACTTTTGCTCAAAGTTTAGACCCTAATGTTAATAAAAGTACATCAAAAGTGTATTCTAGTGCAAACTTTAATGTTCAAACATGATTTTTAATCTTTGTGGGGTGAAATATACACTATTAAAAATCTCTGACACAAGCAATTAATTTATGCATATCATCGTCGATCCAGCCGAAAAAAAAACAGGCGAGGATAAAAAATTCCAATTTCTCTTTTAGTTTGTTACAGTTTACTCAGGCATAGTAACAGATACAATATTGTAGACAATGGGAATAGATTCTGTGAGGTCTCTAAATGTCCACAGACACCAAGAACATCCATATGAACCTTATTATTGTGACGTAATTCTTCATTTACTTTGGGGATGTCTTTATAGGTGTTTTTCCCCTGAAAATATGGTCAGGGTTTAACAGGTTATTATTGATGGTGATGAATCAGACCGCTGTATCAAGTCTTCATCACATCCCATATTAGAGTCTGGACTTTATGGTGGTTAATCCATGTGTGAAAAATAAATGTCGTCTCCTTCTCCCTGAACCATTCTGTCACAGGCCTGATGATCCTGATTAATCCTGGCATTGTCCAATCGTTTTGACGTCAAAGACATGAGAGGACACTTATTGCATCAGTTAGAGTTAAATAAACAGCCCGGACAAATAAAGTAACAGCCTGGATTTATGTATGCACTACGGAAGTCTCATAACTTTTATAATGTTTGTGTATTTATAAGGTGGAGGCTTTAAAACAAGTCATTTTAGGTTTTCTGCCTCTCTCTGCACCTTTCCTGTTTTATTATGTCTTTGATTAATGTTCAAAATAAATAAATAAATAAATAAAAAATAAACAAAGCATCATAATGGTTCAGATCCTTCCATGGGTATGTACTGCAGTGGTTTATAATGTTTCAGCTGTAACAGGTTATTTAACTGTAACTGATGCAGTATGTGTCCTCTCATGTCTTTAATGTCTTATGTTTATGCATTTGGCAGACGCTTTTTTCCAAAGTGACTTAGAGGGGAAAACCAATCAAATCACTCAGTCAATCAAATTTTATTTATATAGTGCCAGATCACGACAAAAAAGTTATCTCATGACACTTTATATATAGAGTTGGTCAAAACCAGACTCTAAGCCAATTTACAGAAACTCAACAGAATCCTCCAGGAGCAAACACTTGTGACTGGTGACAGTGGAGAGGAAAAACTTCCCTTTAACAGCAGAAACCTGGAGCAGACCCAGACTCCTGGAGGATGGCCGTCTGCCTTGACCAGTTGGGGTTAAAGAGAGAGGGTAAAGAGAGAGAGAAAGAGAGAGTGATAGAGATAGAGACTGGGGGAGAGGGGGAGAAGGGGGGAGTAGGGGGAGACGCATGGAGGCAGTTGAGGATAAGTGAGTGATGATGATGAAGGCAGGAGAGAGGCAGGACCACTGCAGCAGGTCCAGAGATAATCCTAGGAAATTCTGTGATAATCCTGGGAAAAACTTTATTAAAATATTTAAAACGGAATGTCTGACCGTGTTAGGACAGTCTTAAAGACTGGACAATGCCAGGACTGATCAGGATCGTCAGGTTTGTGACAGAATGGTTCATTGAGAACGAGAAATGATTTTCACACATGGATTAGCCACCATAAAGTCCAGACTGCTGATGCAGCGGTCCAATTCTCCATCATCAAAAATAAACAAGTGGTGCCAGGCATGACAAACCCCGCCCCTTGCACATATTGTAGCTTCTTTTGGCATCAATCCAGCTGACGTCATCATGTCTACGTGTGTGCTGATGTCAGCATATCAATTGCCTCTATATACTGTATGTGCCAAGTTTGAAGTAAATTAAAACAAACTGATGTTTTTATAAACGTGAAATCTCGCCCATTATAGGTAAATGGGAGAAGAAACAAATTTAAAGATTCATAGAAAATTTAAACTTTGATCTATTTTTCCCAAAATGTAACCATGTCTATTCTGGGTCACTGGCAATCTATAAGCCCAATTTGGTATGAATTCAACTAATAGTTTTACTGCTACAGACATTAGAATCTTCGCCCATTATAAGTAAATGGGAAAAAAAAAAAAAGATTTAAAAAATTCATGAAAATTGAAACTTGGACCTAGTTTTCCCAAAATGTAATGGCATTTATTCTGGGTCACTGGCAATCTATAAACCAAATTTGGTATGAAGTCAAGTAATAGTTTTGCTGCTAGAGTGTCAACAAACAAAGAAAGAAACAAAAAAACAAATCGAACCAAAAACAATACCCCTTGGCTTCCCTTCAGGGGGCGGGGTAAAAATGAATGCAACTACGGATGGAAAAAATATTATGAACCTTATTGTGACACTACATAAGCAGTATGTGGCAAAAATATTGTGACAGTGAATGTCTCCTGTAATCAAAACCAAAGGTGGTGCAGTCAAGTATTGCATGTGTGACTTTTTTTTGGCTGGGCGGTGTATGTATGCTTAAATGTCTGGAGGGCTTTCTCACAGATGGTTAAAATGATCCATTCTTTGTCGAGGTATATCTTTGAGAGCGTTGGAAACATGCGTTACCTCACCATCAACCACTGCTCACTGGCAGACGATGCTACGTACACATGTGTGGTGGGAGACGAGAAGTGCACCACTGAGCTCTTTGTCAAAGGTGCGTCAAACTGTCCAGAAGAAACCCTCATCAGATGAACAACTGTGATGCATTTATTTATTTTTGTCTGGTTTTTTTTTTTTTTTTTTTTTTTCTCAGAGCCTCCGGTCACCATTGTAAAGAACCTGGAGGATCAGATGGTCATGAAGGGTGAGAGGGTGGAGTTAGAGTGTGAAGTCTCAGAGGAAGGAGCCAACGTGAAATGGTGAGAGAGGATTTTTATCTGAAATCATACATTTAAATCACCTGAAGTACAAATAAAATCGATCAAAGATATAAAGTCCCTGATCTTATTTGGATAGATGTACAAATGCAGGTTTCATTGTTCTTGCATAAATTCTGGTTAGTGAACCCATAAAGACCCAGTGCTACTTTTGTGTTAGTTCCCAAATACATTTTTATTTGTATTTTAACTTTTCTTAACCCTTAGGGGTCCACGGTCACGGCCCCATGACTCAATCTCATGACATTTTCAACACATCGTAGCGTCAGACGTCTGTCTCATAGACCACTGGGGACAATTGCATTCGCATGTGGACTTGAAACATTCTCCCACTTTTTATTTGTTGTTGATAGAGTAAATATAATCGGAGATATGATGGTTTGAACTTGGAGCACCACGGGCTTTTTTTAATTAAATAATTGCCTATATTGGAAACATCCTGATGCAACAGTTTCTTCAGATGCATTTTTACATTTTTTATGGAATGCCCTTTGCAGTGGACAGGTGTTTTTGTTTTTTGTGTATAAAACTGTGAAACTGTTGTCCACAAATGTTGACAGAAAACCCATAGCTAGGTTAAAGAAAACTGTAAGTGTGTAGCTCTTATTTTATTATAAAATGAAAATATTTCATCCATCCATCCATCCATCCATCCATCCATCCATGCCAGTATCCTGTTACTATTTCAATATGGGTGCTGTGCACAAACTTTAACTTCCCCCAGTGTGGGTCTAATCAAGGATTATCCTCATTAATCTCATTTTATTCCACCAGACAAAGCACTGATGAAGTGATAAATAAACTGAACCAAGAGTCAGACACAGTTTGTGACGACTTTGCACTTTCCTCTGTACAAAGCTGATGAATATAAATGTGGTGAATCAGAGGAACATGCGGTAGAAGGCATTTGATTTTTTGGTGGAAGCCTAGACAGATCCCAGACCTCTGAGCTGTGTTTTTGTGACAGCCTGAAGTACGGCTGCACGTTGTAAATCATCACCTCAATGAAAAGGTCACATCAGCCTTTTAGTCCGTTCCATGTGACCTTTATCTGAAGGAGAAAGTTTCGTGTTGTAGGAGTCTAAAATAATTTTACTGGAGCAGAGGCCGAAGATCAACATGTGAAACAGAAGTCAAGTATGTTATGAGACAGTGAAATTTAACATTTTAAAGAATACCATGTGACTGAGGCCAAATATGAAAACTAATGTAGTATAAGTGGTGGAAGTATTCAGTATATGTACTTAGTACTCATTGTGCAGTATAATCCCTGTCAGTGTATTACTATTATACTGTGCATAATGCTTTTAGACTTATTACTGATTACTGCTGCATTTATGTTTATGTTACATGTATTCTGTTGTATATGTTATCACTACATATAAGTTATTTTAACTATTTTTATATACTGTTGAGTAGTTCAGTTATTCAGGGTATCCTTAAACTTATCACATTTTTTTTTTTTGGGGGGGGGGGGGGGGGGTACTCACACATTTAGCTGTGTTGCTCATTTCTCTACATTTGATCCCTACAAATTGTGCCTCATTCTAAAGGTGACTAATCAGATTTTCCAATGATATATAATACGACACCAGTTAGAGAAGAAATAACATGACCACGATAAGGTTTCAAAACTTTTTTGAGGAGTTTATTTAAGTTGTGAGAAAACTAAATGTATACAAAATTAGACATCCCTAACCACTTCTATCTTAACTTATAGTATCTTGAATAATTAAACTGCTATTTCAGAGAGATGCGCAACTTTGTTTTACGTATGATTTAGTTAAAGCATGTACACTGTTTCCCATAAAGTTGGAATGATTCTCTTTTTAGACATTCCTCTTTTTATTCCTATTTATACACATCAATAATCACCTTTGACCAGGTATAATGATTACATACATACATTACTTACTGTTACACAGGTTGAGTTAACGGCTTTCATCAGTAAAATTGAATGTTTGTTACACTTTCATACTAGATTCAGTCTTATAATTAGCAGAAGAAGGTGGATATTCAGTCCAGAAACATGCCACTTGATTGTCTTTTAAATGTTTCAAATGAAAAATTATTCAAGGAACCAAATACAATCCATGACCTAGTTGTGGATCATGACTCAGTCTTTGGGAACTGATTATTTAATTTACAGTCATGCATCTTGTTCTATAAGAGCATTATATGTTTGCAGCATTACTGTTCTATGAGAACCGTATACAGTCCTGTGTAAAAGTCCAAGGCCAACATTAGATTTGTTAATTTAATACAGTTCTTATGTCAACATACATGCTTTTCACAATCTCTGTATTAAGATCCAGTCTGAGTATATAAAGTATGTACAGCAGGAAAAACACAAGTTTCTGGGAAAATACATCCTCTGTAAACCAAAGTGGTCATATTTAGTCTGATCTCCCTTTGCACTTAACTTGTGTTTAACTATTTTTTTCCAACAATTTGAGATTTATTGCATTAAATTTCTGATGTTTCCTACCAGGTTTCATTCAACACATGTCAGTTGTTTGGAACTGTCTGTGCTGCTTCTTATCATGGGGTCAGAGGTCACACTATATAGTCCCTTTAACCTTTAGAACCTATTCAGTTCAGTTTTTAGCTTACCGGCTGACAGGCCGTAAGCTATTGTCGTCATGTGGCATCCATCGGCGTCGTCTGTCGTTGTCTGTCGTCCGTTACAAAAATTTCAATCGTCTTCTTCTCTGAAACTACAATTCCAATTGACTTCAAACTTGGTATACAGCTTCTGTATGATGATGTCAACAAAAGTTAGTGAAATTATTTGGATCCAGATCCGATTCTGGATTTGGTGTGACTTTGAAAAATGTCCCCATTATAAGCGATAGGAAGTGGATCGATGCAATAACTCAGTAAATATAAATAATATCCAGTGTAAATTTCTACAGTCCAGCCCTGATGGGGAGATGAGCAAAACGTAATGGCCACATGCTGATCAGGATCTTCTTCTGGATCTGGAACTGATGAAAAATTTAACATGGGCTCTTATGGGGAAAAAATCTCTATCGTCTTTATCTCCCAAACTACATTTCTGTTTGACTTCAAACTTGGTATACAGCTTCTGTATGATGATGTCAACACAAGGTATTGAATTATTTCCATCTGGATCTGATTCTGGATTTGGTGCCACTTTGAAAATTTTCCCATTATAAGAGATAGGAAGTGGATTAATACAATAACTCAGTATCAATGATATCAAGTTGGAATTTGATTTTTTTACAGATCTGATTGGAATATGACCAAAACATGAGCTATTTCTGTAATCTAATAAATACACATAACTGGATGATAATAAATTACATCTGGATACATTTCCCAAAGCTTTTAATTTGGCTGTTAAGCTACACGCCATTGGTCCTATTTTTTTTCCGTGTTTAAGGCTGTGCACATATTTACTGTATTTTCTAGTTGAATCTGAAGAAAAGAGGAGAAATAAATATCTATGTTCATTTCAACCCTGCAAGAACAACACAGCTAAAGGAGCCTATGACTTCTGCACAGGACTGTATCTCTAAAGAGAGTAAAGTCTTTTTTCATGAGCTCAGAAAACAGTTTTCATTGTTGTGGCAATGCATTTTCCAGCTGTTATATATAAAGGGTATCAGGGTATTTGTGGGGATACTTTCAAATGCATAAAGAAAAACTTCATCCTTCAGTTTACTGTAAATAAAATCAGCACATTCATAGATACATGATTTAGGGGCTGAAAAAATATTGTCTGTAAAGAAACTAAAGCTGTCAGACAAATGTTATGGGATAAAAGGGCAATAATTTCTTCTGAAGTGAGATAAATTTGCATTAAATGGATATAAAGTGCAGTTCTTGAGGTGTGCATTTATTACTATTAAACATCTGTGCAGGGAAAAGGACGGAGTGGAGTTGACAAGAGATGAATCCTTTAAGTATCGCTTCAAGAAAGATGGCTGCAAACATGTTCTGATCATCAACGAGGCCACGAAGGAGGACTGCGGACACTACAAGGTTAAAACCAACGGCGGCGAGTCTGTGGCGGAACTCCTGGTGCAGGGTAAGTGTTAGTCATGAATCCCTCTTGTCAGTAATGAACACTCCGAGTGCACATTCTGATACTCTACCAATAGTTGCATGGCCTTGCCACTCTTGGCATGCCATCTATGTTGGGGACATGTGTCTGTTGGCATCGCCTACATCAACGACATGCCAGCTAAAGTTAGAAAACACTGACTGTATTTCACCTGAAGGACACCGATCTGCACATGTCACTCATTTTCACTCCTCTTTGGCCTTTGGTCTCTGTTTTCAGCCTAGTTGTAAATATGCTATACTGGTGGTTTCTTGGCATTTAAAAGTATTTATGTGAACATTAATATGTGTAATAAAAGACACACAAATATTAAGGTATACATACATACAGGCCTTTAAATATTCCGCTTGGACTCAGTTACAAAATCACCTGAAATTTAAGGAACTGGTCTCATCAAACACTTTTTAAGGCACTGGAGGCAAAAACATCATAATTAAACACTAAAAATACTCTATTAGTGTTGTATTTTATGATGTCTGTGTATATGTATGTTTGATTGTATTCATGGTTAAATAAAGGTTCAATAAAATAAATGTATTCGCCATTATTAGTATCTTATTAGCATATACAGTAGTACTAAATTGGCTCTTTTTAGTCATTATAAGGCCTTTATTAACCCTCTGGTATCCCGTCCAGCGAGGCCCTTACAAAGCACCAAGTGTGCCTTTTTCGCACACTTGTGGAATAATGTAAAAAAAAATTTCATACAGTTTGTTTTTAGTTCTTTTACACTTTTTTTTCTATTTCATCAACTTGAGCCGTAAATAAAAATACCAAATACTCAATAATTGTCAAATTTTTTAACCCTTTAAATGCTGTGTTTGTAATGTAAACAAACCATTTTTTTGGATGCAAAAAACACAAAAAAATGTTTTTTTTTCAATATACTACATGAAAAGCGGATCATATATTATTTGATTTTTGCAGCCTGGCGTATGTCAATGACTAACTCTAACATTGGTTAATTTGCATTATTATTTTTGGCGCTAGGTCAAATGTTCAAAAATACTAGCATCTGTCACCAAGTGTGCGTAAAATGCACACCTATAAATATAATCAGACTATTAAATATTATATACTGATTTATTTTTCAGCTCTAATTTGATTTTATTTTTGTAAATCAAGGTCAGTCCTAATCATACATATCAAATAATCATTCATTTTACATTTTTTAACCCTTTAAATGATCTCTTTTCATCATGATGTCACTATATTTTTTGATGCAAAAAACATAAAATATGTTTTGTTTTGTTTTTTTTTTCAAAATACTACATAAAAATTGGATCACATATTATTTGATTTTTGCAGCCTGGCATATGTCAATGATTAACAGCAACATTAACAACGTTAATAAATTCATTTAGACCCTCACCTCTCAAATGAAGCCCAGATATCAGTAAAAGCAGGATTTATGCCTTAATGGCTGTCAGATCAAAAACAGTGGTTATAATGGAAGAAATAGTGCATTTTAGGCACACTTGGGAGACAGTTGCTAGTCTTGTAATTTTCTTTTGTTTACAATGTGCAAATTTTAGTTGGTGGCCAGAATTTTAAAGATCATGCAAAAATGAACAACTTTTGAATTCTAACCTTATTTAAATTGTGAAAAATAATATGAAGTTTTTTAACACGAAGTGCAAAGTGTGCCTAAAAAGCACACCCAGATACCGGAGGGTTAATTCTTAAAACCCTAGAATCATTTTTGTAGCAACTTCCAAATATTTTTTTTTCCTCTATATCTAGCCTTTCTTTGATGATTTATCACCATTTATTAAAATATTGTCATTTGCATTCTGCGTTTTTTATTGGAAATCAGAAAGTGAAATTAAATTAAACATATTAGATCAGTAGGTGCGTTAGGTTGGTGGATGTTTGGGTCTTTAGGGGTTAATACCTTATTCTATATCATTGTACAGCTACTAGTTCATTAATTTTAACTTTAATACACTGCCTTAGTACCATCATCTTATAAAGGCCATACTGAGTAAGATACATTAAGGTTCATGTACAACTTCCTAATTCATTGTCATTAAAATGTAATTAGGAAAGAAGACAGATGTGTGTTTTATAATGATTATTTAAGAGCCAGCATGCCTCTAATTTGTATGATAACAAACGCGTTGACCTGTGGGGATCCACGGGTTCTAGATGTGGTAGTTTTTATACTGTTGTGTATTCGTGCATGCTGTACCACATTTGTCCAGCAGTCACCGCCAAAGCGTTCTGGCCATAGCAATGTGATTGTAAGGCTATTGTATTCCAAATTACTAATATCTCCCTAAATATTGGTCCTATCAACTTGACATTATTGCTAGTCTGTTCCTTGACCAAAAATACATAAGTATGGCAAACTGCAGCAGTCAGCTCTTGATGGATTTTGTGTGAATTCCTGGACACACACACACACACACACAGGCCACCTGAGTTTTATAATATACATAAGCAACTAGTTAATGGTGAATATGTGACCTTAATATGAAGTGCTAACAAATACATATTGTACATGCTAAACTCTATAATACCCAGTAATATTTGCTGAAAAAACAATATTTCTGAAAGCTCCACAGGAGTTATTATAATTTGGTAAAGTGTTTTACTTTTATTGTAATGAACTGAAGAGTTATGGTTTTTATTTCAGTTGTGTGATGTATAGTGATGGGAATGCAAGCCAGACAAATGTAATTTTAACCTCCTGAGACCCAGCTATGAGTTTTTTGGCCTCTTTATTTAAATAATGCCCACTGCAAAGGACATTCATAAAAAATAAATCACTAAAAATGTACCTCAAAAATTGTTTTGTTATGCGTATTTCACCCCAAACAATTGTTCATGCAAAAAAAACAAAAACTTGTACTTTCTTGGGTCTCAGAAGGTTAAAAATTATTTTCTAATTCAGTTCAGTGCTATTGTGACATTTTGTTTTTTTTGTTTTTTAAGATTAAATATACTCACCTGACTCTAATAATAAACTCAGTGAATATCAGAACCACACAAAAATATGTAGGACTTACAAAACGTAAAACTGAAAACAGTGTGTGTCTCGGTTCTAAATGACATTTCAGTTTTGATATTTTAATTCTAACATGTCACGCACTTGCACACATATTACCTATAGACATTTATCTTTCAGTCAGATGTTTGCTTTACCATGGCAACAGCCAGATCACACATTATATCAGACATCACATTGTATTTAAAGCAATAAAATGTCACTCATAAGCTGTTTTTCCAACCACACATTATGTTACCCACTTGGAATGAGTCCGTCACACTGACTCAGACAGTAGGATTTATCGAAGCATAAAATGAAATAAAACAATATCAAACATTAACACTGGGACGAGGCAAAGCTGATTTATCCGCTATTCCATTTAGTTTTCTTTTTCATTGCATTGAAGTTTATTTTTCCTTTGAGTGTTTCTGAAATAGGTTGTTATTATTTCATTTCAGTTCACACAATTATTTTTCTTACATTGTTTAGCTTTATTTTTTTTAATAGCCATGGAGAGGATTTATTGAGTTTATGTTTCTAAAGGTTTGTTTTATTACTAGATGTTAGTTTTTCCTTTAGTACCATGTCACAGCAGCTTGGTGATGTGGAGGCAAAGGCTGCGCTGGGGGCTGCAGACATGTGTAAGTCTTAGAGTTCTGATCACATTTTGCTATGTTGATCTAAATCACTTTAAATCATTTTAAATCACTGTGTCTTGAAATGTGTAAATAGTACTGTTCATCGACTCTTAACCCTTTCATGCATGAATTATGAGAACTTTAGCTGAGTTTTTTTCCCTGTGTTTTTATTCCTGTTTAGGCATAAAAAAAACAATGCAACTGATTTTTTTTTTATTTATTTATTTTTTTATGAACTGGTTTTTCGTGGAGTTACAAAAACGTCCACTCAGCTGGACACCAATCATTTAATTTTTGAAGCAAAGAAACATGCATTTAAAGCCCATCATAAGAAAGTTATATACTTTGTGAAAACTATTCATTTATTCATTCATTCATTCATTTTTTGTTTATTTTGAGCATTTACAGAATAAATGCAAATTCAAAATTCCAAAATCATTTATCTACACTCGAAAAGAAGTGGGAAGAAGAAAAACTCTGAAACAAAAATGTTTTTCATGCAACTAACCTGATGTTTTCTCACATTTTAACATAGTCCAATACTAGTTATTACTAACTTCATGGAGATAATTGCAAAAAAAAAAAAAATTTTTTTTGAGTAAGAAAACTGTTAATTACTGTCTAATAACAGTTTGCAATTGATTTAAAGCATGTTACTGCATATCAGGTTTATCAAGAACAGCAAAATTACAGTAACAGTATGAATTGCAGTGGATGGGATGATGCATAAGTGTCCACTGTATTGTCTGATATGGAACTAAAACAACAAAACCCACGAATATACAAGAGAATAGCTGTAGAATAACTGTCCACTGTAGTGACCACTATGCATGAAAGGGTTAATACATTTAGTATTTCACAGATGTTTAAATTACAACTGCTGAATATTTGAACTTCCCTTGGCATTCTATCTATCTATCTATCTATCTATCTATCTATCTATCTATCTATCTATCTATCTATCTATCTATCTATCTATCTATCTATCTATCTATGCTGTGTATCATATGGTGCTTTTATTTTGGTACTGGGTGTCACTGATGATTACTCAGGTGAAGGTTTAAGGTGTATACATGCATGTTTAGAAGTCTAAATCTCAATTCAATTCGCAGGTAATCAAAAAGTGAAGGATGAGGACCCTTCCCTACATGGACGTAGGCACAATATAAAACTGTAGAGGAAGTAGAATAGACTTCCAGTAACCACATCATCTCTGCTTCATCACAAATACTCACTATGAAGCAAACCCACTTTACAACCCTTCATGTTTGGTTATTAGAAGCCATCATTCAACCTGTAAATACATATCCTTTCATATGTGCATGGACTGCATACATTTCATGTGCTGTGTATGATTTCATATATGAGCGTGTTTCCCAGTAGTTGTTAGTATTTTTAATCCTGTCACAGTTTGCCTGTTAATCAAACTCTGCCAGGAATTAGCAGCTGCCATTGTAGAGCAGGATCAACACCTCAGTCCACAACAGAACCCACATTAAAATGCCATTCCCCTCTTATTTGCCCTCCCTGATGTGCATCTCTTGTAACCTTTTCAAGGAGTGTGTTGTAGCCTATCTCGCCCAGATAGCAGTTTCTTTGTTGTACTTTATTTTCTGTGATGTACAGTAGTGGCTCAAGGCCGTTGCATCTGGTATTCATATCCTCCCACTTTATTTTCTACCATAAATCCAATTAACTATTCCCCTTGTGTCTGTTGCTAAGATACAACACACAAAGGCTGTGCAAAGATAATAAACACCTCACTAGAACATATTACGGCCATACAATAGATGGATCTAATTTTTTATCATATATCCTCCTCACACATCATCACCTTCTTGCATCTTATTCCATCGTCTCATATGCTCCCTTTGAAGTTGTGTGATTACACTCAGAGCTTGTGTTTTTCTGGTTGTGTAGAGAAAGACCTGGAGGTCTACCAGAGCATCGCAGACCTCACAGTGAAGGCGAAGGATCAGGCTGTTTTTAAGTGTGAAGTGTCAGACGAGACTGTGAAAGGAACCTGGTACAAAAACGGAGTAGAAGTCAAACCTGATGCCAGGATTAATATCTCACATATCGGCAGGTGAGGACACTCCATATGTGTGTTTTAACCCTCGAAGACCTAAACACTATATTTGACCAAAATCATCCACTGATCTAAAGGGTTTAATTACATCTGATCCACTAATCCTATCTATGCGTTAAAATAAGCCAGGTAAAATTCAGTTTGTCAGATGCGATGTTCTGCAACATTGATTTAACAGTAAAACCCATGTAGTTTGACAAATAACAGTGATTGTAGATGCTTGTTTTTATGTTCAGTTAAAGATATACTGTATTTTGCTGTAAAAATCACTCCAGTTTTCTCTGTTCTGACATAATAATTTTCAAATTTACAAGCTTTTATGAGCATCTACATGATCAGTAAATTAAATATAAGAAAAAAACTGATTTTTACTGGACAATGCAAAATGCACAATTTATTAAAATAAATAGTAATAAACCATTTCAGGTGAAATGTAAAAATGTAGTTCTAGGTCATTAAAAGTTAAAGAGCATCACTTTTAATGTACGACACATAACACCCAGAGTTTTTGACATTCTTTTTCAAGGATCCACAAACTGACCATTGACGAGGTCAAACCTGAGGATGAGGGAGACTACACCTTTGTCCCTGATGGCTACGCCTTCAACCTCTCAGCCAAACTTAACTTCTTAGGTAATATTAATCTTTCCATTATGAATTTCCACAACTTCAATGTATCTCTGCTAGCATCCCCTTTCTGTATCAGACACTACATATCGTTTGTCTGGGCTTGTGACTGGACAAGTCATTTTTGTAAGGTACAGTATGTAACATTTGCATGTAACATTAGCTAACAGAAGTTAATGACGCACACTTTTATTGTAAAGTGTAAAGTGTAAAGGAACTCTGCATAGGTATTGAGGTAATTACTTTTTTTGCCTAAATCATCAAATACTTAATTTCAGGTTAAATTTTTGTGTTTCCTGAAATACACTGGTGTACAAGGAAAATGCTTCCAGAATAAAAGTAATGAAATTTTACCACATGAGAGTCACCGATAAAGAAAAATCAAGTAAAAAATGCTGGTTGGCTGAACTTTCCAAGATACAGCCTTGGGTCAAAATGTGAAATTCAAGAATTAACGAGAGAATGGGTTTGACTCAAAAGGAATATTTGTCTCAGAGCTACAAGATCTACTTCAAAACACTGTCTGCACATTAGAATACATTCACTTTACAGGTTCTATTTAGTGGAAGATTTATAAAACTATTATATAAATGTACATAAACCAATATATATGTGTAATAACACTTAATCATATACCTTGAAAACATCAGCAAACCGGTACTTTTGTCATTTATTTTCCAATTAATCTTATTAAAATACGTAACATTTAGCACATTTAATCTCTGAAGCAAATTATTTCTAAAAAAAAATTGTGATATCAGAAAAAACAACAGGCAATTATTTTAGGAAGGTGACAATACGTTACATATTGTACATTCTATGTGCTAATAAAAGTAATTTAATTGCAGCAATATATATATATATATATATATGTGTGTGTGTGTGTTTCTGCATGTGTTTGGTTTTTGTTGTTGCTTATATATTTTTAATGTATTCTCCATTTTTTTGCAGTTACGCTAATGGTCATCACCTAAAACTCACACTGTGTAGGAAAATGAAATAACCTTGACTGTTTTTTGTCTGTTACCGTAGAGGTGAAGATTGACTACGTGCCACGCCAAGGTAAACAAACCACAAACTGAGTATGTAGCAGAGTGAATCAATTAAAACACAGGGAGCATGCTGCTCATTAAAAACATGTATCTTACTACTTTAGACCCTCCTAAGATCCACCTGGACTGCATGGGTCGCACCACAGAGTCAACCATCCTGGTGGTGGCTGGGAACAAATTGCGCCTGGATGTCCCCATCACCGGAGACCCAGCTCCCACAGTGATCTGGACCAAAGGAGAGAAGGTAAAACAGACTCACAGCCCTGTGTGGTTAATCAGCTGCGCACCAGTCGCCTCACATTTACCATCTGTCCAGGGCACAGTAGGTAAGGCATGAGGACTGAGGGGAGCTGGGGAAACATTGTCAGATTTTTAGAATAAACTTGACCGTTCTACTAACATTATAGTCAAATTAAACTAGTTGGTTTAACATCATATGGAGCTTAACTTTATCTCTAGTGGCATAGGTTAGTTTGACCAATGTTTGCTCCCCTCTCTGCATGTTAATTTGGCTGAAGCTGTGTTGAACTGTCTGAACGGGTGCAATGCTACTAACAGCTTCATTAAATACCTTCTGGTGCATACTAGCCTGATGAGAGGATACATGCCCTCTCTGTTCTCTTCGGCTGTTGCTGCTTTGCTCTGCTCAAATGTAGGCTAGTTCTGTAAAACGTGATGGAGAAGAGAAAGAAGGGTCGACAGCCACTTGGACCATGACGGATGGGAAAGTAAGTACGCATGCTCTTTATTAATATGAGCCTGTGTGTAGCACGTTGACAACTACCCCATCATGTTTTCAGCTTTTAGAAACATGCAGCACGGCAGAACAACAAACTCACTGGACAAACAGATGTAACCACTGGAGGAGTCACAATACACCGACATGCATTTCACATAACACACACAAAAAAATACTTTTGCAAATCCTTTGAACAGGTTGTTATACTGACTGCTTTGCAATGCTTGCAGGCTGAAACATGCGTCTCCAGTGGCTCTCTCTGCAGGCAGTTTGGGTTTCGCTTTGTGTGTGTTCAATACAGTAACATCACACTGAATTAAAAGCTGCATGTGATGCTGCTCAGTGTCTGTCCATGAATGTGAGGTAAGAACATGTTCCTGAGATTATAAAGGACAAACGCATTTTAAAAGAAAGTGGCCATTATACATAAATGACATTAAAAACAAGGATTCAGAGGTTTGTACATCTCAGGAAGATGAAACTAAGTACTAAAATTGTCTCACTGTACATTATACTTTTTTCCTTTTCAAAGAGAGGGAGGCATTATGGAAATCCCAAAGGAGGTAGTTTTAATGAAAAGTGGCTAAAAATAGCCATAAGTGAGATATTTTCCTGTTTAGTACTGGTCCTTCACCTTCACAGTGGTATGCTAAGTTGTGTTTTTCCTCAAATTAAAATGTCATTGCAACAAAACAAGCATGACTTTTTTAACTTTTGCAAGTTTTCGTCAGAAAAAGGAATGGTCGTCTTTTCTCTAAAGGTTGATGCAGAATGTGGTGTAAATAAAGGGTTCAGAACATCAACTATACCAATGTCCAAAAAGCATGGTACAGTAGCAAGAAGATCCAAGACTAGATGATCTACTGAGGCTCAAATCTACTACCACTGGGTTTCTGATGGTGTAGGTCCTCACTGAAGGAGACAGTAGGGTCCATGTTGAAACCAGCAAGGGCCACTGTGTCTTCACCATCGAGGGGGCTGAGAGGCAGGATGAGGGAATCTACTCGGTCGTGGTTCGAAACCCTGCAGGAGAAGACACAGCTGACGTCCACGTAAAAGTTGTCGGTAAGACAGAGACCAGGGCCCAGTCCTAATTCACCCCTTGGTCCTCCCCCTTATCCCTACCAAGGGATGGGAATTGTTAAGAATTTAACGATTTCCGATTCCATTATCGATATTGCGTATCGATTCAATTCCTTATCGATTCTCTTATCGATTCTCATTGGATGGGGGAATAAAAGAGTACAAACAGGTGTGTTTGCATTAACTGTCTTTTATATTTCCATCTCTGCACAGAAACTATAACAGATACAGTATGTACAAATAATAACAGATGATGCCGGGCCGGTTCGGGGGGGGGGGGGGGGGGGGGGGTGCAGTGAAAGTGAAACTAAAGACGCTTTACTAATTCCTCTATTGCCACATTTCTACTACATGGAACCGGTTCGACTCGGCTCAGCTCGGCTCCCGTTGTTGTGCACCTCATTTCCTTTCCCTTCTTACGTTTGGAAACTTGTATTTGAGGAGTGACGACGTTTGTTGCCCACACCGGAACCGGCCTGGCGTTCACTCTGCTGCTACATTCACAAGTGCCACTAAGTAGAGTATCAAACACGTGACATTCCTGTAAATGATTCACATGCTGTGGACAAATGTTTGAGGATATTGGAGGGATTCCACCCTTTTGAAGACATGGAAGCTTTGCAAGTGTTCCAATAAGTGGACCTGGTGTCGTCTTTTTAGACCGTTTCCGCCTCAACGCCATGTTGGCTACGTTCTGACCAAAACAATGCAGCGTACGTGTGACGTCATCACGCATGCACAATGAAGGCAGAATCGATTAGCAGAATCGTTAAGCAGGCAGGCAAACGATTCCAAGGAATCGAGCTACTGGGAACTGGTTCTCAAAAAAGAACCAGTTCTCGATTCCCATCCCTTTCCCTACCCCTCCATTTTACACATTCACGTGAAGGGGTAGGAGTATCCCAATTCTCAATGAGTCTGTTTGGCCCTGGAAACAGATTTTTCAGGACCACACTACAAACAAAGGGGTATGAGAAAACTCCCATAAATCTATTCGAATCATCGGCAAGATGGAGGTAAACAGCAAAAAAGTGCAGCAGTGTGATGACAGAAACGCCCAAATGTACGTGTTTTCTTTGTGAAACACTTAATCATTTGATCGGCCCTTTAATGCCACACTTCTGCAGTTTGTGTTTGATAGGCCATGCAACAGAGACAGTTACAGCTGTTGATGGCATGGGGAATTCTTTCGGAAACAAAGTTGTCGTATCTGTTTATAGTGTCATTGATGACGTAACAGGTCTTGAAGGTTTGTCTCATTTCATAGAGGAATATTTCATCCCTACCCCTTGCAACTTCATTTCAAGGGGTAGTGCCAAGTGCAAGGGCCAACGGGTAGGGGTAAGGGGGAGGGCCAAGCGGTGAATTGGAATTGGGCCTAAGACTTGACACCTTGAACCAATATTAGTAGTATTTTTTAACCAGTTTTACACATTATTGTAAAATATGTTGCTTTTACCCATTCTGTAGTCACTCCTGTGTGGTCTCAATCTGTTCTGTTTTCTCTCAGATGTTCCAGATCCTCCCCAGACTCCCAGGATCCTCAGCGTGGGTGAAGACTCCTGTGTAGTCGAGTGGGACCCCCCTGCATTTGACGGTGGACAGCCAGTCATTGGTAAAATTATCCATCAGTATTTAGTAATTATTGGTCAGTTATTTGGTATCTTCTTTTTCATTTATTCAGATGAAAACCTAAACTAATGACTGCAAAAATCTGTAAACTCTCAGGTTATGTGCTGGAGAGAAAGAAGACAAAGAGCTACAGGTGGATGAGATTGAACTTTGACCCTTACCCTCAGACAACCTATGAAGCCAAGAGGATGATTGAAGGAGTGCCGTACGAGATGCGAGTGTACGCCGTCAACAGCATCGGCATGTCTCGCCACAGTCCTGCCTCTCAGCCTTTTGTGCCAGTCGGTGAGTGTTTTCCCAAAAGCTTGTCTCATGCAGCTTGTCTCTCAAAATATTCGGTGTTTGTTCAGAAACTGGTGGATGTAACCTTGACAGAAAACATGAAATGAAATAGAGTGTCATTGACTGAAGGTCAGTTTGGATGAGTGACGGCGATGTGGGCGACATATCTGGTGAGTTTGTGTCATGCTCTGTGTGGTCAGTCTAAGGTTTCTGTCAAGTCATGGGTCCTGGGTGACTCATGGTCATGACAGCACAAGGTCATGTTTGTTGTTTGTTGGTTGTAATTCAAGATGTCACTGAAATACAGACTCTTTGTGTGTGTAGTCCTCTAAATAACATCCATTGGTGCAGTGTCACAACACTGTGTGATTCAGTGTTTGGTGGCAAATTACAATAACAACTGACCTCAAACAAATTAAATTAAATTAACCCATAAAGACCCAAACAGCAACTGGTGACCAAAATCATCAACTGATCTAAACTGTTTTATACCTGTTGATCCATTAATTCTATCAGTACATAAAAATAATTGGTGTAAAATGCACTTTGTCATCTTTTCATGGTCATCAGATGTGACCCATTTGGGTGTTCAGAGGCTCCATAGTTACCGTGGAAACGCCGTCATCTTCTACAACATTGATTCACCAGTAAATGACAGTGGATGTAGAAGCTTATTTTTGAGTTCAGTTATTGCTATATTTGCTTAAAATGTCACTTTTTTTTTTTCAGTTTTCTTTGTTTTTTGACATAATAACCCTCAATTTTATCTTCTGTGAACGTCTGCATGATCAGGAAATTAAATACAGGAAAATAAATTATTTTCACTGAAAAAAATGCACAATAATGAGGATAATATAATAAGTGGTGATAAATCTTACCTATGAAAGGTTAAATCTGAGGAAAATTCATTTGGGAACTTCCAGAGAAGTAGCACTGGGTCTTTATGGGTTAAACTAAATTAAATGAAATTTGATTAAATTACACTGACCACAAATCATCAGTTTAATAAGTTAAAGATGGATGACAAAACTAATATAACATCTGTGCAGCTCATTGTCATTGATTGATTGTTTGTAAAATAAACTCCAGTCATCCAAAAGGTAGACTGGTGTTAGAGTCAACACCCTCCAACTGGAGAGTACACCATTCTCAACAAATAGACGTTTAGTGTTGTCTCGGTAGAGTGCTGTCTAACATGTCTGTGCTACATCTGCCAGTTAGCAAATACTGATTATTTAGAAAGCTGAATGTCCAGTGGCTGTCGATAGTATGTTGTTGTGCATTTGCAAAAGTACTGAACATTTCACACACACTATTATGTCTGTATTGTTTCTTATAGTTAAAGGCATAGTATGTAGCGTTTTCATAAAAACAATATATAGCATTCTGGTAATACTTCTCCAGTATCGTATTTGACCTTCTGTCCGTGTGTATTGTATTGCTGTGGGAAGTAATGCAACATAACACAGCATGAACTGGAAAAATTCTGCTCTTGTGAGATACAGTCCTTTTCCTTGTGTGGCGCAGTTCTGTCTGAGAGACAAAGCACAAATATACATACTAGGGATGTAACGATATGAAAATTATATATCAGTTATGTTAGGACTGGAAGTACGATGTCTGGACCCAAAAGCACGACCAGCAGACAAAAATACAATAAAGTTGTGTTTATTAAACACAGACAGGGAACACAGTTCACAGAAAAAGGTCTCGGGTGAGTCCTCAGTGATCTGTCTACGTGGATTCGTCACGACGTCCGAATCCAAAGGAGGAAACACACGGCCCGGGTCGGGAGCACACAAGGGGAACCCGACTAGGAGAAAACATAGGAGCGTCAGTGAACAGACCAGGTCATACACGGGGAGTCTAGCAGACAGGCAACAGTACATAGGGGAAAAGGCAGAATCACGTACCATTAATCCGGGCAAAAAGGTCGAACACGGGAGTGGCTGAAGAGGCTGAAGTACAGACGGGGTCAGGCAAAACTCAGGAGTCGTGGAACAATCCGGGTCGGAAACAGACAGACAGGCAGGCAGGCAGGCAAATAGGATCTGAAGAACGCTGGTAAGTAGACACACCAAAAAGGAGGAATACGAACTGGCACAGGACAGGGGAAAACACAGGGCTTATATACACAGGAGGGAGGGAAGACAATGAGATACAGGTGGAACAAATCAGGGCGGGGACAGGTAATCAACACAGGTGACACAATCAGGGAAGGGAAGCAAAGACACCAGACACGACACAAGAGGAGAACTTAACAAAATAAAACAGGAAATAACAGACAAGACAGACAAAACATGCAAGAGTCCGGGGACTGATATGACAAGTTATTGTGACCAAAATTATCACGGTTATCATTATTATCGTGGTATTGTTGAAACTGTGCTCAAAATGTTCAAAAAGTCCAAATACACACACTGAAATAATTTAACCAAGTTGTATTTTGAAAAAAAAAAACAACAACAACAACAAAACCCAAATAAAATAATAGACACAATGTACCTTCTGTTGCAGAAACATTCAAATATTAACCCTTAGGGGTCTGAGTCTATTTTGTCCGTTTTTCAGTCCTTTTGATTTTGCCTTTATATACTATATAAACAAATGTTTACTATACCCATGTTTGGGATCTGTTTTTTCAGCACACCTTCATCTGTCTCATCTGTCTGTTATGTTTTTTCACTTTAACCTACTATAAAAACATAAAAGGACAGAAAACACAAAAAAATATATAAAATCTGATTTGAAAAATGTATATACTTTATTGCATAAATAACACACAGATGCTTAACGAACCTTTTCAAAGACTTTAAAAGTGAATATTGGTTCCAAATATTAGGTATATACAATTAAAATTGTAATAAATTCAAACTATACTCAAATATTTGACATAAAAGCAGATCTTTACATAGGCGTTTTCTCTGAAAAAGTGCAGTAATCAAACACGGTTATCATGATAATTAGAATTTAAACGGTAATACTAACCGTCTGCAATTTTACCACGGTTTATCGTTATACCGGTAATCGTTACATCCCTAATACACACAGACTTTTCAGATTGTTGCCAAATGCAATGAAGGGACATCCAGGAAAAACAGGAAGGTGTGTCATCTCTATAAAACTTTCCCATAGACTGTTGTGAGTATTTTGGAACTATAATAAAGCATAAATTCACATTTCTTTTCTGATGATGGTAGAATTAGAGACATGAGGACAGGTATGTTATGAAGTGGGGACTCAGGGCCTGGATTGCCTTTCAGCCTGTAAAGGATTCTGTTCTACCATCTCATCTTCCACTTGTTCATAATAGAGGCAACACAATTTATCCAGATGGCCAATGGCTTGTAAGACAGCAGATTAGGAAACTATCCATGGCATCCTTCTCTATTAATAATAGCTGGGAAGTACTGGGCCCTGCTGCTGGGACCACCTGCTAAACACAGAGGGGTTCAGTGCTACTGTAGATGCTGCTCCAGAAAAAGCTTTGTTGTCACTACGACAGAGACAATGGGAAGGAAACCAGAGTGTCCATGAACGACAGCAAAGTCAGACCCAGGCATCTGGCAGAAGAGGCGGACACACATGACCATGAGCCTCAGTCGGCAGCAGGACTGCGACATACAGAGATAACATGACAAAGCCTAAACTTCCCAAGACGACTGAAAAGAAACCACCTGCAGAAGAGAAATCAGCTGATGCTCCAATGGAAGCACCTGCAGAGGATGGACCTCCACCTCCAGAGAAAGAACCAGAAGCAGAGTTCAGCTGTGAATCTGCGACCTCCCCTGTAGAGGTAGCCCCCACTGGGAAAGAGGAAGAGATCCCACTGGCCGAGGGTGGTCCCCCTGCAGAGGAGGATGGACCCCCGGTGGAGGAGACCCCCATGGAGGCTGCCCCTGCTGCTGCTGAACGAGAGCCAGAGACGCAACCTACTGCCAGTAGGGATTATTCATTTTAAAATGATGGATTAATGAGTATGTTTAAAGCATAATTTAATCTTATTTATAGACATTCAGGGGAAAATTGGCTGCATTCATAAGCCTTCCACTCCGTCTCATTTTTGGCTGTGGTGTGTAAGCATTTAGTATTAACGCTGATGATGTTCCAATTGCTCCTTAATGAGATGATGTTGAAATTGGAAAGAAAAATGTGTTTATTTTCAATGGAAAGCAAATATGAATGAATGAACCTTAATTTTCTGCACATTGTGTCCTGTCTGCTACGAGGTGCTCTCTGAAATAATATCCCCAACGGTGACTTTAGAAACACATGGAAAACTTTAACCTCTAGCAGGTGTCCCTATCATTTTTTCACATGGTTGCCATCTTGTGTCATGTTGTGCTTTGACGTGAAGTCATGGGCTTAATGTTTACAAGGCCGTTGCCTTTCAACCTGTCCTCATGTTGTCAACAAGGGGTTGCAACAAGAGGAAGATATATTGTTGACTAAATATTACCTGTTTATGATGGTAAAAGGTTCTGTGGTGCCATTTAGAGGATTATTTTATGATGATGCACAGGTTGGACCATGTACTGTAAAAGGAAAGAATAGATCAGAGCATTGAGAGAAGAGGCTAAGACAAGGAGAATGCCTTTTTCTTATATATGTATGTGTTTCATGTGCAATACATTGTTGCCCATAAAGTTGGGATAATTTTCTTTTCAGAGACATTACTCTCTTTATTCCCATTTATACACATCAATAACACTGGTCAACAACAAATTTGTTGTTTAAGTTTTTTGAGCTGATTTAGGATAATTTTGGTGTGCTGAATCCAAAAATCACATTAATTTTGCTCAATCAGGTCAACTTTCTGAACTATGCTACATATTGGCTTTTTAACATTTTTGCTTACATTTATGAGCATTTTCACATCATATGATACAAAATTCTTTCATATTTCTTGCAATAAACGAGTTCTGAAGATTTGACTTTTGCCAATTTATGATTAATGTTTTTTTTAATATTACAGGTGAATGAAATGGCTTCGACTAGGAGATCTTGCAAAAATAAGCCTGACGTATTCTGCTACATCTGCGGTGAATGCACCATTGTACCTAACAGGAATCAAGTGATCAAATGATTTCTTTTCTCTTAAAACCTATTTTGGGTGAGAACTATATAAAAAATCAACTGATAAAGTCACAAAAATGTAATCAATTTAGTGAGAAGATGAAATTTTTCAAAATCAAATTAGCAAAAAAACCTGCCCTGATTGAGAAAAACAGATGTCATTTTTGGATTTAACGGTGCAAAATGGTCCTAATTTAGTTGAAAAAACCGAGACAACTTGCAAAAAACACTTTTTTGTAACCCTGTGTAATCATCTTTGTACATATACTGTAGCTGCTCACTTCTCTCTTTTCTGCTGCTTCCTTATAAAATGTGCTTCTATGTTTAGTTTATCCTACATTACTTATTTACAACAAAGCTTGTTGTTTCCTGTGAGGACAGTCAGCGTACGGCTGCACCTTATATGATCAATATTATATCTTTATCATATACTTTTGCCCATACAGTTGGAATATTTCTGTTTTCAGACACATTCATCTTTTTATTCCTATTTATACACATCAGTAATCACCTCTGACCACATGCAGTGATTACATACTGAGTCACGGTTACACTTCGTCTATCAAGAATAAATCAAGAATGAATTACATTTTTTTTTCCAACTTTATGGGCAGCAGTGTATATTTAGATTAGACAATCTAAATAATTCTGTGTGTTTGATGTAGCAAAAGAAAGAAGTAATATTTTACTTTACATGTTGAATATTTAAACAACTCACCTCCATCCAACTCATAATAATGATTAATGGGGCTTTCAGTAATGCGTGTCTGTTATTTGTCTGTATCAGCACCCAGTTACTCCCTCCATAATTCATCCAGATCCCTGTAGTGTTACTCTAAGCCTGTAAATTAGAGTCGAAGTCCCAAATCCCAAGGCTAAACACTGTGATAACTGTGTTGCTCTGTCAGTTGCTTTTTTCTTGGGAACAGGGCTTTTAGTCTGTGCAGTGAAAATGTGTTGCTTGCTTTTGGCACTACTATGGTGAAGGGAATGCGTGGGAAGAGGCTGATGAACCAAAGACTTTATTGCCAACTTAAATCATGCATTTCCATCCCTACGGGGCACAAACTGCAGCCGGCGCTCAGACCTTATCCCAGCTGTGAACTCCAAATCAATTCTCAGGTCATGACGTAAAATACCACAAGGTGGCTTACAGGCCAGTGACTGTTTATGTAGCATATGGCAATACAAGTGCAAACATTTGAATAATTAATGCTTTTTTTCCATTATTTATTAATGTAAGTTGAAGTGTTAATTTAATGACTATGACTGGAAATGGACTGTCCAGTATTATATGGATCCTGCAAAAGAAAAACATATTCTTTTTGTAGCTTTTATTTGAATTGTCAGTCTACTCAATATACAATTTTTTCTTATATCAATAGCAATACATAAGCAAAAGCAAAGTTTTGTTGGAACACTTTCAATGTTTGCCTTCACAAAGAGTTGTAACAGTATTGAATTTTACCAAATTTCTGATCAGATCCATCTACTTGGGTTGTAATTCTTCTTATCTGACCTCTGCCGTTCTCTCAGCCCCTACAAGTGAGCCCATCGGACTGTGCGTTGATGACATCAATGACACCTCCATCTCGCTGAAGTGGCGGCCGCCTGAGAGGATCGGCGCCGCTGAACTCAAGGGTTATGGGGTTGAGTACTGCAAGGAGGGCAGTAAGTGCTGGAGCCAACCTCTGCATGCTTTTGATAAGGGAGGTTTTTTTATAGCATTATATCATGAAGGTTTACCTGCACCAATCAGTCATGCCTCAAGTGTGAGGCATGGCAAAAGCACTCCATTAATTTCCACCATCAGATAGCAATGTGCAGCAAATCCAATTTAGCGTACTATATGTTGTTAAATATGTGTACCATACCTAAAAATGTAGGAAGTGTCCATAAACTTTTTATTTTTGGCTTAAATTTTCTATTTCCAACAGATTTTTGCCTGTTTTTTCGTCCTCTGTGCTCCTTCTGAATATTTTCTGTGTGGTGGCTCATGTCATGGTAAGACTCTGTTCCTTCCTGACTGCAGCGGATGAATGGATACCCGTCAGTCAGGATTTGACAGACCGGTTGTCAATGATTGTCAGAAATCTTACCACCGGTGACAAGCTGCAGTTCCGTGTACGGGCCTACAACATGGCAGGACCCAGCGCTCCTGCCACTCTGGCTCAGGCTGTCACCATCAGAGAAATAATGCGTGAGTATGTCTGAATTAATGGGATGCATGTCTCACTCTTAAGCTTTGACATATTTCTCTCTGATTTTTGTTTTGTTTTTTTTTTCTTTTTAACAGAGCGCCCAAAGATTTGGCTCCCAAGATACCTCCGCCAGACCCTCATTAAGAAAGTTGGAGATACTGTCAATATTGTGATTCCTTTCCAGGTAGAGTAAGAACTGAGATGAATTAATTAAAAACTGTCTTAAACACACTAGACTGGTTTACATTTGTCTCATACAAGCAGCCTAATAATATACTAGTGTGTTGACCCGTGGAGATCCTCGGGTTCTAGATGTGGTAGTTTTTATGCTATTGCGTGTTCGTGCATGCTGTACCACATTTGTCCAGCAGTCACCGCCAAAGCGTTCTGGCCATAGCAATGTGATTGTAAGGCTATTGTATTCCAAAATTACTAATATTTCCCAAAATACTGGTCCTATCAACTTCCCGTTTTCGCTAGTCTCTTCCGTCACCTAAAATACATAAGTATACCAAACTGCAGCAGTCAGCGGAGTCTGTGGGAATCCCTGGACACACACTCACACACACACACACACACACACACACACACACACACACAGGCCACTTGGCTTTTATAATTTAGATAAACAAGTACAGCATGACACTGATTATACCAGGAAACAACTTTGGTGTTCCTCAGAGTATGTTTACCTAGCATGCTAACATGCTAATGTCATCATATGTGCAATCGTTTTGTTATGAATTCAGAGTTTAACAACCTTTGGTGGATGATACACAATAGATTACAGACAACCACAACAAGAGCTGGCACCACCACCAGGGGCTCATTTCTGCACTTGCTCATTAAATTATTAACCCCAACGCAACTCAAAATGCGTCAATGTAATGCATTTTGCGTTATCCCATTTCTGTGCTCGCTTGCTTATTCGTTAACCCCAACACACAAAATGTGTTATCCTGTTTCTGGGCTACTTGGTGAAAAGTCTGCACTCGTTAAGTGCCACGTTCCAAGGCCGATGTTAACGAGGATGTCAGGGGTCTGTGTTACTATGAGGATACATTCTTGTAGCTTCATTTCACTTTATTTCTGAAATGTATTTCCTTCGATATATTATTTCTAAATTGATATATTATTTATTTGTAAATATGTACTTTTGTGCTGCTGTAAATAATCTTTGAACTTCGGAGGTTGCCACTGGTTAAGCCCCTTGAGGGTTTTTGGTAACCATCCATCACAATTTTTAACTAACATGTATTTATGTGTATGTTTATAACTACGTGAAAATTAAATAAATAAGATATATGAAAAAGAAGATTTTTAGCAGAAGTTTGATAATATCTTTGATGATATCAGATATGATATTTTTCCCCTGAACATTTTGCTCTGACAAGAACAAATTTATCGTGTGAGGACTGATCCGCTCACCGAACTTTATTCTTGGCATAGATTGATTATGTTCATCATGTCTTCCATTCCAAATGTTCGTTAGAGGTTTTCTTGTGATCAGACAAATGAAGCTGAGGAAAGATGTTTTTACCTGCTGACGGTTTCGGCTGTAGCGTCAGCCTTCATCAGAGCTGTCAAACACTTCCTGGTTTGACAGCGCCTGAGAACCAGAAAAGTAAAAATGTTGCTTTGTTTGTATTAAATAATTGATTCAGATGAAAACAGCATGCCACTTTTTTTGTTTTGGGTTGGAAATGTAGTCACTAATTTAAAAATGACTGCATGTCAACAAAATACCTCAAACTCTATATTAAACATTTATGTAAGAAAATTAAAAAGAATAATAATTTTTACTTTTATAAAACAAAATATCCAGATACATTTAATAACCGACTTTTCATGTGCCCATAAATGCCTGCAAATATCAGTGGAACGCCAACACAATAGGTTTTTACCCCTGCTTTTTTTTTGTTTGTTTGTTTGTTTTTGGGTTTTGTTTTTTTGTTTAAATAAAACTGTAAAACTCCTGGGCCCTATAAAGGACAAACTGTACTGATGGGACTCAAGAGGATGAATGTTAAACAGTTTGCCTCTCATACGTTTTTATTACTGTTATTATTCTTTAGTTAATTAATTTATTTTTTGACATGTAACAGTGCAGTAGTTTTTGCATAATCCTGTTCACAAACTGAGAGGCAAACATATATAGGTGAAAAAATAACTTCCTTTGTGGAGGTAATAAAGAACCATTGTGGAAGAATTAGAGGATCTAATTGCAGAAATGGAATATTGATTAGTTTATTCCTTTCCCATAACTGCTTAATCTGATGTGAGGACTTTGGTCATGTTGTCAGTTCCTCACAGGACTGTCATGTAGAGACAAACAACCATTCACTCTCACCTTCACACCTACGGTCCATTTAACGTGACCGACTGACCTATTTCAATGCATGTTTTGGATCACTGGAATGAGAGGACCCAGAGAAAACTCACACAGACATGAGAAGAGTAAATTCCACACAGAGAGGCCTTATCCAGGACCTTTTGGCTGTGGGGTGACAGCACTAACCCCCCACACCACCATGTCAAAATAGAGTATAACAGTCATAATTATACACGTTACCCATAAAGTTGTAATAATTTTGTTTTCGGATACATCCCTGTGTTTATCCCTATTTATTACATATCAGTAACCACCTTTGACCAGGTACAATGATTACATACTGCGTCCCAGGTACACTCTATCAACAGTAAATGACATTGTCACAATTATAACTGCTGGTTATTAAATGTGTCCACGCTTCATACTGGTGTCCGCAGCAAGTCTATTCTTCACAGAAGATAGTGGTACACCGTGAAAACTAAATACAAAGAGAAAATTAAACAAAGCTTTACTTAAACGTCATTCATACACAGTACTGTAAACATAAGTTAAAAGTCACTGTTACCGTGTTCGCCTGGATAACCAACAGAAAAATGGGATGGGGGTATAGTGTTCAGATCTGTCCTTTCCTCCCGCGTTGTCCTTCGCTTCCGTGTTGAGGCCACATGACTATATGTGAACTTTGACCAGGATGAACTTACTTAGTGCAAAATACTTATTTGACTTAACAAAACAACTTAAATGACAACAAATCAGATATTTCAATAATGATGTGCAAAATAAAATTAAGCCAAAAAATCTAAAATATAATAATCAGGTTAATAAACTACTGTATTGCCATAACAACTTGACGACTTGAAACTCTATCCGTTACAACAATCAGATTAGATTAGATTAGATTAGATTAGATTAGATTAGATTAGATTAGATTAGATAGAACTTTACCGATTCTTTGGGCAGAGACCTCAGGAAACTTAGATTCCAATAGCAGAAAAACACTGGATATGCACACAAGAAATACCACAAGAAAATAGCAAAACAATAACTCCAAAAAAGAAATACAGTATTGAAAAAAGTAAACAGGCCTTTGCACATTGTAAAGTACTAGTCGAAACAACAAGTAGTAAGGTGGTAATAATAATAATAATAGTAATAATAATAATAATAATAATAATAATAATAATAATAAATAGCTAATTATGTTGTATGTATGGATATCACATATATATGTATATATATATTTGTGTATGTATAGTTTAATAATCACACGAAAAGTTATAATAAGGTGATAACAGTAATAGTCATAACAATATAATAATAATAATAATAATAATAATAATAATAATAACAACAACAACAATAAGCAGCGGTAAGAAAACGAAATTACCAGCAACAAGAAAAACAATCATTGCACACTGGAAAAAACGATAAACAACCTAAACAACATTGCACCACAGAATAGCATGTTTCATGAGAAGAGGTAAAAGTATTTTCTTCCAACTGTATAGACAACACTTGCATTATAATCACCTGAATCGCCCGAAGCAATCATGTCTGTACTTAGTTCAGAACACAGTTAATTTTCTTGTATTTTTTTCCATTTTCTGGCAAATGACATCCAGTAATAAAGTACATCACCACAGTGTGGATCATCTCCTGAATGGAAAAGTGCAGAATAGACAAAAGAAACACTGGCTCTGAGGACATTTCTATACTTTCACTTGTAGATGTAACTAAATATTACATACTGCATATTTAATATCTACTAATGACTGACTAATGGACCGTGGAAAATCATGCTGATCCTTAAATCAAACTGTCCCACTAACTAATATATGTTGTGTTGGTACAGGGTAAGCCCAGGCCTATAGTTACATGGAGCAAAGACGGGGAGCCTCTCAGTCCCCAGTTCGCCAGCGTGAGGAATAGTGAAACAGACACAATCCTCTTCATCCGTAAGACCGACAGAAAACACTCTGGGAAGTACGAACTCCAGGTGCAGATTGAAAACGTGGAAGACAGAACGAACGTGACCCTTCAGGTTGTGGGTGAGTAGGAATGAACACACAAAGAGATTTCTGTAATGACTTCTAGATGAACGTTAGCTTTTACCAGTAGAACGTTTACAGGAGATGTGATGTTATTTTTATTGTACATAGATCTGCCTGGGCCTCCTGAAGCCCTGAAGATCATAGACATCTGGGGCTTCAATGTGGCTTTGGAGTGGAAGCCGCCCAAGGACAACGGCAACTGTGACATAACGGGTTACACCATCCAGAAAGCCGACAAGAAGACCATGGTGAGGAAGAAAAAAATAACACAACATGAGAAATATATCCGAAGCAAAGACGGTAACACTTTACTTGAAAGTCTAGTTTATAATGCGTTAAGCACACATTCATAAGACATTATAATGCATTTATAATGCATTATAAAAGTCATTACAACAGTTTATGATCATGTACAACAACTTATACCAACGTTAATAAAGTATTATAAGTGTAGGCATAATGTATTATAAATTCAGCTTTCATAATGTTTTATACATCCATACCAAAGTGACAACAGTATTTGTAGGACGACTCTCAAGTCCTGGGTTACAGAACACATTATAACCATCCTAACGCCAGCCAGGTATAAAGACACAGAGAACTGCTCTGACATATAGTTTCTGAAACTGAATAATGCCTTATAAAGATCAATAATAAGTTACAGGATGACTTTAAGAGCTTTTAGTAAAGTGACAACACTTTATTAGCAGTTGTATGATATTATAACACAAGTATGATGACGTATGAGCAGTACCTGCTGGCTCTAAGTGCAGTGTAAGTCAAAAATTATACATCCAAGTGTTCTTAATAACTCTTTATTTTGCAAAAACAAAACATTAAAAGAACAGAGACAGTAAATAGAAGTGTTACATGTGGCTTTCTACATGAATAAAAAATAATGTTGCAGCTCTAAATCTTTGTTAATTCAAACACATACTTTTTTTTTTTCTAAATAAATATGAAATCCTTAAAATAGATGGATATAGGGACCAGTGACAAAACCTAAAAAAAGTTCCCCACCTAAAAAAATAAATTCCTTCACACTGCTTTGGTATGGATGTATAAACTATTATGAAAGCTGAATTTATAATACATTATGCCTACACTTATAATACTTTATTAACCTTGGTATAAGTTGTTGCACATGATCATAAACTGTTGTAATGACTTTTATAATGCATTATAAATGTATTGTAATGTCTTATGAATGTGTGCTTAATGCATTATAAACTAGACCTTCAAGTAAAGTGTTAACGCAAAGACTTTAGACTGAGTAACATCCAGTATTTCTAATTGTTCTGTGGTTTTACTTCATCAAAAGTACTTACAACAACCTTTCTAATGTAGTTTTAATATCAGCAGGTAGAATTTAGGTGGTTTAACTTCTAATTTATCTAAAATAGTTTAGCATTTGAACATTCTTTGTCTTGTGGAGGTGGAATGTGACAAAATTTGATGAACTTTACCAGAGCTTTATTCCATTTTCTGTGGCTTATACTTCCACTCCACTACATGTCACACGCAAACTTTGTATTTTTTGCTCTAATACACTTTTATTTACCTTCAGATGCAGTTTTGTCCTATTTCTGTCAAATGAAAAACCTCCAAATGTGTAGATTATGACTGTGATGAAATGAAAAAAATAAATATTCCTTAATGAGTTAAAGCTACAGGCCCGGAAATCAACACTTAAAAACACCACACATCCACCCTCTGCAGCTCTCTACTCTTAGTCCACATCAACTGTATATGAGAATAGATGTCCTGGTGTAGTTTCAGACAGTTGTGGAAAATATCACCACTTCAATGTCACAAACCATGGAAACCCTAAAAATACAAGACTGTGCCGGCATTGATAAATATTCTGCTTACAACACATTTTACAATTTCAGGCGAGATTGATAAGAAAAGCGCAAGCCATTTTTTACATTTTAATAATATGTTTAAGATGATAACAGTATTAGACTTTTTTTTTTTTTTTTTTAATATATACATTGATTGTAATGCTCAGAGTACGTAAACTGAATCCACATGCATGACCCAGAGACACATGTAAAAGTTCACAGTGTTTATTAAACACCAAGCTCACTGACAGTGCACGAATGATGATAATGAACAAAATCTTGAGAACAATGAGCCCCGGGTTCTTCTTTGGGTTAGGGAACCGGACCGGAGACAAAAACCCACAGTCCGGGTTGGTAGAAAACGTCGGGAATCCGACTAGGGAAAAGCAGAGGGAGGTCAGGGGCAGAACCAGGTCATACACGGGCAGGCGACGGAAAGGCAACAGGACATAGGGATCAGGCTAGCTCACGTACCGTAAAAACAGGCGATAAGGTCGAACACACGTTGAATCAGTAGAAGGCTGAAGTAAAGACAGGGATAAGGCAAACAGGCAAAAAACAGAGATGGCATACCGGGTCATACACAGGCAGACAGACAGGATCCAAAAAACGCTGGTAAATATCTACCAGGGAAAATACGAACTGGCAACAGACAGGGGGAAACACAGGGCTTAAATACACAAAAGGGCAAAATCAGGGCGGAGACAGGTAATCAGGACCAGGTGAAACAATCAAAGAGGGGAAGTAAACACACCAGACACGACACATGAGGGAAACTTAACAAAATAAAACAGGAAATGACAGACAAACACACAAGACAGACAAAACCAGACTAACATCTGGTGGCAGGCATGACATTGATATAAAAAAACTAGTTAAATACAGTTTTAGTTTTTGGATGGAGGTACATTTTCACTGACTTTACCCTTTACTCTTCACTCATATGCTTCTTCCTCATCATCTGTAGTGCTGGACAGACAGATTTGATTCTTTTTAGCTAAAAACAAAAACAACTAATTCAAAGAACAAATGTGTTTATTAGTACCTTGCTGATGCATATTTAAAAATCTGCATCTTGGGTTAGATTTTCTACAGCTTGAAAACACAGGCATGAATTGAATCAGAGTATGATGAGAGGTAATTAAGGAATTTTTGCCAAACATTACTAAAAAAAAAAAAAAAAACTATCAAGTTCTGCAGCTTCTTAAAGTTAGTTAAATAAACTCTTGCAGTCCTTTTGGATTCCTGGAAAAAGCATCGACACAAAGCTGAAGACAGGCCTGTTTTTCTGTATTTATAAAAAGTTGAATTGTTGTTCCTCATAGGACGCCATCATTGAAAACAGATGATAATGTTACAGAATATGATGCATGACTAGAGATCACACTGCCAACACTAAACAATGTTCAAACAAGTGGTGCCAGACACAACAAGCCCTGCCCCTCACACGTATTGTAGCTTATTTTGGCATCATTCCAGTTTGTCATCATGTCTTTGTGTGTGGTGATGTTAGCATATTAGTTGCCTCTATATATGTGCCAAGTTTGAAGTAAATTGAAACAAAATGGATGTTTTTATAGACATTTGTAATTTCGCCCTATAGATGCCAATAACGTAATAAGGACCCATAACGTAATAAATTTGCCATTTTTAAAATATAATAGGCCATTAACGTAATAACTGTCCAATAACGTAATAAAAGTCCTGAACCGATAACGTAATATCTTTTGGCCAATAACATAATTACTTATTACGTTATCGGTTGGATATTACATTATTGGCCTGGTAAAAACAATTCTTAATAAGTTATTACGTTATTGGTCAAAAGTTATTATGTTATCGGTTCAGGATTTTTATTACATTATTGGCCTATTACATTTTAAAAATGGGAAATATATTACGTTATGGGTCCTTATTACGTTATTGGCTTCTACAGAGTGGGGAAGCAAAATTTACAATGAACATTTAGTTGTTTTTTTCTCAGCAGGCACTACGTCAATTGTTTTGAAACCAAACATGATGTCATAATCATACCTAACACTATTATCCATACCTTTTCAGAAACTTTTGCCCATATGAGTAATCAGGAAAGCAAACGTCAAAAAGAGTGTGTGATTTGCTGAATGCACTCGTCACACCAAAGGAGATTTCAAAAATAGTTGGAGTGTCCATAAAGACTGTTTATGATGTAAAGAAGAGAATGACTATGAGCAAAACTATTACGAGAAAGTCTGGAAGATACTATTAAAGAAGAATGGGAGAAGTTGTCACCTGAATATTTGAGGAACACTTGCGCAAGTTTCAGGAAGCGTGTGAAGGCAGTTATTGAGAAAGAAGGAGGACACATAGAATAAAAACATTTTCTATTATGTAAATTTTCTTGTGGCAAATAAATTCTCATGACTTTCAATAAACTAATTGGTCATACACTGTCTTTCAATCCCTGCCTCAAAATATTGTAAATTTTGCTTCCCCACCCTGTACATGCCCCTTTTTAAGTAAATGGTGGGAAAAAAAAGATTTAAAAAATTTGTAAAACATTTAAACTTTGACCTACTGTTCCCAAAATGTAATCATATCTATTCTGGGTCACTGGCAATCTATAAACCCAGTTTGGTTTCAATTCAACCAGTAGTTCTGCTGCTAGAGTGTAAACAAACAAACAAACAAACCAAACTAAAAGCAATCCCCCTTGCCTCCACTTTGGGGGGTGGGGTAATAAAACAAAATCAATTCCAAGACTCAAATCAAAGATTGCGTGTGATTACTGATGGCTGAAGCCTTTTCTGGAATGCAGCTGGACTGTTGTTGAAACTCAACCGAATTTAGCCGAAATTGCTTCTGTTACAAACTGGTTTAGAAATGAAATGGTTCAGCCCCCAGACCTTCTGACTGTGAGACGACAGCATTAAAGGGTATTACATACTCTTTAAGAACAGAGAAATGTGTTCTCTCTCCCAGGGCTGTGAGAAACGAGTCATCACTTTTTTCGGTTTGGGAGCTCTCGCAGCTTGTTCTCGACACATCATCCTGGCAGAACTTGTTTTCTCCTGTGGCGTCCTACAGCTATTGTGTGATCGGTCAGAAATTTGAAGTGGGTGTAGTTAATGCAGAAAAGCGGAGGACTTCCCAGGAGTTCTGCGCTTGAGTTTCTAGTGAAGTGTGACACGTCCTGACCAGAACTAACTTTGTTGTTGTTCTTGCCAGTTTGAGAAAACACACACACACATTTCTCTGTTGTTGTGGAGTATGTCCAGGCCTTAACCTCTGAACCACCATTCCTCATCTACGTGTGATGCAGCTGGAGTGTGTGAGTGTGTGCAGTGTGATCAGCCAGTGAAACTGTGTGACCTGTGTGGGATCAAGGTGTGTGAGCACAACGGGAAAGGGATAGTTGTGAGGACCGCTGGAGGGTTTGGCCTTAAATAAATCTCAAAAAGTCACACAGCTTTAACCCATAAAGACCCAGTTCTACTTCTGTGGCAGCTCCCAAATGATTATTTCTCTCTATTTGACCTTTTTAAGTGATTTATCACCATTTATTATAATATTATACTCTATATTTTGCATTTTTCACTGTAAATCACTTATTTTATATGTAATTTCCTATATTTACCTCGCCAGGAGGTATTGTGATCACTTTGCTTTGTGTGTTTGTGTGTGTGTGTGTGTGTGTGTGTGTGTGTGTGTACATGTGTGTGTGTGTGTGTGTTTGTTTGTGTGTTTGTTTGTTTGTGTGTTTGTTTGTGTGTGTGTTTGTTTGTGTGTTTGTTTGTTTGTGTGTTTGTTTGTGTGTTTGTGTGTTTGTTTGTTTGTTTGTTTGTTTGTGTGTTTGTTTTTGTGTTTGTTTTTGTGTTTGTTTGTTTGTTTGTGTTTGTTTGTTTTTGTTTGTTTGTTTGTTTGTTTGTTTGTTTGTTTGTTTGTTTGTTTGTTTGTTTGTTTGTTTGTTAGTAAGATAACTCAAAAAGTTATGGACGGATTTTCTTGAAATTTTCAGGAAATTTTGATACTGGCACAAGGAAGAAATGATTATATTTTGGTGGTGATCGGGGGGGGGGCAGACCTGTCTTGGCGGAGGTCTGTGCTCTCTGAGTGCTTTTCTTGTTACTATAGATGTTAATGAAAAGTCAGACTTAATTCAAAAGTTATTTTATGAAAACAGAAAAAAGTGCCTTTTTCAGTCAAATACTTCAATAACTGAACATAAACCCAGTGTGTCCATCCACTGTCATTGATCCAACTCCATGGGTTTTACTGGTGAATCAACGTTGTAGAAGATGACGGTGTTTCCACGGTAACTACGGAACCTCTGAACGTCCACATGGGTCATATCTGATGACCATGAAAAGATGACAAACTGCATTTTACACCAATTATTTACATGTATTGATAGGATTAGTGGATCAACAGGTATTAAACATTTTAGAAGTTTGCAGTTTGTCATCTTTTCATGGTCATCAGATATAACCCATTTGGACATTCAGAGGCTCTGTAGTTACCGTGGAAACACTATCATATTCTACAACATTGATTCAGTAAAACCAATAGAGTTGTCAATGACAGTGGACGGAAACACTTGTTTTTATGTTTAGTTATTGATGTATTTGCTGAACGAGTCACTTTTTCTTCAGTTTTGTCTGTTTTTGATATAATAACCCTCAACTTCAATGTGAGGTTTTATGACCACAGATGTTCAGTAAATTACATACAGGAGAAGACACAATTTAAACTGAACAAAAAAGTAAAATAAATAAATAAAAAACGCAAAATACAGAGGCTAATGTCATAATAAATGGTGATAAATCACTAAAGAAAGGTTCAATAAAGAGAAAAATTAATTTGGGAACAGCCACAAAAGTAGTACTGGGTTAAGTAAACAACCTGAGAAATTCTGAAAATGAGTCATTCCATCATTTTATTTTACATCTGACCACACAGTCACCAAACTACAACTGAGTCACAAAAATGACACCGAAATCCTATTTTCATGAATACGTATGAACATGTGAAGCTGATGTAACACTTTGAGGTATTTTCACCTCCTTTCAGACTCACACACTGTAATCAACCAGCTCTGAACGCTTAATTTCCTACGTGGTTCAGGAGCAATGCATCATGGGCCTTCCGACTAAAGCTCCCACTGCCACCACGCAGCACCTCGAGCTGCCAGAACTGAGGCCGCCAGGAATGTCCTAATCTTATCCTTGTAGCCTTGACCTGGTCTGGATTGTCTGTACGGTGACACAGAGCCATTGTTCCTTTGCGCAGCATGACCGCTGACACACTGTTCATGTTTCACTGGAGTCATTATTAGATCACATTAATTTCAGTTGTATCTGTTTACACAACCTTGAGGACGGTGATTATCATGTTACCAATGACAATACTCTGTGTATCTGCTGGATGTCAGAGATAGTTACGTATAAATATAAAAGTCTTGCACATGTACTACAGGTCTGTCCATATCCTATTTCACTTACGTGCCTAAAAAATTAATCTGGACTTTTCCAGTAACTAAACAGCTGCTGATGTTGTCAAATAGAGCAAATAAAACACTGAACCAAACTCAGACCATCTTTTTTATCATTGTCAGTTTGACCTCATTGACCCACTGGGAGTGATTCAGAGCTCAAAGCAGGGGTGTCGTACTCATTTTAGTTCAGGGGCCACATATGGCACAAGGTGATCCTGAGTCGCACCAGTAAAATAATAGGCATAACAAACTATAAATAATAATCCCTTTTGTTTTCTCTTTGTTTTAGTGTGAAAAAAGTACAATTACAGTATGACAATGTGAATAACCTGAACACCCTGAAATTACTTTAGAAAAATAAGTGCAATTTCAAGCATACTATGTTTCAGCTTATTATTAACACAATTTACAATCTACAAATCCATAAAACATTTGGTAACAGATATTTTAAGTTGTTCATATTTATTCAGGTTACTCACATTTTATTGTGAAAAAATGGTTTGTAAATGTAAATATTTTCATAATATAATTTACTTTTTTCACATGAAACCAAGATGACATTTTGGAGTCGTCATTATTTATAGGTTATTATGCTATTGATTTACTTGAGATCACATTGGGCTCAGTGGCGGCTGCTCGTCTTTCAGACAGGGGAAGCTCATTGTTGGCTTACATCAGAAAAAATGTCAAGTTATTTAAACATAAATTCGTCCCTCCGTTCCTTTTTGAGAAAATGGTCCGCGACCTTATCGTACCAAGTAAACAAGAAAACGTTAAAATTATGTTAAATTGAAACAAGAAAGTCCAGTGAGTGTGTTTTATTTACAGTGCAAGAAATGAACAAGTAATTTCGTAGTAGTTTCTCTCTTGATTTCACAGCAGAATGCGCGATGGTATTAAACTGAACTGTGTCAGTGAAGGAGCAGATCTCAAACTAGCTGTCAATCAAACAGGATTCAGCCTTTCGACTGATCCTCCAATCAGCACGTGGAATCCTGGCGTCCAGCCCAGCCAAGCTCCGCCCACAACTCCATTCACCCCCAGAGATGCCTGGCATCCGGGGGCAGGACAACATTGTGGCATTTATCCAATTACTGTCCAGTTTTGAGGCAATGAAAAAAACTGTTCCACTCAGTCCCATTGAAGTGCATGGATGCTGAGCGTCTACGGGCAAATGCACTGAGCTGAGATTGAATGAGAAAACAGCGCAACGAGAATGTATGAGAAGTGAACAACATCGAGTCCGTTGATTTGTGATAAAGCTGATTCTGAACGAACTCGTCTGTGAGATGAACGTGTTCGAACGCATTTGTAGTCAATGAAATGTCAACACAACCAAACATATTTAACCATTTAATTTCCGTAATTTTAGGGGAAGCCGGGGTTCCCTTGCAGTCTGTGAGATATCGCCACTGATTGCGCTGTATATGGCCCCTGACTTAAATGAGTTTGATAACCTTGACACACTAATGTTTTCAGTGAAACTGGCACTTTGCAAATTCATCCCTTGGGCCAGATTGGAACCTTTTGGTGGATCCCTTTTGGCCCCTGGGTCATATGTTTGACACCGCTGGCTTAGTAAGTGTCTTACTGACTGGTGACAGAGTTTGAGGACATCCAACTACTAACCTTGTAGTTAATAGCTAAGCCTGTCGACCGGCTGAGGTGGTTTAGATGGTCCATAAACTTTAAAGGCTTTCTGGCCGATTGAAACGTGTTCAGAAAATGTGATTCCTAGTGTGCAATTTACAAACTGTCGGCCTTATTAATTCTCATTCTTAGTTATAAATGCTTATAACCAACAAGCCAGTTTTATTTACATATTTATTATTTTACTGCTGATTTATTTATATTATGTATTATTGTATAAAAACAGGTACATATAGTTTAATTCTCCTGTCAGTGCTCCTGACCACGGTGCTGATGAAGATCTGGAGTTGGTCCCTGAGCTCCTTCAGTGGCAGCTCACCTCTACAAACATGTACTATGTGCTAATGCTACTGTACTGACATCTACTGTAAAGTTACATTTCACTTGCACATTACAGTTTATTATCACACCTTACTGTTAAATTACCCGGATTTCTTACCCAGTTCTGTTTGTACTTAGCCTACTTCTAATTTATTATGTATAATGTGTTTGCTCTTGTGTTCTATTTTTACCCCACCCCCCGAAGGGGAGGCAAGTGATATTGTTTTTGGTTTGTTTTTTTTGTTTGTTTGTTAATACTCTAGAAGCAAAACTCTTGGTTGAATTCATACCAAATGTGGTTTATAGATTGCCAGTGACCCAGAATAGATCTGATTACATGTTAGGAAAAGTATGTCAAAGTTCAAATTTTTTATGAATTTTTCAAATGCTAATGTTAGGTACTGTGTGTGTGTCAGGATAGATAAAATGCAGAGAGCGAATTTTCCTACAGGGATAATAAAGTCAGTTGACCTTTAACCTTTATATTGTTCTTTTAAGTTGTGAGGTTAATGACAGAAGCAGGATTGTTCCTCCACCTTAACATTTAGAATCAGAGAACCAAATACGGAAACATATTTGTGGTAAATATCTCATAAAGGCCTTAGAAGTATTGTATGCATATGAAATCCAGTATATTAAAGATGAAAACAGAACCTGACCTGCATTGTGTCATCTGCAGGAATGGTTTACCGTCTATGAACTGTACAGACGAACCAACTGTGTGGTGTCGGACCTCATCATGGGGAATGAGTACGTCTTCCGTGTCTTTGCCACAAACCTTGTGGGTCTGAGCCCAGATCCTTGCAACACGAAAGACAGCGCTTACATCCAGAAAACAGGTAGGAATGAAAAGACTGGTCCCATTTGCACAGTATATGCATGTTATTACCTCTACCAGGAGCTATCGTTATCGCTTTGCTTTGTGTTTTTGCGTGCGTGTTTGTTTGTTAGCAAGATAACTCCAAAAGTTACGAACAGATTTTCATGAAATTTTCAGGAAATATTGATACTGGCACAAGGAAGAAATTCTTAAATTTTAGTGGTGATCAGGGGTGGGGGGGGTGGGGGGCATGGGGGCCCACTGATCTGCCTTGGCGGAGGTCTGCGCTCTCCGAGTGCTTTTCTTGTTCTGCCTGTATGTTCTACAGGGTGTATCAAAACAAACTATACATTTTGAAAAATTACCCCCAGTTCCACATTTGATCATTTTTGGAATTTTCTATTATGGACGTCGGTAGGTAGGGGATTGGTGGATATTTGTCCAAATTTACAGACCCAGGTTACCCTAACCCTAACCCTAACTTGGCCTGTCCTCAGTGACATTTTCAGGCCTAAACAAGTTGAATTAACTTTGAAAGGCAGGAACAGCTGCCATGGGTAAAAAAATGAAATTGACATGGCGGCCAAAGTGTTAATGCTGTAACCTGACAATTTTGTGGTAAACAAGATGGATGCCCATTGTCCCCTCCCATGACCTTTGATTGGATTTAAATCCCACCGCTACTTCGCACAAACCAGTTTTAACTTGGATTGCGCAATTTGCCCCTGCTCACTCATGCATGAAAACCTGGGGCTGTAAAGTTGGACAAATATCCACCAGTCCCTTACCTACCAATATCCATAAAAGAAAATTCCAAAAATTATCAAATGCGGAACTGGGGGTAATTTTTCAAAATGTACAGTTTGTTTTGATACACCCTGTTTATCCTGATTTGTCTCCTCAGGTATTGCGTACAAGCCACCGAGCTACAAGGACCACGATTTCTCGAGGGCTCCTAAGTTCACGCACCCTTTAGTGAATCGATCCGTCATAGCAGGATATAACGCCACGCTCAGCTGCTCAGTCAGGGGCATCCCAAAGGTCAGTGAGCCTGTTACATGAAAATGTCAAAAGGAGAACAACTGTGAATGTGACTCAGATGCAGATTGGATAATAGTTTTTGTCATCAATTCCCATGTTGATATTTATAGAACAGTGATTTTTTAGAGTTCAGCATAAACATGTCCCACTAAGAAAACCATTAACACCATGAAAAATAGGAACTACAATCTTACAGCCTTTTGCACAAATCTAATGCATATGATTTTATTTTTATTCATATTCACAGGGTTTTATCAAAGCCCAATATTTACAGATTCAAAAGACCTAAAACAAGAGATTGTGTTTCATTGTTTTGAGGGAAAACAAATTTGGAAAAACAACTAAAGGGATTTTCATCTGAGCTGAATTTCTTGCTGTTTCTCAAATTTGGGCTCAAAACTTAATGGATGGTACACTAATTGTTGGAGCAAAATTCTCAACATTAACATGATATATGAACTTATGTTGACCTCAATAAAGTGTTGTGAAACTCAGTGGCATGGCCTCAGTCATAAATGATGAAACAAGGTGAAATAGACCAAAAGAAGAAGCAACAAAATGTGGGGAAAAAAGAGAAATATTCATCAAATGAAACCAAGGTAAAAGACCTAAGATGAAAATGATCTAAAAGATGCAAGAAAACCAGGGTAATGTTTAAGATGTAACATGATGAAAATTATGCAAAACTTGAAAATGATGGAAAATTCCCCAGAAGACAAACACTAAGTAAAAGACACAGCAAGACAGAAATTACATAAAAGACTGAAGGAGATGCAACAAGACAGAAATTCTGTGAAAGACTCAAAAAAAATAAAATAAAACCAGACAAGACAAAACCAGTGATAGAGTCTGTCAAAATGTAGACATCACAGCAATTTATAATGTACATCTCCTGAGGAAAGTCTGTTGCATCGTAAACTGGAAAAATTTTGGAACCACTGCTTTACTGGAAAGAGTATAAAGCAAGTAAAAACACTCCTGACGTTAGAGTTGTCATCACGGCTATCTTAACTGAGACCATATAATGATACTGAAACCAGGACCAGTAGATACACACATTACAGCATCACAACAACTATATCACTATATTACAGACTGATGTGGTATAAGGGCTGAGATGGTTCCTATTATTATAATTATTAAAGTAGCAGAATGTGGTCTGTGGAAAGAAAAAGTTTTACACCTGAAAGATTTCATCCCAACCACAGTAACTATGTTAACAAATAAATCAGAAAAGGTAAAAGAAATGTATGTCTGTCTGTCAGAGACCAACATAGTACTGAGAGCCATCCAAAGTACTACAATACTACCTGCCATTAACCCATGAAGACCCAGTGCTATTGTTGTGGCAGTTCCCAAATATTTTTTTTCTTTCTATTTAACCCTTCTTAAGTGATTTATCACCATTTATTATAATATTATGATCTGTATTTTATAATTCTTTAGTGAAAATTAGGTATTTTACTATATTTAATTTACTAATCATGTACTTTAATCATCAGTGCTGTGATTACATGTGAGGGGTATTATAGCAGAAGGAGAGAAAATTTAAGAAAAAGTGACTTTTTCGGTCACATATATCATTAACAGAACATAAACCCAGTGTGTCCATCCACTGTCACTAATCCAACTCCACAGGTTTTACTGGTGAATCAATGTTGTAGAAGATGACAGTGTTTTCACGTTCACCACGGAGCCTCTGAACGTCCAAATGGGTCACATCTGATGACCATGAAAAGATGATAAACTATTTTACAACAATTATTTACATGTATGGATAGGACTATTGGATCAACAGGTATTAAACATTTACATCAGTAGATGGTTTTGGTCTACGGTGCATATTTGAATCTGTATGGGTTAAACTTAACCTCCTAAGACCCAGCTATGGGTTTTCTGTTCACATTTGTGGACAAGAGTTTCACAACTTTATACAAAAACAAAAAAAGAAAACTGTCTACCACCAAGGACATTCCATGAAAATTTTAAGAACTGCATCTGAAAAAACTGTTGCATCATGATGTTTCCAATATTGGCACTTATTTAATAAAAAACAAAAAAAGCTTGTACTTTGCTGACACTTCCTGGGTCTTAGGAGGTTAAAGAATCGTAAGATGTTTGAGGGTTAACCCTTTCATGCATGAATAATGAGAACCTTAATCAAGATTTTTTTCCTGAGTGTTTTTATTCCTATTTAGGCATGAAAAAAACAATGCAATTTAATTTTTTTTATGAATCTATTTTTCACAGAGTTACAAAAATGTCCACTCAGATGGACAGCATGCATTTGATTTTTGAAGTAAAGAAACACATATTTAAAACCCATCATCATAAAGTGATATACTGTGTGAAAACTATGAAATACATACATATGTATATATATATATATATATATATATATATATATATATATATATATATATATATATATATATATATATATATATTTTAATGCAGCTAATCTCATGTTTTCACACATTTTATCATATTCTACTTCTAGTTATGGTGATAATACGCAAAAAAAAAAAAAATTTGTTTGAGAAAATTTGCAGTTGATTTACACTCAAACATGTTAGTGCAGATCAGGTTTATCAAGAACAGCAAAGTTACAGTAATGGTATGAATGTCAGTGTAGATGATGCATGAGCGTCCACTGTGTTGGATGATATCCTCCTGAAACCCAGGAAAGTGAACATTTTTCACTTTTTTTCTTTTTTTTTTTTTTTTTTTTACATTAAACAGTGATCTTGGTTGGAAACTGCATAATGCAACAGTTTTTTCAGATACATTTTTAAAATTATTTTCATTTATTTATTTTTTAATGGAATGTCCTTCGCAATGAACAGCATTTTTTTTAGTGAAACTGTCAAACTTTCGTCCCCTACAGAGAACAAAAATGCATGGCTGGGTCTCAGGAGGACATGGAACTAAAACAACTAAACCCATGAACATACAAGAGAACAGCTGGAGAATAGGTGTCCACTGTAGTGACCACTATGCATGAAAGGGTTAATATCAAGTGTCAAACAGTATTACTCTCTCTGTATTACTATCACCCTGGAGTCATAACATAATGTCCAATAACAAGAAAAACAAAATAAAAAATCACAGGTGGTAAAAGAAACCTCTGACATATTTATTGTACCTCATCAGCCTAAAGTGACCTGGTACAAAAACAAGATGGACATCTCGCATGAAGCCAAGTACCGGATGCTCAGTAAAGAAGGTGTTCTGACGCTGGAGATCCGTAAGCCGTGTCCGTTCGATGGAGGAGTTTACATGTGCAAAGCAGTCAACGACAGCGGAGAGGACACTGTGGAGTGTAAACTGGAGGTTCGCCGTAAGTATCCGGCTGAGTGGACCTGGAACAGAAACGTCTGTGACCTCATTTCACTGACCTACTTTTTTTTATCCACTCACTTCATTCTGCTCAAGTTCATGTGAACGTCCGCAATGTATAATAAAATACACCATAACTATTAATGTGGGAAAACACAGGATAAAGATTTCACTTTGTAAAATAAGTAAAAACCAACATGAAAATATGCATTTAAGGAAGTACTTGAATGTTTTTAGACTTGAAAGCTGTGATTTATGTGTTATAATGTGTGTGTCCGGGCTGATCCTGGAGTAAAATCCACATCTGCCCCTCTCTTTTATGAATGTTTTAGATTTGTCACAATTATTCATGGTTTTATCTCCTCCTGTAGGTGTTAACCACTTCTTTTACAAGTTTGCACTGTAATCTAGGAAATATAGAAATACTCAAATGCAGTTTTATGTGCATATATTAATTCCACTGAAGTTTTTATTACATTTTCACAAAACTTCATAAACAAACACCAAAAATCAACATAACCATTCGTCTATAATTCATGTAGTTTAGTATATAACTCCAGTTACACAGTTTCAGTGTCAATAGTCACATAAATCTTACATTTTTCCAGTTTTTGTGGAAAGTTTCCTCCTTGGTTCTCAACATATAAAGTGAAGTTCTCCATAACAGGAGGATCTGATCTGGCTTTTGGAGTGTCCACGTTAATCCTGTTTATATTAGCTGCTTTTTTACTCATTTTTAGTGAAACCTTAGTCAAATAAATATCTTTTTTCATCACAACTTCCACATTGCTCTCAAGGTAGGTATTTGTAATTTCATCGCCCAGTAGCAGTTGTAGTCCATACTGAAAATATGTTCAAACTTTGAGCCGATTACCTAAAATGTTCAGTTGTTGGTTAAATGGGACACAGCAGCACAGCCAACAACCTGGAGGGGGTGGAGCATGAAGTGGCTCATTTGCATTTAAAGGGCCAGCGTTCAAAACAACCTTTCTGGTGTCATTACTCAGAAATAGGGTTGAAGATGGACCTGTGGAGTTGAATTAATGAAGAATTCAGACCCAAGCATAGCTTTTACAGTTTATGTAGACCACAGTAGTGATGTGACGTTCATGAACGAATCAAATCTTTTGAACGGCTCTTTGAAATGAACGATGGGAACCGAGTCTTTGTAAAGAGTCATCTTTTTTTTTTTTTTTTTTTTTTTAAGGAGGGAGTGTCCGATTGCCTGTCAGTTTAGTGTCACTGGGGAGGCATTGGGCAGGAGGAGAATGTTCGAGCAGAAAAAAAAGAGTGCTTGTGCACTGCGCATGTCTCATGGCAAGAAGTTAGGGAAAAAAAACAACAGTTTGAAGCGTGAGGTGAGCATACTGGAGGAGGCGGAGCTGGAAGACTGGTCGAAACCGGAGAAAAGTTTGAGAGTGAGTGAGGGACCACCTGTGAGTAATGAGCCAAAGAAAAAGGAGGAGTATTTGGATGCACTTTTCAGAAAGAAAAGATGAGCATGCAACTTGCAATATTTGCAAAAAAAAAAAAAATCTTTCAAGCCTGCACCGCCATTTGAAAACTCAGCACCCGACTGTACTTGTGGAACAGCTCAGGCGAAATGTCACAGTCACAGATGATACGAATTCTACAATCGAAAGCAACAATGATTGAATTCCAGCATTTGCCTAATGTCACCTCTCATGTCATGTACAGGGTGACACAAAAAAACGGGAACTTTTTAACAATCCAATAAAACCAAGAGTGATGGAAGAAAAATATTTTATTCATAGTAATTGAAACCTTAAACCATGCCATTTAAGAAACAATGATGGGTCGAGTCATGTACACTTTACTCTTGAGATAGCCCCACAAGAAAAAATCACAAACGGACAAATCTGGCGATCGAGGGGGCTAGGGAACATTACCGAATCTTGAGATCACACGGTTACCGAACAATTCTCGCACAGCTGCCAATGGTTACTAAAATGGGGTTGTGTTTACTTGCTCAAGGTCACTGTCTCGCAGTGCTGCCACTTGCTCATGTCTGCCAATACGCACTTCAAAAATTCCTGTTTTTTTGGCCTGTACAAGTACAGGGTGACCATAGTAACCATTGGCAGCTGTGCGAGAATTGTTCGGTAACCGTGTGATCTTAAGATTCGGTAACGTTCCCTGGCCCCCTAGATCACCAGATTTGTCCGTTTGTGATTTTTTCTTGTGGGGCTATCTCAAGAGTAAAGTGTACACGACTCGACCAAGAACTCTGGAGTTAAAACAGAGAATTCAGGATAAAATTCACAGTATCCCAGCTGAGATGTTGCAGCGGTCAATGAGGAATCTCAACAGCAGATTTCAAGAATGCATTCGTACAGGAGGACGCCATCTACAGGAAGTAATTTTTAAAAAATGAAAATTCCATCATTGTTTCTTAAATGGCATGGTTTAAGGTTTCAGTTACTATGAATAAAATATTTTTCTTCCATCACTCTTGGTTTTATTGGATTGTTAAAAAGTTCCCGTTTTTTTGTGTCACCCTGTATTTAGCCCACACATTTGAACTAACTATTCTTTTTTAACGGTAAGATAATATTTACTGTCACGTCAATTAAACACCTTTAAAATGTAATGTCAATCATCACATGTAGCCTATTTAGACATTAAAACTTTGGTGTTTCAAAATAATGCAAAAAACATGAAAGAGCCAGTCTTTTGAACGGCTCCTGATTGAACGGCTCCCTTCAAAGAGCCAAAAGTCCCATCACTAGAAAATACACAGTTGGCCATAAAGTTGTAATAATGTTGTTTTCAGACACATTCCGCTTTTTATTCCTATTTACACACATCAATAATCACTTTTGTTCAGATGCACTGATTACATACTGACTCCCAGTCACACTTTATGAAGGATAAATCACATTTGTAAAATAATTTCATTAGAAGAGGTAATTATATTTTATTCCAACTTCATGGGCAGCAGTGTATGTGTATGATCAGCCTCTGTAGTATCACAACAGATGCTTACTTTTTATTTTAGGTCTTATATAGAAGCTGGTTTAAATCATGCTACAGAATTCCCTTCATATTCATTCATTATGCCATTTTTCCTCTGTGTGTTGACCTATATGTACTTTCTATCTGACTTTAAACAGACCATTAATACCACTATGTTCTGATTTATGTGTTTGATTTACAGCTCAAATCCCAAAAGAAGAGAAGAAGTAAGAGCTAAGGAGGAGACGCCGAGTGTTTGACTGAAGAACAGATCGATTTGTCTTTAGCGTGTCCTGCATGTCGACGGTTTGGAGTCATTAGAAGTGTCCTGGCCTGCCTGACTACCTGTGTTTAGCTTGTGTTAGAGTTTTGTTTTGCACTTCTCTCTTCTCTCTTCAGCATTGATTAGGATTAAATGCACACTATTGTTCCCGAAAATGAGAGTATCCTGAAATTTGACAGGTGTCAGATGTAAACAGCATATTCTGTTTTAGCTTTTTTTCTGATTAAGCCACATGGCATCTGCTGATATTATTATTCTAGTTTAATGAGGATTCTATGGACATCTACACAATACATTCAGAAAATTCATCTCATTTTACTGCAGATTTCAACACACTGCACCTATCAGCCATACATTAAGTCCAACATTCTCTCTGATATTTTCAAGAAAATGAAAAACATATTACAGCTAAAATTTGCTTAGAAGTCTTATTTCTGTCTTTGTGCATAAGAAATCAATATAAGTGAATCCTCAAAGGAACTTTATGTTGGTAAATGCAAGTTATGCAAATTTAGAGGATTTCAGTTCTGTTGCAACATGTTGATGGTCATATGAACTATGTTTTTAGGTCAAAAATGTCCAATTTCATCACAATTAACGCTATATTTTCATGTCACAAATGGCCAAGTTATATTTTAACTGAATTTACCTGAAAAACAAATATTCTATTCTTTTAGATTCCCCAATTTTTCTTACAAGATCATACACTACACATCACATGTTTTATTTTTACAGGTTCAATATGGAGTATGGTGCTGATCCATCCTGCTTATGTTACGCCAATACATACATTAAGAATGTCACACGTCACTTTTTAAATCAACAGTTTTCTAATAATAAGCATTTTTATAAAGAAATAACAATTCTATATTGTTATTTACTCTTTAGTATGATGATAAACTATACAATAAATAATTCTGATCCTAGTTTTTGCACAGGGATCATTAGTGTAAACGGTGACATGGCTGCCGAGCATCAGTATGATGGGATCCGTAACAACGTCACATCCGTCCACCATTTTGTGTTTTTGTGTCAGCTGTTATTGTTTTAGATCCACAATACTAACATTTATGAATAACAGGATAATTAGCAATAGTAAGTCTATAAGTTTATTACTAATAAAAAACTGGTACTGACCAGAGCATCATGGGTAATGTCACGTCCGTCCACCAGCAAAAGTTTTCACATACACGTGCTATTCAAAATCCAATATTTCTGAAAATATAGCTTCTACTGTCAAATAATATCAGTAGTCTGTGCACAAATGTATTAGCATTATTTCAACACAGTTCTATGCATTTGTCACAACTATTTTTTTTTGACAAAAATGGCCACTCATTTGACCCCCTAAGTAAATTTTAGCCGATTAGCATTTCAGTATTTTTCAGAACATGAGTAAAAACTGTGATCTTTTGCGCATGTAAACATCAACGTCAACCTCTCTGTTCTGCTGTAAGCCAGTGTTATGTTCAGCAAAAGAAACTGGGTTTTGCTTGTTATTTATCTTGCTAATTTATTCGATTAGTAAGATAATATTAGTATTTATGTATTAGTTTTATGTTTGTCACTCCATTACTCACTCAGTTCACACATTATAAATTAATGGATAAAACCAAGAAAGATGCAATACACTGGTCAACAACAAATTTATTGTTTAAGTTTTTTGAGCTGATTTAGGATAATTTTGGTGTGCTGAATCCAAAAATCACATTAATTTTGCTCAATCAGGTCAACTTTCTGAACTACGCTACATATTGGCTTTTTAACATTTTTGCTTACATTTATGGGCATTTTCACATCATATGATACAAAATTCTTTCATATTTCTTGCAATAAACGAGTTCTGAAGATTTTACTTTTGCCAATTTATGATTAATGTTTTTTTTTTTGATATTACAGGTGAATGAAATGGCTTCGACTAGAAGATCTTGCAAAAATAAGCCTGACGTATTCTGCTACATCTGCGGTGAATACACCATTGTACCTAACAGGAATCAAGTCACAAGTTTCATAAAGTGTGCTTGTGAAAATGATTTTTTTCTCTTAAAACCTATTTTGGGTGAGAACTATATAAAAAATCAACTGATAAAGTCACAAAAATGTAATCAATTTTGTGAGAAGATCAAATTTTTCAAAATCAAATTAGCAAAAAAAAAACTGACCTGATTGAAAAAAACAGATGTCATTTTTGGATTTAGCGGTGCAAAATGGTCCTAATTCAGTTGAAAAAACCTAGACAACTTGCAAAAAACATTTTTTGTAACCCAGTGATATTTATAAAATCCTAACTTATTCTGTTCTGGACATTAGTGTTTGGTTTTGTTTTTCTGCATAAAATCTTTGCTTTAAAAACACAAGTTGGCTTTGTTGAGTTATTAGTAGCGGTGTATTTGTGGTGGAGAGCAGCTCCTGCAGGGCCTCTGGAATACAGAATATGCAAAAGGCATTCCACTGAGAACCAGAGGGCCTGCGGAATGGATGAGAGTTGTCACAGGCTTAGTTTTATTGTAACAAGGCCCGAGTAAAGCCAAAGGTGTGAGGTATGTGCCTAATGTGCAGGCCACAGAGGATTGTGGGATAGCTGGGATGTCCTTTAACCACAGAGGACATGAATCAGGGAAGTGCAACACAGGCTGGGTTTCATCCAGCAGACGCTTCAGTATCAGTCAACAGTTAGCCCTCTGATGCCTTGAATGTAAATATTTCTCATGCCCACTCAACATACAGCTGCGAAGCATCCAACCAGCCTTGTACGTGTCACAGGGCCGGTATTCGCATACACAGCGAGCGTCTCACAGCGCCTCTGTGTTTGCAGGTGTTTTGACATGAGGTTTCACTAAAATCCACAAATTACATATGAAAAGGCTACAAGGTTCACAGGCTCATCAGATTTCATGTCAGTTTCTTGATGCAGTCCCAGAGGTTATTTTTCACTCGTCACCACATTAGAGCTGGCGGCACGAGCGAAGGAGGTCGACAGCGGCGGGCAACGCGACTAGAGGCTGGGGGTGAAAGGAAACTCCAGTAAATGGCAAAAAACAGCCACTAAAACTGAAAACATCAAACACAAATCAAACACATGTTGACAGATTTCAGAAAGTCTGCGTGTAGGTGGGGTTGACACGAGGACCACCAGCTGAAATCAGTGTAAGAAGGCTAATGCGAAAATACTCATGCACTGACTTTACATATATTTTATTTTATATCACCAAGCATGAATGTTTAACGTGGGGTTTGGTCTTTATGAAAGCATGTAAATAAATACAGTCGCAGAAAAAATTAGTAGACCACCCTTGTTTTCTTCAATTCCTTGTTCATTTTAACGCCTGGTACAACTAAAGGTGCTTTTTTTTTGACAAATATAATGATAACAATAAAAATAGCTCATATGAGTTTAATTTCAGAGCTGATATCTAGACATTTTCCATGTTTTCTTGATAATAACCAAAATCACTTCAGTTCTTGCATCAGTATCTATGACACAGGTGTCAAACATGTGGCCCGGGGGCCAAAACCGGCCCGCCACAGAGTCCAATCTGGCCCCCGGGATGAATTTGTAAAATGCAGAAATTACACTGAAGACATTAACAATCAAGGATGTCAAAATAATTTTAGGTCAATTCAACCTAAAGTGGGTCAGACCAGTAAAATACTATCATAATAACCTATGAATAATTAAAACTGTGAAAAAAAAAAAAAAAAAAAAAAAAGGAAAATGACACAAAAATGTTTACATTTACAGACTCGCCTTTTACAAGCAACATATGAATAACCTGAAAAAATATGAATAACCTCAAATGTCTTAAGAGAAGTATGTGGAATTGTGCCAATATTCTGCCTGTTACTAAATGTTTTGTGTATTTGTAGATCCACTGTGATCTGTAAGTTGTAATGCATATGTACAAATGATAAATTAAGGCGTAATATTGTTAAAATTGCACAATTCAAGATTTTTTAATTAGTTGAAGATTTGTTTTTTTGGCTTAATTTGAGATTTTTTACTAAATTTGAGATTTTTTTTGCTTAATTGAAGATTTTTTTACTTAATTGAAGATTTTTTTTGTGGCTTAATTCAAGGTTATTTTTTTTACTTAATTGAAGATTTTTTTTGGCATTAATTCAAGATTTTTTTTACTTAATTAAAGATTTTTTTTTGGCTTAATTGAAGATTTTTTTTTCTAAATTTGAGATTTTTTTCTGGCTTAATTGAAGATTTTGTTTTACTTAATTTAAGATTTTTTTTGGCTTAATTCAAGATTTTTTTTTTTTTACTTAATTGAAGACTTTTTTTGCTTAATTCAAGATTTTTTTACTTAATTGAAGAATTTTTTTTTTTGGCTTAATTGAAGATTTTTTTTTACTTAATTGGAGATTTTTTTTTTTTTTGCTTATTTCAAGATTTTTTCCTTAATTCAAGCTAAATTTTTTTTTTGCTTAATTCAGTTCAAAACTCTGGAATTTTTGCACTTGGCAAAAACATCCCAAGGGCCGAACTGGACCCTTTGGTGGGCTGCATTTGGCCCCCGGGCCACATGTTTGACACCCCTGACTTAAAGTATAAAAGTAAATGTAAGAAGGAAAAAATGCCATTAGGACAAAAGCTTAGGCGGAGCCACAGGGGCCTACAGTGCACTACCTACGTCCTCACTGGAGTGTGACGTGATCTGCGTCATGTGCGGGTGTGATGGATCATGTACAAACTGATAAGGTGTCGGAATGATGTGTTTATACTTCTCATCCAGCCACAATCAAATTCACTCTATCCAGATGGTGTGATTTATCTGGCTGATTTTTTTTTTTTTTTTACTTGAACGATGACAAGCTGGAATGAAAACAAGCTGAAATGAAATAGGAGTAAAGAGGATATTTTTAAAATGTAAGGAGCAGAAAGTACAGATAACTGTGTGAAAATGTAGGTAGAAGTAAAGTCAGCTGAAAAATAAGTACTAAATTATAGATAATCAAAATTTGTACTTTTTTTCTGCAACTCTACATACTGTTTTCCCCTTTCTCATCTAAAATGGCTCTTTGCATAATAAGGGTTATTGAAAATGTCATTAATAACACTGGTCAACAACAAATTTATTAAGTTTTTTGAGCTGATTTAGGATAATTTTGGTGTGCTGAATCCAAAAATCACATTAATTTTGCTCAATCAGGTCAACTTTCTGAACTATGCTACATATTGGCTTTTTAACATTTTTGCTTACATTTATGGGCATTTTACTCATCATATACAAAATTCTTTCCTATTTCTTGCAATAAACGAGTTCTGAAGATTTGACTTTTGCCAATTTATGATTGTTTTTTTTTAATATTACAGGTGAATGAAATGGCTTCGACTAGAAGATCTTGCAAAAATAAGCCTGACGTATTCTGCTACCGTTTGTAACACTTAATAAATACATCCTGTTAGAACATGATTTTTTTTTCTCTTAAAACCTATTTTGGGTGAGAACTATATAAAAAAATCAGCTGATAAAGTCACAAAAATGTAATCAATTTTGTGAGAAGATCAAATTTTTCAAAATCAAATTAGCAAAAAAACCTGACCTGATTGAGAAAAACAGATGTCATTTTTGGATTTAGCGGTGCAAAATGGTCGTAATTCAGTTGAAAAAACCTAGATAACTTCCAAAAACATTTTTTTTGTAACCCAGCGTAATTTAAGCCAAAGGGAAAATTTGTCTGTCAAAACTAAAACTTACCAAGATACGGTCCATGACAAAGGTTTTACAGGTTACGTTTAAAAAAAAAAAAAAAACTGCGGTAAACACAGATGAGTGAAAATAGTTTGTGTTCTTTCAATTTTATTCATTCACAATTTATAAGAATTATTTTTCTAAGAACAGAATAAAACACCTTGGGGAGATCTCACGAGACAACCTACAAATAAGATTTCATCTGAACTGAACTTAAGTGAGACACTTTTTATAATCTGCATTATTCTGCACGTTTATATCTATAAAAGATAAAACACAAAAATTCATAGTTTATAGTTTGGTTAAAAAATAATCACAGTATACAGTACATAGATTCCTCCCACAATTTGCATTTAACTAAAAATGATGTACAACCGTGTGTGTGTGTGTGTGTGTGTCAACATAAAGCCAAGAATACAAACAAGAGCACAAAAGAAAACAGACTTTTACAAAGCACTGCTGGTAGCCACTACAGTCGAGGAGGTAGCTTCCTTAGTTAGCATCCCATTCTTGATTATGCATTTTTTCAAAATAATTTACATACAAATAACAAAAAAACAAAGACCAACCTACTGAAAGGTGAGTACATTTTCATCAGAGGGGACACAGACATGGCAAACAATCAACAGACATTACATTGGTGCAAGAAAATACACAACCAGTCGAGACAATGCCTGTGAAAAAAAAAAAAAAAAAAAAACAGAAATCAGCAAAATAAAAATCTAATTGGTGCATTATAAGGATTCAAGAATGTCTCAAAGGTAGAAGAGAAATGTTTCTGTACATTGCCTAAATTCCTGAGCGCTCACATGACGTGACACGTGGAAACATGCTCTGAGGGTGTATCCACCTTAAATGTGTACAGTCATGCTCCGGCACATCAGCCAAACATCGGCCAATCCCTCGACACTCGCAAACTCCTTCAGCTCAGCTCTCAGGGCGTAAGAGACAATACAACACGGACACACTCCTAAATGAAACCGGACTTTACAATGTGAAATGAGCATGAAGTAAAGAGGGAATGCAGAGAATTATCTGAAGGCAATTCCTGTTATTTCTATTTATTTTTCTGTTATTCTTTATGCCCATTGGATGTGAATCATTAAGTAGAGCTCAGACTGCTTTTATGAAGGTGCCACAGGTACAGGAAATCCACACATGCACACAAAAATCCTTTTGACTGCAGATACTTGTCTCTAAATATCTGCGGTTGGATAATGATCAGCCACATTTCAATTAGAACAGTCCATTTTATATATTTTGGCTCTGCTTCTGTGTGTTCTTGTTGACTCAGCTGGTTGCCAGTCGTGCGCTGCATTCACATCGCGTCGGAGAACAGGAAGACTGGGATTACATTCACATTTGACTTGGACGGTATTCATACGGTTAACATAAGCCAAATTATGTTTAATGATAAAATTTAACTCAATCAGGAAAAAGAACCTCTGAAATGACTTTCCCCTGATGCTCAGATGATTGGACAAACCAGAGTATTTCCTGTTTGCATCAAATTGTGAAGTCGAATAAAATGAAAGCATATTTTTTACTCATTAGTGTTAAATCTTTTAATCTGACCGCATGAAGAAACACTTGTTCCGTTTGCCAAATATCACCTAAACGTCAGAAAAACTGTTAGAAACGATGTTGTGGGTGTGTTTAGTGTAAGTATGTAGCTCTACAGTGAAGATCAAATATGACTGGATACAAATATCAATAACAGGAATTATCCTTCAGATTAGTTCATGTATTATCGAAGCTACATGCGTGTGTTTTATGAATAATTACACAGAGGTGCTGTTGTGTTGTTGAGTTTTTGGGTTTCACTGTACAGTCATGATTTAAAGGCCACCTTTCTAAACGTGAAACCCCCCCCCCCAGACATTCCCACTGCTCAAAATAAATAATAACTCCACTCAAACCGCCGAGCATAGTTGTGGCTAAAACAGTGATATCTGCTACTTTTATCACATTCTTAGTCTTAGTAACATCAAGCAAAGAAGTGTTTATTATAGACTGGCATGTACTTATCATTCTTATGCTGATTAAGATCACAGGCAGGCAGAAGTTATTGCTAAAGTTGCATTAATCCCCCACTGGTAGGTGAAGAAGACCACGTAAAAAGTACATTCGCACAGAAATTCTAAAATGATTATAACATGTGCTACATTTAAGTTAAAAAAAAAAAAAAAAAGAAAAATCAAAGTATAAAATTGACATTTGGGTGACAAAGCTTGGAAATTGACAAGATGCATAACAATTCAAACATTTTCAAAAGCTTATAAGAATGGGTGAAACAGAAGTCTTTAACATATGAACTGAGGCTTGTAAAGTGATATCGGATCTAAAGCAAGAGGCAGGCACTGGTGGCGACGTTTGTCTTTACATTGTCCGTTATCAAGCAGTCTGCAGCGCGACGTGCTCAGTTCAACCTCCGCTGGGCAAAACATAAACTTAGAAATAGTCTCTAGGTTGAATCAGTGTACGGAGTTCCCTTTAAATAACTGGTTGCATCTCTGTTTACTTTACACAGTAATTACAAACTTAAGTGCTTGAGGAAGAGTCTTGTAGCAGGGTAGTTGGCACATTCTGTTGTTTGCTATAAAAATGTTTATATACTCTTGTAGCATAAAAATTCACATGACAAACATTTTGGAGCTCTGAAGCGTCCTCAGTCCTTGACTCGAGGTATGTTGTATGAGTAGTGTACCAGAGGAAGGCCTCTGCTCTGACAGAAGCAGGCTCTGCCACAGGCCTGGACCTGGTCTGAGCTGTCCGACACAAATGAGTCGCCCTCGTCGGCGTACTCCGACTGAGCGGAGGGCGTGCCGCTGTCTGCCCAGAAGCCCTCTGAGCGCTGGCACACTGCAGCTCCTGCTAAGAGGGTGGGACAGCTGTGAGACTTCACCAAGTGTCTGCAGACTGTGGAGGACGAGGAGCAGGTCCTGGCGTGCAGCGCCGCCTCGCACTGCTCGCATACAAGTGTCTCTCCACAAAGCTGCGAGTACATCCCACAGTCAAAGCCGAGGTGAGTAGATGAGCCTCCGTCGGTTAGCTCCGACCCTCCGCCGCCGTCGTCTCCATGGCTTTCGGCCTTTGCTTCCCTGGTGGCACCACGTAGCCTCAGCCAGTCCTCCCTGAAGGCCGGGCTGAAGAACACGTAGAGCACCGGGTTCAGACACGCAGGCAAGGGGAAGAAAATCAGGGTGACAGATTTGGCGATTTCAGGGCCGCCGGCAGAGGAACCGGTTAAGAGAGGGGCGAAAGAGAATGCCGCTACCGGGCAGAAGAAGATGCAGTTGGTGAAAATGAGCCAGGCGACGTGGCGCAGGGCACCCGTCTGCTCTGGGTCCGCCAGCTCCACCCGGCCCAGGTGGCAATACAGCTGCGTGTACACGGCTGCGGTGAACAGGTACGCCAGCGCGTTGAGCAGCACCAGTACAACTGTAACGCTCAGAGCCGGGCTGTCGACGCCAGCGAAGGGCAGGCAGAGAGGGGACGTGGACTGGTCACCGGAGGTCAACAGAGGCAGGCAGGCTCCGGCGGCAGCCAGCAGACCCAGCAGCCCCGCAGCCAGACTGAAGCGCCGATCTCCTCTCCAGCATCCGCGATGGTCGCTGCTGTTCCTCCTGGGGGATATCATCACTTTACCCAGAATGGTCCGCACAGCCACGCTGCGCTCCACAGCGGCCAGGGAGAGTAATAACACCGCCCATTCAGAGGAGAAGACCGCCAGCGCTCCTGTTATCTGACAGCCGGGACCCATCTCCCACCACACGCCAAACTCAGCGAAGGAGCCCCAGGTGGCGACGTCGAGCACCGTCAGCACCCCAACATAGACACCTGTGAGCAGGTTGGCCAGGGCCAACAAACCCATCAGCAGCCTGGCTGGAGACAGAGACGGCGTGAAGGAGTGGGAGTGGCCTGAGGCTCGGTGTGTGGGGGAGAATGTGGCCACCAGCACCAGGCTGTTAAACACCAGGGACACGAGGCAGATGAACCAGACGGTCAGACGGATCATCCAGTTCCCCAGCAGATGCTCACAAGGCTTAAAGGCTCCTGGGAATGAAAAAGGCACGATTGTTAAAAATAAAACGGTCTGACTCAGATTTATTCTTTATTTCAATGTGTAGGAGTCAAAATCTGCGGAGATGAAAAACAAAAAGGTGATTATTGTTTACCTGGTGAAGGAGAGCAATGCATGATCATTGAGATTCTTTCCACATCCTCTCCACCTAAAATGAAAAACGTAAAAACTCTAAAAACTCAAAAAGCCAAACCTGAACCATAGTAGTTTAAAGCAGAGTGCTGCTCTTTTTCCTCCAGTAGACCACACAATGCCACACATCCTCTCTCCTCATAAATGTAAATTATGAAGCATAAAGTATTTGCAAAAATTACATGTTCAGCTGATCTGATATTTAAGCCTGTTTACCGGTATTCTTTCTTTTTTATATGATGTGTGCTATGCAACCAGCTACATGGAAAATAAAACTGAGAAAACCTGAACCAGACATGGAGCTTAAACATTTGACTTAAAGCACAATCCAACTGATGCACAACTGGATTAAATATGCGACGATTGAGCAGCATGCACAAAGGAAACCAAAATAAAAATAATTACTCTGTCAAATGCCAATCATCTGGGAATTATCAATGGCGTCAGTGAGCTCTCACACCTCACAGCCTCAATGGAAGTTTCCAGTCAATGTGTCTAGTTGCTTACAGATAAACACAAATGAGTGGGTGCAGCTTTCATACCTGTTGATTTCTTCATGTCACTTTCCTCGGAGGAACTTGCCATTGAGTCGCATCCAACAAACGCGCAGCACTGGTAGGCGTAAGGGACCGAGATGGATCTGCAAAAACGCACAAGAATCATCCAGAAGGACGACAGAGAAAATCCTGCCAAGCTCCGGTTTGATAACACAGATGGTCTGAAATCTACCACATTAGGGAAAACATTAAAAAAATGTGTTTGCCCCTCATACTTGTCCATTTTGATGCATTCATTAACATTTGGATGTTTCCATAGAGTGTCTACACTGGTGGAGACAGGCTTAGTTAAAGTTATTAGTCTAGGATTTTTTTTATCTTATTTAACCTTTATTTAACCAGAAGTCCCTTGAGATGAAATCTCTTCTTCGATTCTCATCAGAAACAGAAGCAGGTAGAATATGATTGTTTTTTTTTCTGAAACACACATATGTACAACAGGCCAAAAAAAGAAAGATGTGCTTCTTTATATTTTTGTCAATATTTGTCAATTTTATCTTTATTCTGTCTTTGACAATAGACAGTCACTTCTTCACCAGATTTACAGGAACTTGATTTGAGCATATACTGTACTTTAGCATGTACAAAACTAAACTGCTAATAATGTCATTTGATCATTTATTCAAGTACAGAATAGAAAAGGACAGAGCAGAGCAGAATACAATTTTGTTGTCATTGTTATGGTACAATGAAAAGCAATTTTGCAGCACCTTTCTCGACAGTCGCAGTAAAAAACATTAATAAAAACATGGCTAATAAAAGAAATAATCCAATAAAATTCAGTGCATATATGATAAAAAGATAATAAACAAACTACACAACAATAAATAAATACTCTCTAAAAATACACACGACGTCTTCAAGTTTTGGTCTGTTACGTTGTGATTATAATTACTCTGGTTGATCATTATATATGGGATTATTTCATCAGGGTTCCTACACATTTCCTAATTTCCAGATGTCTTGGCAAAAAAATTCCAACTAGCCAACCAGTCTTTATATTTGGGATTTATGAGCCAGTCGCCAGAGAATTTACATCTACCAATTATGAGTTCGGCCGACGATCATACAAGGCAATGTTGAATAGGTCGCTCAGGACCTATGTGTGGACATCACCTGTCCGTCAAAGGAGCAGTGAAACTTGATGATACCTGGGCGGGCCTTAAAATGGGTTGGAGGAGGATAAGAGCAGAAATCTGGGCATTTAACTTGTCAATCTGCCCAAATGTTTTCTGGGACGCGTAGCCCACTGTATGTGCTCTCACACAAACATTTTAGCATTTTTCAGATATTCATTATTTTATGTTTTAGAAAACAGAACAGTGATAACAGTCTTGGAAACATGAATATTTTTCCATACATTTGTTTCCATTTTCCATACTTTTGAAGATCTGGAAATTTTTAATATCAAATTCCATACTTTTCCATACTTGCGTAGGAACTCTGTTTTATGATCTTGAGGCCTCAGAAAACTTTGCAGAAAACTACATAAGCGCTTTCTCACCTGAGTTTGGGTAAAGTTTTTGCAGGCAGCACATTTTTCATCTGTGGGTTCCCAGAGAGTTTCAGCTGACTCAGGGCGCTCAGTCCACTTGTTGGAATCACAGTCAGTGAGTTCATGCTCAGATCTCTGGAAAATACCAATAGAAACATACTGATTATCTGCTTGTACTGGACTGGAAAAGGCGGTCAATAAAGTGATGATGTGATATGAAGTGTTTATCCAAAGCGTAACATAGTTCTGACGTTCATTGAACCACTGACACACTCTCAAGTCATTTAATGTGGACACGAGGCAGGAATCAGAACGTCGACCCTGTCTCATACGAGCGTCCACAGACACCCTCTAGTGAAACCACAGCTCAGATTGTACTCACAGGTTGGAGAGAGCGGAGAGGGTGAGGAAAGCATCTCTGTCAATCACTCGGATCTCATTTCGACTCAGGTCTCTGTAAGAAAAATAAACAAACACACAATGAGCTTTAAATCTAGACATAAACTAGTTGTCATACTCTTGTGTGTGTTTGTGTATTAAAAAGTGAACTTACAGCAAACGTAGAGCTGAAAGACCTTGAAAAGTGTGTCTGTCGATTTGTTGAATATGGTTGTGCTGGAAACTTCTGCAGATTGGGAACAAGAAGGAAAGTGATTATAAACAAACATACAAACACCTCTATCGCCGCTAACATTTTCATGTTCTTAAACCTAAGAAACGTTCTCTGTAGTTTAACTTTAGTATCTGACTATCTTCAACATGTTGAACACTTACATCTCTTGCAGTCGGACACAGCCCTGGAGGGAGGGGAGCGCCTCGATCTCATTGTAGGACAGGTCTCTGGGGACACAGGGAAAAAAAAAAAAAAAACAACACAACAATTAGAGCTGAACTTATGTTAGAATCAAACAACAAAGATAAAAGTTAGTATTCAACAGGTGTCAGTGAAGGTAATGTTCATATTGACAAAAAGTCAGAATTAGAGGCTGTCCACGCAGGGACGAGTTTAGGTGTATCCACAAAAGCTCTTATTGTATGGAACCTGGAAGCTGGGTCTCTGAACACGTCACAAAACAATGCCCTTGCATTTCACTGTTTATGACCCATAGACATCATTTCTGAAATGATGACACTAAAGCCCCACCAATTAATCCACAAACGCTAGCTCCATCAACAACAGCAGCAATCACAGAACCCCGCCCCCCCCCCCCCCAAATCAAACTGTGTCTATTTACATCACATAACTCCGCATCTTCTTTGTTTTTAGTATATTTTGAGGCAGAGCTTACAGATCTGGCATATATACCATAGCTTTTCAGTGGTTTTGTGTGGACACATTTCTTGAGACAAAGCCTTGTTTACAAAAAAACTTAAAATAAATAAATAAATAAAGGAATGGAATGGAATGTTAGAATGTTAGTTTTTATCTCTGCGTTGACAAGACCTTAGTCTCAGATTTGTTTATGAAGTTTAAGAGTCTATTAACATGAAAACTCTAATGAACCAACACAGTTCCACCTGAAAGTCAACAACACTTTCCACAAGTGACAAAATCTAGTCAGTTAATATCACATTTAACAATAAATAGAAACACCAGTTTTTTCGTTTTTGGCTGAGGGTGACACTTTGATTTTTATTTACACCAGACACAATTTCTAGTCATGTTAACACATTATTTTACAAATAATGCTACACAGAACTACTATCCTGGTGAAAGCACTTCCAGTTATTTAATGGAATTCTGTAGGCAAAGGAAAATGAACGTCTCTTACAAAGTTCGAAGCAACTTGAGATCCTCACACAGATTAGCAGGGATAGTTGATATTTTGGTTCCTGACAGGGTCCTGGAAATGAAAAACAATCAATCAGCTCCCGCCGAGGCACAAAGAAACACACCAGACCCAGTAATGCATTTGAGTTCACTCACAGGCTCTCTAGATTGTTAGTGCTCGTCAGGATGGGAAAGTCCTTCATCATACTAGCCCCACGCAACATCCTGAAACACACAGTGAGAAATGCCAACATGAGTGACATACAACTTAAAAGAAAGCGCTGATCTGAAACTGATGTGAAATGAAATTGTTTCGCTTGATTTGTCAGAAGTTGTATCTGACAGTGTTACTTACAGTGAATGGAGGTCAGACAGATTCTGGAAAGCTGAAGCACCCACAGAAGACAGAGGGTTGTCATACAAGTGTCTGTGAGGACAGAGAGAGCAGTAGGGGGCAGTTCAAAACATCATTTACTATGCGAGAATGGCACCATCTTCTGGACGCTCGTCTGTCGAGGGTTAACACTGGCATCTCATATCAGTCTGTGGAGGATGTGTCCGATATGGTGTGTGTATGAATGTCAGTGAGTGTGTCGTGTCTGTTGGCGGATCAGAGGGGGAGTTTGATCTTACATAGTTCGTAGCAGTGGGTTGTTATGGAAGGCCCCTTCGGGTATGGAGGCGATGTCGTTGCTGTGAAAACCACTGTAGGAAGAATGAGAAGAAACATTTTACTGAACATGTAGTCTGACAGATGGCTCAGTCCAATGAAACACAGTTAAAGCAGGTTTTCTGTTTATTAAACGACATGTTACATAGGTCAGTGAAGACAGGAAGTGAGATGTCTGATTTGGGCTTTTACACTAAAAAGTATAATGTTGAAATGTGTTATTATATTTTAATATGTCTATATATGTTAAATAATCATACTCAGTAGCCATGTAAGTGGTACATTCACTGTTAGTACTTGTATTTGGAGTAGTAGTGTTTGCAGCTATGTGTATCCCCCTATTTCCCTCCCCCACCCCCCTCCCCAATCTCTCTCTCTTCCTTTAACCCTCTCTCTTTAACTCCAACTGGTTAAAGCAGACGACCATCCTCCAGAGTCAGGGTCTGCTCCAGGTTTCTACTTGTTATATGGAAATTCTTCCTTCCACTGTCACCAAGTGTTTACTCCTGGATGATTCTATTGATGTCTGTGAATTGGCTTAAGAGTCTGGTTTAGACCGGCTCTAAAAGCAAAGTGTCATGAGATAAATGTTGTTATGATGTGGCACTATATTTGATTATAATTTCATTGACTGCTTGAAGTAATGGACTCAAGTTCACAGTATTACATTGTACTTTGTCTCTTCAACACAGACAGGAGCTCTAACAGAATAAATATAGCTACATCAACATCTATAGCCCTGTGACTAAAACAAATACAATAATCAGGATGACTGTTTTGCCATCCGTTACTCTGTGTCCTAGTTGACTAATTTGCCAGACTTCTTTTATATTTCACTGAACACTTGGTATCTGACTTCAGTATCAGCACAAAGTGTCCTCCCTCAGGCGGATGAAACAGGGCGATATACTCACAGTTCCTTCAGTTTGGGCAGGGCCTCTATCGCTTTGGGAAAAACCATCAGGTTATTGAAGTTAAGATCTCTGAAAGAGAGACACACACAGGAAGTCAGCGTCATGTTCTTGCACATTTTCGTAAAATATCCTAAACCGTATAAAATTTACATGCAAATAAGCTTTCCTTGTTCTCAAGGTAAAGACTATACTTTCAGCTCAACGCCACCTGTTAATTACAGTCACAGAAAAAAATATTAGACCATCAATAGTCATCAAAAACAATGGTTATGCAATTAAGTAATAACTCCTGTGTGTATCATGTGACTAAAACAGACAGAAAAGAAAACATGGAATGCCTAAAAGCACTGTTTTTGGCAGTACAATGTCATAGCTATTGATCTAAGAGCTGAAGTGATTTTGGTTATTTTCAAGAAAACCATGGAAAATGGATAGATATCAGCTCTGAAATTAAACTCTTACGAGCTATTTTTGTTGTTATCATTATATTTGTCCAAACAAATGTACCTTTAGTTGTACCAGGCATTAAAATGAACAAGAAACTGAAGAAAACAAAGGGTGGTCTGATATTTTTTTTTCTGCGACTGTATAATAGCTCAAGAAATGACAACAGGTTGCACTGAAAATAAAATACAAGTGTATTATTAGACTTACAATAATAACAGCCACAAAGTTAAGACACCAGTATAGTCAGTATATAACTGCAGTGACGTCATCGTCTGTTTGTTCAATCACACTTCGGTAAACGCATTATAATGCAAAGACGTAATAGACGATGTCAAGTTTCTCCACAAACTTAATCAACTGATAAGTGTATGTCTTTTTATAAATGCATGAAGTGGTCCAATCATCTGTGGTAAAACTTCAAGATACTCCATTTAAAGTGCCATGAGAAAAAAAACAAGTCATTTTTGGATTTTTCATTTGATATAACAGGTAATGATTGTGTTATAGGAAACATTAATACCTACTGTCTGTACTCATACTAACTATGGCATCATAAGTAGCACATTGTTATGTAAGAAATATAAATATAAGAATATCCTGGTAATCCATAGACTATGCTTAATGTTAGGATCAAGAACAAACAGAGAACAGAAGCATCCTCAGTCTCATTTAAAGGTCTGAGTGTTGAACGGCAGCTGGAATGAGCTAATCCTGTGACAAGACCAGACTTTTCATGACTGTGTGGCAGGAGGAAGTGAACAGTGGGAGGGCAGACTTGATAAGCATCGTGTACTTTGCTCTATTTATCCTAGAGCAATTAAAGGAGGAAGTGGACACAATGATGTCTGGAGGACTGGAGCAGAGGTGGGTGGGGGAGCTGTTAGCATACACAAACACACAATCATACACACATACTGTACATTTCAAGTGTACGACTCTGCACTTACAGAGTCTCCAGGTTCACTAGGCCAGAAAAACAGTTCTCTCCTATCTCTTTAATCCTGTTGTTGTGAAGATGCCTAGGGAAAAAAAAAGATAATTTTACGGAGTTTGTTCAAGAAAAGTTGGATTAAGTCACAGATGCATCTTTTATTCTTATTATAAACACTAAGTTTTGTTGCTTGTTAAAAATAATACCTTCCAAAAAGTTTTTGTTTTTTTTTTTTTTTTTTAAACAGCACGGTGGTTTGTTAATCAGGTGTCTGTACTGTATGTGTACATGACGAAGGCTGTTCTTGTCTAATAGATTCAAGCTCTTTTCTTCCTGTTTATCCTGATCTGTTTATACTACCCCTGGAGCAATACCACTCCATGTGCGTGGCTGTGTTTGTGTGTGTCTGCAATGTATAAAAGAACCAGTGAAAAAAAATGTACGTTGCTGAAATATGCAATTTACCACATATTTGTTCCTGTGGAACATTTTAGTATTTCCCACTCTGAAGAAAACAACATAATCCTGATTTTATATTAGAGCTCAGAGGAGAGCAATGTCTTCAAAATGTTATTTACACTGAAACTCAAACCCCCAAATGGTGCATTCCACTGCCAATAGCATCTATGTGAACATATTTACCAGACTGACTTTATGTAGATAAATAGCAGATGAATAATGGAATAATTCATTATAAAAAACAAAGCACCAGTTATAGACATTTTAATTTAGACAAACATTTTTTACTAACTAGAAGGTAAGGATTAGACTTTCAGGCAGAAGTGGCCCCAAAAACGTAGAGACTTGGAGACAAACTATTTCTCTATAATAACACAGCTGTGTGCATTAGACTCAGTGTTCGTGTGTTCCTTTCAACTCTACTTGGCACTCGATGACTTTGACTCCTTCAACTACTCCCTCAGGTCATTTTCGTAAACAAGACAACGTTCTCAGTCAGTGTGCATGCTTAATTAATGTTTTCAGAAAGTATACCAGCAGGTTGGTCCTGCTGAGGGTTTTGCATGAGGATCGCATGCAAAGCTTTCTCAGTCAGACCTGGGGAAGTTCAGCTGAATGATTCTGAAACAGCTCAAACACTGTGGCTCTTTCACTGATCTGCATTCAAATAAGGCAACAGAGTCACATTTTGACATTAACCATATCTGCATGTTCATTTTATAGACCTAGAATTACTTTTGTGGACTGTCAAATGAGTCTCAACATTTAACATTTTTACCATTGATTATATTATCCTCCAAATTTTGCATCTGCAATTTTTCATCAGTGTAAATCAGGTATTTTTCTATATTTACTTTACTGACCATGTAGATGTTCAAATGTTACTATATCAAAGCAGAAAAAACTGAAGAAAAAGGGATTTTTTTTCAACAAAATATATTATTAATCTTGAATAAACAGTAAAGAAGAACACCTCATAGACCTCCAGGCAGTAATGAAAAATAGTAATGAAAAATGGTGTAAGAGGTGCTCTTTGGTGAAGGGACCATCAATGCACAAAAAATACAAAAACCAAGGCACTCTTATAATTTTGAAATGCCTTTATTAATTATGGCATGCATTAATGGTCCATTGAGACAGGAATTTTAAAATTATATGGGAGTGTCTTGGTTTTTGTAATTTTTGTGCAAAATATATTATTAACTGAACATAAACCAAGTGTTTCCATCCACTGTCACTTGTCAAACTCCATGGGTTTTACTGGTGAATCAATGGTGCAAAAGGTGATGTTGTTTCCACGTTCACTATGGAGTCTCTGATCATCCAAATGGGTCATATCTGATGACCATGAAAAGATGACAAACTGCATCTTACATTAATTATTTACACATATTGGTAAGATTAGTGGTTTAAAGTTATTAGACATTTTAGATAAATAGATGGTTCTAGATAATGGAGCCTATTTAGGTCTTCAGTTAAGCTGTGATGTCATTTACAGTTCATGAGTTTACTTGTGTTCATTCTTTTGTATCTAATATCCTGCATTCTGCCACTTTCTGTGTAACGGTAAAGACCAGAGGAAACAAATGAAGTGAAAAATAAAGTAAACATTTTTAAAGGAATGAGGAAAAGTTTGCGTCTAGTTAATGTTTAACATTGGCATGCTAGCTGACTAACATCAGTTACCGCTGCAACTGGCAAACTGGATCTTCAGTGACCAACAAAGATCATGGCTTCACATATTCACTGTTTCAGTTGTTGGCCCTTTATATGTGCTATCCAGCTCAGGGGAACATAAATCAGCTACATTAATTTTGGTCAACCTCATTTTGAACATGTACTGGTATAAACAGACCAAGAAAGAACATAAAAGATTTCTGAGACATTTAACAAGGATGTGCTACAATATATATGTCCGTTTAATTATATGCTATATACAGAATATTTTAAATGTTTTGTTCAGTAATAATTCCACAGAGTATGTCTCTTAAATGTGTCACTGTGGACTGCAACGACTAATGGAAATTTCTCTGATCTGTTCGAGGTAAATAAATTAATTCAGCCACTTCAGTATCCACGTAGTTTTGTTTCACCACATACCTCCTTCCTTTTATTTGTCCTGTCCGAACACAAAAAATAGTATTTTTGTTAAACATAGATGTTAATTCATATTTCACACTGGTCTTATGTAGGATAATTATTTTTCAGAGCACAAATGCACCTGCACAGATGAGTGTATAGTTGTGTATGGTGGTCTGAAAGGTGTCGTACTTAAATGATGTTCACTGAGCCTGTTTACATGACCATTGAAGTCCAACAACTGGGAGTAATTGGATAATTGCAGTAATCAGATCTAACACATTTACATACACTTCAGAAATGTGATAATCAATAAACCCTGGTTTAAACCACTCCAGTCTATCATCAGATTTCTTTCAGAGTACATATATATGTAGTGATGGTAGAATCAAACATCTTGTCTTCTGCTCATTTTGGACTATGTAACTTCCATTCTCTACGTTTTTAATTGTGTTTACACATGCACTGATGTAAAAAAACAAAAGAAATCATATTAACCTGTATACATGCAGGAAGACATCAGAGTATTGGTGACAAATCCAGGTGTGTTAATCTGATTCCTCATAATCAGATTACTGCTGTTATCTGATAAAGCATTCAGATTATACCATTTACATGATCACTTAAATAATCTGACAACTCCAGAAATCGCATAAATATTGGAGTATTGGTGTGCATGTAAAATGGCTCACTGTTTTGATCATGTACTCCATTGGTCACTTATATCAGTGTATGAAAATGTGTTCCTTATGCAATATTGCTTCATTCCAATAATAATTAGAACATCAGCTTGATAAAAACTTACAGCACAACAAGACTGGTGAGGTTTGCAAAGGCGTTGTCTGGTATGTACGAGATGCGGTTGAGTGCCAGTGTCAGTGCCTGTAGATTAGCCTGGTGTCTGAGAGAACCAACTGGGACCTCTGTCAGGTTGTTATCGTCCAACCAAAGATGGCGCAGTTGTTGAAGGCCTTCAAAGCTATCCTCGGGAACCGTGGTAATGTGGTTTGCATCCAGGCGACTGCAGATCAGAAGAAACAGGAAACAGAAGATTCATCAAATTAGTATTATGAATAAACTAATTAGGACACAACCCCCTAAAACCTTTATCCAAAAACAATATATACAAGACTACAGGCTTATCATGAACAGCACATTTCTCCATTGTTGTACTCTTCACTCACTTTTTGAGAAATACCTAGACAGACACCTGCAATATCCAACACAAGGCATCTCTATATTCTCTACATAACTGAAAGGTTTCCTGAATAAGTCACATATCATACACCAAGCCAATAATAACTACAGCAGTCTGTGTTTATATGGTCATCAAATATATGGGATCAGTTCAATTCAATGCGTTACACATCTAATACATAACTCCTTCACACCATTTAACTGATAGTTATTAAACTGTATGTTTAATTAACAGCTTGATAATTAAAAGTAGTTATGTTTAGCACATCTAAATTGTTTATGTTGCGTTACAAAATAGTGACCCTGCCTCCCATTAACCCGCAATGATTTTTGTCACAACTTCCAAAAAGATTTTTTTCTTTCCCAAGTGATTTACCACCATTTCTTATAATATTATCCTCTGCATTTTTAATTTTTCAGTGAAAATCAGGTATTTTTCTACATTTAATTCAATGATCATTTAAATGTTTATTAAAGCTCAGTAAATTGAAAGATTATCATATCAAAACAAAGAAAACTGGAAAAAAGGGACTTTTTAACAAAACACTTCATTAACTAAAACATAAAAACAAGTGTCGACAGCTGCTGTCATTTGTCAAACTCCATGGGGTTTATTGGTGAATCAATGTTGCAGAAGATGATGGTGTTTTCACATTCACCAAGGAGCCTCTGAACGTCCAAATGGTTCATGTCTGATGACCATGAAAAGATGACAAACTGCATTTTAGCGCCATTATTTACATACATAGATAAGGAATAGTGATTCTTAAACATTTTAGATCAGTAGATGCTTTTGGTTGGCAGTGGATGTTTGGATCTTTATGGGTTAAAAGACACTGGTATGACGGTTAAGTTTCCATATTTGAAAAATTAAGTTTATTTTTACACTATTATGAATATACAATCATTCTTTTCACCATCACCAAGCTGTTTTCTCCTGCTATCCTCCCTCCCAGAGTGTCTCACCCTCCCTCAAAATTCCTCAAGTGTCTGGGCTGGAAGAAAAACAGTCTTGATTGACATTTAGCTCTCTAAGGCTTTTTTACAAACCAAGTCCTGGCTCTGCCAAAGCATATTACTTTAGCTACAGACCTTAAAACCCTCACAGAGAAAAGACATCTGTTAAAAAGGAGGAAGAGAGAGGGGAAGCAAAGGACAAGGGGAGGGATATAGACGGGTGGTAATGACTGAAGGCTGGATTTTCAGCACGTTTCTCCAGCTGGATGTATCTCTCTATTAGTCGCTGTCAGAGTCAAAGGCACAAATGGACACATGTAGGCATCATTATGAGCTCAATGACACTGACCAGCGGTAGTCTAAGGACAAATGGACCGACAGTTATGAGTAAACACAGATTATTAACAAAAAGAGTAATTAGACGCCAGCAGAAGAAAACTACAGATGTGCTGAATAAATCTACAGTGGCACTGAGGTACTGCACTGCAAGCAGCGCGACTGAAGCATGCGATATGACTGGAACCACCCTGAGATGACATCAACATCTCAAGTAAATAAGGAAGAATTAAGCAACAGTACAGAAAACAGCTCCCGTTGCCATCTGACAGCGGTACTTAAAATCCTAAGTACAGGAGGTGACAGCTGCAGTCACATTATTATTAAGAGAGGGGAATTTCCTTTACTTCACTAAAAGAAGTCACAGCTCCGTCTTAGAATACGACGCTGAAATTTCACCCCTTCTACTGAAATGCATTTGGTTACAAATCCACATTTTTACTCGTTATTTGAGAGGAAAATGACAAATGGCAAATCTGAAACCAATTCCCTTTGAAAACAAAAAACCGCCAATAAAGAAGTGTGAATAATTTTACACTGAATCAGCAGAGCCCTATCTAACAGATCTTACTGGAACACATGCTGTCATTCCCATTGAGAAAACACCAACCAGTGACCTCGGCCTAAACTGTACTTTTGTCGCCAAACCAACTTTGCATATATTTGCTTATCAAATATTTAAGCGCTAAAGTTTAGATCTTTCCATATATTTGCAGATAAACCATTTTGCCCAACTTGGATCAGTAGCTTTTGTATTGTCTTTGTTGGTAACTGTCTCGAATGAGGTCGTGAGTTTGGCACAAATACTATAAATTCCACATTGGATAGTAATTTGTGTAAATACACTCCTCTGCTTTTCTAACAGTGCTGATGATGGTTGTGTATCTTTTTCCCATGGAATTCAGATGAAATGCCTTTCACATTAACTGAACTTCTATGAGATAACAGGGTAAGTCAAGAAACTGAAAAACACAACTACAGCGTTACATTACAGTATTTTCTTATATATAAACATTAATGGTTGGGTTCGTTTATCTAACTGTGCCTTTTTAGGTTTGTAACTGAGGCTCTACATCCTCTGCCCTATTAGGCCATGGTTGTGAATTCACAACTGATTCACTTCACATTCATCACAGCAAAATATCTGCTTGGGATTATGACAATAATAATTACAATCTCTGCAGCCGCAGCAGTGAGTGTTTCCTTAATATACTGGATATGGAACGGAAAAGTCCACTTGAAATTCAACAGCTCTTTAAGCACACAATTCAATGCGTGTGTGTGTGTATGTGTGTGTGTGTGTGTGTGTGTGTGTGTGTGTGTGTGTGTGTGTTGATGACTAACAGAGACTGAAGAGAATGGAGGTTCTTCAGGGCTGCACTGGGAACAGTCTTCAGTTGATTATTTTGGAGCATCCTAAAAGGCAGAAGGGACGGTGACAGAAAAAAAAGGAGAGATCAACATGTTTTCCAATAAGAATTGAAAACACTGATGTCAAACATATGGCCTGGGGCCAAAACTGGCCCACCAAAAAGTCAGTGGGATGAATTTGTGAAATGCAAATATTACACTGACAATATTAACAATCAGTTTAGCTCAGGGGTCACATTCTGCCCAATTCGATCTCAAGTGGGTCAGTCCCGTAAAATAGTATCATAATAACCTATAAATAATGACAACTCCACATTTTTCTCTATGTTTTAGTATTAAAAAAAAGGAAAATTACATGAAAATAGAAACTATCTTATCACAAAAAAATATGAATAACCTGAAATGTTTTAAGAGAAGTATGTGCAATTTTAACAAAATTCTGCCTGTCTATAAATGTTTTGTGTATTTGTAGATCCACTGTAACCTGTAAGTTGTAATGAACAAATGTACATGATTAACTGAGGTAAAATTCTGTTTGTGTTTATTTGTGTTATTCACATTTTTTAAAGTATGGTTTGTAGATGTAAACATTTCCATGATGTAATTTGACTTTTTTCACTCAAAAACACAGAACAGTTTGGGGTTGACATTATCTATATATAATTATGTTATTTTACTGGCCCAGCCCACTACAGATCATGTTGGACTGAATGTGGCCCCTGAACTAAAATAAGTTTGACACCCCTGATGTAAAACACTGACTCTACTGATAAATTCAACTCAGTTTATTTGTAAATGAATCATGTTCACACAACTACAACCAACATCTGAACTTACCTGAACTGTTGTCTAAGCTAATGAGAAAACGAGACTTGAATGTATGACACATTTTAAACTGAGTTTCAATGAAAAACATGCACAACAGTTACTTAGTGGATTTGTTAAAAAAAAATGACTTAAGTGTGAAATGATTGAGATTTCTTTGAGCGAGATGTGGTCAAAGTGCTTGTATTTGTTTCAGTACTGTAGTTGCAAGTGAAGATGTGAATGAAACACTTTAACACAAATATATAACGCCGCCCTCTGTGCTTGTGTTTTTCTAAAAGACCTCGGCTGTAGGTCAACAGGACTCTGAACTGTTAGCACAGTGCAGAATCAACAGGCCAGCGCTGCGTGTCATTCAGTGTGTTGAGTTTGTGCAAGCATACAAGGGTGTGCTGCCTGCTTTATGCATAACTAATTTTTACACCAGACTTGCGTGCAGCATTCTGCATCACATCAGCAGACACTGGTGGAGCAGGCATGGGAAACTGCAATTAGTCCTTTCGATGTGGGTATAAATTAACTGAATATGTTTTGTGTGGCAATATATGTGACAGCACTGCAATGTTACCACAAACAGCAGTATTTACACTCTCGTTCTGTGTGTGGAATACTTCGGTCACAGACATAAGCATGTTTGTTTGTGCATGTTGACGGTTGAGGAGGGTGTGCGCTTACAGGACTTTGAGCTGATGCAGGCCAGACAGGGCTTCAGGGTGGATGAATGACAGGTCATTCCCTGCAAGTCGTCTGGGAGACAGAAAGAATCACACTTATTACACACGTAAATGTTTAAAAAGCAACGAGACCACAGTGTTGCATAAGCAAAGCACGCTGTCACCAGACCAGAGTGAATTTTCTTCAGGAATTAAAAAGAAAAAAAAAAAAAAATCAGATGGTGAGCGTTTTTTTTTTTTTTATAAACATCCTGCACCACACATGATTAAGTTCCAACTATCAGGCTGAACATGGGGCCTGGGGTGTCAAAGACATGTGTGTGTGCCATGGCCTGTTGTCACTTCGTCTGTCACCTACAAGAGATTAGAAATGGCTCTGGTTATCCCTCCTTATATCCCTCTCTGACCTTCTCAACCATCACTGTTTCGTGCTCCCTTTAGGGGGATGAAAAGACTAGATCACATCTCTGAGGCAGATATGAGCAAAATATGAATATAACCATATGGTTCCATTTACAGGCCTTACGTTGTGTTATTTTTTTTATGCAACTTCAGTCAGCACATGAAATATTTGAGGGTAAGGGTACACCTCCCTTTCCTGCCGGGAACAGGAAGTGTATAGGAAATAGGGGTGTAAATAAGTATGGGACGGGCTGACTGGAGCACATAGCCCAAGTATATTATCTGGCCTGAGAGATTAGCAACAGATTTATCACTCTGCAACTTGAGTCAGGCCAGGCTGAATTCCCTGCAACAAGAGCTGTTGGGTGTGAGCCTGAGAATCAAGGCTGACTGCGTTAGAAGGCCAGATGCCCTTCATGTACACTTAGACCTGATCTTTTGTTAGCACAGGTACGTCATAAAATTAACCAAACTGCATAGTGAGGCTTGTGGTAGTAAATGTATGAGCTGAGAGAAAAAGTAACTACAGTGTGCACAAAGTCACATATATGATGATAAGATTTACATGGTTTACAGTTAATGGTGTTATTCACAAGTACATAGGTTATTTTTCCAAACCCTGATTGTGCCGGAAAGGGAGGCCGTTACTTTAAGAGAGTGTTGCATCATGGGATATTTGCAGTCCTACTGTTGCTGGGGTAGTGTTCTAGATAGCATGCGTTTTAATTTAACTTTTAGTACGTGCAGCAACTGAGTACGTACTGTTGCATATGTACACAATTAGGATGTACTACCATAACATTGCGCATTGAACTTTGATCTTTTTACCGCCATGTATTGGACTGGAATAGCCTCACATGCAGTGGATTGTGGGTCGGAACAGCCAGAAAAGCATGGTGGCTTTCATATGACAAAATGTGTCTGGACATAGGAGGACAGCCTGATAGACTATATTTAACATACTATTGTTGTAGTATTGTATTGAGTATTGTAGCTTAGTACTACCACCAGTGTATGAATGTGAGAGTAAATGAACAATGGTTCAATAATGTAAAGCCCTGGCTGCCTTAAAAAGAGTTATAGAAATCCAAACCATTATTATTATCATTGTTCATCACTGTTCACATCACATCACTGTTCATCTTGTTCTGTCATACCAGATAATATAGTGAATAATAGTGGCTTTTAATTACTGTTCTTAAACCAGACTGCATTGGGAGTTAAAGCTAAAAACTAGCTAATAAACATGGTAAAACAGTAAATTTCATCAAACACTTGTTACTGTTAATCCTTCAATCAAACATGGACCACAAGTAATCAAAATGACTCCCACAGAAACCTACCACATATCTGCCTGTCCGTATAAACTCTCCCTCTGCTTTACTGACATTTCCCCCGGTGGCAACTCATGGTACTGCAATTAAAATCTCTTATTTTTCACAGAGTTCAATGATGAGAGGGACTGTAACACTGCCACCTACAACTGCATACATGGCTGAGAGATTACTCTTTTTAATGACCCATTTGGATAACACGGTGTTACATATGAACATAAAATCTATATGCATGTCTGAGATTAACTATCAGGGTTCATACACATTTTCAAGGTCAAATTCAAACACTTTTAAGGGTCATTTTCAAATTTTTCCCAGCACAGCACCTTATCGCTGGAGTCAAATACATATCTATAGGCATTCATACACTCATGATTATTTTTTTCACTTTTTATCATCATGATGTACATTGTTTTATGATATAAACATCTAAAATTATGTTTCATAAGAGCAAAAAGTTTAGAAATGAAAGGGCAACACAAAGTTTTATCCAAAATAAAAAGGATAGCCACTTGGCATTCTTCAGGCACATTCAGCCAAAGATTAACATAAAAATGTACCTGGAGTTGACCTGAGAGCACACGGCAATTTTCTTTTTTGACATGAAGTTTTATTTTTCTAAATGTATCACCTCTCTGTAAGTAGCTCTGGCTTGTAATCTAACCTTGCAGAGTTAACATTAAAAATAAAAAAATAAATCAGTTATAATTGCAAGCGCTTTCAAGCACTTAAACTGAAATTCAAGCACTTTTCAGACCTTGAAAACACAGCATTGACATTCAAGCATTTTCAAGGGTTTCAAACACCCATACAAACCCTGAACTATAGAAATTAATCAAAGCAGTGCATCTGAATTACTGCAGAATAAACATCAATAAAAAGGTGGAACTGATCATCAGCTATAAAAACTTCTTATGCAACAAAGTCAGTATTTCCAGTTTAGAAGCCTAATATCCTAATATTAACAATGCATGAGTAAACCTCAAAGGCAGCAAACTTCTTGGCATAATCACCAGTGAGTAAATTTCAGTTGGAAAGAACAGTGACTATGTTTGGCCCATAGCGCCAGTGTTTACTTTAACCTAGAGATGAGTGATAAATCTAATTAATGTAATAAATTCAAGTTTGTGTGAAAACTAATAAACATGCCGAATTCAGGTAATTGCTCTTCTGCATTCCATCAGCAGAACCAGTAGTTCACTGGTCATTACAGCGAAACAAACCCCAGTAAGATGATGCAGGACCCTGAACCAGGTTACCGAAAACCAAGAGGACCTATCAAAACAAAATGTGTTTTTAGTTTAGCTAATGTTTGTAACTTACTGATGCAGAAACTGAGTCTTCCCAAGAGGCAAACTGAGACGCTGCAATAGTTTTTACACTGATAAATAACATAGGCAGTTACTTCAGCAAAGTACCGGTGTCAAACCAGGCACTGCAGGGACTGTAGCAGGACTCAGAGAACAGCTCTATTCAGGTCCATTCATGGGGTCAGGACAGACACGTTACAGGCAGTGCCGTCGAGGTTAAAGTGGACTAATAGGACATGTTAAATGCTGACAGACTGTGAACAATCACTATCATCTCATCTACAGTATGTGCAACAACAACAACAATGTACAGTGCAAAGGTTCAAATCTTAAAGGGGTCATATTTTGCTAAACCCACTTTTATTAATCTTTGGTTCATTTATTTGTGTATTTGGACCCTAACAGTTCAAAAAGTTTGAATTTGAACCCTCCAGGTGCTGCAAAGCTATCTTTATATTCATTTTGGCAAAAATCAAGTGGATTTCTACAACCTGTTATAATTCCTGCTTAATTTGTTACGTCTATAACTAGTTACATCACTACATTTGCACATATAAGGTCAAGACTCCCAAGGAACATTTCTCTGAGTATGCCATAATTGTTTATCAGCAGCAGTGACTGTAGTCCATACTGAAAATATGCCCTAGCTTCGATCCGATTACCTAAAATGTTCAGTTGTTGGTTGAATGGGACAGAGCAGCACAACCAACAACCCGGGGGGGGTGGGGGGGTGGGGGCATAAAGTGGCTCATGTGCATTGAAAGGGCCAGCGCTCAAAACGACCTTTCTGGTGTCATTACTCAGAAATAGAGTTGAAGATGGACCTGTGGAGTTGAATTAATGAAGAATTCAGACCCAAGTATAGCATTTACAGTTTATGTAGACCACGGGGAAATGTTTTAAAATGCATAATTTCATTAAAAAAAAAAAAAAAAGCAAAATATCACTCCTTTCATTAAAAAAAAACCATATATCGGGTATATAATGCATAGTGTGTATATGTTTTCATATAATGTGTGGAAACTTGACAACTATAATATGCAGACATTAGCCAATAACAGCTTATTCCAATAGACTACTTACTGTGATTAAGTTTAACCTTCACACATTAAGTACAGAATTTTGTTTTGTTTTTCTGTTTCTTTTTCTTCTGCAGAGAAAATAAATTTCAGGTCTGAACCCACTTAGAAAAATCAAAACACAGTTAAGAAGGCGATGATCCCAGAGAGTCTGAAAGGCTGAAAACAGCTTTTTTCACTTAATTATTTTCCTTCCCTGTGCCCCTGCCTTCAAATAATATTAGTCAGACTTAAGTGAAAACGCTTGTTGATTTTTATGCTTTTTCAATGAAAATGAAATGCAGAAATTATGATTCCATATAAAATCTTATCTGATAGTACAACCATGATTTTTTTTTTTTTGCGCATTTGTTCAGGTCAAATCAACATGTGTGAAAACGGTGATTTGTTTCTTGATATCTGAGCTGCATTCAAGACCGTTTTCTTCAGTTTATAGTCTGTAGTCACACTCACGATTACAATACACAGCCATAAATCAAACTGTCACAGAATACACGCCTGCAAATCCCATATGACACAAGTCTTGTCTGTAGCTGTTCAATCATGTTTTGTTGCTTTCCTGTTGGTAAAGGTTGTTAATTTAATATGACCTAACACCTTGAGAACTTAAATAACCCCGAAACTCCAGCCACTGTCGCAAGCTGTGAACCACCACTTGTAAATGTGGTTTGACAAATCATTCACATATCCATCAGGTTTCACAATAAAAAAAGAGCCTCTCCTCCTCTGGCATCTTTCAACAAATTCAGTACACGTCCCCTCAGGGTTTGATGAGGCCAGAAGAATGTGCTAAATCTCACTGAGGAAAGGCTAAATCCTCTTCTTGTGCAACACAACTCCCACATGTCTACCTTTGTCAGACACAAAAGCACCAAGAGCCCTGCAATGTGACAGCATGATCAGGTCAGTCTGATGTTCTAAAAATTGAAATGTTTTGATTTCAAACCCAGTTTAAAAATACAATTTAACACTATTTGAGAAATACTGCAAGACCCAATACACAGCCCCACCACCCCTACCTGTACCCACATGTACACTACACACCTTTTGTACATCCATTAGCGTGATAACCAACTACATATTGGCAAAGAAAATACATTAAGGGGTAAATACAGAAAAGATTTGGGGATATACAATGACTCCTATGTTCTTACAATGTACTGTATACAGATTAATCAAACTGATACCATTACTTATATGTACTTAAAACAGAAAGTTGTTTTAAACAACCATTTTTATTATTATCATTATTATTATTAGTAGTAGTAGTAGTAGTAATAATAGTAGTAATAACTGATTGCCTCATACAAAATTAGGCAAATGGACAAAGAATGAAAGTCAAGTGATTTATTGAGTGTTTCATCTTCTAAACAAAAAAAAAATGTTTGCAATTAGCAGGGTCTCCAAAACATCACTGAAGACAAAAAGAGCAAAAATAAACACAAATTTAATTGAAAATAAATCATATAGGCCTAAAAGACTTTGAAATCATCACGCAATACCTCTTGATGATAAATAGCGCTACTGATGACATGAGCCAAGCTGTGTGATATATGGAGAGCAGACCGGTCGCAGGTAACTTTCAAGAATATAAACAAACTGCAAAGGAATCAGAGAATACCTGTCATCACGTCTGCAGAGCTTTGTTGTGCCTTTGGCAAGGAAGAAAGAGAGCTGAGGAGAGTTGCGTGACTACGAAGAAGGGAATATTCCTTCCTTGTGTCTGTTCCTGTCTTATAAGGGATGGCCTGCTCTCTTTTCTACCCCTGATCTCTTTCTCTGTCAACTCTTTCTTTCCCTCTCTTTGCCCTCAGGGCCCATGCTCTGGTTCACTGACACTACTGCAGCCCTCCAGCGAAAAGAGTCATCCACCAAAGTTCATGGAGACAAGCTTGTAAAGTTGTTCCCCGAAAAAAAGGGAAGCACAAAAAGAAAGGCACACATGAACTAAGGGTTTGTGTCAATCAAGATACCCTTTTCTTGAAAAACACCCCAATGGCAGTCCATCCATTATGATGATCTAAGACGAGAAACAAGGAGAAGCAAGACCGGGTGGATTTTTTTACCCTGTTACCATGGAAACCATTGTTTTGCCTTCTTCCTTCCTGCCTTGCATTCCTCCACACAATGCGCTGAAAAGTAAATTGCCTTTCAGCAAAGCAGATTGGAGTGGTGTATGGAAAAGAAGAGGGTGAAGACTCTGCTGGCTGAAAGATGCACAAGGGCTGAAAAAACAAGCCCACAAAGGCCATGTGGAGCCGCAGCCGCTGGAGTGGAGTGTGTTCAGTCGCTGGTCATTTCACATTCACAGTGCCGCATGTTACCTGATATCAGGTAGACAGATTTTATCACGAGCAATGAGCCAGACAGCGGGGTATTTAAACAGTAAAAAAAATAACAACCACACACAAAGATTAGATGGACGCCACTTAACAAAGCTCCAGAGTGGAAATGTGTTGTTGCCACCCCTATAATCCCTTAAAAGCAAAGCTCAACACAGGATGTCACATGACTGGCGCTTTAATACAAGTTGTCTCACCTCACCTTTCTCATTGAGCCTTACTACGCCCTTTATAACTGCTCCTGTGTCGTTTCCTGAATGCAGAGTGATTCTTAACCTTGCCTCATACTGAACTTCACTTATCTTCTCCGGCTGAGAAGAAGGACATGCTCTGCACCTATACGGCGTGTTGTTTTAGCACTAACTCAAACAGCCAGGTGCATTTCATAGAGCCAAGCCCTCATGTCAATATTGTACAGTGCAAATACATCATTAGAACGAAAAAAAAAAAAAAAAAAGGAGGCATGTACTCACAGTTCTTCCAGATATGGGAAGTTCTTGAATATAAATGCTGGAAGCTCAGTGATGTTGTTCATGCTCAGGTCACTGTGGAAAAAAACAGAGTCAGTGAGAAACAAACATGTTTTCAGGATTCCATGATACCACACTAGTAATTTTTTTGTTTGTAATTCTGGTTTGCTGAAAAGGTTTACAAGTATCGGTTAAGTAAGGATTTAATATTAAGTTGCATGAACTGCTGCAAAGCTTTAAATAACAGATTACAAAACCGGTCTTTTTCTTCAGATTGTAAATTAAGGTTGGAACAGTTATCAAGGATTACAACACCCAGTTCTAGATGAATCATTAAGTGTATAAACACTAGGGTAGTTGTGTCACTGATGCTTTATGGCAGGTTCTTCTAATGGCATTTGACTGTACCTGTATGATTGTAACCTCAAAAAAAAAAAAAAAAACGTTAAAAAGCCCTTCTCTTTAGCCCCGGGGATCTTCATTTTTCAAACCAACTTCAAGTAAAGATAGGCATGTAGCAACATGAAAAATATGCACACAGGACTTGATTTGCTTCCCTACCAAAAGCTAATACGAGGCTGAGTTGACATATACTAGCAAATTTTAAACTTGTGTTTCCTACATTCAAAGTGCATAGTTTTTATTTTCACGGACAAAGTAAAGGGCGTTACTGTGAAAGAGGCAACAAAAGGCTTTTTTAGGTCTTCTGAGGAGATCTACACAGCGAGAGAAAACTTGACTCTGCATTGCTAATCTTGATTAGGAATCTACTAACATGCTTCAAAGAAGGTCCCACAGGCACTACACGAAAGAGATGGCACATATAAAGACTGAAAAAACATCCGGGATTCACCAATGAAGCGCCTGCCCTGCACCCCTCCATCCCTTTTCACTCTCCAACTGGCCATCTTGAATTTCACTGCCAGATCTCCCTAGGACCTTGTGTGTGGGCCCCTGAATCCTGCAAGGATCATATTGCCCTTCCTCTGCACTCCCCACTACACACACACATAGAGGCCTTAAAAGGCGGGCCCTGACAGAGCCCTCATCATCCCAGCGACCTATGTCCCATCTCCATTTACCTGGTGATCCAATTACCATATAGACTGTGCAGATAAACAACACTTCCATCAACATCCACCCATTTCCTTATCATTTTTCCAACCTCCACAACATCTTCAGTGGTGTTCTGCAACCACTGCTGCAGATCTGCCACCATTGGTGGTCAGAACGATACATCCCAAACCACATTTTAAAACCTTGGCCTAAATCTTCTACAGGCTGTTGACTGGTTGGAACCACATGCAGGGCTGGGGAGCAGGGGAGGCCTGCATGACTCTATCACACTTCCTCCCTCCCTCTGTTTCTGGCTGCTTTACTCATTAAGGTCCTGGCCTGTCCCTGCTAAGATAGATTGAAGAGGACACTAAAAATGCAGCTGTGATAAATGGTGACAAGCCTAAATGCTTCTACAAGGTATCAGTAAATTTCTAATCCATGTGCCAGTTGGCGTCGTCTTTGCAGAGGGAAGAGGAGGAAAGTAGCAACTTTGAGTAAAGAAAACATGGCTGAAAAGGTGAAGTATGAGCACATTCTAATGTCAGACTTTAAACATTTTACAACTATGACCTGAATTTGTCAGATAACAAGAGATACCATGATGTCATGATCTTAAAACATGATTGACCTCATTTTGGCATTTGATTATGTCCTTAACAGTGCTATGGTAGTATTTTCCAGTGTGCATTAATGCATTATCGAAAAGACCCTTATACGTTTGTAGCACTACGGTTGTTAGCAGACGTCACTATGCTACCGAGTATATTTCAGCATATTTATAGCGATATTTCAGCATCTGTCTCCCCTAAAGCATTTGGTTTTAGTTATGTTAAGTTGCAGAGTTTGTGTAATGTATTGTTTTGTTGCTATTGAAGAAACCATGTCACTATTACTTATTTCATCTAATACTGTATTTTGGTTCATTCTGCAAACACACCACATATATAAACAAACCACCAGCTCTAGTTTTAACAAAACAAAACACAAGAATACGGTGGACAGTTAGACTTCTATTTACTGACTTTATATATCTGAAGCTGTTTGTTCTTACACATGTAATAACTTCTGCTTAGGTCTGTTGCACCTGCTATATTTTAGAGCTTTATGTAAAAAATAAATCAAACAGGAATCCTTCAATGGCTCTAGAGTCAATAAAAAGTAATTTTGTCCTAAACAATATCTTCAAAATACATAAAACAAGGACATACATAAATAGAAAATATATAAAGAAACAGTGAGTCGTAAAAGAAACTATTTACAGCAGTTATCCACATTAACCTGCACTGTTTGTCTAAATTTATCTCAATTTCACTGCAAGTGCAACGACATCTGACACTGAACCACCTGATGAAAGTAGCTTCTAGGGAAATTATACAAAACAATTTTTAGATTGCAATACACGTCGTCATTTACCAAAATAACAGACTCTGCCTAAAGCATAGCCAAAACCAAATGACCACACAGAATGAAGACTGTATTAAACAAAACATCCAAGAGGGGTTAAAATGAAATCAATCGGTTAAACTTTAAAGCCCAGAGGAAAACCCTGAGTATAAGTGGAGCATCTGACAGAATCACAAGATATTTTAACTCTGACATTTAAAGAATGCTCATAAAAACATAAACAACGCATGAATTTAGAATATCGAATATAACTAAAATCAATTTGTCAAGGTTTTGTGTTGATAAAAAAGCCTACTTCATCCATCATCATGTGAGTGGATGAAGAACTACGGCCTCCTACACACCGCTCATATCCAGTCATTTATGTTTAACCATTGAGTATCCAGCAGTCTGAGGCCAACACTGGGTTTGTTGGTTTAGTGAAGTTCTAATGACCACACATATACTTTTCTCAACCATTATTAAGATCCAATCTCGATATAGGTGAAGTATGCACAGCAGTAAAAATTACAGCTTCTATAAACCAAAGTGGTCGTATTTAGTGTGACCTCCCTTCGCATTTAACATGTCTTTAACCCTTTTGTTCAGACAATATGAGATTTATTGCATTAATTTTCAGATGTATGATACCTGATTTCACTCAACAGGTCAGATGTTTCTAACAGGGGTCATACTAAATAGTGACTTTAACCCATTTATTTCAGTTTTTGTGTTTCTTTTAAGGCTGAGCACATATTTCCTGTATTTTCTTGTTGCATCTGAAGAAAAGAGAATGAGAAATAAATATGTATGCTCATTTCAACACTGAAAAAACAACACAGGCAAAGATGGCCTCAGACTTCTTCATAGTATTGTAGATTACCAATTGTTTCTATGGGAACTGTTTGACTATAACCCTCTTCAACACTATATTATAGTATAAACTACAGTTTCTCTTAAGTGGGCAGTAGAATATATTTGACACTTCTGGTCGTCAAAGGTGTTTAAGCACTTTACCTCAACAATTACATGGCACATTACCTGTAACGTTTGATACAAAGTGGACAAAGATGTCATATTATATACACCTGCAAAGTATAACCCTGTCACCATTATCGTATTTGAATAGAATGAACTACTGTGAATGATTATAAAGACTTTTAACTCTAATGCTTAATGAACGCTCCTTAATGGTTTAGACATTATAACGCCTGCTTTAATCAGTTTAACACATGGCTAGTTTAAGTGGTACCACAGCACAAAGCAGAGGTGGAGTTGCTATGGTTACCTGCAGGTTAATAAAGCTTGGCTGTACAATGACGACTTAAGACAACTTTCACATTACAGTTTCCTTGTTCTCCATTAGCTCTGGTTCTGAGGTCACTCATCAGGCCAGTTTCTCCAGTTAAAAACCAAGTTTACATTTTTATTTTCTAGCTCTCGCTAATTTTTCCTGCTCAAATGATGTGCAATACTTACAAATCTAAAGGTATTGCAACTACAGATAATTCATTTACCAGTTTATTACTTATTAGACAAAATTAAAAAAGCATTTACTGATACATCCTCTAACTTGTTAAAGTCTGCAACAGCTCACACATGATTTCAAAAGGACTCATTTCACATATTTCTGATCTGTCTGACACTAATACAGTTGTCTTCAGAGGCAACAGTGAGATCTTAGTTTCAAAAGTGTTTTTCTTGCTGCATTAAAATGTACAGTATATGCAAGTAAATCAATCTGCACAGTGCAGCAACCTTGCAGCTGAGTAAATTCACTCTAGACACTGATGAGTACAGCAGTTGTGTTGATTTGACTCCCTTATGCTGACGAAGTGTTAGAGAACTTCTCTAAAACTTTTGTCACAGTGGTCATATTTCAACGCTGAGTCTCTACACATCCATATTCATCACTTTCTGTCTACATCCATCAGACTTCATTCGTGTGCACAAGACAAGAATAAATGTGTCATCCCCCCATAAGTAATAACAATTCATCCATTTAACCAGTGGTGCATTGCATGACCATTTCCTCAAAAACATCTGGTCAAGGATGGAGTATGTGTGTATGTGTGTATAAAGTCCAAACCCTGTAATGTGCACAAGACCAATCAGTGTAAGATGGAGAAATAAAGCATTGATAATCATTGCTCCCTGCAGCTGCCAAAATGTAATCAGACATGTAGATCTGTAGAGGGGTTAGTTTAACAGTGATGCATTTTACAGAGTTAATAAACAACTAGGAACTGTGCACACTATTTATTCATCAGCAACACTTTTTGTATTTCCTCACAGAACCAAGTGGACAAATTAAGAGTACATAATCTTTAGTTGCAGGAAAAAATATTTCCGATATGTTACAAACTGATGTTCAGGTGTTGGGACTGTTCATCTTAAAAGCTTAACCTCACAGACCTTGGCATCACTTTCGCAAAAGAATATAAGTAATATTTGTTTATATCAACAACCCAAAAAGTAATGTTTCCAGCAAATTGATCTTGGGTTAATAGTTAAGTTGAAATATTTAACAGAACAATGATAAAGCAGAAATCCATAACAGCAACAGCTGGAAACAATGTAAGTGACAGAACTAGGTGCTGCATTAGTTGTGGCTGCTAAACTGGTGTAAATGAGACAAAAGATAACATGTAAAGCATAAACCACCTACAAAGAGTAATCTATGCTCCCAAGCAAATAAGAGCATTTTCACACTGGGTATCCAAGTCCATTGGACCCCAAAGTCCACTTAGTTTTATCAATGTGAATGCAAACGCTCCATGCATGAGTACCGTCCCCGCGTCCAGCTGAGAAGGTTGTCCTGGGTACAGACTGCGTGGATTCCAGTACAGTATGTATGTACGTATGAAAGCGGTCCGTACCCAAGACCGGAAGTGACCTAATCACCACACCGACAATGGAAGTGACTTAATCACCATGAGAGCATAGACGACGCTCCTGTTGTCTCCTGAAAAAGCCTTGGATCTGTACAGCACAGGCTCGCCTTATCGACCGAACTACTCTGTGATATATCAGGGACAACGAAGGTCACTCTTCTTCTCTTTGCCTCAAACAGGCTAACAGACAGAAAAGTATTGCCTGCGAACAGAACAGTCGCTCAGTTGATTACGTAAGGGTTTGTCACTTCCACATTTGTTGGATAGCTACAGAATTCCTTCCACATCACCACCTACTGTTTCAGCCCTGTAACACCCATTCATTCTTGGGCACAGGCCGTACACATGCTTGTGAACGCAACATTTGCGGGAAAAGTGTGAGTGTATCCAGGTACAGCACAGATTGGGATACCCAGTCTGAAAACGCCCTGATATTATGGTGGACCCAAGCCATTTATATGGACATATCTGAGGTAATGGACACACATTTGCTACAAAATTTGCTCCAAGTCTTTGCAAATAACCAATGATTATCTAAAACAAACCATCTAATTCACAAACATGAGCACATCTTGTACACACAGGAAGGTTGGTGTAATGTGTGCAGAAACTTGGTGTAAACTTCACACAAACTCACATCAAATGTCTCAACTCTTCAGCCAGACATTGGGGAGATCATATAGGTACAGGCATTATCTCAGACATTCAACTAAAAGTCAAATGACAGCGGATGTTTTTAAGGCTGATACAACAGCAATAGTCTGGAGCTCAAGACAGACAAAAACAATTTACTGGCTGATATCAGCTACCACTGCTTTGACAATAACAACAGCTATGCATGACTGAAATGACCCACATGTCGCTTCATTTCAAACTGGATAGCCTAACTGTTCAGCTGGATGTCCATATCTAGGTAATAACATCATAAATGAATCTGAATCACTGAACATCAGAGTCAAAGTAATTCAACATAAAATGTGATCAGAACTAAACTAACCATACAAACCTGCATCAGTAGTTATTTCCAAGGAAAATCCTAATATTTGCCATCAGCTGCTAGAGCCAATACTGTTCCTCAACCCGATTAATCAGTTTATCTCTGCCTTGAGTTACTTAAAAATAAAGATGTACAAATAGCGCTGAAGGAGATTAGGAGATAATGTCAAGTCTACATCAGAGCTATGATTATTTCAAATGCACACAGCCTCTTCCTCATTTTGAAGACGCACTTATCATTTCAGCTGCTGCGTCTCTATCCACCGACTGAAATGAACTAAACTTTTCAACCTACAAGGACAAACTGCACTCAGGAGCAAAACATATTGAATGCATTTACTTTGGCTTAAAACTGGCACAAAAATCATCTGTGAAGATGTCCTAAAACTGGAGTGCAAATGTGGTGTAACTTGCAGGGTTATTAGCTGGTGCTGTGTATTCTTTGTAGATTTGAGCCTAAGTGGAGAACAGAGCTGTGGAGTCAAGAGAAGGGGGGAGAAAGCTTAAATATTCTCCCATCCACAAGTCATCCTGTTTGGGAGCGGGAACTACTGACTGGCTCCTTTCACCTCTGCTGACCAAGAACAAAAGTATCATTCAGTTAAAAATGGACTGAGGGCACCAATGGTGAAGCTGAGAGCTCCACCAACAGAGTGCAAGACCCCTGACTCCTTTTTCGCCACAATCTACCTTATTAATGCTACAAACTGAGATAAGATTAGAGCTCCCCATTGTACAATTATATGCACACAGGTTTATACAGATACTATACATGCAGAGAAGACCCGTGCAGAGATTCAGAGGCAGGTAAACTTCATACCTACAAAAGGAGTGTTTGCTTTGTTACTGGCTGAGGGGCCTCTTCCTTTCTCTCATCTGCTTTTCTGTGACAGGACTGTTTCCATTACAGATGCCAAAAGGCAAGCTCCTGTGGGCTGTAGGTAAGAGTCCACTCCAACAATGTCATCTGATTTATTGTAAAATGTCAGGTCTTCCATTACTGAAAGTCCTCTCTAAAGTAAAGGTAAATCAACACATGAATAATGGAATGAATGTAGAATAAATAGCTGTCCATTTCTGCTACAGTGTGTTTGTTTACACACCTTGCATAACTGTACTGGTCCAGCGCCACCATAAAATCACATCAATTCCTAATGCATGATTAACATAAACACCCTGTAAAAAATCTCAGCTGAAATTGTGACAAATACTCAGATAAGATAAAGTGTTTATACATTTAACATCAGTGGACCTGAGAGTAGGAGCTCTTGCAGCTGCAATATGTCTCTCTAATCCATCATGATCCCTAACCCCAGTGCTCCACATACAAAAGACAGAGGGAGTGGGAGAGGACAACTAAAGTTCAAGAGACCAGAGGAACAAATGAGAGTAAGACCCAACCTTTCACATACTATAAAGCATTTGAAGGGGGAATATATAGGCAGTTTGCTGCTTAAAACTTGCCAAAGAGCATTTACATAACTATGTGCAGAGCAGACAGCGAGACGAAAAGATAGCGCAATCTTGAAAACAACATATTGTTTTCCAGGCAGGCCAGCAAGAGTGGCAGCAGGGGCTATGATATCACTTTGTAAAAACATTGTTTCATGTTGTTATTGAAAGTCACAGTCCCCATAATAAATCAGAGGGTTTTTTTTCCTTGAGATGAAAAAAAAATAAATAAGACTGCTGTGAGCAGTTGGCCAAGTGTGGCATGTCTTGACAGACTGGTATACGAATCTACTTCCTCTGTTTACTTTACCTAACACTTTCTGAACAATAGAGATTCCAAATGACACAATATTGGTGAGATCGAGGTTTAAAAAGTGACAGGACATCACAAAAGTGAAGTTTAAGCAATATGGCACAAAGTAGCCTATACATTTTCTAATCCAAACACATTCTCTACAGAACTTTAATAAGTCACCATTTCTTTTATTTGTTTTGTGATAGTGCACAGTAATTAGCAAAAGGCACAATACATTTTTTTTATTTATGGCTCTGACTGAGGTGGTTGCTATAGTTTATGATTAACCTAGAGGTTGTGAAACAAACTGAAAAATTTCTTCATGGGGCAATCATCAACTGGGTCTGCACTATCCTGTGGTGCCCATGTGCTCAATCTTTTTTTATAAAAATGCATGGGTGTACATTAAGCAGCAGAATAGGAAGTCTTATATGTGGCAAGACTGTATCATAATAATAGTCACTACAGACAAGCATCTGCTGTAAAAGAAAAAAAAAGTGGTAAATGTTTTTTTTTCTGTCTTTTTTTTCCTCTTTTACAGTTTTTAATGTATACTGCACTTAAAGAATGGACTCTGAGAACTACGTTATTTAAGTATAAGCTACTGACTGTTACTCACAAAGGCATAGTCCATACAAAAAAGAAAAACATGAATTTGAGATAAAGTGAAGCAAATGAAACGGTACATGTTAGGCATCACCTTAGTGTTTGGTGGATGTGTGTCTATATGTGTATATCAAATTAAAAAAAAAAAAGTGGTAAAAGGTGCAACAGCAGAAACAATTTTGATAAGAAAACACAATAAGTTGATGAAGTTTTGGCTGCTTTATAGACCCTAAAAATGACTAATCTGAACCTTTAAGTGCATTCAATGAGAGAAAACAAGACATAAGCCTTCAGAGTGGCTTTGGAAACTTGTTGCATGCTTTCCCAAAACACTGTTATCTGATACTGAGCAGTTTCTTCTATGCTGCAGATGACCTAAATGTTTATACTGGATGTAAAGTGAGTATTTTGAGCAACTATGCATGGTTAAAGTAAAAACCCCTAGGCTAAGTGACCCTAACATCTCCATTAGTGAGCTATTTGTGCAAAGTTCATCCCATGCATCATTCATTTGCATGTACATCCACATCCCAACACAGGGGCCCTTTGACGTCGGGGTCATCCACACGTGTGTTTTTTTTTTTTTAGGCTTGTATGTACTTACAGGTAGTAGGTGAAGGCGCTGAGCCCGGTCGGGACGGTGGTCAGTCCCCTGGCGGAGCAGTCTGCACCCCCATCCTCATCGCAGCTGCATGAGGGCGAACAAACGGCCGGAGTCGCGTGCCCTTGACCGGTGGCACCAGGACGAAGGAAACAGCACAAACACATCCACAACAGATCCACACGCATTTTCCCCCCACGGTAGTTCAGGTGAAAGCGGAAAAAAGGGCGCCTTTGTGTACGGTTTGAGCTATTCAGGACGTCGACTTCGGCAGATGAAGCCCGACCGACGCCTCGCGAAACAACATAAAAAAACACACCTCATATGTTCACGTCCGCGAGACCCGAAAACACGTCCGCGAGCCCCGAATACACGTCCACGTTAAAACACAAACACCGCCTTCGAAGACGAGGGGTTTACCTTCCTCTGAAACATTTCTCGACCCCGTGTGTCGTATTAACCCAGTCCGTGGAAAGAAAGTACCAGCGTAGGCGACAGGAGCATTAGCCTACCTTACGTTTTTTGAGCGTTTTCTCCATCAAATACGCGTAAAAAAAACGGGTTTTAAGCGTCGCGAGGAGAGGCTATTTCGCCGTCCTACAGGAGAACACCGTCAGCTTTCAGCCATTCTTCACGTTCCCCTCCTTCGCTCCTGACATCAACAGCGTGTTGGTAGCTCTGCAGACACCCTACCGGACAACCTGCAGCACTGGGCCCGGCCTGTGCAACACTCAAACCTGCACCACAACCACACACACACACACACATACATACACACACAGAGAGAGAGAGAGACACGACACGCGCTAATACTGCAAACCACGCAAAGAAAAGAGTGCTCGAGCTACAATGTGTACTTCTGCGTCAGCGCAAAGAACACTTTCCTGTTTTCACGTGTTGGATTGTGGGTTTGTGAGGAAGTTTAGGACACATGGAGTAAAGCAGGGGTGTCAAACTCATTTTGGTTCAGGGGCCATATTTAGCCCAATTTGATCTCAAGCGGGCCAGACCACTAAAATAATGACTTAACCTATAAATAATGACAGATCCAAGTTTTTCTTTTTGTTTTAGTACAAAAAAACAAAACAACAAAAAACAATTAAATTATGAAAATATTTACATTTTACAAAAAACATGTGAACAACCCGAAAAAACAGGAATTTCATTTGAAAAACTAGAAGCACTCGGAGAGCGCAGACCTCCGCCAAGGCTGATCAGTGCCCCCCCCCCCCCCCCCCCCCCACGCCAAGGAGGTTATGTTTTTGCCAGGGTTTGTTTGTTTGTTTGTCTGTCTGTCTGTTTGTCTGTCCGTTAGTGTGCAACATAACTCAAAAAGTTATGGACAGATGTTGATGAAATTTTCAGGGTTTGTTGGAAATGCCCCCCACCCCCCCCCCCCCCCCCCCCCCCCCCCCCCCCCCCCGTGGGCCCCCCCACCCCCGATCACCACCAAAATGTAATCATTTCTTCCTTATCCCATTTCCAACAAACCCTGAAAATTTCATCAAAATCTGTCCATAACTTTTTGAGTTATGTTGCACACCAACGGACAGACAAACACACAAACCCTGGCAAAAGCATAACCTCCTTGGCGGAGGTAATTAGTGCAATTTTAACAATATTATGCCTCGACTTCTTATTTATACATTACCAGTCAAAAGTTTGGACTCACCTTCTCATTTCAATGGCATGAGTTGGATCGCAGATGGCCAACAAGTGCTCAGCATTACTGGGAACTCCTTCAAGACTTTTGGAAAACATTTCAGGTCACTACCTCATGAAGCTCATTGAGAAAATGCCAAGAATGGGCAAAGCAGTAATAAAAGCAAAATGTGACTATTTTGTAGAACCTAAAATATAAAACATGCTTTGATCCATGCCACATTTTACATAACTCCATATGTGTTCATTCGTAGTTTTGATGCCTTCAGTGAGAATTTACAATGTAAATAGTCATGAAAATAAAGAAAAACCAGGTGAGTCCAAACCTTTGACTGGTAGTGTAGTTCTCACCCAAAATAGGTTTTAAGAGAAAAAAAATCATTTTCTAACAGGATTCTTGTTAGGTACAATGGTGTATTCACTGCAGATGTAGCAGAATACATCAGGCTTATTTTTGCAAGATCCTCTAGTCGAAGCCATTTCATTCACCTGTAATATTAAAAAAAACATTAATCATAAATTGGCAAAAGTAAAATCATCAGAATTTGTTTATTGCAAGAAATATGAAAGAATTTTGTATCATATGATGTGAAAATGCCCATAAATGTAAGCAAAAATGTTAAAAAGCCAATATGTAGCATAGTTCAGAAAGTTGACCTGACTGAGCAAAATTAATGTGATTTTTGGATTCAGCACACCAAAATTATCCTAAATCAGCTCAATAAACTTAAACAATTTGTTGCTGACCAGTGTAAGCTTTCTGCTATAGTATTATCCCACATTTACATTGGATTAAAACCCTTTTCTTTATTGTATCAGTAAGAAGGGAGGAAAATGTAGTACTGTCTATAGATGGAATTAATATTGAAAGGGTCTCTGAACTTTGCTTTTTGGGAGTAATATTGGATGAAGGTCTGACATGGAAATCCCATATTGCACATGAGAGGAAAAAGATGTCGAAGAGTATTTTCATTTTAAATAAGGTAAAGTATTTGTTAGATTACAGGGCAATGCGAACACTGTATTGTGCATTTATTTTGCCATATATTAGCTACTGTGTGGAAGTCTGGGGTAATACATATAAGAGTAACACAAAGCCATTGTATCTCCTACAGAAGAGAGCTATCAGGATTATCCATAAAGCAGATTATCAGGAACACACTAATACATTATTTATTGATTCTGGATTATTGAAATGGCAGGAGCTCGTTAAATTACAGACATTACTTGTTATGTTCAAGGCCGAAAGTAAAGCACTACCAGCTGAATTACAAGAACTGTTTGTCTTCACTTCAGAGAATGAAGAGCATAGAAGGAAAGGTCATTTCAAACACCAGTGTGCACGGACAACTTTGAAGCAGATGTGTGTATCAGTGGTTGGTGTTAAACTCTGGAATTCTCTTTATTATGAGCTGAAGGACTATAAAAACATATTCCAACTGAAAAAAGTGTAGAAAGAAAGAACAATGAGATTATATGAACAGTTGTAAGTTTTTCATTTGGCTTTGTATTTGTTTTGTATTTTGTGACATATTTATTTACTTGCTTTGGACTGGTAAAATGTTTTTGCATCATTTCATCAGGTTTATATTTATTTATGTTATGTACTTTCTGGATGTGTAGTTATGCACTTGGTTTTGTATTCATTTGGTACTATCTTTGGATGTATTTAGTTGGTTTGTCTGGCTTTCTACAGTATGATTTTATAGCTAGTTGTGTATGGCTAACCATTAAGGTTATTATTATTTAGAAGGGGGCAGGAAATATAAGATTTTCTTCATCCTGCTCCTTTTCAACCATGGGTGTGTACATGTTTGTTTACTTGATGATTATTGAATGTTTACTGATGAAATGCACAACCATGAATGAAATAAAAATAAATAAATAAATAATAAGATCAAGGAATAATTTATATCCCAACGTAAATATTTAGAAAATACACTACCAGTCAAAAGTTTGGACTCACCTGGTTTTTCTTTATTTTCATGACTATTTACATTGTAGATTCTCACTGAAGGCATCAAAACTATGAATGAACACATATGGAATTATGTAGTTAAAAAAAAAAGTGACATGACTCAAAGCATGTTTTATATTTTAGGTTCTACAAAATAGTCACATTTTGCTTTTATTACTGCTTTGCCCATTCTTGGCGTTCTCTCAATATGCTTCATGAGGTAGTGACCTGAAATGTTTTCCAAAAGTCTTGAAGGAGTTCCCAGTAATGCTGAGCACTTGTTGGCCATCTGCGATCCAACTCATGCCATTTAAATGAGAAGGTGAGTCCAAACTTTTGACTGGTAGTGTATATGTGTACATTTTGTAGAAATCAGAGGCTATATTCACACTGCAGGCAAAAGTGGCTCAGATCCCATTTTTTGAGAGTTTGAATGGCACAAATGTGATTTTTTTTTTTTTTTTTTTTTTTTTTTTTTTTTTTTTTTCAAATCAGACCCATTCCACTTTAATATGTGTTCCTAAATCACATACATATCCAGGGCTGGAGTGGGCCCCTTTTCCATGCCCAAACCAGCCCACTTTTTCCATAGAGGAGGAATTTGAATCAATGAAAACAGCAGCTAGCTCTTACAAAGCCTTTTTTTTGGGTATAAGTTCAGGTATATGTTGGTAGGTTAAAAGAAAACACTTCACTTTAACAATATGTTTAAATCAAATTTAAATCAGATAAAGATTTATATGGTAGTTAAAAAAAAAAAAAAACATGAACAAGATTAAAACGTATATCAGATTCAAGATTCAAAGTTTATTTATCATTTCAGTAAAATTAACAGAACTGAAACACTGTACTCCTGATTGTCAGCAGCATTTAGTAAAATACTAATAAAAATAATAAGAATACTCCTTTGTACAGGAGCAATAAGTTGGAATTAAAATAATTTGACATTAAACTTGCCTTTTTCTTCCCAACAGAGAGGGGCTCTATTGTTAGGTTTACACTCATTTAATATATTACACTTCTAAATTATGTTGATTATTTTCAGCTTGAAACTGGATATTTGTGATTACTGGTGTGTATTGGGCTCTACAAAATAAACTATGCTAACTTGACATTGCAAACATTGTGCATTAGCCACTGACAATACAAAATTATTTCCATATCTCTTTTACTGACTGCAACTTGGGTCTGTTCTCTGGAAAACAGGTCTGTTCATTTGGAACATGTGGCAGCATCTTCCTCCAATGCCTTTCTTTTTGTTAACCTGGCTTTTTTGGCTCCACCTGGCCTCTTCCTCCCTCCCTCCTTAATTTTTCCGCTCCAGAAAAGATGACTCGTAGGCCCAACCAACTTAAACATTTGGGAGGGAAGAATTCCCTCAGATGGTAGAACCCATAATCTACTGTGATGTAGAGGCTGCACTGTCAGATGAATGGAGAATGAATGCAGAGGAAGATTTGAAAAGTGACAGTTAAGTGTTAAAATTACTTTTCCCATCCAGCCGGCACAAACTTGACATTGACATGAGCCAGCCTATTGGGAATCCTCCCGAATTTCCAGATTAGCCACTCTGGGCCTGTACATATATGATGTTTTGCAGTGCAACTTAAGTCTGAATGGTCATGTTGCACAGACTTTTTACATCACTGAAATGCAACTAACATGCAACAAACATCACAATCATGCATTTCAGTTTACTGCAGGCTTTGTTCACACTGCAGGCAAAAGTGGCCCTGATCAGATTTTTTATGCATATGTTACCTATATCAGATTTTTTTTTATGATAGTCTGAACAGCATAAATCTGTTGTTTTTTCGTTTTTTTTTTTTTTTTTTTTCCAAATGAGACACATTCCACTTTCATATGTGTTCCTAAATCATATAGCTACATATCTGATGTTTTGCAATGCAACTTGAGTCTAAACGGTTATGTTGCACTGACTTTTTACATCATTGAAATGCGACTAACACGCAACTAACATCACAATCATGCACTTCAGTTTACTTTGGTATAAATCCTGGATGTTACCTTGTCTTAATTATGATTAATAAGAACAAGGAATTCATGGTAAATTTTACGCAACATATATCCCACCAACCTTTGTTGTTTTAAACATGTAGGCTTTGTTCACGTTGCAGGCAAAAGTGGCCCAGATCAGATTTTTTTATGCATATGTGACCTATATGATTTTTTTATGACAGTCTGAACAGCACAATTCAGATTATTTTCTTTTTTAATCAGACCCACTTTCATATGTGGTCCTAAATCAGATACATACCCAATGTTTTGCAAGGTGACTTAAGTCTTAACGATCTTTTACAACATCACTGAAAAGCGACAAACATCACAATTCTGCACTTGAGAAGACAGCCCCCATATTTACTTCCATAAACACACCGTGTGATGTCACTTCTTCTGTGTAAATCAGTTTCATGTCTGATGTTTTGCATTTTGCGATTTCAGCCTGAATAGTCACAATGCATTTCATCTGACTTTTACATCAATGAATCCAAAATTTATTTTGATTAATTATCCTAATAAACTCAGAAAAGCATCAAAATCTATGTGCATTAACCAGAATTCTTTAAAATGGAATTATTACTGCCCCTTCCCCCATAAACCCCAATTTTGTATTTATTTAGAAATTATCTGCCTCAGCAATTAAATGTGCTAATTCTGTTTGGACTGAAAACAAATGACGAAAGTGCTGGTGAGCTCATGTTTTCAGTGTATATGACAAAGTGATAAAACAAAGTGTATTGAAGTAGATCTGGTAGCTCTGAGATAAACATTCCTTTTGAATAAAACGCATTCTCTCATTAATTCTCAAAATTTCATATTCTGACGCATGCCTGTATCATGGAAACTACAGCCAACCAGCATTTTTGAATTAATGTTTTTGTTATTAGTGACTCAGACTTGGTAAAGTTTCAGTACTTTTATTCTGGGGGCATTTTACTTGAAGACCAGAGTAAGAAAATGATCTGTGTATTTAAGAAAAAAAAATATTGGTAACACTTTACTAGTCTAGTTTATAATCCATTAAGCGCACATTCATAAGACATTACAATACATTTATAATGCATTTTAAAAGACATTACAACAGTTTATGATCATGTGCAACAACTTATACCAAGATTAATAAAGTATTATAAGTGTAGGCATAATGTATTATAAATTCAGCTTTCATAATGTTTTATACATCCATACCAAAGCAGTGTGAAGGAATTTATTTTTTAGGTGGGGAACTTTTGTGAGGTTTTGTCGCTGGTCCCTATACCTATCTATTTTAGGGATTTCATATTTATTTAAAAAAAAAAAAAGTATGTGTTTGAATTAACAAAGATTTAGAGCTGCCACATTGTTTTTTATTTATGTATAAAGCAACATGTAACACTTCTATTTTTACTGTCTCTGTTCTTTTAATGTTTTGTTTTTGCAAAATAAAGAGTTATTAAGAACACTTGGATGTATAATTTTTGACTTACACTGCACTTAGAGCCAGCAGGTACTGCTCATACGTCATCATACTTGTGTTATAATATCATACAATTGCTAATATAACCTTATACAGTGTTGTTACTTTACTAAAAGCTCTTAAAGTCATCCTGTAACTTATTACTGATGTTTATAATAAGGCATTATTCCGTTTCAGAAGCTACATGTCAGAGCAGTTCTGTGTCTTTATAACTGGCTGGCGTTATGATGGTTATAATGTGTTCTGTAACCCAGGACTTCAGATTCTTCCTACAAACACTGTTGTCACGTTGGTATGGAGGTATAAAACATTATGAAAGCTGAATTTATAATACATTATGCCTACACTTGTAATACTTTATTAATTTTGGTGTAAGTTGTTGTACATGATCATAAACTGTTGTAATGACTTTTATAATGCATTATAAATGCATTATAATGTCTTATGAATGTGTGCTTAATGCATTATAAACTAGACCTTCAAGTGTTACCAAAATATTTCATTTCATCAGCATATTTTAATAGTCCCACATGAAATATTGGGGCCTATTGGGGCAGCTGTGGCCTAGAGGGCTGTAGAGTCGGCTGGAGCTTTGACTTGTGACCAAAGGGAAAGGTTGCCAATTCGATTCCATGGACAGGCAGAAAAATAAAGTTGTTGGCTGATGTACCCTTGAGCAAGGCACTTGACCCCCTATTTGCTCCCCAGGCAAGCCCACTGCTCCTAGTCTGTGGTGTGTTCCTGCATGTTCTAGTGATGGGTTAAAAACCTAAGTTAAATTTTAGTGTGTGGTTTACTGACAATAAAAAAGAATCTTAATCTTAGTCTCTTAGAATATGAATATGTGTCCCCTAAACCAGTGGCCATCATATTCCAGCATCTCAAACAGGCTGGACTAGTAATATAATAACATAACGACAACGTCAAATATTTCTTTGGGTTTTAGTACAAAAAGTAAAATGCCATTTTTCAGATGTTTATTTTGAACAACCTGAAATTTCTTGAGAACAATATTATGCCTCAGTTTATCATTTACACATGTATATTACGACTCACAGATCACAGCAGATCTACAAAGGCACAAAACATTTAGTTACAGGTATAATATCGTTAATATTGCCCTTATTTTTCTTGAGAAATTTCAGGTTGTTCAATTGTTCACATTAAAACAAAGAAAAAAATTTGGGCTTGTCATTATCTATAGGTTTTTACGCTATTACTTTACAGGTCTTGCCCTTTGGAGATCATACTGTGCTGTAGGCGACCCCTGAACACCCTTGACTGTTAATATCCTCAGGGTAAGTTTTGCACTTTGCAAATTCATCCTCTCGGACCCTTTGAAGGATCCGTTTTGGCCTGCGGGGTGTTTGACATCCCTGATTTAGAGCATGTACCCATCTCCTCCAAATATAAAAACATGGCAGAAACCACCATAAACATGTCCATACCAAAGCTGGCAGCTGATAAACATGCTCAGAGGGGGGGTTTCAACCACAAGTCTGCATGTCCTCATTTCTGTTTAATTTAACTTTGGTGCCGACAAACACAAGATTTAGCATTTCACCTATATGTAAAATTCATGTAGACTTGACTAGTAGTTTGTAAGTATAAATGTTCAAAATCAGAATCAGCTTTATTGGCCACATAATGAATCTGACTCCATCTTAACCTTTTGCTTTTTAGTCTCACACCATTTTTATAGTTTTGTGAGCCTATACAAAAACTAAATTTGTGAAACTAAACTGTATTCTTCATTCTGTATTTTTAGACATATGTTTATTCTATAATAAATGAGGGTTAAGGACAATAATGTAATGCAGAATGGGTGCAAATATACACAAAGTATATGCTGTCTGTGCCAAACTGTTATGTCAAATCATGATCTATGTTTCAAAACACCACCTTAATCTTTTAGGTCTTGAGCTGAGTCACTTTTGGAACACTAGCTTTACATAAAGACAAACCTTTCCCACATAATCTGATCCAGTAAAAGCATAAATCCAAGCATACAAATTCAGCAGAATGCAGAAAATTGAGTTTTTCACTCCCTACATGTGTTCTTCTAATGTACAAACAAGCCAAAATCAGAACCTAAGGGATGAACTGGTGTATCTCAGTAAAAGGAGGTAATTTATGGAACAATAACAGCGAAGATACAAAAGAATCCAGATTAAACAGAGTGTTTAAAAACCCCATTATATTCATCATATTATGGAATGATGATGGGAATGTAATGCCGTCTTGAATGATGTTGAGTTGTAAATGATGAGTAATGGAAAATATAAGGTATTTTGTTAAAGAGGGCCAGAAAATATAAGATTATTTTTCTTTCTGCTCCTTTTCATTCAAAATGTGGACATATTTGCTTACATGTAAAAACAGATTTTCTTTGTCTGTGTCTTTAATTTTATGTATGAAATAAATAAACTTCTCTCCGGGTACTCCGGCTTCCTCCCACCATCCAAAGACATGCACTGATAGGTTAATTGGTTAATCTAAATTGCCCATAGGTGTGAATGTGAGAGTGATTGTTTGTCTCTATATGTCAGCCCTGTGATGAACTGGCGAAATGTCCAGGGTGTACCCCGCCTTCGCCCGTAAGTAGCTGGGATAGGCTCCACGGTACCCCCTTGACCCTAGTGAGGATAAAGCGGGTTCAGATAACGAATGAATGAATGAATAAATAAACTTAAAAAGTCCATAACTTGTGATAAATGAAAAACCTACAAGTAGAGATTCAAAAAGGAAAACCAACAAGGCCAATGCCTGCAAGTTTAAGTGGTTAAAGTTAAATGGAATAACTTGTTCGTTATAACAGAAATAAACGCTCACAAATTAGAGGGTGGAAGTAAGTAATATTTGGAAGGTCATTTATCCATTTTTATTTTATTTAGCTGTGAAAGACTCAGCGAGATTATAAATGTCTTTAACTACAGCATCCTGGTCAAGATCAGGATAACAACCAGACATTCACGTACACTGACATCATATGAAATATAAGACACATATAAAATGATATTAAATCACTAAGGAAAAACATCTACAGCTGTTTCTACCTTCATAACATTTCACTTAAAAAGCATTCATTGTGCCCAACTGCTTAAGTTAAGCAGAGGGAGCCCAGTATTTTAAGGCCTTTTTTTCCAGGTTCAGTATGGAGTTTTGGAAAAGACAAATGAAACTAGAACTGCGAGCAGTTACGAACGGGGGCCAAGCCTCCCCGCCCACTCGGACCCCAGGCCCCACGGAGCCCACGGAAGTTGGCCCCGAAGGACGTGGGTCTGGGGCTGAGCTGGTGGAGGCTGGGCCCCGTTCATAAGGGTTTACAGTTGGAGTTAGTATTCCACCGTCTGAGCCGCTGTATTCACTGGAATGGGACAAATGCACCAGTAGAGTGGAAGGAGGAATGTGTGGGACTGGGATTAGTTGGAATAGATTACACTCACGTTGACCAATCATTACTAAACTTTACAGCTGGTCTCAGGAGTGACCCCACATCATTCTCACCGAATTTGAGTGTGAATCGGACCAACTTTTTTGTGACTCAGTGTTTCTCTGTTTATAGCGCCCCCTATTGTCCGATTAGCGCCAAATTTGGTACAGAGCATCTGGTTGACCTCTAAAACAAGTATATTAAGTTTGATGCTGATAGCATTTACTTTGAAAAAAAAATGCAACAATGTGTGTTTTTTAGTTAGCAAAAAAATTTGCTCGTTTATAACTAGCGCATTTTTTACAGCAGCAAACTGATTGTGATAACTTTAGATCAGAAGCCTCTGGAGATTGTCTGTGCAAAGTTTGACGTGAATGGGGCTTAAACCCTAGTAGGAGTTCAAAAAAGTATGTTTTCGATATGTAGCGACTTAGAAAGAAAAATATGCAGCGGAAGTGGGCGCGGCCTATTTCAGAAGACTCATCTCTATCCAAGGAATACAATGATGTAAAGTTTATGAATGTGTCATTTAAAATGTGGAAGTTAGAGGCAAAAACGCGTATTTGTCCGTTATAGCGCCACCTAGTGGAGTACATCCACAGTTTTTGCTCTGGTAGATCTGTGTCCTATTCTATAGGGTCCATAGAAATTTCACACCCCTCAGCAGAACAGTTCAGCTGTAGGAAAGGTTTGTTGTTTAACTTGTAATAAGCCACGCCCACATTTTTAGGCCACACCCACCTTCAAGATATGGCCTCAGGACGGGCCCTCCATCATACCCACCAAATTTTGTAGAAATCGGTGCAGCCGTTTAGGAGATATAAATTTTTTTTATTTGCAGCGCCCCCTAGTGGCCAACATTCACCAAATTCAGCTCATACCCTCACAGTCACATGAAAACTAAGGATCTAAGACCTGGTTTTGATAGCATTTACTTTGAGTGAGATATGTTACACTTTGCATTTTTTTAGCTAGCTACAGAAATTTGTTCGTTAATTACTTGCGCATTTTTCAACCGAACCAAATTCTTGTGATAACTTTGGATCAGGTCCATGAGAAGAGCGTATGTGTCAAAATTCACACAGATTGGACCAATTCCCAAGTCGGAGTTCGAAGAAGTATGTTTTTCAATTTTCGCGATTTTGCCGGAAAAATTTCATGGCGGAAATGGGCGTGGCCTAGATCACGTGACTCAGTAGTATTCAGGGAATCCGAGGATGTAAGGTTTTTGAATGTGCGACATACAGTGTGGGAGTTATAGACCAAAACGCATTGTCCTTGATTATAGCGCCCCCTGCAGGTGGATATATGTGCATTTTTGCGTCTGAGGTCCCTGCAGGGGTCTGGACCACCCCTCCAAATTGCACCACCGTACCATGTACGGTTTAGGCTGCAGTAACAGTTTTATCAACGGAAGAATAAAAATATTGATGAATAATAATAAAAATCCGTACAAAAACAATAGGGTTCCACAGCACCGCTGGAACTGTGGAACGCGTATGCTGGCATACGTGTCCCCCAGTCCCCGCGGGCTTGGCCCCCTAATAAACCCTGAGAATGAAGATTGGAACATCCTGTACTTTTTTGACAGATGTTGTTTTGTATATAGTAGATCTAAGATATTTATAGATTGGAACATGTCGATGCTTCAGTCTTTGTGTGAACAAACCAGACCAACTGACCATGGATATTAGGCTAAATGATTATTTATGACTGATATACCTCAATGTTTTACTCAATGATCCATTAACACATATTAAGTTGTATTTCCCTACATTATCTTAACCTATAAAGACCCAGTGCTACTTTTGTGGCAGTTCCCAAATGAATTTTTGTCTATTTCTACCTTTCTTAACTGATATATCACCATTTTTTCTTATAATATTATCCTCAGTATTTTGCATTTTTGGTGTAAATCATGTATTTTCCTATATTTAATTCACATATCATGTAGATGTTCATAAAAAGTCAGAGAAAATTCAAAGTTAATTTTATCAAAACAGAGAAAAATTTGTAAAAAGGAACTTTTTCAGTTCATTCTTTCATTAACTGAACATAAACCCAGTGTGTCCATCCACTGTCATTGATCTAACTCCATTGCTTTTGCTGGTGAATCAATGTTGTAGAAGATAACGACGTATCCACGGTAACTACGAAGCCTCTGAACATCCAAATGGGTCATATCTGATGACCGGGAAAAGTTGACATGTTGCATTTTACACCAATTATTTACATAAATTGATATGATTAATGGATCAAGAGGGATTAAACATTTTAGATCAGTAGATGGTTTGTGTCGCTGGTGGCTGTTTGAGTCTTTATGGGTTAAGGTCATTTTGTAAATTTTACTTCTCACTTAGGTGTTATTCAGTGGTAGAAGCATTGTCTCTTTACATTAAATTACATTATATTACTTTATATTCAGTTGAGTAGATGCTGTAGAAACCTCACAAAGTGCATTAATGATGTGCAGAGTGGATATGAGATCCAAAAATAATGCACAGAAATCATTCACAGGCATACTGTACAGTAAAAATAATGTAATGACTCATTTAGGAAATAACAACTGTGTACAACTGCACTTAAAACCCATAGAAATGTGATCAGATCAGTGCAAAGCATAAACTCGTCAAAGAATGCAGTGTAACAGTACACTTCCTGCCTCAAAGGGCTGAATTACATATTGCTTTCATAAAGGTTTACCTCCTTGTCTGTTAAAACTTGAACACAGTCTGTTGTTAAAACCACAACACATAGGAACACACAAAAATCAAAAGCTGTATCCATTTTCTGTTAAAATCGAGGACCTTTGAGTTAGTCATTAAATCACACCTCTTTTTAAACAGCAGTTAATGATACAAAATTTGGCAAGCACTTTGCAGTTTGTTTTGTGTCGTACATAAGTGTTTTTGTAAAAGCTAGAAACAGTTTTTTCCTTTGCTTTAAGTGCCTCTAACCCTGCTGACCTCTCTCAGACTGCTCAATTCATATCAGAATCGTTTGTCCGCAGAATCCCGCCTCAGATGCTCATTATGGTGTAAAACTGATTCAATGCTGAAGTGAAATGCATTGTCAAATGACAATTGAACGCAATTGAACAAATTTTATATGTTCCTTGGTAACAAGTGTAATAAGTAGTGCCAGGCACAACAAACCCCGCCCCTCGCAAGAATTGGAGCTTATTTTTGCATCCATCCGGCTGACGTCATCATGTCTATGTGTGTGCTGATGTCGGAATATCAATTGCCTCTATACACTACCAGTCAAAAGTTTGGACTCACCTTCTCATTTCAATGGCATGAGTTGGATCGCAGATGGCCAACAAGTGCTCAGCATTACTGGGAACTCCTTCAAGACTTTGGAAAACATTTCAGGTCACTACCTCATGAAGCTCATCGAGAGAATGCCAAGAATGGGCAAAGCAGTAATAAAAGCAAAATGTGGCTATTTTGTAGAACCTAAAATATAAAACATGCTTTGAGTCATGTCACATTTTTTTTTAACTACATAATTACATATGTGTTCATTCATAGTTTTGATGCCTTCAGTGAGAATCTACAATGTAAATAGTCATGAAAATAAAGAAAAACCAGGTGAGTCCAGACTTTTGACTGGTAGTGTATATGTGCCAAGTTTGAAGTGAATTGAAACAAAATTGATGTTTTTATAAACATTTAAAATTCCACCCCTTTTAAGTAAATGGGAGGAAAAAAAGATTTTAAACATTCATAAAAAACAGGAACTTTGACCTATACTGTTCCTAAAACATAATCAGATCTATTCTGGGTCAAAAATCAATAAGAATGAATGTCTTTATTAGTCCTTATTTTTTCACTCTGTTGTTATTTTGTACACACCCAAATACACTTACACATACTTAAGGACCAATATACATGCACTTAATGTGTAAAGAAGTGTCAGAATAAGTGGGCTGGCACATAGTTGGGAGCCCTGTTTGGAGTAGTTAGGGATTTGGTGCTCAAGGACACTTCAGCAGTCCCCTAATGGTGAACTAGCACCTCTAAAACTACCAGTCCACATGCAATAACTTGTCTGGGATGGGGCTTGAGCCAGTGACCCTCTGGTTCCCAAAGCCAAGTCCTTACCAACTGAGTCACTGCTGCCCCCAGTGGACAGATGTCAGAGCCATAACTTAAAACAAATGAAATAACGATGTATTTTATTCATAATAAAACATAAAAAACATGTCAAAATGTACCATTTAAGAAAAAAAGGTAATTCTGTAATTGACAGCAGCATGTCCTTGGATCAGTGTCTGGTTGGGTGTAAAAAGAGAATCACAGAGCACCAGAGAATATCCCCTGAACTTCTGTACATGATATAATCAAAACATCTCTGTGTCCAAAATCGATGTTGGATGACTGGGATCTTCAGGTCCTCACGCTGCACTGTATTAAAGCCAGGCATGATTCTGTTATGGAAATCACTGCATGGGTTCACTGCATGGCAACACTTCCATAAATCATTGTTTATGAACACAGCTCATCACGTCAGCCACAAACACAGGTTAAAGCTCATAAATAGGTCTTAAAGAGGTCAGATCTGAATATGGTCCAGAAACCTTCTCTGGGCCAAAGCTCATTAAAAATGGACTGAGGCAAAGGGTAAAACTGCTCTGAGGTCAGACAAATCAAAATGTGCAGTTCATTTCGAAAACACGTTATTATTCAGTCTTACATTTTGTCCATCATAATACCTACACAAAGTACCTAGCTTAGCATTAGCATTAGCAGTTAGCATTAGCACGTAGCACACATTTGGAGCAGTGAGCTGCCAGTGAAGGCACTCAGGGACCAACTCCAGATCTTCGTTAGTACTGTGATCAAGGGCACCAACAGAAGAATTAACCTACATCTGTTTTTTTTTAATTGTTATTGTATTTAAAACATTTTGTAATGGCGGGGGAAACTACAGCACCCAGAGGAGAGAATAAATAACTTCAACATAGAAAGGTTCCAACTGGAAACAAACGAATTTCTGTGTTTTTTCGTAGTATGTGCAGGCCTTTACAGGCACTTCTGTGATGGTATGCCTATGAAAAGGACATCTTGCACACGTGGAAAGGCATCATCAATGCCGAATTTAAACAGATTTTAGAGCAACATGTGCTCCCACACAGACGACATCAACAGGGAAGGCCTTGCATACTTTAAAATAAATTATTTTAAAATAAATTTAAAATAAAACATAACGCATCAGAGCACAGTTTTGTAGTAGAAGAATGTGTCACGGCTGTCACATTCAAAATGAATGTATTTCTTTATTAAAATCACATATTTTTCAGGTGCCCCAGTGACTCACCTCTTATATCTTACATGGTCCAAGGCCTTATCAGAGTGATGTGAGTTTGGATCCCTGTCCTGGTTCTTTGTTACACGTCATCCCTGATCGCTCTCTCCATCTTTCCTGTCTCTCTCCACTGACTCCAATAAAGGGAAAAAAAGCTGTAAAGAACGGTGCATTTTATGGATTTTCTGTGTTCTATTGTGAATAAAATATAGGTTCATGAGATTTTTCAAAAAGGTGGAAATTGTGTTTTCATTTATATCTTACAAAGCATCTCAGTGTTTTGGACCTGGTGTTGTACCTCCTTTGTATCAGTTGTATCATGTATAAACTGGTCTCTTTTACACACCAATAACAAACTCACCTTTACAGCAGCTGACAGTCGGAGGCTCTCCACCCTCTACATTATGGGATAATCAATGGTGCGTGGGGTGAAGAGCAGTCAACCAGACAAGGCTCAAGGTGCACAGGGTGTGGTGAATATGTTTGGCATTCTTGTAGCCAGAGGCACAGCGCACCTGCAGCACATATAGAAACTGGAGTTGGATTACAAGCAACACATTATCAGAAGGGGTTTGTACACTGTGGCATCAATCATAGCCAGTTAACTCAACTCTGTACAAACACCTTTGTACAGGGGGAATGTCACTTAGAGAGATAGTTTTCAAAAGGATGACTGGGCTGAGATCAATATTCAATTAATGGGAAAAAAAAAAAAAAACTTGTGTTATTAAATTTGTGTGCCTCAGCTAAGGGCTGCAACTAATGATTATTTTCACTGTCAATTAAAGTTGCAGTTGCTTGATACTTTTTAGCATCATTGTGTGTGTGTGTGTGTGTGTGTGTGTGTGTGTGTGTGTGTGTGTGTGTGTGTGTGGGTGGGTGTGTGTGTGTGGGGGGCATAATTACTTTTCACCATGTTGTAATTCAAGTGGTCTGAGAGAACACAACACTTCTGCATCTACTCACTGTAGAAAATCTACCCTCTTATGCAGATTTTTGTAGACATTTTCAGACAAGTGTGGGTGTGGTCAAAATGTGATTGACAGCTCATTAAATGTTTGATTCCTCAAAAGGTTAGAAAATGGTGAAAAAGTGTTTCACAAACCCCAAAATGCTCCTCAAACTTTTTGTTTGACGTATTCACACATATTCAGTTTAATGTCACACCAAAGACACTCCAAAATGTATTCAAATATAAGAACCGAGAGTCCAAGAAAAAAAAACTATTATTGATAAGCAAAATAGTTAATTAATTTAATTTGATTATTGGCATAATAAAGAAGAAAATGTTTGCACCTCACACATCCTGTCCACACTGTTGTATTGTAATTCACTTGATGAGTACCTTGAGTTTGACCCTCAAAGACCCTCTAAACAGAAGCCAGTGACCTAAAGTATCTGCTGATCTAACAGTGTTTAATAACTTGTGAATCATTAATCCCATCAATACATTTACTTTTTAACATTTGTATTTATCTATGCATATTAATTTTTTAAATATGCACAGTTGCTCTTCACTAATTAAGTTAACAGAAAAATAAAGTTAATTGAATCTAACTGATATAAATCAGTTAAAATGCAGGTTTTCAGTTTTTCATGGATGTCAGATATGACCCATTTGGACATTCAGAGGCTCTGCAGTGAATAAGGAAACACAGTTATCATCTGCAACATTGTCTCACTAAATAAAACTTAGGTAGGTTGAGTTGATGACATATTTTGCTGAAAAATCTTTTTCTTCAGCTGTCTCTGTTTTGATAGAATAGCCTTGGATTTTAGGTTTTATCAACACCTACAGGGTAGGGAAGCAAACATTTAGTTGTTTTTTCTCAGCAGGCACTACGTCAATTGTTTTGAAACTAAACATATATTGATGTCATAATCATACCTAACACTATTATCCATACCTTTTCAGAAACTTTTGCCCATATGAGTAATCAGGAAAGCAAACGTCAAAGAGTGTGTGATTTGCTGAATGCACTCGTCACACCAAAGGAGATTTCAAAAATAGTTGGAGTGTCCATAAAGACTGTTTATAATGGAAAGAAGAGAATGACTATGAGCAAAACTATTACGAGAAAGTCTGGAAGATACTATTAAAGAAGAATGGGAGAAGTTGTCACCCGAATATTTGAGGAACACTTGCACAAGTTTCAGGAAGCGTGTGAAGGCAGTTATTGAGAAAGAAGGAGGACACATAGAATAAAAACATTTTCTATTATGTAAATTTTCTTGTGGCAAATAAATTCTCATGACTTTCAATAAACTAATTGGTCATACACTGTCTTTCAATCCCTGCCTCAAAATATTGTAAATTTTGCTTCCCCACCCTGTATATAATCAGTAAATTAAATGTAGGAAAACACCTGATTTTCACTGATAAATGCAGAGAATATTATAATAAAAGGTGGCAAAAATTAATATGTCATTACAAAAACAGTTCTAGGTTTTATTAAACTCTTGTTGTGCTTAGAAAGGATTAAGACACTGACATTTGATGTGTTGCATTTTGGGGGAGTAGGTGCAAAGGTGTAATAATTATACCAAGTACATGTATTTTTTTATTCATTACAATCAAAGCTACAGACATTAACTGGGCAAAAAATCCATAATTGCTTTTCAGAATACTGTAGTAGAAATGACCTGAAAGGACACAAGACCTGTGCATCTATTTCTTCCTTCTGTAACTGTAGAAATCGTACTTTATGTTGCAAACTTTTACACATCACATGAGTTTTCAGACAAATAAGAAGATTAAATATACTACATGGACAAAAGTATTTGGACACGCTGAATTCAGGTGTTTCTTTTCCAATGGGTCTGGGCTACATTTTGCTTCCAAAATGCTTTAGAGATTTTTACTTAATTTCTCTCAATCTTGATTTTGTTCTGTTTTTTCTTTTTTATCCATGACTATGATTTTAAATGTTCTACCTACATATTTCTAAAATATTTTTTGTACACTGACAAAATAATAATTTTGTAACATAACTATTCATGTACTTTCTCCGCATCTCACTTACTGAGAAAAATCTCCCATTAAACTTTAAGAAAATGGTGATGTTTATAAACCACATGGACAAATATATTAGGACACATCATGGCTACAGCAGATACAATCCTGTTCATGCTGATTTGAAGTATAAACATCAATATTTCACTATTGTTTTGTGGCCCAGAGGCCTGTTTGATAACAAACACCTGAATTCAACGTGTCTAAATACTTTCGTCCATATTGTGTATGTGAGTGGCAGCTGTAATTTTTGCTCGCTGATCAGATTCTGTCAAACCTGACCTGGATGTGACTCTGCTCCACTCAGCATCTTGCCGTTGAAGTTTGCTAAAGTGGTTTTGCTTTTCTATAATATCAGAAAGTTTGTCTATATTTAAATTTAGTGTTTTGATTTGGACCAAGAAGAGAGAGCTATGTAGGAAAGTGAATAATTCCTACTTAAATTAAAAGCACAAATTAAACTTCAGGTGATGAAAAGCTGTTCATTCTGATAAATACTTATATATAAAATGTAACATTCATTCTTTTCCGTTGTATATTTCTCCTGTGCAGTAATTCCGTTTTTTGGCATATTTCAGATCAGTTGTATGAATTTGAATGCACCACCATCAGGAATGGGATTATATGGAGCTCCCTTCAGCAGTGTGTTATTGATTTGTTCTCTTCTTATAATTTCATGTTTATTGTAAAAGTAATAAAAATGTAATCAAGTATACTAAGTTGCATTATTTGAATGAAGAAATTAATAGTTCCATCACTTATGAAAGCATAACTAGTCAATTATAACCGATTACATTTACATTTAAAACTAATACTGATCATTAAAGTCAGGGTGAAGGTGAAAAAACAAGTACTTTACAGTGTCCTTGTATATCCACCTCCTTGGGGCCCACATTTTCAGGAATAAATCTTGTAATACCATAATGACTGAAGTTTTACTGACTCTTCCACAGTCAATACAACATGATGGACATCTTATGTAACTTGTTTTTTTGGGTTTTTTTAAATTGCTGTTGTCATTACCTCTATAAACTCATTTTCATCTTTTTACGGCTTTAAAATTTGGCACATCTTGTCACATCTTTTACATCTTGTTTCATCTTTTATGTTGTTTTTGTCTTGTTACATCAGACACTTCACACACACTATTACTATTTTACATAGGAACATGAACTGTCATATCATATTATTGTCATGTATTTTATTATGACGCTTGACAACCCATTCCTGAGTTTGGGAGAGGCACTAAAATCTGTATTTACTATTTAAAAGCCTTTTCTTGACACCTTTATGGGAGTGATTTGTGTTTTAAAATGTCAGATCAGCTTATTTATCGAACCAGTCATCATAGTCTCACCATACTTACAATACTGTGCCGAGATCTGGGGCAACAACTACAAGACCTCACTACGGCCACTAACTATCATTCAAAAAGAGCAATAAGAATCATTCACAATGTTGGCTACCAGGAACACACAAACTTCTAATTCTGACAGTCAAAATTACTCAAATTTACAGACATTGCGGACTATCAAACAGCTCAAACAATGTACAAAGCTAAAAATAACCTATTACCAACAAATATACAGAAATCATTCAGTATTCATCAGGGGGGTAATAATTTAAGGGGAAAAATTAACTATAATATTCACTTAATGTGACCAGGAAGGGTTTTTTTTGTTTCAGTCAGCGGGGTGAGACTGTGAAACAGATTCAATATAGAGTTAAAGCAACGTCCAAGCATGAAAGAATTTAAAAGGAGGTTCAAAGACACACTTTTTAAGAGGTTCAGGGATGAGGGAGGGTTGAGTGTCACTGGGTGTTATAAAGATGTACAAGTATGTGGTATATGTACACTCACAGTCAATGAAAACTTTGAGACCATATTTTTCAACATAATTTTTATATTGAAACTCTAAACTGGAATTTTTTCATATGAATCATTTGTTTAGGATATTGGCATACAGAAACAAAAATCTATTGACTGTCAATATATATGTGTATGCATGTACAGGGTGGGGAAGCAAAATTTACAATGAACATTTAGTTGTTTTTTCTCAGCAGGCACTACGTCAATTGTTTTGAAACTTAACATATATTGATGTCATAATCATACCTAACACTATTATCCATACCTTTTCAGAAACTTTTGTCCATATGAGTAATCAGGAAAGCAAACGTCAAAGAGTGTGTGATTTGCTGGATGCACTCGTCACACCAAAGGAGATTTCAAAAATAGTTGGAGTGTCCATAAAGACTGTTTATAATGGAAAGAAGAGAATGACTATGAGCAAAACTATTACGAGAAAGTCTGGAAGCTACTATTAAAGAAGAATGGGAGAAGTTGTCACCCGAATATTTGAGGAACACTTGCACAAGTTTCAGGAAGCGTGTGAAGGCAGTTATTGAGAAAGAAGGAGGACACATAGCATAAAACCATTTTTGTATTATGTAAATTTTCTTGTGGCAAATAAATTCTCATGACTTTCAATAAACTAATTGGTCATACACTGTCTTTCAATCCCTGCCTCAAAATATTGTAAATTTTGCTTCCCCACCCTGTATATATCTGTGTACATATATGTATGTACATACATATGTGTCATTGTATTATGTGGTTATGTAAATTATATTATTCATTCATTTTCTGAACCAGCTTTATCCTCACTAGGGTCACGGGGGTCGCTTGGAGCCTATCCCAGCTACTTACGGGCAAAGGCGGGGCACACCCTGGACATTTCACCAGTTCATCACAGGGCTGACATATAGAGACAAACAATCACTCTCACATTCACACCTGTGGGCAATTTAGATTAACCAGTTAACCTATCAGTGCATGTCTTTGGATGGTGGGAGGAAGCTGGAGTACCCAGAGAGAACCTAAGCAGACACAAGGAGAACATGCAAACTCCACATCTAAAACAATAACAGCTGACACAAAAACACAAAATGTGGCAGTGGACGGATGTGACATGGTTGTTCTGGATCCCATCATACTGATGCTCGGCAGCCATGTCACCGTTTCCACAAATGATCCCTGTGCAAAAACTAGGATCATAATTATTTATTGTATAGTGTATCATCATACTAAAGAGTAAGTAACAATATAGAACTGTTATTTCTTTATAAAAATGCTTATTATTAGAAAACTGTTGATTTAAAAAGTGACGTGTGACATTCTTAATGTATGTATCCGCTTAACATAAGCAGGATGGATCAGCACCATACTCCATATTACAACCTGTAAAAATAAAACGTGTGATATGTAGGATAGAATCTTGTAAGAAAAATTGGGGAATCTAAAAGAATAGAATATTTGTTTTTCAGGTAAATTCAGTTAAAATATAACTTGGCCATTTGTGACATGAAAATATAGCATTAATTGTGATGAAATTGGACATTTTTGACCTGAAAACATAGTTCATATGACCATCAACATGTTGCAACAGAACTGAAATTATGTAAATTTACATAACTTGCATTTACCAACACAAAGTTCCGTTGGGGATTCACTTATATTGATTTCTTATGCACAAAGACATAAATAAGACCTCTAAGCAAATTTTTGTGATTTATAAATTTATGTTTGTTTAATGTTTAGAAAATTAAAAAAAAACAAAAAAAAAAACATGTCAGTCCAGTATAACGACATACTGACATCAGGGAAAGGATTGTGCCAGTAGTATTTACTTATTTATTCCTTATCTCTTTAACACCTGACGTGTCATCGCTGACACGCCCTGTGCATATGCAGTTTGGATGAGTGGTGGGCGGATCGATTCAAATATCAATAATATCGATACCAAGTCGGTGTCAGTATCAGATCAATACTAGTGTGGTGAGATAAATACTTTAGTTTGGAATTGAACCCAGGACCTTCTTTGCTGTGAGGCATGAGTGCTATCCACTGCACCACCATGTCGCCTAAATTATATTATATTTGTACATAATATAAAGCCAGAAAAAAAATTGTGTAACAGTAAGTATTAGGTATTAGAGTACAGGTATGTTTTAGAATAGGAAGCTTATTATTGTTATTAATTACTTAAGGAGAAGAGGTGGGAGTCTATAAGTTATACTTCTTCTCACTCCTTTTCAAATAGGTGTTGTATGTCTTATGTTTAAATGTCTTGTTTGTTTACTTATTTTTCTTCTTTTTTGACATTCATATTCAAAATACATCATCAATTAATCAATCAATAGTCATAGATCTGTTATAAGTGACTGATTCATCATACGTCAAAGTCCAAATTAATTACTTAGTGTTAATAAAAGTATGGGCGTGTCTTTCTTTCATTGTACTTGCTTAAATTCAGGGTTTTAATTCTGTCAATCCTGTACCTCAGCTCTTATCTGCTTTTTTTTGGCCTTAACAACTGTTTCATTTCACTTTCAGTTGAATTAAAATAATTTCTGTCGGCATGGATGAAAACATGCACTGAGGGGCAGTGTTTCTCCCAGTAGCCTCAGTGGAAACCAGCGCTCAACTCAACCTCACATTGTCTTAACATGACATTGCAAAGCACAAATTTGTGATCCTAAACCATGCATTTGACATTTAATTTAGTGTCAGTGAAATAAAACAAAGAAAACAGCGCTGAACTGTTATGTGACATTAGTTTAGTTTTTATAGACCCAAACTTAATTGTGGTGAATTTTCACATTACATATATAATCTGCAATCTCTTTCATGTATATGTTGTTGTATCTGTTTCATCATAAGGTCTGATATTCAGCCAGAAATTTACATTAGTATTTATATATATATATATTTTCCCTTAACACAGTTGTGGAGTATCTTATGAAGAGAAACACTACCCCACAGTGGTTAGACTTTCTCAGTGCTCCAAACTATTTTTCCATGAATTCTCATTATTTGTGAAATCATGTCTCCCCCAGGAGTAGAGCACCATACTAAACCGCACACTTTATATATAATTCAGTCAAATGAAAAGAAAGGTTCAAATTATGGCATGAATAAGACACTATGACCTTACATGACTTTAGAGGTTTATTAATGTATCTCTGTGCTAAAATCACTTCATATGTTTTTGCAAAGCTGGTCTGATTTTATGGGTCAGTGATTCTGTGTCATGTAAAAGATTTTGCTTATAAGGACATATCCAAAAAAGATTATGAAACATATTCGCAGAACCTCACTGTGTCTACAAACTCACTGAACTCTTCAGGTTTTGCTCAGGGTCATCAGTCTCATCTGCCTTGTTACCAATCACAGTAAAAAATAAAATAAAATAAAATAAAATAAAATAAAATAAAATAAAATAAAATAAAAGTTGCAATGTACTCCAGCATCAAATGACAAATTGACAAACTTATAACATGTCTGGTGGTGAAGCATTTTGCTGTTAAAGATGCAGGTTTTTCCCTAAGGAATCAAAGACCATGTTCACTACATCATCTCTAAAAGGTAATAATATTTCAATGATTTCTTTACAGCTTGTAGTACTGTTCCCAAGTGACTAAAATTAATTAATACAGTTTTAGGGCATGTTAATGTGTTCAGGTAATATAGAAGAACAAGAGGAGGATGTCAAAAGTCTCATTTATAATAAAACAGTTCTACTCAAGCTGATGACAGATACATCTAATCTAACGTAAGGCAGAGTCTAAAACGTTCTGCCCGTTTTGTAGACATATTCTGAGTCATATGTTAATTTTACTCTTGTGTTTCTTTCTGTAACTTTACACTTTTGGTCTTTTTACTGATTAAATTCCAAAGATGACACTGTGTGTTGTTTCTTGTTTATTCAACATGAATGCTGCTGTCTATTAGTGATACATAAAAATACGGTAATGGCTTCATTCTCAGTCCGAATATTTTATTTTGCTTTTCTCGTATGACTATTCAAACAAAGCACAACCTTGGTTATCTCATTTCTTTTATAACTAAGGTCAAGTTGGACTTTTTGTGCCGCTATCATGCCGGATAGTTCCACTGTATATTGTGAAAAATGTCAGTCATTGTCATTGGTGTCTGCTTCTACTAGGCTGTTCCTTTAGCTCTGATGCTCAATAATAAAGGCCAGCCCTAAGGGTCGACTCGATGCAAAGACTAGAACAGTTATTAGCAAGTAAGGGATAGAGTGATCGTAACGGCAGATGACGCTCTCTGTCTGTCCTCAGAGAAGTGTCAGTGGTCACAATGATCACCCTCTTCCAGAGCAGCCTTGGATGTCCGATGTTCGTCATTTCCAGACTATAATAAAGCTTCTTTTGTCTGATGACCATATCTGACACAAATAAGAAGCATCTCAGGCCAGAGGATCAGAGAAACAGGAAAGGCTGTGAAGTGAACTAATGAAAATGATGTCTTCATTGGAAATTCAAGGTAATGAAGCACTTGTCATTTTGTTCAGACAGTAGTATATAAATAACCTTGGGACGTAGCTGTGTTTTAGGCCTCTGAAAGGGGGTCTTTAAGGACATAATTAGTTGTCACTATTCAAGTTTCAATGTGCTGTTCTTGCTCATGACTGTCATTTTTCACCCATTTTGTGGCGCCCAACCAAGGCCAAGCACATACAGGCTGAAAAATGAAAATAACAAACAATATGTACCATTTAGGTTTGAAAAAATGCATAAGCTCATCCAACCATAATCATTCAGAATAAATGAGCATTACCCTCTGTACACTGACATCTGCCTACATTTTCAAATATAATAGAAAACAAAAAAAAAAAAGAATAATAATAATAATAACTGCACAGTGAAAGGATCATGTCTGTCTGAAAGGAAAAATTCAGAGCAAAATTTGCACCCACAAGAAACATGCCTCATTTTCACTCAGAACCTTCCCTCACTGTTGTGCAAAAGACTTGAAGTGTTTATTTGTGCTTTAGAACATAATCACTGTGTAACAAACAGGTGAAGTTTAATTTATTTCATAGCTTCATGTCCTCCATCACCACTTTTGTCCCTTAATTAATCTGAACACTGTGTTCACAAACATGTGAGAAAAGCTGCATTTATTATTATTTTTTCATCCCTTCACATGATTATTTTAACTCATAAAGACCCAGAAATCCACCATCGACCAAAACCGTCTACTGATGTAACATGTTTAATCCCTGTTGATCCACTAATCCTATTAATACATGTAAATAATTGGTGTAAGATGCAGGTTGTCAACTTTTCATGGTCATCAGATAATGACCCATCTGGACATTCAGAGGCTCCGTTGTTACCGTGGAAACACCATCATCTTCTACAACACTGATTCACCAGTAAAACCTATGGAGTTGGATCAATGACAGTGGATGGAGACACTCGTTTTATGTTCAGTTAATGATATATTTCAGTTTTTCTGTGTTTTGATATAATGATCTTTGAATTTACTCGGAGATTTAACGATCAACATGATCAGTGAATTAAATATAAGAAAATATATGATTTACACTGAAAAAACCCAAAATAAAGAGGATAGTATTACAATAAATGGTGACAAATCACTTAGGAAGGGTTAAATATAGAGAAAAAATTATTTGGGAACTGACATAAAAGTAGCACTGGGTCTTTATGGGTTAAATGTGGCCTGTATCAGATTCCATTAATAACTGGTCATTGTTCTGATTTAACCTGCACGTGTAAAAGAGCAATAAGAAAGGTAACACGTGCAGAATTCTGATGTCTTTCTGTTCATGGCTTTCTTTATGAGATGATGCACCATACAAATCCACAAATTTGTGATCACACAATAATAAATTTAACTATAAATATAACAATGTCAAAGATAAAGCTGAATAGAAAGAGGAAACATTTTTTACAGGGTGACACCTGTCATTGCAAAGTTATGATGAATATTGATCTAGAGAGATGCATATGCAAAACCTCACTGAGGTGTTTCATATAATCTGTGTCAGATCTGTATCTGATTCAGAAACACACACAGAAGTTGACCAATTTAAAACCAAAAAGATCAGATTTCATGTAATTTCTGCTGTTCACACTGTCATTAGAAGACAAAAAGTGACCACATATAAGTAAAAAATATTAACTTTGGACCACATCTGCTTGCACTTCCTTGACTTAGACTCTACAGGTCTATGAACTCTTCTGTGAGAAATGAACATCATTCCAAAAGATGCTGCTAAGATGATGTTGATGGAGGGCGCTGTCTAGCACATCGACCCAAACTTGTGTTCAAGTTCATTGTGATCTAGTGATCATAAATGTCATAGCCTATGACTCACATTTTTAATCCTCATCAAACTATTCAGTGAACATTTATGCCCTATGGATAGAGGAATTGTCATCCAGATATTTTTCTTTTAATTTGTCACCAGTCTGGATAAACCTGTTATCATAGAACTGAGCATAAACTGGATCTGTTTGCAGTCAGTTAGTTAAAACTTGCAGATACGGTGACCCAGAAATGTTAACTATTAAGGCCTACAGCTAATATTCTCATATTAAACGCTAGTAGGTGAATATAATTCCTCACCACCAATGGAGGACAAATTGTTCTAAAGAAACTTAAAGCCTAAAACTACCACTGTCATTAAAAGCTACTCATGGATATAATGCCTCGCCAGTGAAAGGGGGCAAATTGTTCTAGGTTTTTAATAAAAGAATGGTTGTTGTACGTTAATCATGACACTGTCACATATTAGTCACATTTTAGTTGTCATCGCTCTCTCATGGATCATCATGGCACAAATTTCCCACATGCAAAGATGGCTCACCCCAAAGTTACCCTTTAAATCTTGCCAAATGCACATCTAATAATTACATTCTTGCATGATCAGCTTATGTGGTCTTGTCATTCATCTTTTCTGTCAGTATAACTGTTCATTGTGAAATTCTTGCCTCAAGCGACATTCGAGTATCAGAGACATCGTCAGTACAGTGCTCACTGTTGTTTTTCACCACTTGATGACATATGTCAGATCTAGAGCATCCTCTCCACTGAACAAGATGTGCCTTATTCAGTCTGATCACTGTAAATGTTCAAAACTGACAATAAAATACAAGATGCTACATTGCAAACCAAAAACTTATTTAACTAATCTAATCTAAAAGTGCAAATTTACCGAAAAGAAAAGGCTTTTCTCAGCTAATTTCTATAAATCATGACAGTTATTCAAGTTTATGGATAACTTCTCTGTAGAAATTTGTGAATCTTCATTTTTTTTTTAAGCTGAAGAGTCACTTTAAGTCTATTAGTCCATTAGTCATAAGGTCATTGTTTTCATGTGACATAAAATGACCAGCTAAGGAGTAGGAGAACCATAAGTACACCGTTTTCTTTTTAAAGCCCTTTAAACAGTTTTCCAGATTTTATAGTGTACCATTCAGACCATACTGTATATCCTATAGCAATGGAGTGGAGCTGTTGGTGTAGAGGGGTCTGCAGTCCTGCCTCATCTCATAAATAGAAGGTTCTGTGTTCCATAGAGAGTTGAAGTTCTCTCCTTTATGGTGTCCGCCCATGGAACCTAATCTATATAAACAGTGGTTGATGGCAAAGACAAACAATTTTCAGTCCAGTTTGATGTGTGCTACCATTCACACATATAAGTTTGTCAGTTTAAGAAAAAAAATGTACAAGAATGTCATTGTTTGTGGCAAAGATAATAAAGAAACATCTGCTTTTGTGTTAAACTGCTGAATGGACTGCATGTGATACATGCCACCAACACCAAATTGAGTGCTGTATTGGTACATTTTACCTTAAGGCTCAAAAGCAAGGCATTAAGCATGAAAATCACACCAAAGAGAGACGACAGAGACAGTTTGACTTCACCTCAGTGACATTCTGGTCTGAAGTCTTTCAGTTTATGCATTTTCAGTCTGATACATCAACAGCTTTACCATAAACTTGTAAAATGATTGTTTAAATTGAGCCCTGCGATAACATGGTGACATGTCCAGCCAGCACCCCCCCCACCCCCCCTTTGCCCATAAGTAGCTGAAAAAGGCTCACTGTAAGCCCGGAATTTGTATTTACTAAAATGCTTTAATTACAATGCACTTAAATGATTGAAGTTTTATGATGTTACTATAAAATGTTCAGTATATTCTACTAATTTCTAGACATAGTTGAAAGTACGAAAAAGTTTAAGTTGAATGGAATTAAATCACTAAGTTTTAGTCATGACCACACCTTTTTATCTTCGCATTGCATTGTGGGTATTGGGCATGTTGTTGAAAATGTGTTATTTTTATGTGGTGTTAGTGTTAATTTGGATTTAATGTGTGTATGGCCGTGTTTATTGGCCTTTTTGTGTTTGTTTTTGTATTTCTGTAGAGCTGCACCATGAGTCAAAGCCATAGGAAGAACAATGGCTCTCCTGTTCATCCAAGATTATTATTGTATGGTGGAAATGTTAATGGTTTGTCAAATTAAAAACATTTCCTGTACTGGCAAATAACATTGAGCTAACTTCCATTGATGCTACAATATAAAGTTGAATAATGTCATAGCTATTTGGGTTAGGAATAGGATTTTGAGTTTGACTACCTTAAAAAAAAAGTTGTTTAATCAGTGATAAATTAATGTGGCTGCCATTGAGAAAATTACTCTGTGTAACCTAAAACGCTGAGTTGAACGGTTGGATAGTGGGGTTGATCTTACAACAGATTTAAAGTACAAATAACTTGTCTTTTAGTGTTTTCTACTTAACAGTTTAAGTTCAATACTTTTAGCATTAAAGTTGAACGTACTTAAACCAATTGATTAGTCGATCATTACTCAAATCATTTAAGTGCAATCACTTGTCTCAAATTTTTTGAGTAAACTCTACTTATCTGGGCTTACAGTGAGCAACCCCCATGACTAGGAGTGAGGATAAAATGGGTTCAGATAATGAATAAATGAATGAACTACAAAAGCACTCAGAGAGCACAGACCTCCGCCAGGGCAGATCAGTCACCCCCCTGATCACCACCAAAATTTAATGATTTGTTCTTTATGCCAGTATCAACATTGCCTGAAAATTTCATGAAAATCCGCCCAGAACTTTTTGAATTATCTTGCTAACAGACAAACAGACAAACCCGATGAAAACATAACCTCCGCTGTTCCTTGGCGGAGGTAATACATTGAAACATCACATATATAAATGATAGCATAATCCAAATGGAATCCAAAAAATACTTGTCTCTTACCATTGACTGTAATATAGTTATTCCCCCCCAAAAAAAGGTCCCATGGGACACCACCTTCAGGTCTCTACTCCTAATCAGACCAGGGCCTTTCTGTGTTTAGTTTGTCTGTTTTGGGTTTCCCCTGGGTTCTCTGTTGTTCCCCACCATCTAAATAAATGAATAAAGCAGGTATGTATAGGTTGACCCTGTCTTGTCTCTGAGTGCCTTCAATGGTATTTCACTGCTCCAAATGTGCTAATTGCTAATGTTAATGCTTGGTGCTGTGTGTCTTATAAAGAATAAAATGCACAGACCAAATTTCCCTGGGGCAGGGGTGTCAAACTCATTTTAGTTCAGGGGCCACATACAGCCTAATATGATCTAAAGTGGGCCGGATCAGTGAAATTATAGATATAAATAATAGGATAAGAAGTTATAAATAATGTCAACTCCAAAGTTTTTTTCTCTGTTTTTGAGTGAAAAAAGTCAAATTCCATAATGAAAATGTTTACATCTACAAACTGTACTTCAAGATAACATGAATAAATATGAACCTGAAAATTCTTTTAAAAAATAATTGCAATTTTAACAATATTACACCTTGGTTTATCATTTATACATATGCATCACAACTTACAGATCACAGTGGATCTACAAATACACAAAACATTTAGTAACAGGCAGAATATTGTTAAAATTCTACATACTTCTCTTCAGAAATTTCAGGTTGTTCACATTTTTTGTAAAAGGTTAGTCTGTAAATGTAAACATTTTTGTGTAATTTTACTTTTTTTTACACTACAGCAAAGAGAAAAAAATTTAGTTTTCATTATTTATAGGTTATTATGATAGTATTTTGCTGGTCTGACCCACTTGAGATTGAGTTGACCAAAAATGATTCTAACATCCTTGATTGTGAATATTGTCAGTGTAATTTCTACATTTCACAAATTAAGTAAGCAGGTAAAACTTTATTTATATAGCACTTTTTAAGACAAAATGTTACAAAGTGCTTCACATAAAGGAGAGATAGATCAAATCAAATCAAATCAAATTTTAAGTCAATTTACAGAAACCCAACAGAACCCAAAATTCATTCCAAGGGCCGGACTGGACCCTTTGGCAGACCAGTTTTGGCCCCTGAGCCACATGTTTGACACCTGTGCCCTAAGGGGATAATAAAGTGAGTTAACTGTTAAACTCTGACCATATTTTCAGGGGAAAAACACCTAAAAAGACATACCCAAAGTAAATGAAGATTTACTTCCCAATAATAAGGTTCATATGGATGTTCTTAGTGTCTATGGACATTTACAGACCTCACAGAATCTATTCCCATTGTCTAAAATATTGTATCTATTACTATGCCTGAGTAAACTGTAACAAACTAAAAGAGAAATTAGAATTTTTTATCCTCACCTGTTTTGTTTTCGGCTGGTTGACGATATGATATGCATAAATTAATTGTTCGTGTCGGAGATTTTTAATAGCGTATATTTCACCCCACAAAGATTAAAAATCATGTTTGAACATTAAAGTTTGCACTAAAATACACTTTTGATGTACTTTTATTAACATTAGGGTCTAAACTTTGAGCAAAAGTTGAAAAAGACATCCATTGTCCTGATTTATTATATTTTTATAGTAGATGAATATTAATATAATTTTTTAGCCCTATCGGCCCACCCGCGGGCTGATAGGGCTAAAGGTTAACCCTTGACTTTTAACATTTATAAACATTAGTTCAGTTTATCTGTGAAATCTAAAATATACATCTCCCCTCACTGTAAATAAATGCATACCACTCACATACCATTGATTTATCAATTATTCATGCAGATCCCTTTTATAAATGCATATATTGCATTAAACTCATACAATATCAATATTAACATCCCTTAGATCATGTTAATAATGTGTGTCACCTTGATGTCTGTTTATTTTTGAAGTTAAGTATCTTTGTTTAAGTCAGCTTTGCCCCAGTAATAACTCATTTACAACCTATTATCATAAGAAAATATTAAAAATATGCACTATGAGAGAATATCCAGTTGAAGATGAATTAAACATGGGCCTTTGTAGCTACAAAGAGTGACCCAGTGTGAAACTCTGTACAAACAGTCCTAAAACATAATAATTGAAAACCACAGAGGCTGGAGAAACATAGAAACACATATTAGCCCATGTGTGTCCTGTAGCTCCAGGCTGTCTTTTGAAAGCACGCTGTCAGATTAATTTTCAACCTCTCAATCTGAAAGTCCTGCTGATGGGGAGGTTTGGCTTATCTTGCCTGTTCATTGTGAAACTACATTTGCAATTGATGGAGCACCAGAAAACCATGCTGCTTTGCTTTTGTATGCCCACAAAGTCTACTGGGCGTTGACAATGAAAAGAAACAGTGGTGAAATCTGAACAGTGCAGTACAATGGGGGTGGGAAATGAAAATCAGTTAAAAGGTTGCAGGTTTGTTGCACGTTTGGCCTAAAATTAGAGCAAGGAAAATGCTGTAAGTTGAATACAATTAATAGATAATATCAAGTGAATCACTGGCTTTGAAACGTATAGGGGCTTCATGCAAAAAGTGTGACGGCGCCTTTGGTTTTTAATGTCAAACTTTAACATTATTCTCATAGTGTAACATCTTTAAAAGCCCTAGATGAAGCCGAGAGATTAAAAAAAATGTTGGTGTCATATATTATGTTAACTGCATTTTGTCTGTGTAGAAGGAACTAACGTATTTGCTTTAAAATTTGATTAAAAATAACAAATAGTAAAGCAATTTAATGAAACCACAAAGGTGCAAAGACAATAATATACGTAGATGCTGAGATTTAGTTTGAAAACTGAATATTCAACAGATAATGTAAATGGTTTAATAAATTAGCTGTACAAATTGCTAAACATATCCTGAAATGTTAATAAATCTGAAATGTAAAAGGAAATTTAGAGTTAGAGTTACAAGAAAAACAAACAAACAATAAGCTTCTCAGTTAGACTAATTGAAATAGCATTACAAACTAGCAAACAATATTCTTTTTCCCATTGCAGTAGATATAATTTGGATTCATTCATACAGAAAGTAGATATTTCACAGATATCTTTAAACTACTGATTTACATATTCATAAAAATGTTCATCTTTCCTTTGCAAAACTTCATTCTGAGTTCATTCTGATGTAAAATGTCTGCTGCATTGTTGAGGAGTCACTGGATTGAGTAAGGCATGTATGAGCACATTTCACCTGACCCACTGCGAGTGCATTCAATGCATAATGTCACACTGCAGTGACCCTGACATGCATTATATAAGACAATTCTTGTTTGTTTCCCAAATCGGCCTATTTCCTTTTTTGTCCTTGCAGAGTTAACCCACTCCCTAGTGAGAGAAAACAAACGATTTTCTATTAGTTCTCAAGAATCTAACGGTGAGTGTGACTCACTGTTGGCTTACACAACACACACCTTCATAGTTCTCAAAGCTCTCCTCTCCTCTCCTTTCTCCTTCTGTCACTTCTCTCGTTCTATCTTTCTCTCTCCATTTTCTTCACCATCGTGCAAAGTCTCAAGGGTAGACTGAATATCCTCTTCCATTTGGCTGCTATTCTGGTCTCCATATCAACAAGATATGAGTCACCACACCCTCCAAAAATATGGACACAATCACTAAAACATGTTACTATTAATACAGCCATCAACCTATTCATTTACTGCTATCACTTTACTGTGCATCACTCAATTTAAATTTGAGCAGCTGCTGTGAAGATAACTTAAAGTCCATGAACGTTGAAGAAACATGCATCGCAATGTAAGCGTTTTCTGGTATCAGGGCTGTTTAAAGCTTCTGACTCCTCTGAGTCTATTTTTACACTGTATGTTGCAGTGAAAGCACTTTCAACAAACAAAATATAGGTTTAGAGCCTGTGTATGCATGTGTGTAAACGTGTGTAAGTGGGTGTAGAAGCATAATATCTATCTATCTATCTATCTATCTATCTATCTATCTATCTATCTATCTATCTATCTATCTATCTATCTATCTATCTATCTATCGTTCTATCTATCTATCTATCTATCTATCGTTCTATCTATCTATCTATCAGTGGCGACACCAAGGGGGGGCATGGGGGGGCAAATACCCCCCCCAGTCACAACTTTTGCCCCCCATCCAGATTTTTGGGAAAATTCGGGCAACGAAGAAATATGAAAAATCCGTCAATGAAAGCGTACATAACACATTTTGATACACTTATAATACAAGGTAGTGTACCTAAGTCTACAGATGTTGTCAGTGATTATATACATGTGCATGTAGTGGAATATGTTTTGTTTGATTAGTTGGTTGGGCTACTAGTTTTATTTTGTTTTCAACATTTATTAACTTGCATACATTGGCATTGCTGTTTGTTTGCTGCATGTTTTTCTGATGTGTTTAGAGAAATATGTGAAAGTAGATTGTACCTATTAAATAATCATAACAGAAAGTCTGAGTTGTTCATGCTGTAGTTTTTAACAAATACCTTGAATACATTAAGTATTACCTGATTCTACCTAAAAATTTTTGCCCCCCCCCCCCCCCCCAACATTTTCTTTGCCCTCCAGTTGCCCCCCCACTTTTAAAATCCTGGTGCCACCACTGCTATCTATCTATCTATCTATCTATCTATCTATCTATCTATCTATCTATGCAGACTGCAGCTCATATGCTAATATTGAATTACAACTGACAAGCAAGAGGCAATAAAGTCTACACTAATTTAATTTTGTTTAATCAAGAGCATTAAAATTTGTTTGAAGTGCCTAATTAGATATTATTCATCTGCTAATAGCTAGCCAGTTACTGTATAATAACATTTATGTCGACACTGAAATCTAGCTTGGAATCTCACTTCATTTGCAATTTGTTCTAAGCATGCACAGTGTGTCAGCTTAGCTTGGCCACATAATGCAATTTAACCTTTGTGATAAAAACATTATGTTAATGGTGACGCTGTGACTCAGCGCTCAGCTTTGTTGCCTTGTAAAAAGAAGGCTGTGGGTCCAAATCTGCAGGTAGGCCTTTGTTTTTCTGACTGCAGGCTTTATGTTCTGCCCTTCATCTGTGTGGGCTCCCATGGGTACAGTTTTTGTTTTGTTTTTTTAATGCAGATACACCAAAAACATGCAGATCAGGTGAAGAGGAGACTGTTTCCATGTGTAATTATCTGAGAATATTGAAATATGCTGACTACAAAAGGACTCAGGAAAAAAGGACATGAAATGAAACATCATTAGATAGATAGGAAAATATTTTAAAATATGTTTGTAGTTATTTAGAACATCTTAATTTATTAAAGATTGTAATGTAAATTGTGTCTCTCATCACATGTCTAAGAGCCCCCTTTTATAAGCTGAGGACCGCTTCTGGGGTGTCCTATTACAAAATATATCTTGTAAATGAATTGTTGATTTTGACTTTTTGTAATAATGTTGTAATAAATTGATTGATTGATTGATTGATTGATTGATTGATTGATTGATTGATTGATTGATGCTTCGCTGGAGTGTGCATCATTCCTTGGACAGTACATGTTGGGATAAACTCCAGCCCCTGAGATCCTACAATTTTGAACCAGTTTTCTAAGCAATTTTTGTCATATACATAAAGATTACACTACATAACAGAACATAGATATATAAACATGTTAAGACAACAGAGGCTTGTCATTTACATCTGTGGGTTTTAAAATTGCAGCCTACTACTACACATCCTATATTTACCGCAATAACTAAATATTCATTACACATGCGATTTAGCATTGAGGTGAACTTAGATATATTTTTGGAATGTGACATGCACAGTCACATTTTTTTTTATTGCGTTATAAACTTTTCAAGTGACTTAGCTGAGCGGCAATGCTAGAAACTGAGCAAAAGGTTGTTGTTCTCAATGACACAGTGGATCCAAAAAAAAGGAGTATCACACTTTATTGATGGCCCGCTGATGTCACCTCACAGCAGGAAGGTTTCTACAGGGTGGGTGAAAAGTAACTATGCATTCGAAAATGCTTATAGAATTTTTAGTATAACTGAAGTCATGACGAAAACATTTTTGAAACAGACAACACTAATGGGGATTTCTTATTTTCTTATTTCTTATTCGGAGGTTCTCAAGGATATCCCAGATGATGTCCTTCAGAAGTTTGCTCATTCCATCTCTGGCCGTTTGAGGAAACTGGTTGACGCCATTGGTGCCTATGTTGAAATATGAAGTTTTAGTTTCATTTTCTCCTGTAATTAAGAACATGTATGATTTGTTGCAATAAATGTGTAAATAGGAATATGGATTTTATTATCAATTTTTAATGCCTAGTTACTTTTCAGCCACCCTGTAGATCGATTCCAGTCAGATCAAGGCCTTTCGGTGTGGAACCTGCATGTTCTCCTCATGTTGTGTAGGTTTCAAAAGCCATGTATGCTAGGTTGATTCTCCTGTCAATGCCCTTGTTCAAGCCTCCAGGCAAAGATCTAGAGTTGGTATCTGGGCAGCTTCAGTGGGAGGAGAATGGGTTGAATTGCACTACAAGGACAATAAAAAGGATGTTTATTTGCTTTTCATTGTTTTAAAGGAGTCATATTTTGCTAAACCCACTTTTATTAATCTTTGGTCCATTTATTTGTGTATTTGGACCCTAATAGTTCAAAAAGTTTGAATTTGAACCCTCCAGATGCTGCAAAGCTATCTTTATATTCATTTTAGCAAAAAACGAGTTGATTTCTACAACCCATTTTATTTCCTCCTTTATTTGTTACGTCTATGACTAGTTACATCACGGTATTTGCACATATAAGGTCCAGACTTCTGATGAACATTTCTCCGAGTACGCCATAATTGTTTGTCAGCAGCAGCAGTTGCAGTCCATACTGAAAATATGTCCAAACTTTGAGCCGATTACCTAAAATGTTCAGTCGTTGGTTTTATTAATGAACTCAAGTGGCTGAACAGGACAGAGAAGCACGGTTAACAACCTGGAGGGAATGGGGCATGAAGTGGCTCATTTGCATTTAAAGGGCCAGCGCTCAAAATGACCTTTCTGGTGTCGTTACTCAGAAATAGGGTTGAAGATGGACCTGTGGAGTTGAATTAATGAAGAATTCAGACCCAAGTATAGCATTTACAGTTTATGTAAACCACAGGGAAATGTTTTAAAATGCATAATTCCATTTAAAAAAGCAAAACATAACTCCTTTAATTTTCACTTCAAACATCAGGAGTATGAAGGAGCCACAGATGCATGGTTTGTCTGTCAATAATGGTGGCAGAATCTGTCAGGCAGGTAGCAGAACTGAGAAGCAGAGAACAGGGTACTACCCTCAGTGATGGGACTAACCAAGACTGAAAAGAAACAGAGGCCAGTGTGGGCTGGGTCTGTGAAGGGGTGGAGTATGGTCTGGTGGAGGACAAGAGCAGGAACCTGTGAAAACCCAGGTCTGGATGGTCAAAGTGAACACTGCTTCATTTTCCTTTGGGTGGGGGTACTTGATTATATAACTCAACATGTCTGATATTACTTCCAACACCTCTTCTACTTCCTCCATCTGAGCTTCTACATCTGGTTAGATTATTGTAGAACTGACGAAGTCTCTTGGATGAGAGACGAAAGGTTTTCAAGCACAAAACCCAGTGCAACTGAACTTTGAAAACAACCTGTGGATGAAAATATGAATTTACACAGCAGTCACTTTATAGCACAGGTGTCAAACATGCGGCCCGGGGGCCAAAACCGGCCCGCCAAAGGTTCCAGTGCGGCCCGTGAGATGAATTGGCAAAGTCAAGTCAGGGCATCAAACTCAAATATAATATCATAATAACCTATAAATAATGACAACACCAGTTTTTTTTTCTTCTTTGATTTAGTGCAAAAAAACCATTAAATTATGAAATTTTTTACATTAAGAAACAATTCCTTAACAATAAAATGTGAATAACCTGAACAAATATGAACTACCTGAAATGTCTAAAGAAAATTAAGTGCATTTTTAACAATATTCTGCCTGTTACTAAATGTTTTGTGCCTTTGTAGGTCTGATCTGCAATGCACACGTAACCTATAAGTGATAAGTAAAGGCATAATATCGATAAAATTGTCCTAACATTTCTTAACAAATTTCATTTTTCAGGTTAGTCACATCCTTTATATTTGGATAGTTTGTAAATGTAAATATTGGCATAATTGAATGTTATTTTTTGAGCTAAAACAGTTTGGAGTTGTCATTATTTATTGGCTATCATGCTATTATTTTACTGGTCCAGCCCCCTTCAGATTAAATTGGGCTGAATGTGGCCCCAGGAACAAAATGAGTTTGACGCCCCTGCTTTATAGTGTTACAGTCAGTGGAAAGGATGTAAACCAGTGGTTCCCAACCTTTTTTGTCTTGTGACCCCATTTTAACATCACAAATTTCTGGTGATCCCAGAAAGGAGACTTTTTTTGCTAAAATTAATTTGTTTTTGATCATGTAGTAGTTTGCTATACTATGTTGCAAATAAACACTGATTTTTTAGATGACACTTAGTCAATGTAATGTATATTATTATTATGGATGGGGGCAGAAAAGCCAGGTGTAGATTACTGCACAAAGTGAGAATTTTATTTTCCTTGGTCAGGATATGTACAGTCAGTCCAGCTTGGATTTACAAGGCTGACAATTAATACTGACCAAACAATAACTCAAAGTATGAATTATGAAAGAGCTGCAGCATCTGAAACTGACCACAATGAACATTTGAAAGATAAACAGAACCACAGTGCTTCAGTTTCAGCTTCAGAGTTTGTCATATCTCTTATGTATTGTGATTGTCTCTCTCAACTCACCATATTTTTTTGTGTGTTTTTCTTAATTTTTATCAATTACTAGAAATTTCAGGCGACCCCATTTGAATTCCAGGCGACCCCATGTGGGGTCCCGACCCCAAGGTTGAAAAACACTGATGTAGACTCTAGGAGGGTGGCAGACAAGCCACAATCAGTGAATTCATTAGTGTAGAACAAAACTTACAGGCAACATTAGGAAGTCCAGAAACAACACAATATGCAATAAAAGCATCTGAGGAGTCAGGCTGGACTTCATTGCTGGTTATACAGTGGTGTGGCCTCTATGGGATCTGTGGTCAGGTGAAGAATCACTATGAAAGGGAGTGAAATGACAGAACAGGGAAGAGAAATTAAAAGTTACATGTGTGAGTAAAATTACCAGCAAACATGCTTTTATGCATGCACTTTTAATACAGGGACACCAACAAAAAACAGATGCACAAAACAGAAAAGTCATTGTAAATGGAAACAAAGCAGAAATTGTAGTTATATGTGCAGAATAGATATACCAAACCAATGTCTTGAAGGACATCAAGTCAATAATGACAACTGTACAGTAGATACATTCTGTGGTGGAATTAAACTGATATCTGATAAGTTTTTTGTCTTTTTCCTTTTTAGAGATATCCAAAACATTATATTTACTACACTTTCACCAGCAGTTATCTGTTTGTTTTCAGTCAACTTTGGACACCGAGTAAACTTTTTTTTTTCCCTTAGCAACAAATTCTTACTGCAGATATAAGTGACCACACAGCAGCACATGCATGAAAAAACAAAACAAAAAAACATTCTTTAAAAAAACAGCCGCACAATGTACATTTTGGATTGTTTTTACTTTATTTCTTCCATTCTAAAAGGAGGAAAACCAAGGCTACAGTAAGATCTTCTTTCATTTATCATTATATCTATACTGGGGCATTATCTTGCAATGAGTAGCTATTAATAAATTGGAAAGGATTATGCAGTTTAGATATGTGTATGCTATAAAAACATGCTCCTTGTCTAAAGAGAGAAACTGTGCTTGTATATAGGAGCCAAAGTTTACAGATCTAAGTATAGCTGATAGTATTTCCAGCCTACCACTCCTGTGCAAAACTAATTAATAATTTCTCAGCCCATGTCCTCCATGAGAGACATCAGAGGGCTGAATCACGTCACTGGATCTCTCTTGCGCACACATTTCTGCCAGCACCGTTAAGCAAGGCTTTCCCAGAGACCTCTAGGCATTTGTGTGTTTGATGAGATGGTGTTAATAAAGGAATTATGAAGCAAGAAATGCACAGGGGCTGAGAGGGAATAAATGTGCACCCTGAAAAACGAAGAGTGATGAGGCAAACATTTTGCTTTTGCGGCAGCTTCTCAATCCAAACAGTTTTCCTTGTTTGACATTGTAGCTTCATCAACTGTATATCTGCAATAAGGGAGCTTTACATTCCTCATCCGGTCTTCATAACATGTCTCTGTAGCATCCACAGGACTGCCTCACATTTCCTCATGCAACTGATGGCATGCCTTTTGCATCTCAAGTGCAAACACCCAGTAAACACTTACACACAGGGTCTTCATTTGCAAAGGGAAACTGAGAAAGAGAAAGTTTACAGTGACTGCAAGTTCAATCTATCTGTTTAGCGTTACTGCTGCACTACCTCATTCAAATTAATCTGTATATAAAAATAAGAGTGATTTTCACGTGGTTGACATTACAAGGAACAAATATTGAAGAGTGCAAAACAAAATTCACACCCAGCAGCCAGACAACAAATGTCACAAGTTCCCAGAACAGGCATCGTCAACAGGCAACTGGTGAGCCAGATCTGCTCTGCTTTTCCTTACTCTACATATGAAGGGATTGTTCAAGTCCAGAAAACATGAAGAAAAGCACACATAGAAGCAATGAAGTCAGAGATAATTACAGTATTATGATGGCTTAAGTCATTTGTCTGTATATATTTATTGACTCCTTTTTAACCCATATAGACCCATAAAAGAAACTGGAGACCAAAATCACCTACTGTTCTAAAAGTCTGATAACTTCTGATCTGATAAACTTATGTATAAACACTATATTGCCAAAAGTATTCACTCACCCATCCAAATAATCAGAATCAGGTGTTCCAATCACTTCCATGGCCACAGGTGTATAAAATCAAGCACCTAGGCATGCAGACTGCTTTTACAAACATTTGTGAAAGAATGGGTCACTCCCAGGAGCTCAGTGAATTCCAGCGTGGAACTGTGATAGGATGCCACCTGTGCAACAAATCCAGTGGTGAAATTTCCTCGCTCCTAAATATTCCACAGTCAACTGTCAGCTGTATTATAAGAAAGTGGAAGTGTTTGGGAACGACAGCAACTCAGCCATGAAGTGGTAGGCCATGTAAACTGATGGAGCGGGGTCAGCGGATGCTGAGGCGCATAGTGCGAAGAGGTCGCCAACTTTCTGCAGAGTCAATCGCTACAGACCTCCAAACTTCATGTGGCCTTCAGATTAGCCATACATCACCAAGTGCAATGCAAAGCACCAGATGCAGTGGTGTAAAGCATGCCGCCACTGGACTGTAGAGCAGTGGAGGCGCCTTCTCTGGAGTGACCAATCACGCTTCTCCATCTGGCAACCTGATGGAGGGGTCTGGGTTTGGCAGTCTCCAGGAGAACGATACTTGTCGGACCGCATTGTGCCAAGTGTAAAGTCTGGTGGAGGGGGGATTATGGTGTGGGGTTGTTTTTCAGGAGCTGGGCTTGGCCCCTTAGTTCCAGTGAAAGGAACTGTGAATGCTTCAGCATACCAAGACATTCTGGACAATTCCATGCTCCCAACTTTGTGGGAACAGTTTGGAGCTGGCCCCTTCCTCTTCCACCATGACTGTGCACCAGTGCACAAAGCAAGGTCCATAAAGACATGGATGACAGAGTCTGGGGTGGATGAACTGGACTGGCCTGCACAGAGTCCTGACCTCAACCCCATAGAACACCTTTAGGATGAATTAGAGCGGAGACTGAGAGCCAGGCCTTCTGTCCAACATCAGTGTGTGACCTCACAAATGCGCTTCTGGAGGAATGGTCAAAAATTCCCATGAACACACTCCTAAACCTTGTGGACAGCCTTCCCAGAAGAGTTGAAGCTGTTATAGCTGCAAAGGGTGGACCCACGTCATACTGAACCCCATAGACTAGGAATGGGATGGCACTGAAATTCATATGCGAGTCAAGGCAGGTGAGCAAATACTTTTGGCAATATAGTGTATGTAAATAATTGGTGTAAAATAAAGTTTGTCATCTTTTCATGGTCATCAGATATGACTCATTTGGATGTTCAGAGGCTCCATAGTGAACGTGGAAACACTGTCATCTTCTACAACATTGATTCACCAGTAAAACCCGTGGAGTTGGATCAATTGTACTGGATGGAGATACTTGTTTTACATTCAGTTATAGATATCTTTGCTGAAAAAGTCACTTTTTCTTCAGTTTTCTCCACTTCTGATATTATAACCCTCAACTTTAATCTGAGTTTTTATGAACATCTACAAAGTTAGTAAATTAGATACAGGATAATACATGATTTTCACTGAAAAAACAAAAAAAAAATACAGAGGTTACTATTTCAATAAATGGTGATAAATCATTTGAGAGAGGAGACGTTTAAAGAAAAATTAATTTGAGAATTGTCACAAAAGTAACCCTGAGTCTTTATTGGTTAAGATAAGTACACACTGTACGACTATGGGTTGTTCCAGACCAAAAATGACAAACTGTAGCACTGTGGTTCTACATCGTACAGTGAGGAAGGTCAGAAAAGCGCAGCTGAACTGGTCTTATGAACAAAGTCTGACAGCGGTAGGTGTTTCATTTGATCATCTCACCATGTGATTGCTGCTACAACCCTCGTTCTACTTTATAACCAATAAGAAGTCAGCATGAAATGATGCACTGATGAACACAACACGTTACAGGCAAATTTATTTTGACACCAAATATGGCACATTTCACACACAAAGAATGAATGAATGAATGAATTTATTTTTGGTTTTACATCAATCGTCGTGTAACGTGAGGGTTCGTTGGTGGTTAATAGTTCATTCTTGTTAAAATGAGTAATGAGTAATGAGAATGAATAAAATTCATCCTTCGTAGTTTTCGAGGTTCAACTGAACTGGTTTTGTTCTTGAAAACATTTCTAAGAGACTTCGTCAGTTCTATCAGTTCTATTAAACCCCCCACAGGTTTATTAGTCTGTTCCCCCACCAGCAAATCGATCTGATGAAGTCTCTTGGATGAGAGACGAAATGTTTTCAAGAACAAAACTAGTCCGGTTGAACTTCAAAACCTACTAAGGATAAATGTGAGATATTGTCTTCTAGCTGACCCTTGAATAAAGTCTACAACAAAGCCTGGACTAACAGAAATAAAAGCACCGGAAAGACCTACCTGTGGTTTCACCTCTGTCTGAGCACACTCCTAGTCTGCTGGGATTTTAATACGATCACTTATTAAGGCACAGGCAATGAAGATCTTCATCTTAGAAAAAGTTCCTAGGTGTTATTTGAGGTAGTGTGGAATGGAAGAAGTGCAATCTAAAAGTAAAATAAGTGATATCAGGTTATTTGAGTTTAAAGAGACAGCAGAAATATGAATCCTACTGTAAGCGAGCAGTCTGATAAAGTAAACAGCTTGTTTAAAACCACATATTAGCTGTGGCTTGTTGTATTTAGGTGCATCTTCTAAGTGACTCTGACAGTGGATGTGGGGACATCACAACCTTGGATGGCTGCCTGATGCGACGCCTGCCTGCCCTGGCCTCATCAATACCCTGCCATATGACCCGTGCTCCACTCCTGTCTCCTGGGGTCAGCTGACATTTGTTAGCCATCTGCAAAGACTAAAATATAACAGTACTGTGATGGTTTTTATCATTTAGATGGGGTACGGTTGTAAAAGCTGCAGTTTATTTGTCAATGAAATTATCCGTATTTACGTAAGCTCATATTAGAGTCATAAAGTGTTTATATTTATGTTTTCATCATTTTGTTTTAATACCATATATAGTAATAACATGACATTTGGAGGATGGCATTTGAAGGGCAATGTTTGTTTACTGGGCTGCAGACATGATACAGAAGATACCTGCTATCATGTGGTAAAACTTGTTTATTTGTGTATTATAGGCAGTGTTGGGGAAGTTACGTTTAAAAAGTAACTTTTGCTCGTTACTTGTTACTTCTTTAAAAAGTAGTCCATTACTTTACTTAGTTGCCCTCTATGGAAAGTAACGTTGGACTACTGTAGGCTTCAACACCACCACTAAGCCCTATCAAACTAAATGAAATAACACAGCCTCAATACATCTTATGGACATATAAATGAACACAAAACACATAAGGACTTATCATTTTTTTGTCCAACTCTTGTTTAGTTACCATGTGAAATGAGGTGAAGTGAGAGCCCATGACTATTGCACAGGCGCAGCTGTTTCACTACTGGATGTTTTAGCGCATGCCAGACAGTTTGGAGCATGGACATAATTCTTAGGGTATAGAAAATTTGGGGGGAAAAAATTGTTTATGACACTTGTCAGGTCTGTCGCTAAGAAAAGTAACCTTGTGCCGAATTGAAAAAGGAACTACGTTTCATTATCAAATTTTCAGTAGTAACGCGTTGCGCTACTTTTTACCTGAAAAAAGTAGTTAAACCTGTTTAACCCTGGCCATATTTTCAGGGGATAAACGCCTAAAAAGACATACTCAAAGTAAATGAAGAATTACTTCACAATAATAAGGTTCATATGGATGTTCTTGGTGTCTATGGACATTTAGAGACCTCACAGAATCTATTCCCATTGTCTAAAATATTGTATCTATTACTATGCCTGAGTAAACTGTAACAAACTAAAAGAGAAATTAGAATTTTTTATCCTCGCCTGTTTTTTCTTTTTTTTTCGGCTGGATTGACGATGATATGCATAAATTAATTGTTTGTGTTGGAAATTTTTAATAGCATATATTTCACCCCACAAAGATTAAAAATTATGTTTGAACATTAAAGTTTGCACTAAAATACACTTTTGATGTACTTTTATTAACATTAGGGTCTAAACTTTGAGCAAAAGTTGAAAAAAAACATCCATTGTCCTGATTTATTATGTTTTTTATTGTAGATGAATATTAATATAATTTTTTAGCCCTAATATAATTTTTCAGCCCTATCGGCCCGCCCGCAGGCTGATAGAGCTAAAGGGGTTTTAAGATACTGTAATGCGTTACTTTGTAATTTGTTACACACAACACTGATTTTAGGTAAAACATTTCTGCAATGTGTTTAAATGGCTGTTTGGAATAACCTAAAGCCTGTATTTAAGTTCAAATAAACAAGCAAAAGAGCATCCCCACCTGGATTTAACTAAGCCAGTTCACATTCTTCCGTTAGATGATTACTGCAGTGATTAATGTTTCAGCTGCAACAAGTTCTTTAAATGATGCAGTGGGTAGAGTCTCATTTCTTAAACAATCATCAGTTTGATAGAGAGCATAAAGACTGGACTGGGTTTCAATGGAAAGAGGTCATGTGGTCTGAGGAGTCTAGATTGATGCTGTTGATGGATGCATCAGGGTGAGAACAGATGCAGATGAACTGATTACCCATCATGCCTCTGTCTCCAGTACAAGCCTGTGGGGGCAGTGTTATGATCTGGGGTTCGTTCAGTTGATCAGGTCAACATTCATCAACATTGGGTCCCCAAAAAAATCATGTTGTGACATTGAAGTGACAGTACATAATTAGTTACAACTCACTTTTTTTTTTTTTTTTTTTTTTTTTTTACACTATTTTCACACCTTTACATGTCAGTGACATTTAATCAATGAAAAATTTGTCACGTATGTCAATCAACAACATTAAAAGTTTCTTAGTTCCTTACAGCTAACAGCCAGATTTCAGGATTCATATAATTTTTGCTACAAACTTGTGATAAATTCAAAAGCCTGTGAATACTGGTGCATGAATAGGATTATATAATGAAATGTTCTGTTCAGAAAAAAATAATGAATGAATACCACTTCTGAATTCTTGGTTATTGTGAGTGCAAAAAATATGACATTGCATAAGATTATCAAAACAATGGTAAAGGAGAATACTCACTGTAATCAGAACTAAATGCAGCCCAAGGACATATTAATGTGGGAATGTCTTTTTTTTTAGCCAGGCTGTGTATGTGATTCTTAACCCGTATAGACCCAGTGTTACTTTTGTGTCAGTTCCCAAATGATTTTTTTCTCTGTATTTAACCTTTTTTTAGTGATTTATTGCCATTTATTATAATATTATCCTCTGTATTTTGCATTTTTTGAATGAAAATTAAGTATTTTCCCATATTAAATTCACTGATCCTGTAGATGTTTATAAACAGATTAAAGTTCTCATGATATCAGAAACAGAGAAAAATTAAGAAAATGTGGCTTTTTCAACAAAATCTATCATTAACTGAACATAAACCCAATGTGTCCATCCACTGTCATTGATCCAACTCCATGGGTTTTACTGGTGAATCAATGTTGTAGAAGATGACGGTGTTTTCACGTTCACCACGGAGCCTCTGAACGTCCAAATGGGTCATACCTGATGAACATGAAAAGATGACAAACTGTATTTTACACCAATTATTTGCATGGGTTGATAGGATTAGTGGATCAACAGGTATTAAACAGTTACATCAGTAGATGGTTTAGGTAAATGTTGAATGTTTGAGTCTATATATAATATAATATATAATATAGGATTTAAAGGCTCAAAATTTTGAGAGCTCCATCGGCACAAGTGCAACAATCGTATAGCTTTTATTTGTGTGTAATCACTGCAAAATAAGGGTAAATTTAGTACGTCTACAGAGGGAGTTGGTTTCTGCCGACCAAATTTCTACAGTGGTCAACAGTCAACAGACCAAACTGGCTTTAGCAGAGGTGAGAAAATGAGTACTAATGCCCCGTTTCCACTGCGTGGTATTGGCTCGACTCGACTCGGCTCAGCCTTTTTGCGTTTCCATTACGAAAAAGGACCTGGAATCTGGTACCCAGTACTACTTTTTTGGCATCACCTCCGCCAAGGTTCCAGTACTGGGGACCAGATACTAAAATGTGACGTGTAAACACTGCAGACCACTGATTGGTCAGAGAGTTGTCTCTGTGACCCGCCGTTTTACAAAAAACAGATGCGGAAGGTGACAGTAAATACAGTAGTACATTAATCCACATGATAACAGCCCAAAACTACACCATGGTTGGTCGAGGAGATTCAGTCTTTGGTGGCCGACGTAAAAATTCAGACGAGATAACAGCCAACGAGCGAGTTTATCAGCAACTCTCTGAACAGATGACACGGAAGTAACACGCCACATCACTATGACGTCCAGGTGCTGTAAAGTCGGTAGTATCTTGTAATGGAAACGGTCTCTAGGAATACCGAGTCGAGCTGGTTCCACGTGGTGGAAACACGGCATAAGTCACTGCTCTGTCAGTCTGGCATGATCAGTAGTGGGGGGTCATCAGTAGAGGGCGCTAGGGTACTGCCCCCCTGTCTCACATGAAAAAGAAGATAAGAATCATTCATTCATTCATTTTCTGAACCCGCTTTATCCTCACTAGGGTCACGGGGGTCGCTTGGAGCCTATCCCAGCTACATAGGGGCGAAGGCGGGGTACACCCTGGACAAGTCGCCAGTTCATCACAGGGCTGAACATATAGAGACAAACAATCATTCTCACATTCACACCTATGGGCAATTTAGATTAACCAATTAACCTATTAGTGCATGTCTTTGGATGGTGGGAGGAAGCCGGAGTACCCGGAGAGAACCCACGCAGACACGGGGAGAACATGCAAACTCCACACAGAAAGGTCCCACCCCCCGTCGACTGGTGTTGGAATCGAACCCAGGACCTTCTTGCTGTGAGGCACGAGTGCTAACCACTGCACCACCGTGTTGCCCTGAAGATAAGAATCACACAAAATAATACAAAAACATTAATATTTAAATAAATGAGCTATACATGATACAGCCTGTTACTGCCGTGTATAATCTGCATTCAAGTAAAGTTTAAAAATATTTTCAGTCATGTAGGGCCAGTGAGCGGTCATATGACGTAATGTGTTCGTGACGGGCGCTCATTTACTGTAATAGGCTCTCTTTATTAATGGCGCAGAGGCACAGTAGACCCCCCTCAATACAAGAGATATTAGAAACTCGAGGCGCAAAAAATTGCACCCAAGCATCACCTGCATATGGAAATGTCACATCCTGTAAAGAACCAAGGCCTTCCTCAGAAATATAAGCTCATTACACTGTAAGCCCGGATAAGTAGAGTTTACTCAAAAAATTTGAGGCAAGTGATTGCACTTAAATGATTTGAGTAATGATCAACTAATCAGTTGGTTTAAGTAGGTTCAACTTTAATGCTAAAAGTACTGAACTTAAACTATTAAGTAGAAAACACTTAAAGACAAGTTATTTGTACTTTAAATCTGCTGTAAAATCAACTCCACTATCCAACCATTCAACTCAGCATTTTAGGTTATACTGACTAATTCTCTCAATTGCAGCCAGATTAATTTATCATTGATCAAACGACTTTTTTTTAAATTAATCAAACTCAAAATCCTTCTCCTAACCAAAGTAATTTTAAAATCATTCAACTTAATATACTGTAGGATAAATGTTTAACTATTTAATGTCATCTGTCAGTACATGTGCTCTTAATTTGACAAAACATTAGGATTTCCTTTGAAAAATGACATGTTTGGATGAACAGGAAAGCCATAGTTCTTCCTATGGCTCTGACTCATGGTGCAGCTCTACAAAAATACAAAAACAAACACAAAAAGGCCAATAAACACTGACATACACACATTAAATCCAAATCAACACTAACAACCCCGCTGAACCCCTGCACATAAAAATAACACATTTTCAACAACATGCCCAATACCCACAATGCAATGCGAAGATAAAAAGGTGTGGTCATGACTAAAACTTAATGATTTAATTCCATTCAACTTGAACTTTTTCATACTTTCAACTATGTCTACAAATTAGTAGAATATACTTCACATTTTATAGTAACATCATAAAACTTCAATCATTTAAGTGCATTGTAATTAAAGCATTTTAGTAAATACAAATTCCGGGCTTACAGTGTAGGTAATTCTACTGAGTCACAACACAACGGCTGTATAGCTCAATGATCAACACTACTGACTTCAGTGCAGTAGACCTGGGTTCAAATACTGGCAGGAGCAGTGACAACACCACCATTTAATCTGTAGTTTAAAGATGCCCTGGTCTAAATACATTGTCCATAATATCAGTGGAAGTGACACTTGTCAGGGACATGCCTGACTGCAACAATAGAGCAATGGAAAAACGTACATGTTTGAAGGATAGACAGGTGCAATTTACATACAGAAAATACATGACTGAAAACACATACTGTGAACTTTATTTTAATTTAAATTAATATTTGAACCCATAAAGACTCAGCGGGACCTCTGTGGTAGTTCCTAAATGAATTTCTCTCTATTTGACCTTTCTTAAGTGATTTATCACCTTTTTTTTTATTTGTTGTACAAAATTCTCCTATGTATTTTGCCAATTATCAGTGAAAAGCAATTATTTTCTTATATTTAATGTTATTTTACTGGTGATGTATTCAAGCGGATTATTGATTTTTTTTTTCCCCCGCATTATCATATATTTTGTATACCACAGGAACCCATAAAAATGTTGAAGTACTTTTAACTTTTACTCATTTTAGAGCTTGTACCTTTGCACATTTACACTAATAAAAAAGTTAAATCAGTACCTCTACTTTTCAAAAAATAAGCATTTGTACATCTGCTTGAGTAAAGGATGTGAGTACTTCTGCTTTCTCTGAGTAAACGTACCAGGTAAATTTGCACCTGTAGTTCCAATATGCCAAAGCTAAAGGAGCCAAAAAACACTTTCCCTCTGCAGCTCTATCCTCTGAGTCCAAATCAAAAGATTAAACATAAGAACACTTACAACCACTTTTCCAGGCTTTGACATCGAGTAGGATACGGAGTAGAGCAGCAGAACTGCATCCTGGTTGCTGCAGACAGACTCTAATCAGTAATCAGTACTAACAATGTCAATCATGTATTTAATCCCTTCCTACCTGCCTGAAAGCACTTGTGAATAGATAAAATTTGCATCACCAACAGCCTGAAAACACAAGCAAAGAGTAGATACTGTTTAAATTACAATTTGCTGACAGAAAACTATGGAATTTTTATCTTCTGATGCTAGAAAAGTATCAAGCACTGCAGGTTTAATATGGGCTGAACATATATCACTAACCCATGATGCTCATAAGTAAACAAAGGCAAACTGCTAAAAACAGATAAATGAATATAATACAAATAAAACAACAGGCTAAAACTACGTGGCCTCACCAGGAAAATGACAATACTGGTTTACCTAAAGGGGACCAATACAACTGGTCTTCATTTGTCGTTTGCAGTCATTTGGCCACATCTTACAGTCAAAACTACTGAGACTGAGACAAGACCCAAACAAAGTCAAGACCCAGATCAGACCAGATACACAGCAAAGACACTATGAGAATATGTTATGATAAAACCAAGAATCTGTGCCACGATGCTAGTTCAACAGACCCAGGATCTCTTTCTGTTTACTGGCTCAACAAATCCAAACAATGGACCATCGCACTAAGTGGTATCACACAAACGGGTCTCATCCCAGGCTTTCTGACTGGTCATGAGTGCATTCATATGAACAAGACATTCCCAGTCACAAACATAGACAGGTCTGGATCAGAACCTGTCCATTAAAGGAGCAAACTATAGCCCCTTTTACACAACACTTCTGTTACGGCAATATTTCACCTTTATTCTGGAGCAACATCTGTGTAAATGAAATGGTGGGATCATTTGGTCCCACCTTTATCGGGGCTTTGTAACGCCTCTGTAGGTAGAAACAGGTGTGATAAAGGTGGAATCATGATTCCAGAACACTACATAAAAGAAACACCGTAGGGCGCCGTTAAGGGGGTTAAACATGACAAATTCATGGGGCCCAGTATTTGTGGGGGGCCCATAGAGCAGTGGAGGGGGTCCAGTGGATACAGGTTAGAAGCTGGGGAAATTTTGTGTAAGATCTGCTGTATAATAGGGGTATAGAAGTCAGGAGTCGGATGTTGAAAGCATGTTAAATTTCAGTTTCATAAGTTATGTTACTTATGGATCACCCCACCCCCCCACCTCGCTCCAACAGATCGACAAAATATTGAATCTTATGAAGGGTCCAAAATGTTTACCTTTCAAGGGGCCCACAAATGGTAGCAGCACTCCTAGGAACACCTCTCATTCCTCAACCAAAGTGTGACATTTCGATGATGAATTGCGTGTGCGAAAAATGACCGTAGGCCATGTACAGTAAACAAACATCAATGCGACCAGAAAGATGTCAAACTTGGGGCGGCCATGGCTCAGGTGGTAGAGCAGGTTGTCCAATAGCCAAAGGGTTGGCAGTTCGAATCCCGCTCTATCCTAGTCAGTCCGTTGTGTCCTTGGGCAAGACACTTCACCCTCCTTGCCTCCAGTGCCACTCACACTGGTGTATGAATGCGTATGAATGTTTGGTGGTGGTTGGAGGGGCCGTACGTGCGAATTGGCAGCCATGCTTCCATCAGTCTGCCCCAGGGCAACTGTGGCTACATATGTAGTTTACCACCACCAGAGAGCGAATGAATAATGGATCAATAATGTAAAGTGCTTTGGGTGTCTAGAAAAGCGCTATATAAAATCCAATCCATTATTATTATTATTAAACTAGGGAGACGCCGAGATTTGTGAGCTTGTCACTTTGGGTGAAGGACTCTATCCATGCTAACATTTGTGGAATTGTGAAAGACTCTAGAGAGGTTAGCAACACCGTTATGCTTGGGGTATTTCCAATGCACAAGTTATACATCACAATATATGCTAAGCTGTGTCACTGCCCCTTTGATTCCAGAATGCAGGTCCACTGTATAAAAGTCCAGTCTGTCTCATCTCTGTTACTACTTTGGCTTGGCTGTGGAAATCAGTCAAAGTGGAAAAACGGTGGGATCACCATCTCACCTTTTTTCCGGGATCTCTGTGTAAAAGTGGCTTAGAATGCTGCATTCCAGAGTGCTGGGAGATGGGAAGTTTCCGAAGTCCAACTTCGTAAAATGCATTGGAACACCTGTCCAAGCTGAAGGTCCTTGTAGCAAAGTGGGGCCAGATAGAAGTACCCCGACCTCACTGTGAACTACAATTTGACATCAATACAACAATGATGTCGCACAGTATGTAAGTTTGAAAAAAAACTTCACAATGTACAATTAGCTCATCCGTCATTTCGCTTCTTCCATCTCGTTAGCATAAATGAGAACACTGTAGTGTTGACAGTCAATATGCCTCTTCAGTCACAAAGAAAACAGGAGCTTAGATCTGCCATCTCCATGTTTGTTGTTTATGTGCAACATGGGTCAGCTGGAATACTTTGAGGTGGGATGTAGTTAACTCCAAGTGAGATATATTCTACCTTCCAGCACTCTAGAATACAACATAAGTAAAGGAGGAACAACCGGGAAGGAAAGATACAACAATCTGATGCTTTTCAGTTCACAGAGTGAGTTATCATGATAATTTATCCCAATAAGAACTAAACCTCATTCATGAAACTGAAACTCCTGAGCTGAACCAGAAGATAGAATAATAAGCTTTTAATCCTGTTTCATGATACACACCCCAGTTAGTTTTCTTACCACAACACTGAAATAACAATCATCTTTAAGGTAATTAAACTTCCTTGGAAAGGGGATTGAGACACCACTCAGAACAAGAGCATTAGGATTAGTCTGATAAGAGGGAGCATTGCAGAATTTGCACACTGCTGTTTTTTGTGGTCATTTTATTATTTCATTATTACAACAAAGTCACCCATCATTACTGAAGATCATGTCCCACATCACAGCTTATTTTCCAGAAATTATACATCGAATCACAGTAACGATGATAAATAAATCAGAAAATGCAGAGGTAGTTGAGTTACATGATTTCGACCAGTTTAGAAATAAAACCTGGGTCCTCTTTGTCCAAGACTTGGAAAAAATACAAGACAGAGACCTTCAAAGTAGATTTTGAATGCTGCAAGACTATCACTGGTATTTGGAGTCTGAATATTGTGCACATTCAGTATGCTCCTCTGGGACAAATTAGACATCAACCTATTCTGTCATGTAGTTGTGAAGATATATTCCCTTTCGAGGAAACTGCACTGTTATAATAAAATAATTAGAACAAGGGATGCTCTGATACTGATACAAGTATCAGGCATCGGCTCCGATACTCAGTGTGTGTACTCGTACGTGTAAAAGATATCCGATACAAATGCACCGATACCACTTACAGCTGTGTGACATTCACAGTTCAGTGCAGCAGATAAGCAGCGGTGGAATAATGTGTGGGGAGTGTGGAGATTTTTCAAAATAAATGACGGTGATAAAAGTAACGCTGACTACAAGTAACGTTAAAGACACAGACAGATGCGGACGCAGTGTTCTGTCCGTCCTCTGCGTACATTCCATCCATTTTCCAGGTGCTGGTGGATGCATACCCAGTTGGAGAATACCAGCGGGAGTACGGAGCGGTGCAGACTGCCACCAGTGGAAGTGAAAATGATACTTAACGCTCATTTCTCTTTTCTCTACCTGCTGAAGCTCAGCTTTTAAACCTTACCAGCGAAAACGCTGCAATATTAGTATCACATTAGTGTTGCCTCTGTCGTCTCCATGCTTGTTATTACTGACTTTCTTCTTCTTCTTCTTAAAAACTTTACACTTCTTTGTGGTATTTGTCCAGTATGGTTAATTCAGAGTGGCACCCCCTGGTGGATTAATTGAGAAATGTTCATTCCAACACATTAAATGTCAGTAGCAGCACTTTTTTTCCAGTCAGACAAATGACAACGACAATAAAGCACATTTACAAAAGGAACTAACAACTGGAATGGGATTATTCAGTACTCGGTATCTGCAAGTACTCAAATGTAAGTACTCGTACTCGTACTCGGTCTGGAAAAAAGTGGTATCAGCACATCCCTAATTAGAACAATACTATTAATATAAGTACACAAATGATTATAATAAGAATAATACTTCAGGTGGTATTCAGTGTATGTGTCTTGAAACTTTGTGTAAGTTTCTTGTTACTTTCGCTGTTGTTAGTGTTTTGTGTTTGTCAGTAACATGCTGGTGACAGACTCACAGATGTGTGACTTTATTTTCTGACAAGGTCCTAACACACAGACTCAGCCTTAGCTTCAGGTCGTCTTAAGGACAAGTCTTTGTCAAAGATTTTGAGAAAACATCCAACTGTCATTGGGAGACTGAGAGGAAGAAAAAATCAATTACTTAACAAGTAGTTTTCTATGACATTGAGAATCTTATTTTCTCATATTAAACAAAGAAAGAAACGGAACTTTTAAGGTGTGATTTTTCCAGAAACAAGACATAGTGTGTGAAGATCAGAGCATCCTGTGACAAAAGGAGATGAGTTTTTCCAGGAAACGGTCACATAATTAAATCACAAATCCTGATTTTTGGCTGGTTAAGATGAACATGTTTTACAGTGATATAATTTCAGAGAGCTATGTTTGTTACATTTTAATATCAAAGGTCCATAATAATCAACATCACTCTGGTTCCTAATAGTCACATATTATTTGTTTTCCATTCACACGCGCTGAACCTTTTCTCTCGCCCTCATTTCATGGTTCTTCTGTCCATCATTCAACACCTAAGCGTATGCGTCATCCTCTTTTTCTTTGAAAGTCGGCTCACAGGCAGTCCATGTCATGATGACATTTCATGCCCAGATCCTGAATACATAATTAATTAGAACTCACATATTTTTTACACTATATTCACACCTTTAAATATCAGTGACATTTAATCAATGAACATTTTCTCACGTATGCCATTCAACAACATTCAAAGTTCCTTACAGATGACAGCCAGATTTCATGATTCACATATATTTAGCTACAAACTTGTGATAAATTCAAAAGCCTGTCAATACTGATGCATGAATAGGATTATACAATGAAATGTTCTGTTAAGAAAAAATAAATAAATGAACACCACTTCTGAATTCTGGATAATAAGAAGTGCAGAAAATCCGAAACTACACAGGATGTTAAAAGAAACAAAATATAAGTGCATATTCACACCTAAAAGTCTCCATCAAGGTTCATGTTTGTGTTCCTTTGTATGTGTTGTGTCAAGTCCAGGTACTTTGGCTTTCACACTGGAATTTTGGGAGCCAACTAATCCGGTTGTGAATCTGAGACGTCATTTCTTAATTCCATTTCTGTTCATTTCTCTGTATTTGTTATGCTTTAGAACTGTGTCCCTGGGTCCATAAAACATATTCATTTGCCATTTTGCCATTTTACATGAAGTGATAAAGGACAGAAGAAGTGGATGAAGCTAATGTGCAAAGTTACACTTCATAATCAAAGGAGGAAAAATAAACTTTGGTGCTAGATAATGTCTGCTTGTTAGCTATCTTACTGGGTCCCTCTGCATCTGCTAAACTGTATGTCTATGGATTCCCCAAATATAGAGTAAGGCTCTTATCATTTCTCACCCTTTTGTCTGTGTTGTCCACTTTAGGGGAAGATAAATATAGTAACAATTTATGTCAGAAGACAGCTGAACATGAAGCGAAGTGAAGCAAACGAACCGATAGCTTTAACAGTATTTAAGACACTTAATATTGCAAACTACTGCACATAAAACACTGACTATGGAAAAATGACACTAATCACTGTATTTAAAGGAGTGATATTTTGCTTTTTTAAATAGAATTATACATTTTAAAACATTTCCCTGTGGTCTACATAAACTGTAAATGCTATGTTTGGTTCACACAGGTCCATCTTCAACCTTATTTCTGAGTAATGACACCAGAAAGGTCGTTTTGAGCGCTGGCCCTTTAATGCAAATGACCCACTTCACGCCCCACCCCCTCCAGGCTGTTGGCTGTGCTGCTCTGTTCCGTTCAAGTAACAACTGAACATTTTAGGTAATCAGCTCAGAGTTTGGACATATTTTCAGTATGGACTACAACTGCTACTGCTGACAAACAATTATGTCGTACTTGGAGAAATGTTCATCAGAAGTCTTGACTTTAAATATGCAAATGTTGTGATGCAACTAGTTATAGATGTAACAAATTAAGCAGGAATTTAAACAGGTTGTAGAAATCCACTTGATTTTTGCCAAAATGAATATAAAGATAGCTTTGCAGCACCTGGAGGGTTCAAATTCAAACTTTTTGAACTATTAGGGTCCAAATACACAAATAAATGGACCAAAGACTAATAAAAGTGGGTTTAGCAAAATAAGACTCCTTTAAAACAATGAAAAGCAAATAAACATCCTTTTTATTGTCCTTGTAGTACAATTCAACCCATTCTCCTCCCACTGAAGCTGCCCAGATACCAACTCTAGATCTTTGCCTGGAGGCTTGAACAAGGGCATTGACAGGAGAATCAACCTAGCATACATGGCTTTTGAAACCTACACAACATGAGGAGAACATGCAGGTTCCACACAGAAAGGCCTTGATCTGACTGGAATTGATCTACAGGGTGGCTGAAAAGTAACTAGGCATTAAAAATTGGTAATAAAATCCATATTCCTATTTACACATTTATTGCAACAAATGATACATGTTCTTTATTACAGGAGAAAATGAAACTGAAGCTTCATATTTCAACGTATACACCAGTGGCATCAACCAGTTTCCTTAAACGGCCAGGGATGGAATGAGCAAACTTCTGAAGGACATCCTCTGGGATATCATTAGGGACTATTATTACTATTAATATTAGAACTATTAGGGTCCAAATACACAAATAAATGTACCAAAGACTAATAAAAGTGGGTTTAGCAAAATATGACCCCTTTAAGTTGAATAAATGAATGTAGCATAACTGGAGTATTGAGCATACAAGCTCTAATGACTGACTTTTTGGACCCAGAAATGAGTTTTATATCACACTTAAGAACTGGATTAGTCCTACCATCATCTACATGTATCATCTGCAGTCCCCTTCACAGACAGCCACATATCCAATTTTGGCTTGTTGTTAATTCAGCTCATTTGTAATTTCTTTGATCTTCCATTCTATTAATTTCCTCTCACTCATCTGAAAGTCTGAACCATTCAAAAGGCTTACACGAACAGATCTACAGTTCCAATGGATCTGGACCGAGACCTCCTCTTTTGGTTGACCCAAGGACTGGCTGTTTGGTCTGCATCGGAGGTATCATACATGCAGTTTTTCACATGAAATGTATAGACTAAGAAACAGACCCTCACCTGCACTGTAAACAACAGAACAGCTTGTGTTTGACTTAATGATTATAGATTCATTCTTTGTTGAGCTAAAAGTGTTGTTGGTTTATATGATACTGGCATGGAAACATTTTAATCCAACATAAATTACCTCATAATTTTGGCAGCTGTCTCCAAAGTACACTGGTAATCATAGTGATCTACATACCAGATACTCGCAAAAATAAGGTGAGATACATACAAACAATGATATACACTAGTTGTGTTACATGAAAATATTCTATGGCATGGATTAATTCACATACCAAAGAAGGACAAGACAAAAACGTTATGGCAAGAATTTGTGAAACCATCCAACAGTACATTTTCAACAGTAATATCAAATCTGTGCTCTTCTAGAATGCTGAAATGTGGAAAATGACAAAATCAACAGTGCATTAACTTTAAACGTTCATCAACATATGTCTGCAATCTGTATCTACTGTCAAATGGGCCAACAGTCAGAAACAAAGCACTGTGGAAAAGACCTGGGCAGGAAACCACAGAGGTGCAAGGTCACAACAAAACCCAGGTTGCATCATTAGACAACCCCTCAGATGGAATCCACAAAGTACGGGAGATGGGAGATCTCTGAAGGAACTCAAGAAGCTCAGAGGAGTGGTGTTCATGGTCTGTGCAAAAGGGTTGATGATGATGATGATGATGATGATGATGAGAAGGAGGATGATGATGATGATGATGAGAATGAGAATGATGATGAGAATGGTGATGATGATGATGATTACACCACTGGTTAGTTAGAGTGACTGGAGATGTTAAACAAAAGTCATAATTTGAACAAAAGTGATCAAACTAAAGAGGTAGTTTCACCCTTGAAAACGTAAAATACAGCTGATTATCTTAGACATTGGCCACATGTATAACTATGGATGGAATCCATCAGCCAACACACTATTCATCGCTAGATATTCATCGCTAGCCCATACTCTGCCTTCCCACCATATTTACATAAAAATTTTCAAGGAAGTTTTTATGTACTCCAGCTGAGAGAGGGACAACAGCGGTGACCACACAACTTCTCTGGTACAGCTAATAAATCCAGTAATTTCAGGACCTTTCTGTTGTCAGTTTGGACTAGTTAGAGCTCAAATAAAGCTAATTTATTCTATACGATAACATCCAGATGACACAGAAAGATAGAAATAAGATTTTATACACAGCAACAGCTGAGAAACGTCTTCTAACATATTTGGTATCTTTGGCTCAATAACAGGAACATGAATAGCTTGACTGTTATGAATGAAAATACCACACTGTCTAAACTGTGGTGTGTCATACCCAAACAATGTCACTGGATGCCTCTGGAAGTGAAATTACAGTCAACTATTAAATAGATCCATGATTAACATTACATTAATTGTAATGTTTGAAAATAAAACCTTCTGGACATTAACTAAACACAGAAGTGGAAACTCTCCTGTCATATTGGTATTTGTTGGGATATGGAAGGAATGTTAGAGCCAGTGCAACAAATCTGGTTCATCAGTCATGTTGGTAGGAGTTATATATGTGTGTGTTGTGCAGAGTAATGTATTCTGAAGTGAATATTTTCATCAATGTTTACATTTATGTATCCAACTGCAGAGCACAGGAGGAACAGGAAAACAGTAAAGAAAGGCATCTTTGGACTGGAATGAGATTCATGTACGGAACAAATCAGCCATTGATCATCCTCATGTTAAACATTCCTACTTCTAACTATTAATGAAGTGACTCTGATGTCATGTCAACATGGTGTGATTGCTAAAACAATAAATCCTCCTTCAAATTCACTGTTATTCACAGTGTTTTCCCTCATCGCCTCTATTTCTTTCTGTTGGTGTTTTGCTCTGTCCCCGTCCTCCTCCTCCCTTCAGTGTTGCTCTCACCTCCAGCTCCCAAAACTGCAGCCTGGCTGACTCATCACTGGCCTTGCCATTACACTCCTGCCAACACTTGCTGATTAAATCATAAAGGAGGAGAAAAATTGGAGTTATTGAACATAGTGGACCCTATGTATGAAGCAGCGACAGACAGGAAGTGCAGTAAACGCCATGAAAAAGTCTTAATGACACCAGATAATCTTATATTTGAATATTATACGCCTAAGTCACAATACTTCAGCAGAGAATATCAGCATCAACACCATTAGTGTTATTTTAACACCACAGAGGTGATGATTTTTACATTTAAAGCGACATTATCTATTTTGTGGCCACTGGAGGGCTCCAAAACAACAACATGAACATTTACCACTAAAATAAAAGGCTAAAATACAGTGACAAATACAACACAACAGTGTAGCTCTTTTGTGTTTCTCTCCCATCTATATATATATGTACATAGCCTATAGGGTTTTATTACACAGTATAATCATTATTATTACCCTGCCCCCGGAAGAAGAGGTAAGGTGTATTGTTTTTGGTTCCATTGGTTTGTTTGTTTGTTTGTTTGTTTTTTAACACTCTGGAAGCAAAACTATTAGTTGAATTCATACCAAATTGGGTTTATAGATTGGCAGTGACCCAGAATAGATCTCTACATTTTGGGAAAAGTAGGTCAAAATTTAAATTTATTATTTATTTTTTATTAAATTTTTTTAAAAATCTTTTTTTCCCCATTTACTTATAACGGGCGAAATTTCACATGTCTGTAGCAACAAAACTATAGTTGAATTCATACCAAATTGGGTTTATAGATTGCCAGTGACCCGGAATAAACATAGTTACATTTTAGGAAATATAGGTCTGGTACCACCTGTTAGTATAATAATAATAATTATTATTATTATTATTATTATTATTATTATTATTATTATTATTTGTATTGTTTGTATTATCTTTATGCATGCACATTTCTTACACTTTATCCTGATGTTTCCTCAACCAGTGAATAAAGTTTAATCTAATCTAATCTAGGTTAAACACATCAAGCAAACACTCAACGACATTTTAATCCTTACAGAATTTCTGACCACATGATTGAATGCTCTCCGCTGTCCCTGCTTTGGTCTCCACCATCATGAGAAAAATATTTACATCAAAATGGTTTCCAAATGGGAGTGTTCTTACTGCAAATTCAAAGATGAGTAACTAAGATCTACAGCATGACAAGAACTGGGAATTACTGGTGTTATTCCATTACATCACCCCTATCACAGATCCAACTGAGGGAGACCTAGTCTAAACTGAACCGAGGGAACAGGAACAGAATGACACCTTGTTTGGGCTCCTCTACACTTGCCATATGGTAAAGAAAAATATAAGGGTGAAACTGGTGATATATTTTCAACAAAACAACACAAAATTCTGAGTCTCAGTTGTCATGAATTAATGTTTTCCATGGCACCTTGTGATACGGCTACCATACGAATAAAAAACATTAAAATACTACAAAATACTTTTAGTTCCAAATATAAAATATAAAGGAGATCAGTGTTTTATGTTTCATGTAAGGAATGTCTCCAAATGAATGACATCCACTATTCAGGAAAGTCAAAAGTCTGTTATATGTGTATGTGAGTTACCGTTTGCTAATTAGCAAAATGCTAATTATTGAGTTCAATGTTAGCTGCAACTGATATATTTGACGGTGAAAGAATGAGTAAAACATTTAGATATTGTGGTAATTTTGTAGGATTGAGTTCTTTCTGGGGCCTCAGAGGTTCAATATGTAACATTTAATGTACTTACATGAAGTTTGTGTTGGAGTCTTTATATGTTGTACTAGGAGCCTTTTGTTATTTGTTAGCTAACTCTGTTTCTCAGCTAAAAAGTTTTAATTTTTAGCTGAGAAATAGAGTTTTAAATACTGTTCATGCATGCTATTATTACACTGTTGTTCCAAATATGACATTATACGTCAGCATATCCAGTTTTGGTATTCTTTCCACAGAATATACCATTTTCTGCTTATGACATGGGTGATAACGCCAATATCCACAATTTAAAAATTAACCCATGAAGACCTAGTGCTGCTTTAGTATCAGTCCCCTAATGAATTTTTCTCTGTTTAGCTTTTCTTAAGCGATTCATCACCATTTATTATAACATTATCTTCTATATTTTGGATTTTTCACAATAAATCATGTATTTTGCTATATTTAATTTCCCATGTTTAATTTAGATGGTCATGAAAACTCAGTTAATTAAGTTAGAGTTAAGAGTTAATTCAAAGGTTATTATACCAAAACAGAGAAAACTGAAGAAAAGGTGAGTTTTTCAGCAAATCTATCAATAAGTGAACATAAAACCATGTCTCCATCTGTCATTGATCCAACTCCATGGATTTTACTGGTGAATCAATGTTGTAGAAGATGATGGTGTTTCCATGTTCACTATGGAGCCTCTGAACGCCCAAATGGGTCATATCTGATGACCATGAAAAGATGACAAACTGCATTTTACAGCAATTATTTACATGCACTGATAGGACTAATGGATCAACAGGTACTAAACAGTGTAGATCAGTAGATGCTCTTGTTTGCCAGTGGATGTTTGAGTCTTTATGGGTTAATTTGATTGGCATTTCATTGACATAGAATCAGGGTTTTGGTAGCATAAATATGCTAATTTTTGAGACCAAATCCCAGGGTGAACAATCCATGTTTACAACCCATACACATCTTTCCAGAAACATAGCCTCACCCCTCCCTTAACCCACACTGGTTAACCCCAGTTTATTTTCATCACTCATGTATTATGTACAAGTGTGTTGTCTTCTTCTGTATTTCTGGTGTATTTCTGTGGCAGCATTACAGCACCACATACAGGTGGCAATGTGGGTACGCATTTCTTTAGAAGATATCTTTTTAAAACTAAAAAGAAATAGATTGTTTTCATCTCCATGTTGACAAGGCATACTTCCATGTTTTAAAGCAGATTACGGTTTACAATCAGCTGGGATAGAGACAAAGACTCTCACCAGAAGAGATGGATGCCCTGAAAAAAGAACAAAGATGAGAACGAGACACACACCTACTTTTTAACATTATGACAGCGGATATGTACAGGGTGTTGGATAAGAGCAAATATCAAAAACTGACCTTTTCCGAGTGGTGTTTGAAGGAATGAAAGAGAGAGACCGAGCAAAACCAGAAAATTCTTTATTCTTAACATACTCAATGTTTAGAGGTGAGTATGTTTATATGAGGAGCAGAAGAAAAGTACTGATGAACTCAGGAGTGGAAGATTTACATGAAAAAACCCACCAAAGCAAGAGATCAGTGTATTGTTGCTGTTAAAATGAATGTAGGCAACCAGCACAGTCATTAACTTAGAAATGCATTAGCATTAGCATAAGCATCACTAGGTACTTAAAACTTTTCCAAACTTTTTAACGCATTATGATTTCTGCATATCTGAAAACATTTGCCATATAACATTGCTGTAAATAATTGAGAAAAATTAACTATTTCTTTTCTGTCTATGTCACGTATTGTTTCTGGATCCACTTCTGTTCGTTCTTCTGTGTTTAATATACTTTAGTATTGTGTCCCTTAGTCCATAAACACCTCCAGTTGTCATTCTATCATTTAACATGTGATGTCACAGAGCAGAGGAAGTGGGTAACATTAACATGTTTGCTAACAAGCATTGATTCTCACTGTTTCTGCCAAACAGGATCTGTATAAACTGCTCCAATAAAGAATAAGGCTTTTATGAGGGGTCCCCTCTTTACTCAGTTGTTAGCCCTTTACCTGTGCTGTCCAGTTCAGGAGAAGATAAATAAAGCAACAGTTTATGTCGATATGTCATATCAGTCCCTGGACTTTTACTTGTTTTGTTTTGTCTTGTGTGTTGTTTCCTGTTTTATTTTGTTAGTTTCCCTCATGTGTCTTGTCTGGTGTCTTTACTTCCTCTTTGTGTTCACCTTTGCCCTGATTACCTGCCTCCTCCCTGATTGTCTCCACCTGTGTCCAATTGTCTTCCCGCCCTCTTGTGTATTTAAACCCTGTGTTTTCCCCTGTTCGTTGCCAGTTCGTTTTCAACCCTTGGTGTGATAACTTACCAGTGTTTTTTGAGCCTGCCTGACCCTATGTACGTTTGCCTGTCTGATTGTCTGCCCATATATGACCTGGTCTGCCCTCTGATTCTCCTTTGCTCTCTCCTAGTCGGGTTCCCCTCGTGTGCTCCCGACCTGGGCCGTAACGTGGTTCACTTAAGATCCGAAGCCGAGACGATTCCCCATCTCAGTCCAGCTGAAGATATATTCATTACCACTCTGTGTGAACCTGTTACTCTGACTATTTCTAATAAATCCCTTTTAATTGTACTCCTGTCTGAGGGTCTTGCATCTGGGTCCAGTACTCATACTATCTGTCCTAACACGATACACAGCTGAGTGTGAAGTGAAGTGACGCACTGCTGTAAATGGACCAGGAGCTTTAATACTATTTAACAGAAATGGAAAACCATGATCTTCTGCAGGTAAAACACTGACTATGGACAACTGCCATAATTACTGTATTTGAGTTACATACATGCCCAAATTCAGCAACACTTTAGTGGAAAATTTGCAAAAAAACAAAAATATGCTTAAGTCTGCAAGTCTTTATGTCATACAGTAGTGGAAAAAGTTTTCAGACACCCTTAAAGTTCTACACAATCTCAAACATAGTCATAAAGTATTTGTGGAGAAATCTTTTTGTGTTTCAAAAGGTGAGGCTGCATCAGACAAATGCAAAGCAAAATTTTTTTATTTTTTTTTTTGTTGAAGCTGCAAGTGACTTTTGTCACCAATTTTTCATCAAATCTTTGAAACCCGCGTTATAGCCTAAATACAGACCTGATCAAAATCTTAAGACCAGTTGAAAAATAGTTAGAATTTACCTTTTGCACATTTGGATCTTAATGAGGTTTTAAGTAGAGCTACAATATACAAAAGCAAGAAGGGGGAGTGAGACAGAAAGCACTTTGAAAAAGTAATTTATTGAAAACAAGTAAACTGAAATAGGCTGTTTATCAGCTGATCAAAAGTTTAAGACCGCAGCCAAAATCTGCTCAAAATTCTCATTTTCTGTCTGGCATTCACACAGTCATGCCCTCCTGATGGCTAAAGCTAAGAAGCTTTCTCTTCTTGAACATGGTCGGATCATCGAGCTGCATAAGCAAGGCCTCTCGCAGCGTGCCATTGCTGCTGAGGTTGGACACAGTAAGACAGTCATTCTAAATTTTCTGACAGATCCTGAGCATTATGGAACAAAAAAGTCAAGTGGTAGACCCAAAAAAATGACACCTGTGCTGAGCCGGAGGATCTGATTGACTGTCCGTCAAGACACAGGGCGGTCCTCGACCCAAATTAAGGCCCTTACTGGTGCCGACTGCAGCGCAATAACCATCAGACGGCATCTGCGGGAAAAGGGTTTCAAAAACAAAAAACGAATTCAAAGACCTCGTCTCCTACAACGCCACAAAACTGCCCGTTTAGACTTTGCCAGGGAGCATCAAACATGGGACATTGAAAGGTGGAAAAAAGTTTTATTCTCTGATGAGAAAAAATTGAACCTTGACGGTCCAGATGGCTTCCAACGTTACTGGCATGACAAGGAGATCCCACCTGAGATGTGTTCTACCTGGCACAGTGGGGGGGGGGTCCATCATGATCTTGGGGTGCTTTTTCATTCAGTGGAACACTGGAGCTTCAGGTGGTGCAGAGTCGTCAAACGGCTGGTTACGTGCAGATGTTGCAGCGGGCATCCCTCATGACTGAGGGCCCTCGTCTGTGTGGTAACAGCTGGGTTTAAAAACAGGACAACGCTGCAGTTCACAATGCTCGCTTGACGAAGGACTTCTTCAGGGAGAATAACATCACTCTTTTGGACCATCCCGCATGTTCCCCTGATTTAAATCCCATAGAGAACATTTGGGGATGGATGGCAAGGGAAGTTTATAAAAATGGCCATCAGTTCCACACAGTTGATGCCCTTTGTGAAGCCATCTTCACCACTTGGAGCAATGTTCCCACCAGCCTCCTGGAAACACTCGCATCAAGCATGCCCAAACAAATTTTTGAAGTGATTAACAAGAACGGTGGAGCTACTCATTACTGAGTCCTACAGAGAAAATTTTTTGTTCTGGTTTGGAGAGTTTTTTGTAATTTTTTGAGCAATGGTCTTAAACTTTTGATCAGCTGATAAACAGCCTATTTCAGTTTACTTGTTGTTTTCAATAAATTACTTTTTCAAAGTGCTTTTTGTCTCACTCCCCCTTCTTGCTTTTGTATATTGTAGCTCTACTTAAAACCTCATTAAGATCCAAATGTGCAAAAGGTAAATTCTAGCTATTTTTCAACTGGTCTTAAGATTTTGATCAGGTCTGTATCCCAAATCTGTAAGTCTTTCCGTGATTGGATCTCTTCCCTCACGGTGAACAATTTCGAAGTGTACTCTACCATAAACAGTCCATTTGCTGAGAAACAGAGCCTTTTCAGAAATTTGTCATAACGTGCTTTGTGGGAAGTGGAATTCCACGCACTTGCTTTCACTTGGTCGACATGTTTGTTGTTGCTGCTACTGCAGCTGCGTGGAGCTCTGCTTCCCACAATGTACGTCACGACAAATTTCTGAAAATGCCCAAGTGACCTTCTGGCTCTGTAAACAAATGGAGTGTTCATGGTGGAGTACACTTTGAAATTGTGAGGGAAGAGATTCAGGTGCGTAATCACGGAAAGACTTACGGATTCGAATACTCAGGCTGTGACTCGGGTTCTGCAGATTTGGTAAAAAATTGGTGATGAAAGTCATACGCAGCTTTAACAAGGAAAAAATACATTCTTGTCATATCTTGCCCTGGATGTGTTTCATTATCTTGCAGAAAAATCCAGTTTTGACCTCCATGGAACAGAGTATGTGCGGAAAGGAGCATGTGGGTTTTGACAAATGAACAATACTTGGCAGAGTTCAATGACTTCAGTGACTCTTACTGCAATATATCACACACGCATAGGGTGTCCAAAAACTTTTTTCCACCACTTTATAATACAGTAACTGCAATAATTTTATCACCACTCAACAAATGAAAGTAATGTATAAGTTAATGAAATAGACAACAAGAAGAGCCTTCACCACAAAAAATGAAGTGTTATGACTGATTTATTGGAGGAAAGGTTCTGGTACAGACAGACAGACAGACACTGACCATGGTGTGGGGAAATTGCAGTGTTTAAAGCAGCATAATACAGAAAACAAAGTACAGAAGACACTCGAGATTGAAACGTGAAAAATTAAAGAATATCTGCTTTTTATATTACTTCTTTTGTGCATACATATGTATAATTTTCACATCTGTAATATAATTGTACATGATGCTCATATAGGCTAGATATTGTAGCATCTATCTATCTATCTATCTATCTATCTATCTATCTATCTATCTATCTATCTATCTATCTATCTATCTATCTATCTATCTATCTATCTATCTATCTATCTATCTATCTATCTATCTATCTATCTATCTATCTAAATGTGGTTGTTGCACAGTTCTTTGTCTAACTACCAGTATCTGCCAGTAGCAAAAGTGGAATAATAATTTAATATTTTTTTAGAACTATATCTTAAAAAGGTTTTCAGCTATTAGATTTGTGAACATTTATAACATCTCTATAAATGTTGTTGGGCATAAATTACTTCATTTATATTAACAAAGTGAAATTTTATATGGTTCAGTAGTTTAAAATATTGACAAAACAATGCAATGTTATTTTAAGCTTTGGGAAAATGTTACCTAGATCTTCAGTAAATCAAGTTAAAATGTGAAGAGACTTGGTAGCCCTAAATGTATTTTTGCAGTTCAATACATTTCAAATGGAATTATTATTATTGTAATGTATTTATTTATTAAATTTTTACATTTGACAAATTTTTCCAAATACATCTTTTTAAATTCATGCTCAGTATCAGAGGGGACTTTGTGGCGCTGCTTGTCGTCCACGGTGCTCTGTGTCTTCTGCATCTGCGTCTCCGTTTCATTGTGAGGTGTGAAAAGCAGATCCTGTCGTCCACCGATAGAGTGAGAGCTGCTCCCTGTAATAAGGCAGGGAGATGAGTCATCAACGGAAGTGAGGCTTGGAAATAAAAAATGTGGAGACTGTGGCCTCTGGCTGAGAAGAAAACCTCTGGATCTGAGAATCAGACACACTCTGCACAACTAAGGTGACCCAAAACGATTTCCGTATCCCTTGTTGTGTTAGTGAGTGTCTACTCAGTTACCATAGATCGATATAGTTATCATTCCTCTCGGCAAACGCAGAGTCACTTCAGACGGATGTCAACATTTCAGCCTTGATAGTATTTTACACACAGTCCCTTATATTTTGTGAAATTAAGAAAATAATTCCACATTTTATTGACATATATTATCTTACTGTAGGTGCAGAATGTAATCATGTTTGTGCTGTCGGTCTGAGTCCCATATCCTAAAAGTTACAGATACACCATTTAACACTTTATCGGGCAAGTGACAAAATTTACTAAGTTAGTTAGACAAGAACTTTCAAGTTAAGACTTGAGACACTAGTGTTTTTTCCATTGAACATCTGTGCAAAACTTTACCGATATTTACTAAATATCAAAAAAACACAAGTGCGTAATGTCTGTTTTTCCATTAAATCACAAATGCGATGATTTGTTTATTTATTATCGCAAGATGACACGAGAAGTCATTCCATAAACACGGTGACAAACATAAATATTATGTTGATTTACAGATATATTCATTATTATTATATATTACCCCTCTATCCCGTGCTAAATTAAAAAGTATTCGGTTTCCTGGTGCATCCATGACTACCATGCCATGTTTCTTTTAAAACTCTTCTTCTTCACTGGTTGTAACATCTGTCAACATCCTTTTTTTTTTGTTCATGTGACTCTAGATGCGGAAAAAGATCTTTCCATTACAATTTTGCTTGATATACCAATTTCACTACGCCCAAAAAGCCACCTCTTACAGTGCAAAAACTTTTGATCGAAAAATGAGTTTTGGTGAAATTGTATTGTGAAATTGTATTTTTAACTTGAATTTTTGTGTTATCACAACAAGTCAAGTAATCAGTTGTTGTTCTAACACGAAATAATATGTTAGCCCAACAATTTTATTTCACAGTGTAATAAAGGCAAGAAAAAATAATGCATTTCAGACATAGATTATACATTTTTAGTGTTAAAATTTGGAGGTGTTGGCCAGAATGACATTGTCTGATTAATAAAGTATCAGCTTTTCAGTTGGTGTTATCTATTGTTATTATACTGGCCTTTAAAAATCAGTATCCACAGATTTTTACAAACATCCAGTAGGGTGTCGTGGAAACAGTGTATTGTGGAAAATACATCATAGTTAGGGTATCAGATATTGAGCAGCTTTTCCCACATTTAACAAAAGTACTGAAAATCGTTCATATATTTTTATTTTCATTATTTTAAAATCAAATATCTCAACACTTCCTTTACATAAAACTATAAGAATATATTTTTTTAAGGATTTAAAGTGTTTTATCAATTCATTTGTGTGTCCATCATCACTGCATTGTACAAGGTGTTTTATAATAAATGATGCTGCAGAACTTGCTTATATAGGCTCACAGACAGTTGTTGAAGGTCAGACTATAGAATAAAGTTGGAAGCTCACAGTTTCTGAGGAGAACTTTACCTTGGTCTGCTTTATGTCTTGTAACTTGCTTTTGTTATTGTCCAACCAAAGTCTGATATTGGATTGATACATTTCATTTGTATGATTTGTTGTTCATATATTAATTTTACCTCAGTTCATCAGATCATCAGTTTTAGTACCTTGTCTTTATATAATCTTCCCAGAGACGCATATTTTAACCTCCTATATGTCCTCTTACTGTAATGTATGAAATGTTTAAATGTTCCACTAGAATATTCTCAGGGACAGAGACAAAACATTTACATCACACAACTTTTTCTTTTTTTTCATTTCTCTTATAACTGGGATGACTAAAGATAAAATTGTCCACCTACAAAAAAAGCTTCTTCTATTGATTTTTTTTTTTTTTACTTGCCACATTGAATCTAAGTTCAAGATCATTCAACCTGAACTAAAATTAAAGACATCAGACTTTATTTTTCTCATAGGAGTGTAGCGTAGGAATTGTAAGTCTTTAAATTCTATCTTTTTAAAAAAATTATTATATATTTTTTTCACTACATGGGTTTCACATCAGAGGTTTGTTGGTCAAAAGTACTCGCTGTAAAAGCGTTGATGAGCAGAAACATACCAGTTCTCTGACAAAAGTCTCTCCATTCACTGTTTCAAAGGGTGACGTCAATCTCCAAACAATCCTGTGTTGTGTCATGCAGGGTCGTTGGCCAGAACCACAACCAGTGTCTGGTGGATCTAAATCAAAGTGAGCTGATTCTTTTAGTACATCATGCTAGAAAAATGCAAAGTATGCAGAGCATTTTTTGCAAAACGGAGGTCGCTACATATACGTAGTTTACTGAGTGAAATGACGGATGATGTGAGACGGGGCGGTTGGAGGTAGAGTATGAGTTGCCCTCAAACCGTCCAACGTGATGCTTTGTGATTAAGGTAATGTAATAAAGGTTTACTATGAGGAGAGAGGGGCTGGTGAGTCATAGGTCAGTGGTGGGTGTAAGGTAAGAACATCGGAAAGCCTGAGGCGTTTAGGGGGATAACGAGGCCTCGTGCATCTCCCAAGTGCCCGGCATTAAGAGTTATTACTTCCTCTCCTGCTGTAGCTACAAGCATTTTGTTTCCATCACAGCCTTGACACAACTGCTGTAGACAAAGATATCAACTCAAATATGCACATACATACAAATACACAGCTGATACAACATGTCTTAGATGTATCCGCTGCATCTCTCCTGCTACATTTAGAACCTGATAACCGAGGAATCGTTTGACAGAACTAGTGTTCACTTGGATGTAGGGATGAGAATCATTAAGAATTTAACGATTCCGATTCCATTATCGATATTGCTTATTGATCCGATTCCTTATCGATTCTCATTGGGTGAGGGAATAATAGAGTACAAACAGGTGTGTTTGTATTAACTGTCTTTTATATTTCCATCTCTGCACAGGAAATAGAACATATACAGTATGTACGAATAATAAGAACAGATGACACCGGGCCTGGTTCCGGGGGGGGGGGCAGGGGGGGGTAAGTGAAAGTGAAACTAAAGACGTTTTACTAATTCCTCTATTGCCGCATTTCTACTACGTGGAACCACTTCGACTCGGCTCGGCTTGTCTCCCATTGTTGTGCACCTCATTTCCTTTCCCTTCTTACCTTCGGAAACTTGTATTTGAGGAGTTATGAAGTTTGTTGCCCACACCAGAACCGGAACCGACCCAGCGTTCACTCTGCCGCTACATTCACAAGCGCCACTAAGTAGAGTATCAAATACATGACATTCCTGCAAATGATTCACATGCTGTGGACAAATGTTTGAGGATATTGGAGGGATTCCACCCTTTTGAAGACATGGGAGCTTTGCAAGTGTTCCAAGTAAGTGGACCTGGTGTCGTCTGTTTAGACCGTTTCTGCCTCAACACCATGTTGGCTACATTCTGACCAAAACAATGCAGCGTACATGTGACATCATCGCACATGTGCAACGAAGGCGGAATCGATAAGCAAAATCGTTAAGCAGGCAGGCAAACGATTCCAAAAAATTGAGCTACTGGGAACCGGTTCTCAAAAAGAACCAGTTCTCGATTCCCATCCCCACTTGGATGCATTCGAAAATTTGGTCAGTGGTCACGATAATATCATGTCTTTATATTCTTAAGAATCTTAAGAATCGATTTTATTATTTTTCATCTTTTAACTTTTTTTTTTTTTTTCATATTTTTTGATGGTACTTGTTCTATCCCATTTGACAATACAACTGAGTCTGAGTCTTATTAGCATAACAGCTGTTTTTTAAACATTCACGTAAGGATCTTTTCAGTTACCTTTTTTTTTACCTCCTTGATTTTTGGATGTTTAATCGATCATCTCATTGTGAGCAGATGATCATTTTCTGTCGAAGCAGTGGAGCGTATGCTGTGCTTCATCACAGGATATTTTGGATGAAGGTTCAGTGACAAAAAATTCAAAACTACACCATATGAACAAAAATATTATGACATATCACAGTTAAAGCTTGTAGGATTTCCCATTTTTGTTGATTTGTAATATTATCATGTCAAAAATGTTCATGTCACTTATTCACAATGATTGTCAATATTATAGAATTTCTTTTGGGGGTTTAGGGTTGATTTGTCTTCCTGAAGATATCAGACTTGTAGTTTAAAATAATTTGTCAGAACTTGACAAATATTTCAGAAATATAGAGGTAGAACATTTAAAACAGTTAACCATGATTAATAATTAAGTTTTTTAAGTAAGTGTAGATGATAATGTAAACAAAAGGATTCAAAGCATTTTATTGTCATGTGCAGAATAAAGAAATAAGTTTCCCTGTTTATGTCAGTTGTTCACAATAAATGTCAGACTTGAGTTGACTTGTCTTCCTGAAGAAACCAGACCAGAAACTGCTTTCATTTTAGCTCAGGTAACCCTTTTGCCTGGTGTAGCAGTGATTCTGCTGATTCTGCTGTTAAAATTTTGCACATTTTAACGTTCTTTTATGTTTATGTAAAGTCTTTCGTATCATTTCTCCAGAGAGATTGCTATTCACATTAGAGGAGCTCGGCTGGTTATAATGTAGGCCAGAAAGCAGGTAAATCATGCACAGCCATAAGGATAATTTAGATGTTTTATGTAAATCATGGTATTAATAGTCTAGTTTCCTAAAATAGGTCCAAACAAGGATATTGGACCTACTAAACACATAATCATCACAAACATTGTTCTACTGCATAAAATCATGCGAACCATGACTGATTAAGCCATAAACCGCTCAACTTCTTTGACCACAGAAATGTGATTATTCAGTGATTATTCAGAGCTAAGTTTCCCAAACACTAAAATTGTATGTATTTGCACATCATGACTATTTGCTGCAGGTGGAGATACTTATGAACTAGACCAGGGGTGCCCAATCCTGGTCCTCGAGATCTACTATCCTGCATGTTTTAGATGTATCCCTCTTCCAACACACCTGATTGAAATGATAAGCCTATCATCAAGCTCTGTAGAAGCCTGATAATGATTGTCAGGTGTGTTGGAAGAGGGAAACATCTAAAACATGCAGAATAGTAGCTCTCGAGGACCAGGATTGGGCACCCCTGAACTAGACAGTATAATCAGGCTTGGACAGTTAATGGCATCCAGATTTGTGTGACCTTTCTCCTATCACCAGTAGGGGCACTAACATGTCATACGATGTTATGAATTTTATCAGAGAGGAGTGAGATTTGGCATATTCATCATCTATTAAACTTGTGCAAAAGTTGATTATATAGTATTTGTATTTACTCCTGATAAATCAAACATCCTGTGTGTAAAATTTGTGTCAACAGTTCTGAGGAGGGAATAGTATACTGTTGGCCATAAAAAACTAAATTATTCCAAATTGATTGGCAACAGTGTAAAACAAATCTAATCATAATTCCTTCCATGATGATAAATGAAAATGTGCCACATGCAGACGTGAATGTGATCATCTCATTGTGAGCAGATGATCATTTTCTGTCAAAGCAGTGGAACGTGTGCTGTGCTTCATCACAGCATATTTTGGATGAAGGTTCAATGATATAAAAATACAAAACTACACCATATGAACAAAACTTTTATGACATATCACACTTTAAGCTTGTAGGATTTCCCATTCCTGTTGATTTCTAAAATTAACATGTTAAAAATGCTCATGTCACTTGTTCACAATAAATGTCAGTATTACAGAATTTCTGTTGGAGTTTAGGGTTGATTTGTCTTCCTGAAAATATCAGACATGTAGTTTAAAAAAAAATTTGAGAACTTGACAAATATTTCAGAAATATAGAGGTAGAACATTTAAAACAGTTAACCGTGATTAACCTTTGAAGACCCTGGTGCTAAAAGTACTGACGTCACATTTTTGGACAATTCAAGTTGAGTATATAAACATGTTGTATTTATTTAGCTAAGTCCACCCTATAAATATTTTTAGCAGACTTTTTTTTTACTTCAGTACTTTTAGCACCAGGGTCTTCAATTAACTTTTTTTAAGTAAGCGTAGATAACAATGTAAACAAAAGGATTAAAAGCATTTTATTGTCATGTGCACAGTAAAGAAACAGGTTTCCATGTACAATGAAAATCTTACCACACTGAATGTCAAGAGAATTTAAGATAAGTATAAATGTATAAAGTATGAAAAAGTAACCAAAAATAAAATGTTTGCTACAATATAAAATAATATGACATTTTTCACGGTTGTTTTATGGTCCAGTCTCCTGTTAGTAATGAAACCCTTGAATTCACCGTATCCCAAAACATTTTTCTATTAATTGTATGGAAAATATGTGAAGTAAAGCCAAATCATGCATCTTTATCAGTGCATTTTTGTTGATATAAATAAAAATGTTACCATTTACACCAGGGGTCTCAAACTCATTTTCTTTCAGGGGCCACATTCAGCCTAATTTGATCTCCAGTGGGCCAGACCAGTAAAATAATAACATAACCCATAAATAATTACAACTCCAAATTTTTGTCAGTCTTTTAGTGCAAAAAAACCCTATTAAATTATGAAAATACTTACTTTTATAAACTATCAAAAAAAAAAAAAAAAATAGAAAATATGAAATTTAAATTAAAAAAAACTTCAGAAAATTTAATGCAATTGGAACAATATTCTGCCTCAACTTATCATTTCTACATGTGCATTATGGATCGGATCTACAAAGACACTAAACACTGAGTAACAGGCAGAAAATAGTTAAAATTGTGCTTAATTTTCTTTAGACATTTCAGGTTGTTCATATTTGTTCAGGTTATTCACATTTTATTGTTACAGGATAGTTTGTAAATGTAAATATTTTCATAATTGAATGTTATTTTTTGCACCAAAACAAAGAAAAAAAATTGAAGTTGTCATTATTTATAGGCATAGTGTAATTTTTTTTTTCACATCAAACTGAGAAGAAAATATGGAGTCATTATTTTTTGTAGGTTATTATGCTGTTATTATTTTACTGTCGATCATATTAGTCTGTTTGTGGAACCTGAACTAAAATGAGTTCCACAGCCTTGACTGTGGAAATTTTTTGCACTTTGCAAATTCATCCCAGGGGCCGGATTAGAACCTTTGGCGGGCCGGATTTGGCCCCGGGGCCGCATGTTTGAGACCCCTGATTTACACTGTTTTCAGTATTTTCACAGCATTAACTTAACCCTGAAGGCTGAACCCTGAAGTTAACCCCAAGATTAAAAAAAAAAAAAATTAAAAAAAAGAAGAAAAACATGCATTAGGAGATGATTTGCATAAAGGCAGTTCTGTTTGTGTTTTGTTTTTTTCTTCTTCTGTAAGTAATTCAGCAGCAGTGGCAGTTTGTTCATCCTGCTGCTGGACCTGCAGGTTGTTGACTCTAGATGTAACAACCATTCCTTCCGACTCTTGTGAAATCAGTTCTGGGAAAAGTTAACAAGACTTACTGAAAGAACACTGCATGACAGTTTTATTTAGGTGCTTTAATTACTTTTTAAAATATATATACTGTCCTGTGATGTGTTCCTTGCCTGAGCTGATGTAAGATATTTACATAAGACTCATTCAGAAACATGTTTCTCACAACTAAAATATGTAAACTGCCATTTGCTCGCCGACCTCGTCTCCTCCTCCCACATCAGCTCATGACAAGTTTCAATATTTACATTTTTCTAAGGCATCAAAATGCACCAGACTTAACAAAAGAAGGACGAATACGGAGCAGAGCTTTGTTCTTCAATAGGAAACAGTTCCTCATCCTTAAAATATCTTAAGTGTTGTCATTTGGACTCCCTCCATGGAATCTGAAACATTCACAGCCTCTGCCTTGTAACTGTCAGGATGATGAGTGTTGACGGTCAGGGTTTTGCGGTTCTGAAATACCTGTTGTGCAGCTTCTGTGTCTTTTGGTCTATTTTGTACAGTTATTATATGCATCAGTAAAAGGAAAGCTTACCACACCATGAACATTTGCTTTATTTTTTAAAAGACAGGTAAGATTAAAAAAAAAAAAAAAGAGGACACTTAAAGTATGTTCAAGGTTTAAGGAAGAACACTTTAGTACAGACCAAGGAACACCAACACTGTCTATTATATGAACCGTCTCCTCTCATTTTTCAGACTCATTCAGTGATAAAGTTGAGAAGCTTGAATAAAAAAGTACAGCGACAATTGAGAGAAAATTCTAAATTGTACAATCCTACTTGATGTCTAGATGTCTGACCTTACCAAAACAGTTTATATACCATTGTAATTTGTTTTGTTTACTCTTTATTGTTAATTGATGCAATGAATTTGATGTAATAATATATACATAAACATATATTTTTAATAGACCAGATCCCTGTTCACATCCACTCACTGTATAAAAATTCAATTTGCACTGTACATATTACAATAGAAATCCACTGTAAATCTCAACTCATTGTTGTCCTTGTCTTTAGTCAAATGTTTGTTTATATTAGGTCTATGTTTAACCCATAAAAACCCAATTATACACCAGCAACCAAAACCATCCACTGATCTAAAATGTTCAATACCTGTTGATCCAGTAATCCTATAAATACATGTAAATAATTGGTGTAAAGTACAGTTTGTCATCTTTTCATGGTCATCAGATATGACCCATTTGGACGTTCAGAAGCTCCGTAGTGAACATGGAAATACCTTCATCTTCTACAACATTGATTCACCAGAAAAACCTATGGAGTTGGATTAATGACAGTGGATGGAGACACTTGTTTTATGTTCATTTAATGATATATATTTGATGAAAATGTCAGTCTTTCTACAGTTTTCTCAATTATGATATAATAATCCTTAAGTTTAATCTGAGGTTTTATGAACATCTACATAATCAATTTTTGAAATATTTGAAAATACCAGATTTTTAGTGGAAAAATGCAAAATACAGAAGACTATTTTATGATAAATGGTGACAAATCCCTTAAGAAATGTTAAATATAGAGAAAAAATAATAATAATTTGGGAACTACCACAAAAGTGGCACTGGGTCTTTATGGGTTAAGTGTGTTTGGGTTTATGATAAAATTGTACGTTGTGAGCAAAGAAAAACCGAAGCCAAATTCCTTGTATGTGTTCACATACTAGGCCAATAAAGCTGATTCTGATTCTGAATTAATGAGAAATTACGCTGATAAAGAATGATTATAGCTTTGAAAATAAAATATTTTCAAAATGTTTCAAATGTGTTCTAAATCGGTCTATATTTTACAGATAATAATCACAAACCCGTTTTGTATTTTGTTCATTTTTAAAGTTACTCAACCAAATCATGTACTGAAATATTTGAGTCAGCCGATGGTGAGTTTTAGCATCATCCCTGTACACCAAACAGTAGCAGCAGATACCTACCTACACCTACCTCTGACACAGTTATTTTAATGCCATGTCCACACTAGCACAGATATTTTTCCAAACAAATATTTCCTTCCTCTATTTTAAAAGAAATTCTGTCCAAATATTTAACAAAATATCTGACACAAAAATTATGAAAAATTGGTACAAATGCTCAAGCAAACCATTAGACCAAACATCAGCCTGTGGACACCGTGGATAATACTGGACGTAGCAGACACAGAGGCTTTAGTCTGTCATGATGTTTAGCAGCAACAACAAGGCTACTTATAAACTGAAGTTTCTTTAAGTGTTGATTCAGTTCATCAAAATGCATTCTTTCCATAATGTTGATTTGTCCATAATGCCGTTCTGTTCCATCTACCAAAAGTGTCCATCCTGACTTTGATCTACCGTAGGTCATAAACTGGTTTATTTACACCAGCATTTGATGTTTCAAGCCCAGTTTCCTTACACAAACCAGTAACAAACATGACACCAGGGACAAAAGGGCTGTGATGCCATCGTCTATTTTCTCTCTCTTGGCTGTCCACACAGATCCACAAAACTGGACATATTGGAAACTGTTATTAACCCTTTCATGCATGAATTGTGAGAACCTGAGTCAAGATTTATTTTTTGAGTGTTTTGATTCCTCCTTAGCCATGAAAAAAACAATGTGATTGAGTTTTTTTTTTTTTCTATGGAGTTACAAAAATATCCATGCATTTGATTTTTGAAGTAAAGAAACGTGTTTAAAACCAAATATCAGAAAGTGATATGAAAATAATGAAATAAAAACATTTTTAATGCTGCTAATCCAATGTCTTCTCACATTTTAACATATTCTAATGCTAGTAATTATTCACTTCATGGAGATAATATGCAAAAAAAAAAAACCTTTTTGTCTAAACAAATAACAATTGATTTAAACTCAAACATGTTCATGCAGATCAGGTTTATCAAGAACAGCACAGTTACGGTAATGGTATGATTGTCAATGTATGGGAGAATGCATAAGTGTCCACTGTGTCGGCTGATATGGAACTAAAACAACAAAACCCATTAATATACAAGAGAACAGCTGTAGAAGAACTGTCCACTGTAGTGACCTATGCATGAAAGGGTTAAACATCACAGTTTTTTTTTAACCTAAAACACTATTTATATGTGGAAAATAATAATTATGTAAAATATCCATATTAGAGTGGATGGGGCATAAGTTTCTTTCTTTCAGACAAACATCTTTCAAACACCTCTGTTGTGCATGCTACAACTAAAACTTAAAAAAAGGTAGCGATGCTGCACAATTTACTTTCACTTTTTTAAATCTATTTGTTCTTCTTCTAAAACACCTTTATCTGAATGCCTTTTAATTGTAAATTCATATTAGTTTTTCTTTTATGTCCTGATTAGTAGAGATTTGAGGACTTTAATCATGTTATGAAATGTACAAATACGTTTCTGTTATGTGTAATGTGTTGTTTTGTTACATATCACCATTTATGTGTACAAATAAAATAATCTTACCTTATTTATTATTATTTATGTACATTTTAGATTAAATCATTCAAACATCTCCTGCAGCAACACAAACATTCTGTATTACAGTTATGAAGCACCCAGATCCACTTAAATATAAATACACCCAAAAAAAGTACATGGTGTCCTGATATACAGTTTTGTGAGATGTTTTCATAAGTATTCTTTAAGTATCTCTCCAAATGAATTTACATCCCTAAAACAAAATAATTACTGATAACATACAACTTTGTAAATAATTCAATGTGATAAAGAGATAAAGGTCAACATTAATGATATAATGTGATAAATGCATGTGATAAATGTTCAAATAGATGTAATAAGAGTCATCAGGGTTTTCTTAAGTAAAAATTAGGGCTGTCAAAATTAAAGCGTTAACACATATTCATCCATCATCGTGATTAATCTGATTAAAAATTTTAATGCGATTAACCCATCTGCAGCACAGACTGACTCTGAACACCTCTGGCAACACATCTGGAGCAGTTTGTCCAGTAGAGGTAATGTTGCACATGCACAAATGGGCAGTTGATCCAGTACTGACAGGTAGCAGAACAAACCCATAAAGATGGAAGACACTAAACAGCACGTTGGCCCTCTGGATGGAAATATGAAGACAAAAAAAAAAAACAAGACGGAACAGTTGTTTCAAGTTGTTTTGTTGAAATAAGCATGTTAAGTGCATATATATTTCCTTCTTTCTTGAGTCTGTTTGCTCATGCAAAATGAAACACAATTAATATAGATTAGAAATGAATAATATTTAATTATGATTAATCGAAATTAATCCACAGCAGCCCTGTAATTAATCTGATTAAAAATTTTAATTGTTTGAGAGTACTAGTAAAAATATAACTTAAATATCTTGCAAAAGACACATGAAATGCTTTACAAATGTAATAAATATATATAAAATGAATGACAAAAAAATAGTTTCATCAATTACAAGTAACGTGTGAATAGAGACAAACACAAAGTAACACTCAAACAGTCATTTGAAGAATTTCTATGGAAAAGCCTTTGTGATCTGATAATTATTCATAAAGCTGTATTTGTTATTTATCCTTAACATGCTTCAGTATGTGAGGTCTGTCGATCACTGTCGGTTTCCTTGAATAATAACAGAGCCATTTATAACAGTTTCATAACATACAGGATAATTCATGTGAGTAAATAGTATTTACTATATTCATCTAAGTACCATACATTACCGTTGGTTTCTAATTATTAGTCCTCTGTCATTCATCCAGCCGTTGAAGATATTTGTTTTCAGCTGAGCGGTAATAAAAAGTCAGTCTGTTAATGTGCCCTCCTACGATTCGAGACTATGACTCATATCTAAGCCTCACTGCAGAGTTATATGTGATGTGAATACTTATCAAGGCAACAATCCTAAACTTGTTTCTACACTTCAGGCTCATAGTAACATATCCATGTTTTATGAGTAAATCATTGGCACTTGAGATCAGAATGTTTGCTTTTTAAAAAAAGAAAAAAAAAAAAATGTATATCAACAACGGTGCACATCACACCATGGCAACAGAAAAGAGGCAGATACAGAGGCTGTTTGGTCAAGAATGAAATATGCAACGTATTTACACCAAAAGGATGCTTATACTTTCATTGATATCCCTTGTAGATGATATTATCAATGGCTTAAATCAAATATAGTTGCATTTTAGAAACATGAAGAAAAGATGCAGTGTCACTTGCTTCGTCTCTGCTGCTTGTTTACTAAAAAAAAAACATTTTTTTCAAGGTTTAAAGTTGCACTGTTATTGAGTGCGTTTTGAGAAGGGAGGGGGAAATGTTAGCTGACCAACTGAAATAACTGTTGTTTGACGTCACGACTTTATTTTTAGCAGGTAATATATGGGTGTGGAAGTGCCTTTTCATGTCAGAGTCAAAATACAAACACATAACATACACACACTGATGCACCCATGTGAACGTGTGCAGATGTGTGTGTGTGTGTGCGTGCGTGCGTGCGTGTGTGTGTGTGTGTGTGTGTGTGTGTGTGTGTGTGTGTGTGCAGACAGACGAGAGCTTTCTCCAAATATTAGGCAAATATATCTTCACACCTGCTGATGAGCTATATTTGTTTGCACACGTCCGGATACGCATTTTTTAAAGCAGACTACTGCATTTATTTATGGTGCATCTCAGAGTTTAAGGATGGACTGATGCATTTCACATAGAAGGACCTCAGATGTTTTTGTTTTTCGCTTGTGATGTGGTCACAGTGGGTGAAAAGTATTACTAGGATTATCCTGTTGACTCCTGGTTTCACACTGACTTCTTGACTTCTGAGCTGATGTGTGCAATCCTTTGAAATATATTACTATTCGCATTCAGTAAGTGTAAAGTGCATTAGGATAAAGCTTTAAAAAGAATCTGTGCTTCTTCACTTCTGTCAGTCAGTCTGGTAACATTATTTTGTCATAAAAATGCATGTAATTTAAATGCCCCATATACTGTACATATGTACATCCAGCAGATTTTTTTCTTTTTAACCCAAAATCAAAGTAAAATTGAGGTTGAAAATGAATTACTTCATATTATTCTTATTTCTTTGAACCAAACAAACATGGATTTGTGTTTTGTGATTCACATCTGGAAAGTTATCCTGACAGCTGCACAGTTATTTAAACAGAACTATGTTTTTTCTGCATGAATAATTCGTCGACCCATGCTAATTTCACTGCTTATTGGGAACCCCACACACACATACCAAATGACATTTTGCACAAAATATAACCAGTAGAGGCATTGTGTATGAGCCAAATAGAGGCTTATCTGGTGTTAGACTTTTTTTTTTTTTTTTTACAATAGAATAACAATTGTCAGAATAGATACGGAATTTGTTTAAAAATAAAATGTGGAGAGTCAGAAATAAATAACATAAATACTGAAACGTGTCTGTAGCGACTAGTTTTTTTCTTTTGATTTGTTGACTTGTCAGATTCTCAGTATTTATCATCAGGTTATGTCAGGTTGGTGAGCATTTGTCTTTAAAATCATAGCATTAACTAAGCTTTAATCTGTGTTTTGTCTCTGTTTATTCATTCCGTTAGGACAATAAATCAAAAAACCATCTCATTTCCCTTTCAGAAAAATTAAATCTTTAAATAATCTAAATCAGAGTTAATCAGAAATTAAAGCTAATTGGGAGGAAGCTAAATAAAATATGTATTTATTTTCATGTTTTTTTTTTTTCACATTTTTGTGTGGAGGAGGAGTATCTGCAGCTAACTTCTGAAAAACTGTTTTTTTTTGTTTTCCCAGCAAGTGAAGTGATCTGAAAATATTTCTTAGAAAAATAGTAAATAAAAACAAACTGATGGCTGTAGGTTTGTGTGACTCCATGTGCATTTATACCAAACAGCTTTTCAGTCAGTAGGGGGAGAAAACACTTCATCCCACTCTCGGTATTGGCGCTCTTGGTCCTCTCTCTCCCTCTCTCTCTCTGCTTACTGAGCTTCCCTCCCCCACTGTAGGCAACACCATGAGTCAGAGAATGGCACATTGACATGAGTGGCATGGCCAGCCTCACACAGAGTCAAAGAGTACAGCCTGGACTTCATTTCACTGTCCAGATTTTCTGAATATGTGTTCTTGAGGAGCCTCAGTCGTAGATGAAACTAACTTTTAGAACCTGTAAGTACTTTCAAACACATTTATTATTTGTAAACTCTACATGGGAGCAGCTACCGGGGCCTCTGGGACTTGTTCAAGGACGCAGAGTTGTAAGACTTGAAGGGCAGGGCAGTGATGTTAGTAGTATTTCCTCTAGTCAGTCTTAAAGTTTGAGCCACAAACATACCAGTGACTTTTCAGACACAACATTCATTCATTCATTTCTTCATTTCTCTGCCTTACCGTGTCATAAAACATGTCATCTCAGACTGATTTTTTTGAGACCTTCATTGTGAAATTGTCTTCTTAACCCACTGGCAACTAAAATCATCTACTGATTTAAAATGTTTAATAACTTCTGATCCACTAAACCTATTAATCCGTTGAATTAATAATAATAATAATAACAATCATCATCATCATCATCTTATCATGGTCATCAGATATGATCCATTTGGACGTTCAGAGACACCATAGTGAATGTGGAAACACCGTCATCTTCTACAACATTGATTCACAGGTAAAACCCATGGACTTTGACAAATGTCAGTGGATGGAAACGCTTGTTTTTACATTCAGTTATTGATATCTTTGCTGAAAAAGTCACATTTTCTTCAGTTTTCTCTGTTTTAGATACAGTCACAGAAAAAAATATTAGACCACCCCTTGTTTTCTTCAGTTTCTTGTTCATTTTAATGCCTGGTACAACTAAAGGTCCATTTGTTTGGACAAATATAATGATAACAACAAAAATAGCTCATAAGAGTTTAATTTCAAAGCTGGTATCTAGCCATTTTCCATGTTTTCTTGATAATAACCAAAATCACTTCATTTCTTGCATCAATAGCTATGGCCAAAAACAATGCGTTAAATTCTCAATGATTCCCATCCCTAATCACAATAGATTTGTGTAATTTGAATAAATGATTTATCCACTTATTGTTTTAGTTGTAATAAGAGACAGAATATACAGGAATTTGAATATATAGAAACTATGACCTAAAATAAAAATAATAATCCTAATAATAATGATAATATATTTCATTTTGTCATATGTTTGTCTTCTTTTTTATGTGTCAGTTTGTGGTGTGGTATTGTTTATCTTTGATTCAGTACAAAGGAGGCCTTGATGGTCTTCCACTATAAAACAAACCAGACTCAGGCCATAATAATAACATGCTCTTAACCCCCTGACGGAGCATGCAGAAGTGTCCTGGGAGGTCCAGAGGGCAAAGGCCAGGATGCAGCAACTGGCACAGACAGAGCTTAGGTCAGGGGCAGGCCAAAGACGGTCAGACAGGGAACACAGAGGACATGCCTGGGAAGTGAATGAATCCCATATTCAGACTGGTTTGATAGCACAGGTTTAGCATTTTTAAGTAAGATTCATAAAATGTCACTGAAATATTGATATCTGTACCTGTAGGTTTTCTGTATCGTCCAGTCAGCCGTCTTTTTGTTGTGTTTACATGTGTGAACATTTGGTTTCTTACTTATCTGTGGTTAGAGTATTAACAGAAGAGAAGGACATTCATTACAACAACATTTTCTATTTATTTTATTTTGTTTTTTTCTATATTATTCTATTAGTGTGATCATAAGACCACCCTTATGATCACACTAAGGTTGTTGGCAACTGTGGTAGTATTACTACAGTTGGTAAGTACCAGTATTATCAGTATGGTAAGTATTTTATTACATTTTTTATTTACATTTCTAAATTAAAGGAGGGATATTTTGCTTTTTTAAATGGAATTATGCATTTTAAAACACTTCCCTGTGGTCTGCATAAACTGTAAATGCTATGCTTGGGTCTGAATTCTTCATTAATTCAACTCCACAGGTCCATCCTCAACCCTATTTCTGAGTAATGACACCAGAAAGGTCGTTATGAGCGTTGGCCCTTTAAATGCAAATGAGCCGCTTCATGCCCCACCCCCTCCAGGTTGTTGGCTGCGCTGCTCTGTCCTGTTCACCCACTTGTGTTCATTAATACAACCAACAACTGAACATTTTAGGTAATCGACTCAAAGTTTGGACATATTTTCAGTATGGACTACAACCGCTGCTGCTGACAAACTATTACGTCGTACTCAGAGAAATTTTTGTCGGAAGTCTGGACCTTATATGTGCAAATGTCGTGACGTAATGTAAGCAATTAAAATGGGTTGTAGAAATCCACTCGATTTCCGCCAACATGAATATAAAGATAGCTTTGCAGCACCTGGAGGGTTCAAATTCAAACTTTTGGAACTATTAGGGTCCAAATACACAAATAACTGTACCAAAGACTAATAAAAGTGGGTTTTGGTCAGGACATGTCATACTTTGTTAGCAACTCAATTGCAGCATTCCTGGGAAGTCCTCCACTTTTCCACTGTTTTCATTCTTACTAGAGCCTGTCTGTGCTGAGTCAACCTGTTCCCTCCTCCTGGTGCGCCGATGGCCCCTGCAATTTAAAAAAAAAAAAAAAAAAAAAAAAATAGGAACATTTTAGTTAATTCTCCCATCAGTGACCCTGATTATGGTGCTGATGTAGATCTGGAGTTGGTTTCTGAGCGCCTTCAATGGCAGCTCAATACTTCTAAAGTGTGCTATGTGCTGATGCTAATGCTAAGTACACTGTAAGCCCGGAATTTGTATTTACTAAAATGCTTTAATTACAATGCACTTAAATGATTGAAGTTTTATGATGTTACTATGGAATGTTAAGTATATTCTACTAATTTGTAGACATAGTTGAAAGTACGAAAAAGTTTAAGTTGAATGGAATTAAATCACTAAGTTTTAGTCATGACCACACCTTTTTATCTTGGCATTGCATTGTGGGTATTGGGCATGTTGTTGAAAATGTGTTATTTTTATGTGCAGGGGTTCAGTGGGGTGGTGGTGTTAGTGTTAATTTGGATTTAATGTGTGTATGGCAGTGTTTATTGGCCTTTTTGTGTTTGTTTTTGTATTTTTGTAGAGCTGCACCATGAGTCAGAGCCATAGGAAGAACAATCGCTTTCCTGTTCATCTAAAACTGGTGTGGTATAATGAATATCCTAATGTCTAAGTAGAGTAAAGACACTTCCTGTACTGGCAAACGACTCAGAGCAAACTTCCAATCACGCTACAATATATTAAGTTGAATAATATTGTAACTATTTTGGTCAGGAACAGGATTTTGAGTTTGATTAACTTAAAAAAAAGTTGTTTAATCGATGATAAATTAATCTGGCTGCAATTGAGAAAATTAGTCAGTATAACCTAAAATGCTGAGTTGAATGGTTGGATAGTGGGGTTGATTTTACAACAGATTTAAAGTACAAATAACTTGTCTTTTAGTGTTTTCTACTTAATAGTTTAAGTTCAATACTTTTAGCATTAAAGTTGAACCTACTTAAACCAATTGATTAGTCGATCATTACTCAAATCATTTAAGCGCAATCACTTGCCTCAAATTTTTTGAGTAAACTCTACTTATCTGGGCTTACAGTGTAGTGTGTGTGTGTGTGTGTGTGTGTGTGTGTGTATAATGGGTAAAATGTAGAAACCAAATTTCCCTATGGTGCTAATAAAGCGAGTTAACCTTTAACCTTTTTCTAACTACTACTTCAAATTTCTGACCAATCACACAATAGTTGACACCGCATGAGAAAACAGTTCTGCTCGGATGATTTGTTGAGAACAATTTACAAGAACTGGCAAACCAGGGCTGCAAGAAAAAAATGACATCATTCTTTTTTTCACTGGAGGGGAGAACAAATTTCTCTGTTCTTGGGGAATATATAATAACTTTTTCTGCTGAATACTTTGCTGTGGACGGCAGCTTATCAATAAGTTTCTTTTCCATTTGACACAGAAAAGGAATCACAAAGCTGCTCTTATTTCTAAGAGATCTATGTTACATCAATGTTAATCCTTTATCGGGCAAGTGACTATTTTTGGTCATTTCCACATATATTACAAGTAACAGCACCAGTTCCAGTGAGGACAGTGAGTCCCCAGTCTCAGGTCCAATGTGGTCTACAGGGTCTGTAAGGTCCACCTGTGCATGAACAGTGAGTGTACCTGCTTTGTTAGGTACCATCAGAGGTGTTTAAAGTACTCACATTCTGTACTTAAGTAGAAGTACAGCTTCTTGTGTGGAAAAAATACTCTTGTTGGAGTAGAAGTACTGATTCAACTCCTTTGCTTAAGTAAAAGTAAAAAAGTACAACTTCTCAATTGTAATAAAGTACAAAAGTAAAAAGTAAAACTGCATTTTTTTTTTTTGCCATGAATGAAACAATACTTATTTAACGGGGCAAAAATCATAAAAATTTCAAATTCCACACTGAATGGTACTGACCAGAGTCCTGCACCTGGTCTAATTTTAATTTATTTATTTGCACGTACAGATATAAACTAAAACAAATACATGTACATATCTCTCTTGGTAGAGAGGAGGGTACGAAAATGAGCTAATGAGGTCGGAAACCTGAAAGACTTATAGAATGACCTCATCTAGAACTAGCTGTATTTTAAACAAAATAAAAGAATATCATTTGCATACCTTCCATGAAGTATAGAGATAAATAAAAGGACATAAAAGTAAAAGAAATGATGGTTCTATATCTATAAACATAATTTCTTTCAATAACATAAAGAGGGTAAAGAGTAACGCTAACTCAACAGGTAACCTGCAAAAACATGCAAGACGGGTAAAACAAAAAATGTTAAGAATTTCCACGGATACAAGTAAAATTAAACAAAATGCGGGTGAGTAGCAAGTAAGGAAGTGAAAAAAAAAAAAAGAAGATTCATGGATGAAAATAATTTGCATGACATTTAATAATAGGGATGGGAATCGAGAAACGGTTCTTTTTGAGAATCGGATCCCAGTAGCTTGATTGCTTGGAATTGTTTGCCTGCCTGCTTAACGATTCTGCTTATCGATTCTGCCTTCATTGCGCATGTGCGATGATGTCACGCGTACGCTGCATTGTTTTGGTCAGAACGTAGCCAACATGGCTAGTGTTGAGGCAGAAACGGTCTAAACAGATGACACCAGGTCCACTGGAACACTGTCAAAGGTTCCATTTCTTCTAAAGGGTGGAATTCCTCTAATCTGCTCAAACATTTGTCCACAGCATGTGATTCATTTACAAGAATGTCACGTATTTGATACTCTACTTAGCGACGCTTGTGAATGTAGCGGCAAAGTGAACACCAGTTCTGGATCCGGTGCGGACAACAAACGCGACACCCAAATACAAGTTTCTGAAGGTAGGGGAAAGGAAATGAGGTGCACAACAATGGGAGACAAGCAGAGTCAAACTGGTTCGACGTAGTGGAAATGCGGCAATAGAGGAATTAGTAAAGCGTCTTTAGTTTCACTTTCACTGCACGCTGCCCCCACCCCCCACCCCCCCAACCGGGCCTGGCGTCATCTGTTATTATTATTTGTACATACTGTATATGTTATATTTTCTGTGCAGATGGAAATATAAAAGACAGTTAACGCAAACACCCCTGTTTGTACTATTTTATTCCCTCACCCAATGAGAATCTATAAGAGAATCGATAAGGAATCGGATTGATAAGCAAAATTGATAATGGAATCGAAATTGTTAAATTCTTAACGATTCCCATCCCTATTTAATGATGATCCATGGTTGATCCACAGCCGGCTTGTTTCATTTTGAAGTGAACTTCACCCCTGTTTACATCGGGTCAAAGACGTCATAAAGCAGCACATATTAGAGATTTATTGATGATGTGTGTTTTAGCCAAAAATAAAGCCCTTAAAAGTGAGTTACTGTGTAGACAATGTGTTTAATCATGGGTTGGGTCATGGTACTCAGCTTTGCAGGTACAGGCAGAAAAGTTTGTAAAAAGTGGACCCATGCAGGACTCTGGTACTGACCCTGTACAGGACTCTGGTACTGACCCTGTACAGGACTCTGGTACTGACCCTGGTCACAGCCTGTGCTCCTTCTCTCCTCCACTGATTTTCTCTCTGAAATATTTTCTGGAATGTCACAATCGTTTAGTTTGAAAAAGTAACGAGCCTATTCTGAGAATGTAAGGAGTATAAAGTACAGATATTTATGCAAAAATGTAGGGAGTAAAAGTTAAAAGTTCCCAGAAAAATAAATACTCAGCTAAAGTACAGATACCTAAAAAAATCTAAAGTACAGTAACAATGTACTTTTACTTCGTTACTTCCCACCTCTGGGTACCATGAAGTAATGGTACTAATGTAAGTGATGATGTTCAAGGGGATAATGTGTATGTTGACAGGTGTCTGGATCAGCACTGATGGTAGTCAAATGGTACAAAAGGCATGTTCTAATGGTATCAAATACAGGTTCCTTTCACCTTACATGTGGGGGTTTTTTGGGGTATTTTTATATATATGTCTTGGATTTTTCTTTTTTTTTTTTTTTTTTTTGGCCACATATGGGCAAGGAACCAAATATGGTAATTACATTGACTTTGATTTTTGACATGACTTTGAAAAATTTTGCAAAATTTCACCAAAGTAATACAGTCTTGTTATGTCCTCCAATAACACACTAAGGTTGAAAGGAAATATCACAAAACACTTCAGGTCATGAAAGTTAATTGAGATTTAGCAATTTAATGATGCATCCACCTTAATTATTGAAACGTATCCGTATCTGTATCGGTACTACTGGCCCTGTATTTACTTGGTATCAAATCGATACCAAAATATGCAGTATCACACACCATTAGAGTGAACTACTAATATGGCTCCATTTTAAAACTGCATTTTAATATGAAAACAACCTCCATCCACCACTGGACATTGGAATTGTCCCGAATTCCTCAAATAATAGCTCCCCTGCTCTGAGTGTTATCAGTATTATTACTATAAAAGTAGAATTTAAAGGTACTGATGAAACACAATCAAACAGTGCATGTGGATGTTAGTGTCAATTCTAAAAGTCTACTCAGTGGCACAAAGAAAAAAACAAACTAGCAATAAGTAAATATAAAGTAGATCTGTCTCATTCTAATGTGTTGAGTACTTCAGAGAACAAGATCTGAGCGGAAAGTGTCACGCTTGTTGTCATAGTTATTAAAAACGTACACCATCTGAATTTCATGACTATAAAAAATTGCTTCCCTTACTTTGTACCTTTCCACTGCAGCTACCTTTTGGTCAGATAGTGCTGTTGGGATGTTGCTGTGACAATATGCACCAATGAATTTTGGACCAGAGCATCTAAAGGTGGACTGAAGGATACAGTTCATTTGTGTGCAAACCCCACCTTAGACATAATTTTTTTAAATTTATATATAAATTTGAACCAAACTGGAGATGGTTTGGGACAAATTTGCAGTAGAAATGAAATATCCACAGTTCACATAATACAATTGAAATTCATCATATATTTTAATCATCACTAAAGTGTATGTTATGCAAGAGGGAAAATAAAAGCCAAGTTATTGTTGTGATATTTAAGGTGCATATACTGACTTTAAGCACCGACGGGCAAAAAAAAATTAATAAATAAACACTCCATCTTAAAACCACAGTCAAATAAATTTGAAAATAAACATTTCAGAATCAGTTGAACTTAATACAAAAGCTTACATCACTTTTCAGATGAACTTGTTTATTTTGTATGTACAGCAGAGAAGTGAGATCTGATCACAAATGATCACGCGATACCCATTTGAAGATACACTCTAACACCAGGTGTGAACAGAGGCATCTGCAGCCAGCCACTTCAGATCAGATATCTGCAGACGCATGTTAATGCAAGGTCTGAACAGGATCAGATAGAACATAGTTAGGAGGAGCTGAGTGGTCCATGCACTGTGTGGCTCTACACGGAAAATAATTACTGGATGTAACTCTAGTTCTTTGAGCATGTAAACACTTTTAAACACTTTTTTATTCAAATTTATATGACTGTTTTTATGTGTATGTGTATGTCTATGTATGTTTTTTTATGCTGCTAACAACACTGTGAATTTCCCCATTGTGGGATCAATAAAGGAATATCTTATCTTATGTATGTAGCTCTGTAAACACTTCTGGTGAGATTTGTGTTTACCTTCACATCTTCATATGTGAAGGCTGGGTTGGAGTCTGTTTTGGACATCTGTTGACAGTGACTGACTGCATTTTTAAGCTAATGATAACTAGTGTTGCAGTGGTAGAGGAGGAGGAGGAGGAGGAGAAGGAAAAGGAGAAGAAGAAGAAGAAGAAGAAGAAGAAGAAGAAGAAGAAGAAGAAGAAACGAGGGCCACTGAAGAAGTTAAAGCGCTTGGGTTTTGACTGAGTCTGACCCGAAGCCTCTAATTTGAAATCAGTGCATCATGGCTGTTATGATGGAGGCAACTCTGTCAACAAACTGTCGACTCCCAGCATGAAATAGACTCTGACAGGAACTTCATGTAAGCACATGGACATGCAAATGTTAGTGCGCTCTGCCATTTTACTTCCAGAATAAAACATTTAAAAGCTACTAGGGCTATGTTATGTATGTATTCACTTGTGTACTTTCTAACAAACACTTCCAGACATCAAACTCATAAAAATGTGTAATGGACGGTTCGTTTATTCACATGTCAGTGTGGTTGTATCCGCTTGTTTCAGAATGAAACAACATAATGTGAATATACTTCACTGTGTACTATGTGGAAAAAGCTGTAAAGCTGTTTTATTGACTTACCTCTTAAAAAGAAAAGTCTGTAACACTCCAGGTACTTCCTCCACCGTCCAAAGACACACACCCTAATAGGGTAATTGTTCAATTTAGGTCACCCGTAGGAGTTAATGTGAGAGTACATAGTTGCTGGTCTGTATATGTTGGCCCTGTGATGAACTGGTGACATATTTAGGGTGAACTCCACCTTCACATGTTGGTAGGTGGGATGGACTCATGCCAGGTGTAAACCACACCCATGGACATTCATAACACAGAAAAACAGACAGAAAATAGAAAATACAGATAGAGGCCAGGATCTTTGCAGGAAAATACACAACTGCACACTGACAGAGGGTCAGAAGTGAGAGGGAGTGCTTTTGGATTGATTCATTTCAAGGTTTTTAAGGAAACTGTTACATGGTTTGTTTTTATTGAAGTTCTCTGAGTCACTAAGTTCAGTCACACAGCATTTATGTTTGGGGCATTTATGGTGAAAGGTAATAAGTGAAGTGGTGCATGTGCAAAGCATGACAAATGATTTTTACCCTCCGTCCGTTTGTCCATGTGCAAAAACTTTGGCATGGACTGAAGGCTGAGGGTTTTCAAGTGTGGGCACGTTATGTTTATTATCTATATTATAAAAGGGAAGTGAACACTGTGTGTGTGTCTCAGGCATCACACAAAATACAGAAAGAGCTGATGGCTGCAGTTTGGCATACATATGTTTTTTTGGCCAAGGAAGAGACCAGCAAAAAAGACAAGTTGATAGGACCGATATTTTGGGAGATATTAGTAATTTTGGAATACAATGACATTACAATAGCCATGCCCAGAATCATAGAATCATAGAATTGAACTGGGTTACCTAGCAACAGATAAACCCATGGTTCCCCACAGGTCAACACACTAGTCTTGTTTTAGTTGTATACATTTTTTACATTTATTTATTTACTTACTCACTTACTTGTCATTTTGAGGGATGTCTGGCAGACAAAGTAATAAACTATACATTAACAAAAAGAAAATCCATATTGTACATGGGAACACTGGAAAGACCTAAAATTTGTTAATTAAAAATTGACTTTGGAGTCCATTAATATACCTGGAAGGTCAAGTAAATAAGTCTGTATTGGGGACATTAACCTGTCATAATATACAAACAAAATCCCTTAAAACATGATCACTGCACATGTGCTGAAAACGTGTATGTGACGCAAACATGACTTTTATCAATAACATGTGAATAGGATGAATGAATAAATAAAAAAAAAAAAAAAACATGGGTAAATGACTATAGTTGAGTACATGTTAGATAAATACCATTGTTGGCATCTTATAACAAGTCCGAGAGGAGGGACTAGTTTTATTTATTCTGCCTGCCATTTCAATATATGGGGAATGCTTCGTAAATAGTATTGTAGTCTATAAATAGAAAAACGAGTAAATGGCATAACAGACACAAATAACAGACATGTTGTGCATTTTAATTGTCTCGCCGTTTGAAGTGACTCAAAGTGAATATGTGATTTGTCAATTGATTCTTTTTCTCCCAGGCTATGAATAAAATGCTTTAATTATTGATGTGCTGACGTCAGATGTCCGCTTGAATGTTGTATGTGGTGCAGACCTCTTTCTCCGGGCAAGCTACTTCCCCCACCCCGCTCTCAACCCACCGCCACCCCTCCCCTAGCAGACACCCTCATGCTGACGCCCCTACCTGACACGGACAGACTCTAAGCACATTGCAGGCAACTGGCAAACAGACATTAACCAGTTAGAAGAAGGTTAACACAAAAACATTAAGTTTGTTTCTCTGTATCTGCAGTCTTCCCCACTAGAGGCTTGTCTGTGCCACTGCTGCTCTTCAGAGCAACTGGTAACTCCAGTAAATTGCATCTCAAAAGACCTAGATATGTGTTGAATTTATTGCTCAGTTTTTAACAGTGTCTGATATGTCAGATTCTGACAGTTGTTGAAATGATTAAACCCTGGGAACGTTTCAGAATGTCTTCAACAAAGCAGGAAAAGACACAAAACATCTACAGCATGAATTATCTGTAAAATGCTCAAAAACCTAGTATTTTGAAGCTTACAGACCTACCAGCATTCATTTTAGATAGATGTACATGTCTAAAGATGATTATAGTTTGTTTGTATTGACATAACAGGTTTTTTTTGTTTGTTTTTTTGTTCCAGAACATTTTAAGTGGTAAGATGCTTCCATAAATATCCCTCTTAGAATATGGAAAATGGATCAAAGAAGAATGTATTGATCTGATAATACTAGATACTCTTGTGTTAAACCTCCATCTTTTTTTTGCAAAAATCATGATCAATTCATGCTAGCAGTTAAAAAAAGGCCCTTGGGTGTGATATGTGATGAAGGTTTACGGGGAATTTGTGTCTGAGTGGTTCCTCAAAAATATTTAAAGTACGGTTATGCTAGTGATGGGTGAATCATCGGTGCTCAGATCTGCCAGCCCCGATCCATCACCACCAGTATATCCTGCATTAATGAGCTCCTTATCAGCATAAGCCTACACTGCTGAGATCCATAAACATTTGCTCTCTTAACCTGTACATGGTTAGATCTGTAAGTTATTAGAGGATGCTTGTCTGTTGCGCTTCTCTTTGTCTAACCACCAGTGTCGAGCAAAGGTGTGACTCATTCCACTTTAACCACAAACTATCTGTTCTCTGTGCCTTATTAATACAAAAGTCAAATTTGCAACAGTGTCAAAGCATCTGAAAATGTCCTGTGTCTAACAGCTAATAACAAACCTTGTGACGTTTGCTCTTCTTTCACATCATCCCTCTTCATATAAAAAGAAGAAACACTTTCTTCATCATTTGGTATAAAACATTTCAGATTTGATTAGTACCCACCCTGAAGTGTGGAGAGAGACAAAGACAGACAGGCAGTGCTAGGACTGGCGTATGCCATGGTTGTGAAGAGATCCTCTTGAGGAGGCGGAGGGATGGAGGGAGGCAGAGGCACATTGAAGCAGATGCAGAGAAATGTGAGAGGGTGTCAGTGAGACTGGTGATGACGCGCTCATGGCTGCGGAGAGCTGGCGAGGCCGCGGCCCTGGCTCTGACTCACCTCATCCCCACGGGGCCTCCTGGTTGACGTCACTCAGCGTGCGCTGTGGCATTTCTCTGCTTCAACTTCTTTGTGAGCAGCAGCCACACTTGAGCATGTCTCACATCTGAAAGACTCTGAAAATGTGCATTTGTCTACATGTACAGCATCTATCTATCTGTCTATCTATTTATAAATGTGGTTGTTGCACAGTTCTTTGTCTAACTACCAGCATGAACACTACAATGGTATATTATCTGTGCTAAACTGGAATTTTTACAATGTTCAGGTTAAAAGCTTAATGCACTAGTAGGGACAAGTGAAAATTAAAGCAACACTTTTAAAAGATTATATATATATACACACACACACACACACACACTAATTATTTGCTATATTGTACATTCAAATACTGCTTATTATGCTTTACACATATGCTTTTCTGCAGTGTTTTAATGGTACAAGAAGCCTAGTACAACATGTTTGCATATGTGGAAAAACTGAAACCTTTTCATCCATAATGGTGTGAATAATACAGTAGTTGCTGTGCAGAACCTTTACCTTCTCCCATTACCACAGCACAGCAGTACATATGTCACAAGCACACAAATGCATGCACAAGCAGCAGTGTGCTGAAGAAATATACATTTGGAAGATTTCTGCCATGACCTACAAATTGTTATTCTGTTTCACATGCTCCTCTTTGTTTTTATGCCATGTAAATATGCAGAGCGAGTGAAAAACACACCACAGTTTCTACTAAAGGGGCAGAGCATGAGCGCTGCAGTGAGATGTACATCTTGCTCTTTTCTGCTCTCACTTCTTGGGTGTACAAAAAGTCCTGTTGGCAGGTAAATCACTAAGGTGCAATCAGGTCATTGGGAGCAGTAGGTGGAAAGTTGGATCGCAAGTTATTAAAGTGGTCTTTTTTCTGGTGGCCACGGTGAGGCATAAATCCTGCAGCTGAAGAGAAAGTCTATGGTGTTAGGTGACATTTGAATTCCACGCTGCAAACCATATTTTAACAAGAACCAATTAAATGCAAAACCTCAGAGGCAGTATTCCTGTCATGATCATGACCTTTTGATATAAAAGTTTTAAAATAATTAGATATGTCACATTTGTGTGTCTAAACACTTGTTGTGAAGTGTTCAGACACTCTGGCCAAGGAACAACAAGTTACCTCTTATTCAGGAGTTTGACTGTGATGATTTCTGAATGCGAATACCTCTGAAGCACTAATGGAGCAAACACATAGTAAGCAATGTGAAGAGCACAGTCATCGACATAGAGACAATCACAATGTAGCTGCGCTTTGTGTTCACTTTGTATTCCTGAAACTTGCCAGAATACTTTTAATAGCTGTGTTATGGTGGCCTCTACTTTATCCTGTACATTGAAAAGAGTAGTGCGGACTCCCTCCAGATCTAAATGCAGTTACTTTAGAACAGGGAACATGTTAGCAGAAACTCATCATGCAGATTGAAGGCCAAAGTAAATGGACTGTCTTCAAATTCAAATTTGTGTGGCAGCTCAAATAGCCTTGTAAACACTTTGAATCATGAAAACCAACACAGTTTTGTGTGAGAAGAAGTGCTTTGTGTTCACCACTCTTCTTTTTGCACAGTATTACAAAGTGCCTTGAATTTAGGGGGCAAGCTTTACTGAAGATGAAATCTCCACTGAATCATGCAGGACGAAAATACATCATCTTAAATATTTTTTTGGCTGCAAGGGCCTTCTTATGATATGAATGAATGTTACAAATGCTAGAGTGTAACCAGGGTTTGGAGGGACAGGCCCTCTTAATGTGAGCTATGAACCCAGTGTGCTTCAGCGTCAGTGTTTAGGCTCCGTCAGTGCAAACTCTGACATCTACAACCTGTTCAGTTCAAGTGTTGAGAAGCTGCAAATTTAATTAAAGATTAAAAGCAAGATGGGATAAAAAGAAACAATCTTCATGTTCAGTACCTTCATAAAGGTAATGTAGTCCAGTTGGATGTAGACCAGGTGATTATCCAGGTTTTGCAGTATCTGATGACTCATCCACTTGCAAAGAGCAAAACCTACAGCTGCATGTGGATATCTTCAGCAGCTTGTGTTTTGAAGAGGTCCCTTTATGGCAATTTGATAACTAACCGGATGCAGTATAATGCTCTTAAAACCTTTTTATTCAGTCCCAAGTCAGACTGTACCTGCATTTGTTTTAGATCTTTCAGTTTTTATTTTAAAAAGAAAAAACTGGAGATTTTTAGAGTTGATCACTGTATTTATATTAATTTAACAAAATTTGATTACTGTATAATGTATTTAAAGACACTCATACTAATTTAAAAGTTAGTGAAAACATGAGATAATTTGCATTACCTGTCACCTGATATTGCAATTAGTTCTCTATATAAAAAAAGTGCAAAGTGCAATATATTTATCTCTATGTAAAATCCTTGATACACAAAATGGTGGACACAAATGCACGACTTACTGAAAACTGAAGATTTTAACAAAAGTATTTTAATATTGAAAAAGTGATTGAACAAAAGTGGTCCCAAGGAGGATATATATAATACTACTCAAAAGAATCTCTATGATAAACAAAACCCTTGCAGAAAAACTGAAGCAAAACTGGCAAACATGACAAAACCTGGTTTGGACGCTTGACATGAACACGCTGACAGAATACAACGAACTGGCACAAGACAAAGGGAGACGAGGGCTATTTATACATGAGGTAGGGGAACACAGGTGACACCGATCAGGGGTGGGGCTAACAATCCCACTCACAGGAAAACACACAAAGGGAGGAAGTCAAGGTCTGAAACGAGAGGGAAGCATAAAATAAAGCAGGAAGTGCAAGACAGGACCAAATGTGTATATATAAAGTGTCATGACCTGTCCCATGTCTGATGAAGGGCTGTGGTCTGAAACGTCACTACTGTGGTGAATAAATATTTTTTGGGAGCTCACAGGTTGTGTGGACCTTTTTTAATTCTTACATCCATTGTTTTTTTGGGGGGATCCTGCACACCTTTCAGCAACTGGATGTGTGTGCCAGTGGCGGCTGCTGGTCTTTCAGACAGGGGAAGCTCATTGTCGGCTTACATCAAAAAAAAAATTGTCAAGTTATTTAAACATAAATTCGGCACTCCGTTCCTTTTTAAGAAAATGGTCAGTGACCTTATCGTACCAAGTAGGCGTCTTTTCCAGGGACTGGACCAGTGTCCTCTCAATGGCCAGCAGAGCTGGGCTGCTTAGATTGCCTTGGCCCATTGTGTTACGAGTGTAAGACTTCAGCCTTTATAAACAAGAGATGCTCCTTATACTCTAACCCAGCCAACAGTTTGATTGATTTAACTATCTACAAAACGATATTAAACTCAAATAAGAAATGATTAAATTATGTAACTGAAGCAAGAAGATGCTGAAATTATGTTAAATTGAAACAAGGAAGTACAATGAGTGTGTTTTATTTACAGTGCAAGAAATGAACAAGTAATTTCATAGTGGTTTCTCTCTCGATTTCACAGCGGAATGCACAACGGTATTAAACTGAACTGTGTCAGTGAAGGAGTAGATCTCAAAATAGCTGTCAATTAAACAGGATTCAGCCTTTCGACGGATCATCCAATCAGCACATGGGATTCTGGCGTCCAGCCCGGCCGAGCTCCGCCCACAGCTCCATTCACCCCCAGAGACGCCCGGCGTCCGGTGGCGGGACAGCATCATGGCATTTATCCAATTACCGTCCAGTTTTGAGGCAATGAAAAAAACTGTTCCACTCAGTCCCATTGAAGTGCATGGATGTCCGGCGTCTACGAACAAATGCACCGAGCAGAGATCGAATGAGAAAACAGTGCAACGGGAATGTATGAGAAGTGAACAACACTGAGTCCGCTGATTTGTGATAAAGCTGATTCTGAACGAACTCATCTTTGAGATGAACGTGTTCTAACACATTTGTAGTCAATGAAATGTCAACACAACCGTACATATTTAACCATTTAATTTTTGTAATTTTAGGGGAAGCCGGGCTTCCCTTGCAGTCTATGAGAAATGGCCACTGGTGTGTGCCATCACCTCTTTTCATCCATTACAACTGTTGTCTCGCTCACCCTGTAGAGTCAGTCACCACAGATATTTAAGAATGTTGTTTCTTTACAGATTAAAGAGAACTTGATCTCACACCTAATTCATCATCTCAGTGCCTGCAGAACTCCTCTGGAGAGCTGAGGATAATCTTTAACCTGTTTGAATTATGGATAACTTTTAACCTGTTTGAATTATATCTTCATTTAGTCATGATGTTTGTCAGTTTAAAAGATAATTCTAGACGAAAAGTGGCAGTTTTGTTAGATCTCAAAGGATCATCTAGTATTGTGTTTAACATTGGTTCATGGGCTGGATTTATCAGCACATGTGATATGTGTCAACATCAGCAGAAGGGCTGATGCCTTGGTGCATTTTACCTTTTGACACCGAGGTGGAAGGTGTTAAAGGAGGTGAACGTCACTTGAGTCTGGTCTTGTTGAAGCTTCAGTAACTCTGAAGAGACAGTAATGATGATGTCCCCACTGCACCACATTCTGATGCTATTTACGTATTTTCAGTCTAATACTTCTTTAAAATATTTAAATCTTTTAAATTGACAGACATCATATGTGTAAATGATGGCATAATACAATGTCAATAAAAACATTATTTGTCTCTCTCAGTTGACTGCTGTTAATATTTTTTCTGAAGTTAGGTCCCATTCACACAATAGGAAAGGGTTAGACTTTGGCCGCCAGTTTTTTATGTACTGACTACAGGAGAGATGTTTGGGTACAGTGATGACGTGGGCAACACCCTCAGTAGGTGGCAGTTGAGGTGGTTATCGCAGCACATTAGTGTTAGTGGATAACCACGTTTCATGTTGTATTTACTTGTATGTTCATATTCTTTGTCTTCCTTACTTCAGCTGTTCACCTGACCCTTGTTTCCAAAACTCTGACCAAGGTGTTTTTATTCCTAAACCTAATCTAACTATTGCCATGGTATTTTATAGACACTTTTCATATCATCCAGTGGGTTGGGAAAAAGAGGTCTAGAGGTTCAACATGTGACAACATGACCATTCGGTCAATCATGCCATAAGCTGAATTTGAGAAAGTGTAGGCAACGTATAACATAATGCAAGCAGCCTTTTTAAAGTAGAAACATTATAACACACTATTCTCCATGCACTTAATATAGACCACTTCAGAGTCAACGTCATGGTCTACGTCACTGCAGTGGCGCATGCAGTTTGGTGGCAGAAAAACACTGTATATCAAATGGAGAGATCAGAGAGAATAGAGAGGAAAGAGGAGGAAAAATATCTTGCTGTGTTGTGGGTTGTCAGAATCAAAATGCTGAAAAAAAAGCAACCTTCACTTTTATCGAATACTGTCGTTTAAGAATCCATTAGAGGCAAAACAGAGACACTTATGATTGAAGCCATTAAACCAGGGGTGTCCAATCCTGGTCTTCGAGGGCCTCTATCCTGCATTATTGATATGTATCCCTCTTCCAACACACCTGATTCAAATGATAAGCCTATCATCAAGCTCTGCAGAAGCCTGATAACGACTGTCAGGTGCACTGGAAGAGGGAAATAGCTAAAGCATGCAGGATACCGGCCCTCGAGGACCAGGATTGAACACCCCTGCATTAAAAGGACTGACTGGACTGATGAAACTGACTGAATCAGCAGTGATTTACATTATTTTAATGTACATTAAACAACTCTTACCCAGCCACACAAGTGCACTTCGCTGTCAGTATATATTTCAGGGGTGTCCAATCCTGGTCTTCGAGAGCCTCTATCCTTCATGTTTTAGATGTATCCCTCTTCCAACATACCTGATTCAAATGCTAAGCCTATCATCAAGCTCAGCAGAAGCTTGATAACAACTGTCAGGTAGACTGGAAGAGGAAAATGCAAGAAACCGGCCCTCGAGGACCAGGATTGAACACCCCTGATATAGTTGGTCTACTTGTCGATGATCACCCACGTCTTGTAAATCTGTTTTTTATTGCCTTGTCGCTGACTAGGCAGCACGTTGGTCCTCAACACACAAAAACCATCAGACAAATCTTGGTGTTCTGTATTCCAACCCGTTATATGTTCTTTGTGCTCTTAAACTGAAGGGTCAAACAGGATGTTCACTAATAAAAACATGGGCTCAACGTTACCGATGGCTGCGTATGTGATTTCTCTCTTGTGAATTGTGCGAGTTACCACGGTATTCCTACCCTTAAAATGTCCGATGCAACACTTGGTGTTCAATATCCTGGATATGACTGCAAAGTACAAAGTTAAAGGCATGGAGGGGTTTGTGTGCCTTGAGCTTTTCTTTAGTGTAAACGCTGGGTTTTTCAACAGGATATAAACAGATGTCCGGCCACTGTAGCTCCGGTCATTTTGTCGGCTCCATGACCCACAGAGCCGACAGTGAGCCTGGATCTGGAAGCCACCTCACCCCAGTGCTCATGGTCAACTTATCTTTACACCTTGTCTCTCGTTGACAGACCATTAAAATGATCGGAGAGGGCCTCTGTTTCTTCCATTACTCTGTTTCTGTCCTGATTTTCACCTTCCTGATACTTCCATGTACTGTTGACACCACAACTGTCACTTTCTGTTACCAGTTATGCCCCGCCCACAAAATACATCACCACTGTTTACCAACATCGAAATAGTCTATAGAAATGTAGGAGATATGAAAGGACAGAAATTATACATCTGGTTGAGAAAATGTGTGTTTTGATTAGTGACTTTAATTAAGCTTATGTAGTTTAATTTAAAATCTAATGCATGTCATTTCTTTGTGAAGGTTGTGACATTTCAATCAGGCTGCACTAATCCAGGCTCTCATTAAAGTGTTTGGCATATGACTGACATGGCTGGTGCAATGAGCTGTGTTCATCTGTTGCTGCCCAGAAGTAATCACCCTGAGCCATTTTCTCCAAGAGGAGGATGCACCACTTCCCACCTAAGCAAGGTGGGGTGGGGGTGAGGGGGCGGAGGGCCAGCCAACACCGCACAGGCCTTGGTGTAAAGCACTGTAAGTCATAAGCACCAGTCTTTCACACCCCCAGGTCTATTCCAAATGCCACACACTCAGAACAGACAAAAAAATGCGTCACCTGTCAAGTATTAGCCACCACACCCGAAATGACACATGGTGTAATCATTACACACAGGGAACACAGGAAGACAAAAGCCAAAAGCCTTTCACACCCACACATCGATTGCTGGTGCTAACCACGGACCTGGAGAGACCTGGTCACATGCAGACCTGCACACACAGTCTCTGCCTCCATATGTACAGGGAGTGGGCAGTATAGCCAACACAGCAAGTCTCACACACACACACACATACATACAAAAAAAACACTGCTCCTTCCTAAAGTGCTGCAGCAGAATAAAGATCCCACAGATCCCTGGAGACCAGACACAAATGTTGCAGGCGCAGGATGTATTTACTCTAATGCAGGCGGAAGTGGGCGGTCAGCGTCATAATCATGGGATGAATACGGTATTAAATTTCATATATGACTCTGTCGTCTGTTCTCTGTAACATGTAATCTGTAGCTTTTAGTCGACATGGTTAATATTTTTGGACCGCAGGGATTTACTCCTAGCAGTAGTTCTTCCATGTAGGAAGAACAATTGCTGATCATTGTAAAAATAAAACTAGGATTTCTAGCCAGTGAGTTTAGTTTTGCAGTCAAGTGTTTGAGGTAGGATGGCAAGATGATTCAGACTAGTTTAGGAGTAATTATAAAAACTTAACGACCAGTTTTGCTACTGGTTTTCACTAATGCAAAACCGTTTTTTAGTGTTTTAGTTAAAGAAAATAATAAAAAATGTCTTTAGGTGCTGAAGGTGCATTTTCAGAGCAGCGTGTTGGATCTTTTATGCTGAAAACTCAACACACTTGCTTAAGAATGTCAGAGTAGATGACAATCTCACATGCGGCATGAGTAAACAATGTCATAGCAATGTTCAAATGCCGACAGGGCTCACACCGAGAAGACACAACTTGCTTGGGAAGTATCCATTAAAGGCAGGACTGGAGGTGCTGTGTGTAACTGAGTAATTTACACTTGCACAAACTCTATCATTTTAACCCCAGGGTGACTGTTTGGCGTGTGACCTCCGTTTCACTGTCATTCAAGAGAGTGGTGCTTCTGTAAGAGCCAAATGGACGACTGCTGGGAATATTGCAGGCTTGTACCCAGACAGGCAATTTTCCCTTCGGTGGGATAATGGCAGTAAGTGTGGGGGGGGTGGAGGTGAGATTTAGTAATATACACTACTTCGACTTGGAGGGTGGTGATTTTATTCTGCCAGCACCATCCAATATATCGCCTCATTGATGTTGATCACAGGCAGCTCCTGGTTTCTAGATTTTGCCGTCTCACCTCATACAGCCCTATTTGAAGGTTGTCAGGGTTTTTTCTTACTGAGTAATTTTATGTCTTGTGTTTTGTTTTTGTTTTTTCATTTCTGTACTTCACTATAGTATAAAGACAAAAGAAGATATCATTTTCCTTGAAAAGCACTCATAGAGCGATACACATCAGCATCTTTATCAGTGAAAGAAATAGAATATCATGAGTCAAGTTTGTTGTCTTTGCAACTAGCTTTCAGCGTGGTGGTTTTTGGTCTTTTTTTTTAAGAAAAAAAAAGAAAAAGAAACAAGAAAAGCACTCGGAGAGTGCAGACCTCTGCCAAGACAGATCTGCCCCCCCCCCCCGATCACCCCCAAAATTTAATCATTTCTTCCTTGTGCTGGCATCAACATTTCCTGAAAATTTCATGAAAATCCGTCCATAACTTTTTGAGTTATCTTGCTAACAAACAAACAAAAACGCACGCTAAACGCACAAAGCAAAGTGATCGCAATACCTCCTGGTGGAGGTAAAAAGAGCAGAATTACAGATAGTGAATATAGGGCATTGGTTACTATGCAATAAACTGATGCATTGATGAATAAATAGTTGAAGTAAAATGACCACGAGAAAAGATTTTGTTCTCCATATATTCAGAAGCTCAACAAATAAACAATTATCATTTTATTGTTTTTCTCCTTTTATTTAGAATTAACAACTTCTTAATGTTTTCTCTCCTGTACATAGTATTTCAATGCATAAATTATTGCATAAAACCACTCTTGAATCTTGAAGCTTTTGGGTTAAAAGGTTAGGTTAAAGGTTATCTCACTTTATTATCCCTATTGGAAAATTCAGTCTGCATTTTACCCATCCTGATACAGCTATACAGTACTTAGCATTAGCATTAGCACACATCAGGAGCAGTGGGTTGCCACTGAAGGCATTTGGGGACTAATTCCAGTTCTTTGTCAGTACCGTGATACCATTATACATACCAGCTGTGTGAGAAATACCAGAGGAGAGTGATAGATTTTTGGAAATCAGTTGAGAAAAATGTATTTTCTCTGTTTTTATTAGCTCTCATCATCTGCTTCCAGATGACAGCGGTGCAGATGGAGATGGAATCACACCTGCTTTTGAGATTAAATTACATTAAAAACGATGAGGGGGGGGGGGAGACATTTACATTCATATTATGGTTCACTGCCTATATCATACTGTAAATCACACTCTTGATGGAAATATTTTGTTTCAACATTGATGAGGCTGTGTTCTCCCACAATTAATACAACTAACAAGGCACAACAACAGGAAAACAACTTCAGCCACCCAAGACAATGCAAGGAAAGAGCAGTGTTTTTTGTTTGTTTGTACTGAAGTTAGAACTAAACAAGTGGTGCCAGGCACTACAAACCCCGCCCCTCGCACGTATTGTAGCTTATTTTGGCAGCGATCCAGCTGATGTCATCATGCATGTGCTGATGTCAGCATATCAACTGTCTCTATATATATATGCCAAGTTTGAAGTAAATTGAAACAAAATTGATGTTTTATAAACATTTGAAATATTGCCCATTATGAGTAAATGAAAGAGGAAGAAAAAAAGTAAAAACAAATTCATAAAAAATTTAAACTTTGACCTACTTTTCCCAAAAATGTAATGACATCTATTCTGGGTCACTGGCAATCTATAAACCCAGTCTGATATGAATTCAAGTAATAGCTGCCGCTAGAGTGTTAACAGACAAACAGAGAAAGAAAGAAACAAACCGAACCAAAAACAATACCCCTTGCCTCCGCTCTGGGGGGGTGGGGTAATAAGAAAACAATGGTTTTGGTCACATCACCCACCACTACATACCTGTATGTTGTGTTACTGTGATGATGCTTCACTGTGACTTGTGTTTGTGCAGTGTCCATTTTACGTAAGTCACAATTTCATCATCCGAACAATAAACACATCAAAAAAGATTCCCAGAACCAGAGAAGCATTTACAGAGAATCATTTTATATACTCCCACCACTGCAAAGTAAGCTTATTTATATTGATTTTATTTGATTTAATTTAGTAGTGAGTTTTCAAGACTCTGCAAAAGCCAGCTTTAGTGGTGACGTTAAAATACAAAAAATCAATGTCATATTTACTGCTCGGTCTCAAACAATATTTTATATTTTATATTTTTTTCTAGGATTGGCAAATACTATGTGGAACATAAACCCTTTTCTAAGACACAAGTCTGTCATAATCATCCAACCAAAAGAAATCGACAGAAAGTGGCATCTTATTTAAAAAAAAAAAAAAAAAAATGCATACAAATACAAATGAACCTCACTTTCAGTTTTGTATACAGGCTTGACAGAAGCTATAGTGATGTAGTGGTTCACAAATCTGTCTCATTGCTCTACACATGTGTAGCCGGATGACGGTGGAGTGAGTGAACAGACTCAAAAAACAGAAGTATAAATTATATTATCTTCCTCTCCGTGTCAAACCAAATTCCTGAACAACCATGCTGATTGGTCCGTCACCAGGTCAGTACTGGGACATCCTTTGCAAATGACATTTACGCAGACAGATGATCTTAAAGAATGAGCCTAATGGACTCGGTTTTGACACTAAGCTGACCTTTTGCCTCTCAACATCTGTGTCCTATTATTCTTGCTTATCCAGAGGTGAAGATGAACCCAGAAACGAACAAAGGACTGAATGATAAAATCACTCTATGTGCCATGTAAATAATGTATTACATTATGTGTTAATGTTGATTAACTCAGCACGTTAACTCTTGTATGCATGTAATACTTAAGCCATTTGCCTGACCTGTGGTTTCACATATGTGTGTCCTGATCATGTTCACGGTAAATTATGTGAAAGTAAGAGTATCACTGCTTATAGCATGTCTGAATAATCATGCTATTATTTTACTGATGCTTAAGTGAGGTTACAGGTGATGTATAAAGTTTAAGAGGATCTTATTTGAGGATGCAAAGTTTTCTTACAAGGCTAAGCCACAGTCCTCTCCCCCTCTGTCTTCCCAAGAGGGAAGAGAAACGTGATATTTTTGAATATTCACGAGGAGGCGTTTTCCCGCCGAAAACAGACAAAGAAGGCAACGCCCCAAGGCATCGATAACTCATCTATATGCACGAGGAAGGCGTGGCAAGCTGGTTTTTGGACAGAACTATAAAAATGAATGAAACCAATTTCTCCAAGGAGTCTTTTCCATCTCGGGAGTCTTTTCCATCTCGGGAGTCTTTTCCATCTCGGGAGCTGTTCTATCCTCTAAGCTCTCCAAAGAGCTTTTTCCACCCTGGCTGCTCTCACCTACGCAAAGAGCTTTCTCCACCTCTTCTGAGCTCTCACCTAAGAACAAAGAGCTTTCTCCAAGGAGTCTTGACCATCTCCTTGGCTCTCAGAGCTGTTCCACCTTCTCCTGGCGAGCTTTCCAGAACCAGCCGCCAGAGCCAGCTGTGAACCTCCTCCAGCCAGCAGAACTTCAGAACTTCAGAGCTTCAGACCTTCAGGCCTCCAGCGCAAGCACGTCGCTTCACAGCCTGTTCCTGCTTCGAACTACGTCAGAAGACTTCATCCATCCGCCGTCAAGGCCGTGCCAGTTGCTGCATCCGCACCGCAACAACTTGTAAGAAAACTTGCTCCTGATTTATCTGAGTTGGTGTTATTCCAAGTTAAGTAGGTTTACCTCAACGTAACCTCACTAACATTATAATCTCTTGAATATAGCTATCTGCCAACTTAATTTACATATTCTCCTGTCCATAATCTCCTGCTCCTTTGGTTGTATTTGTCTCTTGTCTTTATGTTATTTGTGTGTCTTAGTTTAGTTAATAAAGTATTTATATGTATATAAATCCATTGCCTCAGTTGTGCTTTGTGTACTGTTATTCACACATGGGTTCACTGTCCCGTCACAAAGTTCTATCAACCTATGCAAGATTTCCAAATTATTGTTTGGGTTAATTTACGTTTAAGGTTCAATAGTCAGATGCAGGCATCTTCAACTATAAATCTGTAATTGAATTAATCTAGAGACCAACGCTCTATGTTTAAAAATAATTTGGCTTACTATTGCTACAGTATATTGGCGTCCCTGGGTGGGCTGACAATTCATAACCTGTGGTGAAAAACAGTACACAAGTATTAAGGTTTATTGTTGTTTTCTCTGACGATCGTTCGAAGCCGCTCTCCTCTCTCTCTCTCTCTCTGAAGCTGCTGTGTGTGTGCGTGTGCTCCGGCCACGTGGTTCTTTGTTTGAGGTGCCGTTGCTAGGCTACTGAACAGCTGATACACACTTCTAAACAGCTAAACAGATCTGTAACTCAGTTTACGAAGTTTGTAACGCCCCGGTTGTAACCGGAGTTTAAATAAGTGTGTTGACCTACCCACGGCTCCGACCGTGTGTGTGTGATAGCGCTTGTGCCTTTGCTGAAAAGCTGCTATTTGTTTTGCATTACACTAGGTAACAGACGAATTCTCTGTACCGTATGTGTATAAAGGATCCTGAAGTCTGAGTTAGCCCGTGCTACAAACTCTAGCCGGAGTTAACGTAAGATAATTGTGTGTCGACCTATTCACGGCTCTGACCGTGTGTGTAATAGCTTGTATCTTAAGGGAACAAGCTACTGTTTGTTTTTGCATTACACTGGGTAACAGACGAATTCTCTGTACCGTATGTGTATAAAGGATCCTGAAGTCTGAGTTAGCCCGTGCTACGAATTCTAGCCGGAGTTAACGTTAGCTAATTGTATGTCGGCATATTCACGGCTCTGACCGTGTGTGTAAAAGCTTGTATCTCAAGAGAACAAGCTGCTGTTTGTTTTTGCATGCGTGGTGGCGGACGAATTTCTCCGCATCACATCTGTTAAAGGCCTTGAAGTCAAAAGTTAATCTAGACTACGAATTCTAGTCGGAAACTAACTTTTGACATAACCCTTTTGAACTTTCGGAGTAGCTAACCGGAAAGTTTCAAACGTTGTCCAACACAACGGAGGTTGATTAAAAATATCCGCGCACATTAAATACTGCGTCGGAACGAATCCCAGTCACTGTATACTAGTGTTGGAATAGTTGTACAAACTGAGATTCCCTTGTAAAGCCTGAAGTAAAGTAGGGTTTGTTTTTAGCTCTTGCTAACTGGTAGCCTCGAGCTACTCCTTTGTTGTGCGTGTAAAACGCGTGTTTTTGTGTCCGCGGCACAAGACAGGGCGTGCACGTGTGTGCTGAGTGGTAAAGTAACGTGTCGAGACACCGACCGTACTTTTGTGCATTGTTAAACACTGTTTCAAACGTGTTTGTTGAAGCTAACAGCGTTAGCGTAAACTTTGTTGGGCGTAAGCCGCCATCTTTGTTAGTGACGTAATCGCTGACATAGAGCCTCGTCATTTCCGGTGACGTACCCCCGCCATCTTGGTTGGGGCAAAGCCTCTGGAACCCCAGTAAGGCTAACTTCCTGTGGCTAACCAAGTAGCCAGAACTCTTCTCTGTGGTCACAATTTAACAGCGCCCCTAATGTTCGCAAAGTGGAATTACAAAAATAAACGACAGTCTGCAGTGAGCCAAACAGATTAACAATCATTAATGAACTGCAACTTAATGCATTTAATCTCTTTAATCAACATTTAAACGAAATTAATTGATTCATTAATTAATTAACTTTTTACAAATTTACACAATTTTCTTTTAAATTCAAAATCAAAACAATTTGGACTTTTGTGTGCTTTCACCTTTATATTTACAAATTCGTTAACAACTATTTAACATTCTCAATTTTAATCATATTTTATAGGGCTTACAACAATAGCTTAATTAAATTAAGCTTAATTACAATTAAAATCTAAATCCCAAAATAAAACCAACTGAGACAAAGGTTTAGATTAGCAATAATATGTATTTATAAAGAAGTACTTTAAGTACAACAATAATTTATAAGTAGTTATTTTATAAAAGGAATTTTTTTTTTTTCATATAAAAAAAAATTAATCTTTTTAAAACTTTTTATTCTTTTGTTTTATTGTTTTTTCCTTTTCGCATTAACTACTTATACTTCCCAAAGCCGTCCAGCAAATAATAAAATCAAATAAGTCTTCAATTCTCAAAATGGCAAAATACGCCGAGAGTCCAAGCCAGTATGGCAATATTGGTACTTTGACCCAAGTCATCAGTACCCTAACTGAAGATTTCCTGCCTATGTTTTTCAATGTGGTTACCCAATTAAAGATCATAGACCAAGATTATGATCGAGTGAAAGCACAGCTAATCACTGAACAAAGCAACCAAACTCAACTGAAAGCTCAGCTAACTCAAGTAACTGAGCGTCTCCAAAAAGTGGAAGCACAACTGCTCGACGTCCAAGCTCAGCGCACCAACGCTGAGTCACGACTGAGATATCTGTCAGGTCAGCTGCCTGGAGAAGAAGTAAGACCTTCCTCTGCCCAGCCTGAACCAGACTTAAGGAGTTTCACTCCTTCCCTACATGGTACTGCAACCAGCAGAGAAATCCATAAACTAATAACAACTTTTAAAGCAAATCAGAAAGCCATCCTCGACAAGGATGTAGAACTACAAGCAGCCACTTTAAAAATAGACAAGCTAGAAATAACCTTAGCTGACGTCGCTGCGCGACCTCCCTTAGAAGAGTTTCTTAAACTCCAACTGGACCACAACAGAGCAAACTCCCTGTTGGAACAAGCTCACATTAAAATCCAAAAACTTGATGATAAAGTGAATCAATTCCATCAAGAGCGAACCCAAGATTTGAGCCAAATAGTAAGTCTCAAATCCCAGTTGTTAGCAGCTCAAGATAGCATCAATCAGCTGCAACAACAAAACCAACAACAAGCAGACGAGTTAAATAAAACTCAAAAAGAGCTTCTATTAGTCCGCCAGCTAAAGCTAGAAGAATCTAGCCACACTCCTCTTAGGAGCCCTCCTAGTCCAGTTTTAGTGGACTCACTTGAAACAATCAAGCCTAGTAGGCCGTCCCAACCGGGACCTTCCTGGGAAGCCCCGCCTTCCTTACATGTGACCGTCAACCCCACGGTCCAGGCCGCATATGCGCCCACGAGCACGACTCCACAAGGTGTCAGTGGTCTCAGCGAGCCCAAGCCTCAGTCCAGCATGTCTGTAAAAGACTTGGACACAATTGCTCGCAATATCTCGCGCTTTGAACCCAGACCCAATGGGTCTCACGATACAGCTGCATACTTAAAAGACATTGATTTCCACCTTGAAAGGTACCCAAATGCGACACTACAAGACAAAATTTACTTAATTAAAATCACATCTAGTCGCGAAGTGAAGAATTTCATAGACCGCCAGCCTGCCCATGTCCAATCAAACTTCCAAGCCCTCTGTCAAGCCTTGACAAAGGAGTTTGAAGACCCAGGGACAGCTACTGGCTTATCTGCAGCTATTGCCATTAAACAGGGCAGACAAGAACCTCCTCAAGTGTATTATGCACGTTTGAGGAAAGCATATTTTGGAGCTCGCAATGAGCCTGAAATGGAGGAAGATCCCAATTTTAAAGCCTTGTTTGTGGAGAACCTCCATCCAAACATAAGCCATCAACTAGGTGTAGTGGCCTGTCCCAAAACGCTAAACAGCTCACAACTACGTGACTTAGCGGTCAAAGGCTTTGCTAAACTGAAAAAGTCCGCACACCGACCTTCCGATCCGGCTGTGTTTAACTTGACCCGCCATGCAACCATAGAGCCTAAGGGGGGTCCACAAACATATCCAGACAACGGTCAACGACCGGAGTCCAGACCTTTCCCCAAAAACAAGGGACAGACTTCTTTTCCGTCTGACCAAAGACGGCCATTTCAGAATGGACCGTATCGAGACAACCAACCAAGGTTACAACCACGGTCAAAACAACAGACTAACCAGCGTCGGGACTACCCAAATTCTTTTAACCGACCTGACAAAGAGAGAAACAAAGTCTCTCCCACGGAGAAACCTTGGACGACATCAATCACTCCAGACGTTTCCTCCAGAAGAGACGATGAACTACGCGATATAATTGCCCAAGTCCTTTGTGACCATGGCTATGACAAAAAAGGCCGAAACCATCATTATGACTAGGCATGGCCCAGACAAATGACTCATGCAATGACCACTTTAGACCAACACAACATTAATTGACAGCCTTTTGTCGGTGCCCGACATTACTGTCTTGGTAGTTTGGGAAAACCCCAACACTTCACCTACCTGCATTGGCATTTCTGCCATTAATAATCGTCCTTCTTTTCAACAACTTCTTGGCGCATTCACTGCCAAGTATGTTAACCTATGAAGCCTTGGTTGACACCGCAGTAGACGTTTCAGTCATGTCAAGTACATTATTCCTTCAGCTTCAAACCTTGACTCAGGAAGCTGGTTGCACATTGCACTTGCAACGCTATTCTTTGGGAACGAATTTTCTCCCTCACGCCACTTTCTTAAATTCAGTGGTTTTACTACATTGGACCATCGGTCCCATGCAACTGGTCCATCCAGTCTACATATTCTCTGTGGAGTTAATTCCACTTCTTATAGGCCAAGACCTACTAAACTGTTTTGAGCCATTGATCGTTTATCAACGGTTCCAAATCTGGGCACAGGTCCGACGACCTCTCCCAGCACTTTCGTCTTCACAGTTTTCGGTTCAGGGTTACACCCTGAACCAAATTAATCTGTCACCCCCACCATTCACCAGATGATCCACTGGTCGAAGGGGGGAGTCCTACTTCAAAATGTCACAACTGAGGACACTGTCCTCACACTTTAGGCTGACCAGTCCAGCCATCAGTTCTGCTTTCTTTGAGACCCTTCAACGGAAACAAAACGACCTCTAGCGAATCCCTAAGTCGTTCCGTTTTCCATTACACACTGAGTCTCCTAACTTTAGCACCGCCAGAGGCGTGTGCAGCTTGAATCTTCAATGAAACCATCTCACCTTGGTCCTTTACAGGGGCTAAACTCCATGCATGCCCCCTAGACCCGAAAAACCTGATGTCAGGCTAACCAGTCCCTGACGCATACGGGGTCATAAGTGAAGATTATGCTATTGCTCCAGCATCAACTAAAACATTCCCATCCAGCTCGACATTCACTCATGCCGGGTGGCACCGCATTTTCATGCCTTTTTTCCAACCCTCGCCAGACTTTTGCAGTCTTGGGTTGTCCTTAGAGGCCACGCCTCTTCTTGATGCTTCCAAAGCAACTTTGATTTTGGTCCACCAAAAAAAGGTCCAGGGCCATTCACGCACCCCTGGCCTAGCCATGACAATTTCATGACTCATAACTTCCCTCCCAACCCACCCTTTCAGACGTCATCCGGTGACTCTCTGGTGCTACGGCCAATCCGAGTTCACCTGACTATCTGACATCTGACCCTGACCTCGACGACCTCATGTCGCTTCACCACAAGCTGCGTCTGGTCAAAGACCAGCTCGTGTGTGTCTCCGAGAACCACACCCCTTCTCGGTCCGTGGTTCCTCGTAGCCAAAGGGGGGTAATGGTAGCATATGCTCATGACGCACCTTGCGTGAAACACCGAGGTGTCAAAACAACATCCGACGCCCTGCGGCGGATCGTTTACTGGCCACACATACACAACGATGTGGTGGCATATGACCAAAACCAAATCAAAAGACATAACGACTCGACGAAACTAGTCAGTGTAACTAAAGGGGGGTGAAGCTAATCTCATCCAAAACAACCTGTATCATGTAAACTGTCAGTTTTTTTTTCTCCCTTACACAAAATCTATGACAGCTTAAAACCAATCCTAATACAATTATGATTCAGGTTCTCATAAAATGTTCGTTACAGAGTTAGCCTCAACCAATGGTAACTCGTAACCCACTTACAAAATTAATCGTGCTCTGTATTGTGCCCTCAGAGAACGATGGTGCTACCGCTGCCTTAGGCTTCCTGTTTATCATTGGCACGTCAACTGTTAATGCTGTTAGCCTTAACACTGTTAAATAACAAACAACTGAATTACAAGCCGTAATTCCACTCATCCGCCAAGGCATGCTAAAACAAACTATTAATCATTAAGACTAAGCAAAACCCTTAGAGGCACTATCTATCTGGTTAACACCCACAGTGTAACCCTTAATCAAACCAGGCGCACTGTGGATGCTTTTCTTTCCGTAGTACAAAATGACTACGCTCACACGCAGATCGTCGCCATGCTCATGAATGACATGCTGCGTGAAATCAGCTTTTCAGTAGACGGTCTAGCTATGGGAAGAACTTCCCCTTACCTAGTACCTTTCTACATGGTCGAGGGTGTTTTGAAAAACGCCCTATCTGGTTCAATCGTTCCTATCCAAGCCCACTTGGCTTACTCTCTTGTTAGCGCTACGGTGTTATATGTTAACCCTGAGTTCCATGAAGTAGACTTTTTAGTCACCCTGCCTCTCATCAATTTCCGCAACATTTATCGCTTAAAAGATGTGGTAAATGTTGGCACTTGGCAGGAAAGACATCTATGTGTGGATTAATATCCCATTGGTGGTTGCATACCACGATAGCAACCTTAGCCGTATTTGGCTCCTAACCTACATATGTGTACTCTGACAAGAGACATTCATTATCTGCGCCCCAGCAAGCCGTTCATTAGAGATGTTACGGAGGGGATTTGCGGTTTAAAAACCCATGTCAGATAATGCTCGGTGTAGAGCTGAAGCTCCGCCCAGGTATCATATACCATCTGAAGCTTATGAGAACAAAGTTGAAGTGTCCCAATTCTTCAATCAATATAAATTCAAAGTGGACCCAAAATTTCAACAACAGCTTCAGTCCGAGGGAACTAAGACCATTGACCTTACCACCGTAGACGCTACCCCGCATGTAATTAATACTGATACTAACAAACCAGAAACTTCTCTCACATGCTCATCAGCCTAGGATATTTACTGTCCTTCAAATTAACTTACCTTCGTCGTAAGAAAACCTATCAACTTAAACAAAGCATAACCAAGTTCAAATTACGGTACCCCCGAATCTTCTGCCGTAAAACGACAGGGACATCCGAGTCCCCAGCCGCGAGGAAACCAGTCCATGATATTTTTGACTTAGAAGACAATCGTGTATAAATCAGATAATTAAGTCATGGAACAGAGAAAATAATGCTCACAGTTTAACCTATGTTTCTATGTTTTAACCAAACCTCTGTTCCTTATGCTAAATTTTACCCTCGCGTGTCCAACCTAGACACCTTTGTTTTTTTTTTGCTTTCTCTGACATTACTAATTACTTAGGTAAATTAGAGTGTGTGTGTTCTGTCACCGAAGGTGTATGTTTTTCTTCCTGTCTGTGTCTGTGACACTAACCCACTAATTCAAGCGTCCAGAATTATGTACCAATACTACAGGAAAACACACCAACTCAGGTACTGTCAGAAGCATGGTTGTCGAGTGTGCTGCGGTTCCAGATCCACCAGTTCCTGGCTCACCGGAATCCTGGTTCCTGCCGTCTCAGAGGACACCTGCTCCTGTCCTGTGGTGTCTGTTTTCCACTGTTTCAGGTGCTCCTGCCCCATGGTGCATCTGCATCGACCCTTCCTGTCTCCACTACATCTGGACCCAAGTGCACCTGTTCACCTCAACTCCCGTCAGACTTTGGACTTCGCCACGACACTCCACGAACGCTGGACCATCGTGTCGAAAAGGGGGGATGTAGCCGGATGACGGTGGAGTGAGTGAACAGACTCAAAAAACAGAAGTATAAATTATATTATCTTCCTCTCCGTGTCAAACCAAATTCCTGAACAACCATGCTGATTGGTCCGTCACCAGGTCAGTACTGGGACATCCTTTGCAAATGACATTTACGCAGACAGATGATCTTAAAGAATGAGCCTAATGGACTCGGTTTTGACACTAAGCTGACCTTTTGCCTCTCAACATCTGTGTCCTATTATTCTTGCTTATCCAGAGGTGAAGATGAACCCAGAAACGAACAAAGGACTGAATGATAAAATCACTCTATGTGCCATGTAAATAATGTGTTACATTATGTGTTAATGTTGATTAACTCAGCACGTTAACTCTTGTATGCATGTAATACTTAAGCCATTTGCCTGACCTGTGGTTTCACATATGTGTGTCCTGATCATGTTCACGGTAAATTATGTGAAAGTAAGAGTATCACTGCTTATAGCATGTCTGAATAATCATGCTATTATTTTACTGATGCTTAAGTGAGGTTACAGGTGATGTATAAAGTTTAAGAGGATCTTATTTGAGGATGCAAAGTTTTCTTACAAGGCTAAGCCACAGTCCTCTCCCCCTCTGTCTTCCCAAGAGGGAAGAGAAACGTGATATTTTTGAATATTCACGAGGAGGCGTTTTCCCGCCGAAAACAGACAAAGAAGGCAACGCCCCAAGGCATCGATAACTCATCTATATGCACGAGGAAGGCGTGGCAAGCTGGTTTTTGGACAGAACTATAAAAATGAATGAAACCAATTTCTCCAAGGAGTCTTTTCCATCTCGGGAGTCTTTTCCATCTCGGGAGTCTTTTCCATCTCGGGAGTCTTTTCCATCTCGGGAGCTGTTCTATCCTCTAAGCTCTCCAAAGAGCTTTTTCCACCCTGGCTGCTCTCACCTACGCAAAGAGCTTTCTCCACCTCTTCTGAGCTCTCACCTAAGAACAAAGAGCTTTCTCCAAGGAGTCTTGACCATCTCCTTGGCTCTCAGAGCTGTTCCACCTTCTCCTGGCGAGCTTTCCAGAACCAGCCGCCAGAGCCAGCTGTGAACCTCCTCCAGCCAGCAGAACTTCAGAACTTCAGAGCTTCAGACCTTCAGGCCTCCAGCGCAAGCACGTCGCTTCACAGCCTGTTCCTGCTTCGAACTACGTCAGAAGACTTCATCCATCCGCCGTCAAGGCCGTGCCAGTTGCTGCATCCGCACCGCAACAACTTGTAAGAAAACTTGCTCCTGATTTATCTGAGTTGGTGTTATTCCAAGTTAAGTAGGTTTACCTCAACGTAACCTCACTAACATTATAATCTCTTGAATATAGCTATCTGCCAACTTAATTTACATATTCTCCTGTCCATAATCTCCTGCTCCTTTGGTTGTATTTGTCTCTTGTCTTTATGTTATTTGTGTGTCTTAGTTTAGTTAATAAAGTATTTATATGTATATAAATCCATTGCCTCAGTTGTGCTTTGTGTACTGTTATTCACACATGGGTTCACTGTCCCGTCACAAAGTTCTATCAACCTATGCAAGATTTCCAAATTATTGTTTGGGTTAATTTACGTTTAAGGTTCAATAGTCAGATGCAGGCATCTTCAACTATAAATCTGTAATTGAATTAATCTAGAGACCAACGCTCTATGTTTAAAAATAATTTGGCTTACTATTGCTACACATGTACATTTATGTTTAACCCTTTCATGCAGTGAACAGTTATTCAGGCTTTAGTTATAGCTTCATTATTTTCAGTAATGACTCCAACTCTTAACTGCTGTCCCATTGTGTTTTCTATTATTTGTTACACTCATTTTACTCTAAATCCTGCTGTGACACTTGAATTTCTCCACTGTGGGAAAAATAAAATCTTATTTTACTGTTGAATGAATCCAAAATGTGGTTACAAACTAATTCTGTAATAATCTACAGTTTAGGGAATAGTTTGTCCAGAGTTTAAAGCTCATGGTTTTTGTCATCTTGCTTCAGTGACTGAATTTTCACAAAATACAATCACTGATTCATGACCTTCACCACAGTGGACAGTTACATTTTATACTGAAATGATATGTTTTCTTAAATCAGTGATGGATTCTCTTTATAGAAAGACGTTATGGTTGCGCTTATGATTTAAAAAGCTAATACTATTAGATGTTAAACTGTTGATGTAAGGAATCCACTACAATAAATAGCAATGTATTATGCAAAAGAAACAAGATGTTGAAGAAATCCAATTGTATATGTTTTATGTCAAAAATAAGATTAGTTTATTAACAATCAATGCATGAAAGGGTTAAAGAGACATTTGTTTTCCTTCTTTTCTCCAGTTTCAGATGGGAAAATACTGGCAGAAGTGAGTTCACCTGGATTATTTGCTAATATCATCATTTATACAAACTGAATATTGATTTTCTCATGACATCTTTTTTTTTTTTTTACTGGAATTCACAAGATTTACTGTTTTGCCATGTGAAAGCACAGTGTTTATTGTTGTTGTTACACACTGCAGATTGACTCAGGCTTCACTTTTCCAATCTGACTCAGAGTTCTAATTTGTAATAGAAAATACTTTTTCTAAATCATTTTTGGGTCTCCCTCCCTCTTGTTGCGAATGATGACTGTGTGCCGTGGTTTGTTATAAACCCACGAAGGAAGCAGGTGTAGAAATACAATTGACTGTTACAGAAGGCAGGAGAAAGCCAGTGTTGTGTCTCCTTCAGCTTGTGACTGTGGAGTAAGTGAGCTGACAGCAGGTCACCCTGTACACCACCTGACACAGCTAGTGGCACTCGGATGACGGCTGAGACACGACTAGAAGAGGCTGGGATCAGCTTAAGCACCAGGATGCACTAAACAGCTTGGATTTATTTGTGGCGGTTTGAAGGTGACAAATTTGGGTGAACTCTAAAGAGGTGGAGACGTGCAATTAATGGTTTCAATGTCATCTTTTAGTCCAAGCAAAATGCAGTTGTGTCCCGCCGCTGTGCGCCTGCGTCGACATCCAACATGGCTGTCTTGTTTCACAGTTGGATGTTCCTCCCATGAGACCTGCAGGCCCTGCGTCAATCACAAAATTATTCAGATGGCTTTAACCTCTGTGTTTTTCACTGAGAATTCTTTTTATAGCAGGCGGAGCAGCAGAGATGGGCGGGGAGCGAGAATATGAGGGAGGGAGTAAAAATATGGATTGACTGAGCCTTTGCGAGTCTGTTCAGTGACGCTGTGAAACTCATATTCTTGGGTCTGTCAGAGGGGGAGCCACAGGCTGACACATGTCCTCTCCTCACACAGAGTTAATGGTCACAGTGCCCGGATCGCTCCTCTCCACCTGAGATGGAAGCAACAAAAAGCAGAAGGCAGGGGTAGATGAATATCCAGAGGTAGTGCACTTTCATTCATTCTGCAGAGAAACATTGAGTTATTGCTTCATGCTTTAGCTTACAGCAGTTTTTCTTCTTTCAGTTTGTATTCGCTCTGTCTTGTCTTTTGTCTTCGCTTCATATTTTTTTCTCTTTGGGACTTTTAATTTACCTTTTTTTTCCTGACACAATTCCTGCACAAACTTCAGTTATTTGATGCAGTATTGTATTCTTGTCATTGTGGAAAATGTCATTTTCATATGAGACACACATATATTCAGAAACACTATTAAGATACAAGATAAAGCAGAACTTCATTAATGCAAGAGGAATCTGTCAGCTGCTTACAATCACATATCAATGAAAAACAGGCATCAGTCAATTACAGTTAACATTAGTGCTAACAAATGATTACAATTTTTAATCAGATTAATCACAGGGTTACTGTGGATTAATTTTAATTAATCACGATTAAATATCATTCATTCATTCATTTTCTGAACCTGCTTTATCCTCACTAGGGTCACGGGGGTCACTTGGAGCCTATCCCAGCTACTTACAGGCAAAGGCGGGGTACACCCTGGACATTTCACCAGTTCATCGCAGGGCTGACATATAGAGACAATCACTCACTCTCACATTCGCACCTATGGGCAATTTTAGATAAACCAATTAACCTATCAGTGCATGTGTTTGGATGGTGGGAGGAAGCCAGAGTACCCGGAGAGAACCCACACAGACACAGGGAGAACATGCAAACTCCACACAGAAAGGTCCCACCCCCCATCAACTGGTGTTGGAATCGAACCCAGGTGAGGCACGAGTGCTAACCACTGCACCACCGTGTCGCCCATCATCATTCATTTTTAATCTACATTAATTGCATTTCCTTTTCCATGAGCTAAGAGACTCAAGAAAGAAGGGAATATATATATATATATCAGTGGTTCCCAACCTTTTTCGGCCTGTGACCCCATTTTAACATCCCAAATTTCTGGCAACCCCAGACATTCAAAATGGAGACTTTTTTTTTTTTTTGCTAAAATTAATTTGTTTTTGATCATGTAATAGTTTGCTATGCTGTGTTGCAAATAAATGTTAATTTTAGACAACATTTAGGCTATATGATGTATATTATTATGGACGGAGGCAGAAAAGCCAGGTGTAGATTACTGCACAAAGTGAGAATTTTATTTTCCTTGGTCAGGATGTGTACAGTCAGTGCAGCTTGGATTTACAAGGCTGACAATTAATGCTGAACAAACAAGAACTCAAAAAAACTATGAATTATGAAAGAGCTGCAGCATCTGAAACCGGTGACAATGAACATTTGACAGATAAACAGTACCACAGTGCTTCAGTTTCAGCTTCAGTTTGTCATGTCTTTTATGGATTGGGATTGTCTCTCTCAATTCACCATATATTTTTTTATTGGTAAGTTTTTTATTTTTATCAATTACTAGAAATTTCAGGCGACCCCATTTGAATTCCAGGCGACCCCACATGGGGTCCCGACCCCAAGGTTGAAAAACACTGATATATATGCACTTATACACTAAACACCTTCAACAGTTGAAACAAAACAACTTGAAACAACTATTCCGTCTTGTTTTTTTTTTTTTTTTTTCCAACTCATATTTCCATTCAGAGGGCCAACGTGCCGTTTAGTGTCTTCCATCTTTATGGGTTGGTTCTGCTGCCTTTCACTATTGGATCAAGTGCACATTTGTGCATGTGCGATGGTAACTCTACTTGGACAAACTGCCCCAAATGTGTTGGCAGAGACGTTCAGAGTCATTTTGCACTACAGATTGGTTAATTGTGTTAAAATTTTGAATCGCATTAATCATGATGATGGATTGATCCAAGTTAACATGTTAATTCTGACAGCCCTAATTTATATATTAATGTTTCAAAAAAGGTGAATTAAATCATATACATTTACGTAGGAATATAGTAAAATATAAGTATAACTGAAAATGTTCTTCACTTTCATGTCAAAATACATTTATATATGTCAGGGTAGAGACTGCGATCTGGTAGGATCGGCGATTCTACCAGTAGAGACTCCGATCGTAGTCTCTACCAGTAGAAACTCCGATCAGAGTCTCTGACCCTAACCCTAACCCTAACCATAACCCTAACCCTAACCCTAACCCGATCGGAGTTTCTACTGGCAGGATTGGAGTTTCTACCAGTAGAGACTCTGATCGGAGTTTCTACTGGTAGAATCGCCGATCCTACCAGATCGCAGTCTCTACCCTGATATATATATTTTTTGTTATGCGCTAAATTAAAGGTTATATAACATTCATAGTTTCAATATGTACTCAATATGTCCGCAAGCCCAGGTTTTGCTTTAAATTAACACAAAATAATGTCAATTAAATCTTATAGAGGGCTGATCAGTTGGAAGAATTTAAGTCATTTTAACTATTTTAAAAATAGTTTATGGATAAAATTATTTTGTGTGACATATAATTGATTAGCTTTAAGCTAAGACCTTCAAATCAAAGACACTGCTGCCCGTAAAGTTGGAATAATATATTTTTACCTCTTCTCATGATTTGATTGAGATTGAGTAAATGAAGTGGAACTGGGCCTCAGTATGTAATCATTTAACCTGGTTGAAGGTGATAACTGAAGTGTATAAATAGGAATAAAACGGAATGTGTCTGAAAACAAAATTATTGCAGCTTTATGGGCACCAGTGTTTATGCCTGTTTGCATAAAGCTACATAAATAAATGCGGTCATTACAAACAAAATCCTAAATGTCATCATTGTAAATGAATTTAGAGTACAAGTGTTTTTCTTTCTTTCATCACCTGCTCTTTTTTTTTTTGATAGATTTGACAAAATATTAAAATAAATGCATTTTATACTGACAGACATTCATGACGAAAAGCAGATACATTTCTTCATATATTGCTCTTATTTTTTCATTTAAGTTCATTTCATTGTCAGATATGTTTGTATTTTTTGTACATACAAGTTTGTGAAGACACACACATTCTACACAATACACAAATGTAAAAAAAAAACCACATTCAACAACATGATGCAGTGACAGAGAACATTTTCAGGTATTTTTTTTCCTGCCTTGCTCTTTTGACCATCAATCCTCTGATGTCACATCTGACAGAAGAATAAAAGCAAAAAACTCTTTCAATATGTGGTTTCTTTTCACCTCTGAATTTTCCTTTTGCAGATAGTTTTTACATTCTCTGTTCTTTGCAGCTGAATTATTATGCAAGTACTAGATAAAAATTTAGAAGCGACTGGGTCTGCTCCTCTCATGTTTCTGTATTTACCCTCTACTTGGAGAAATGTCAGGTCCATGTTCAACACAGAAAGTCAAGTTGTAACTTATTTCCTTAGACTCATTTAGACTGAAAATGAGACTGTGAATTCTGTTTGTATTTGCACTCATCCTCTGTGAGGGCTCTAGTTTTATTCCCTTCACTTTATTAAGCAGTTAATGAGCCATGCTGTGAAGTCATGGCTTAGTAATAAAGGTTAAAGGTTAACTCGCTTTATTATCCCCGTAGGGAAGTTCGGTCTGCATTTTACCCATCCTAATACTGTACACACACAGCACCCAGCATTAGCATTAGCATTAAGCACATACCACGACTGTATTGCTGAATTCTAGTCCCTGCCAAAAACTGCTCCCCCTTCCTAAATCAGCCATGAAGAGGACAATGTGCACCAAATTCACCCTGTCACAACTTTTTCTCCTTTCTGACTGTAGGGTATGACAGTTATTCAACCTCTTAACACCATCATAGCTGTGTAGCAATTAATATTGGAAGATATTGCAGTTCTGTTATTTTTTTATCTGTTTAATATTAAAGAATGTGCAAACTGTAAGGTATATAAAACTTTGTAAAGTTAAATCTTAATTACACAACACACAAAATATGTAACAATAAAAACAGATAGTGATCAGTTTTCTGCAGGGATTAGAATTCGGCACCAGAAAACTGGATCCCCCATCAGAATAAGCTTGGGAAGCCAAAGGAGTGAAATTACTTTTGCAGCTCGCATTTGGAGCTATTCTGGTGTGACTCTGTGAATTTGGTGCACTTTGTCCTCTTCATAATAATAATAATAATAATAATAATGGATTCTATAGCGCTTTTCAAAGCACTTTACATTACTGATCCATTATTTATTCACTCACACATCCACACTCTGGTGGTGGTGAAGTACATTTGTTTCTACAGCTGCCCTGCCTACCACCGAACATTCATACGCATTCATACACCAGTGTGACTGACACTGGAGGTGGGTGAAATATCTTGCCCAAGGACTGACTAGGAAAGAGCGTGATTCAAACCGCCAACCCTTCGGTTACTGGACAACCCGCTCTACCTCCTGAGCTATGGCTGAATTAGGAAGGAGGAACTGTTTTCAGCAGCTGCTGCATGATGCAGTTTTCGGCAGGGAGTAGAATTCGGCACAACGCCCATTAGAAGCTGTGAGCCGCCATTGAAGGTGCTCCAGGACCAAGTCCAGATCTTTATCTGTGCTGTGCTCAGGGGCCCCGACAGGAAATTTAAGTTATACATACCTGATTTTAATGGCGGGGGGAAACTGGAGGAGTCAGAGGAAACCTGTATGGAGCAGAGAGAACAGGTAAACAAGTAAACTCAACACAGAAAGACTGAGATTGAGAGTCAAACATGCTGTGAAGTGGAAGTGCTAACCTCTGTGCCACTGCACCACCTAATATATGCCTCATTAAGCCATAAAACCCCAAACATCCACCGTCAACCACAACCATCTACTGATCTAAACTGTTTAATACCTGCTGATCCACTAATCCTATTAATACATATAAATAACTGAGGTAAAATGGAGTTTGTCATCTTTTCATGGTCACCAGTTATGACCCTTTTGAACGTTCAGAGGCTCCGTAGTTACCATGAAAACACCGTCATCTTCTACAACATTGATTCACCAGTAAAACTCATAGAGTTGGATCAGTGACAGTTGTTACAAATAGATGTTTTAATGTTCAGTTAACAATAGATTTGCTGAAAAAGTTACTTTTTCTTCAGTTTTCTCTATTTTTGATATGATAAACCTCATATTTGGTCTGAGCTTTTATGAATATCTACGTGATCATTGAATTAAATATAGGAAAATACATGATTTACACTCAAAAAAATGTAAAATACAGAAGATAATATTACAATAAATGGTGATAAATCATTTAAGAAAGTTTAAATAGAGAGAAAAGTTCATGTGGGAACTACCACAGCAGTAACACTGGGTCTTTAGACTTAGACTTTATTTGTCCCAGAAGGGAGATTTGTTTCCATTTGACTGTACATAGAATTGTCGCACAAACACACTCATTGACATCAAATAGAAAAGAAACACATACAGGTAGACATATCACTAATACACTTAGTTGTGGTGGACATGGTGACAAATAGTGGTAATATGGGTTAATGTAATTATGTTATGTGGAAGCATTATGTTTTCACATCATTCGCTGACATGTATAGAAGCCTATTGCTTTAACATCTGAGAATATATCTGACATAATAGACCAGTCAAAACCAGACTCAACATATGAACAAAATGAACTGATGTGCTGTGTTTTTTCTGGTTTACTTTTCTCAGCCACCATAAATGAGTTGTTTTTATACTGGTGTTCTGTGTTGGATAAAAGAAACAAAAAATTGCTTGTCTCTTTTTCTCCTCAAAGATCATATAATGACTTCAGTGTTGTAGTGCTTTTAACCCAGAAAACCTGGGTCTCCTCTGTTTACAGGTCAGTCCAGACCGGTCTAACATGACACAGACGATAAAACATCACAGCAAGACTGAAGTGACCGATGCACAGTTTACATAACTGTGTCATGTCTGTGGTGAATGCAGATTCTCAGAATGTGCTCAGACGACAAGAATTAACTACTACGATTGTGATGATATTTTACACAAATATGTGAAAGCATGATGTTGATACGCAACAAACGCAAACATATACTATACACAATAGTTTAGTATTGAACGGAATACTTTTCTCCTTTTTTTTTTTAAATCCAAATTTCTTCCTGACTACATACAGTACCTTATATCGATGTGGACGGACATGGATGTTAAGAGACAAACAGCTGTGTGGCAGTGACTCCAGTTCAGTTATGAATTTTGTTAGACTTCATAAAATGTCAGCCAACAGCTTGTTAAACCATTTTCTTTTTCTACATGTGTTCAGTCCACAGTATGAGATGTGTGGGTGTGCAGACTTTGAGTTGTATAAAGCCACTTTTAAGGACACTAAACAGTGTCCTCAAAAGTATGTGCACTGTTCAGTGTCCTCAGAGTAATAAGTACATTTATATATGACAACTATACTTGAGTAATAATGCAGCTACTTTACTTTTAGATTCATTTTTAAAGTGGTAAAGCAATAGAACAGAACAGAACAGAACAGAACAGAACAGAATAGAATAGAATAGAATAGAATAGAATAGAATAGAATAGAATAGAATAGAATAGAATAGAAGATACTTTAGTCATACACTCTCAAAAATAGAGGTATGAGATCAGAACATTTATGTACCTATAAGTACATTTTTTAAGAATGTTCTCTCAAAAGTACAATATTGGTCTTTAGGAGGCCAGAACTGCACCTTTAGACTATGAAAAAGGGTCCAAAATTATGTACAGTACAAATTTGTACTATAAGGTACCCTGCAGCATTAAAAAATGTGTGTAGACCATGAGAATAGGCTATAGGCTAGGAGAACTGAACAGTAGGCCTAATTATAGTTCAAACATTAGGCTTAGCGCATTATTTATTATATATCATACTGTAATTGCTCTATATTATATTTAATAATAATTTGTGTTTTAACTGAATCACCAAATTAGCTCAATGATAATAGCCTAATAATTTATTTAGTTTATTAGAACCTCTGATTATTGACATAATCTCTGTTTTATCAAGTTTTCATTCACACCTCCATGTCTTGATGTCGTAGCTTGCCTATGCTGTTTTTTTTTTTTCTCAATTAGACCACCAGTTCAAACTTTAAACATCATGGCATTATCAACTATATGAGAGTTTTCTTTCTATGTAAAGTACTTAAGGAACAAAAATGGACCATTTCGAAAGGGTACAGAAATGTCTCTCGAAAAAGTACACCCCCAGCGACAAGCATTTGTACCCTTTTAAGTACAAGCTGGTGCCTCTGTTTTTGAGAGTGTACTCGTAGGGGAAATTCAAGGTGTCCAACAGCTCACATAAAATCCACAATCACAACATAATCACTACAGTACAATAAGAATGCACTTACCTACTTACTTCACCCTCTTCTGGGTCTGGTGGCACTTGAGGCAGTAGGTAGCTTCTCCATCTGGCTCGGTCCTTGGTGCTTCGTGTAAGGAGAAGCTGTGGTTTCTCACCTCTCTCTCCGTGGTTCTTCTCCACATTTCTCTGGGCCGCCCTCTTGACCTTCTTCCCTGTGGCGTCCATCTTAAGGCAGTTCTTGTTGTGGATGTAGATGTCATACGGCAGATGTGTCCCGGTCATGTCCAGCTGCGTGCTTCTGTCCCTTGGTCAACTGGCATGAGTATTATTTTAAGGTTTAAATTTTTGTTGGATAACGTGGTTGAATATCTTCAGGATTCACTGTAAATGCTCGTTTTGGAAAAATTTCAGTTTGTGGTTAATGTGGGCCCTTTCCTTCTAGCATTCTGCTCCCTATAGCAACACACTGAGGACATTACTTGTGTAAATGCTGATTTTTGTGCTGGTGTATATGTTGGTGCTCCTCCATACTGGCCTGAGAGTTGCAAAAGCTTGCAAAAACACCAGGGGTCAAACAAGGATGCACTGTAAAAAAAAAAAATCCTGTTGTTTTTACGGAAAAAAACTGGCAGCTGTGGTTACCAGAACAATACTGTAAAAAAACACATCAAACCGTGAACATATTTACAGAGTAACATGTAGATTTAACATTCTGAACATGTGAATTCAACATTAGATTTCAGTGATATTTACATCTTTAAAATGTTAAAATTTTCTTTTTTATGACTTATTAATTTAATTTATTTATGTATTTATTTATTTTAAGTATGAGAATATGCTGTTATTTCAACATTGTGGTCTTGCAATTTAAATGGCACCACATTGCTTTTCAATTTACAGTTTTATTTTTTCAAAACAATAGAAATACATAATTTCTACATACAAATATGGTTTTGTTAACATACTCTTCCTGTAAAAATGTGTGGAATCAAAACAAAATACAGGATGTAATATTAAATGACTAAATATATTAATTTTAAAGATAGAATGAATAAAATTATTAGAGATGGTTTTAGGAGTTTGAATCTTGTGTCCCAAATATTTACGTTTGTGACTGATTACAATATCAATCTATAGTCTGGATTTCTCATGCTCCTCAGTGCTTCTAAAGCAGGGGTGTCAAACTCATTTTAGTTCAGGGGACACATTCAGCCCAATATGATCTCAAGTGGGCCGGACCAATCAAACAATTACAGTGAAAAAAGAAAAAATTCAAATTATATTATGAAAATGTTTACGTCTACAAACTATCCTTTAAAAATGTGAATAACATGAACAACCTGAAATCTCTTAAGAAAAACAAGTACAATTTTAACAATATTATGTCTCAGTTTTTCATTTACACATGTGCATTACAACTTACAGATCACAGTGGATCTACAAATACACAAAACATTTAATAACAGGCAGAATATTGGTAAAAATGCACTTATTTTTCTTAAAACATTTCAGGTTGTTCATATTCAGGTTACTCACATTTTTTGTGAAAGGATAGTTTATAAATGTCAGCGTCTTGAGATTTTTTATAACTCCTAAAATAACAGCACTCCAAACAGGCACACAGAGCTGAGGCTTTTGTTGGCGAACATGTGGAAACACTATGGCCAGTCACTTCCATGTTTTTTGGGCCTGTCCGAAAATCCAGTCATATTGGAGGGAGGTGGCAACCGAGATAAATAAAATAATAGGGATGGATTTAGATAATCCTTTTGTTACTTTATATCTTGGTAAAATACCGGAAGCAGTCCTTCAGAAGGATAAATACTTATTGAAGATACTTTTTGGCAAGTAGTAGGAAAGCTATAACCCAAAAATGGTTGCAAACCGACCCTCCAACTTTGGACCTCTGGCGTGGGATTATTAAAGAAATTTACTTTTTGGAGAGACTTACTTTTGCTTTAAGACTTGAGTTGGAGAAATGTACTGAACGCTGGGAAAAATGGATTGTGTACGCACCTTGATTAATACAACCATAATTCTACAATGATGTATGTGTGCATGATGTAAAAGAACATTTTAAGTTTAATTGTAACACCCATGATGATCTCATGTTCATTGTTTGTTCTTTTGAAAATTAATAAATAAAAAGTTACAAAAATAAATAAATAAATAAATGTCAGCGTCTTCATGTAATTTTACTTTTTTTTTTTTTACACTAAAACAAAGAGAAAACTGTGGAGTTGTCATTACTTATAGGTTTTTATGATAGTATTTTACTGGACTGACCCACTTTAGATCATATCGATCTGTACATCCTTGATTGTTAGTTTCTTCAGTGTAATTTTTGCATTTCAAAAATTCATCCTGTGGGACAGAGTGGACCCTTTGGTGGGCCGGGCTGTATATTTGACAACAGTGTTTTAAAGTATGATCAAAAACCTGTTGAATCACATCTACAGACGACATGATACCGCAAAGAAATAAGTGATCCAACAAACCCCAGCCTTGGATTGTTGACCTAATGTAGCCTTTTGTTTTTGTTCAGTTCATTTCAGAAATACATTATCTGGCTGTTACGCACCAGGTAGTCAATTATAGATTGATCCACATTTACAATAATGTCACTGTCTTACGCTATATTTACTTTTATCTAAGGTAACTGTCTCCATGGTGATGGTGAATTAGCAGTCATAGGTAACTATAATTTATGATCACTGATGCTATCCTGTTTTATGATCTTCTCTTGCCTCCACTCATGCTTCACACTTTTTCTTTCTCTCACTATGTACTGTATAAGCTCTGTCTTGTCTTTTTGTCATCTTCATATTTTTCTTTTTCAATTCACCAAATATTTTTTTTATTTTTTATTTTTACTGAAGTACTTCCTCTTACTCCTCCACACTCCAAAATAAATGTTAATATTTTTTCTTGTTTCTTTGTACTAAAGGTCAATTAAAGGAACTTCTATGTTTATTGGTCTTCAACACAGATCAGCTGTTTTCTCATTGTGGGAACTGACACACAAAACAGACACACAAAATCAAGCATGAATATGATGAACCGTCTTATTTTACTACTTTTATGTATAAAGAACCAAATTTGGTCCTGGTCTCTGATATTTACTTTCCTTGGATTTGTATTCAGAAGGCCGTTAATATGCCAATAAATAAAGGAGCAGTGTCAAGGAACAATTTAAGCTTTATATTAATATGACTGCAATGGACTTATTTGATGTTTCTTTGCTCTGTTTTGTTTATAATTTCTAAGTAAGTGATGAAAGTATTATATTTTTCACATACTATTTTAGGACACTACGCAAAAACTGAAAGTATCTTAATATAGATGTTGTTCTAAACCTTTTCCTCGACACCCTTCCACGAAGTTTCATGAAAATTGCCACAGTACTTTTTTTTTTCTTTCCTGTTGAGAGACAAACAGAGGGACAGATAAGGGTGCAGACATAAACCCCATGACATATGGATAAAAAAAATACAACATGTTTCTACTCACACAGCAGTCGATTAAAAAAACAACACCAAAATCTACATTACACAGAGAAAACCTGAAGATTACTGGTGTTTTAACATGATTATGGTCAAAACGTGACAAATATTTCAGAAGAAGAATCTTTATTCTCCTCTGAACATGCTAAAAATGCAGGAACACACCACATACTGCAGACTAGGAGCAGTGGGCTGCCATGTCAAGCAACTAGGGAGCAAATGGGGGTCGGATGCCTTGCTCAAGGGCAGAAGACAACAATTCCTCTGTCCAAACTTCTAGACCACAGCTGCAACCAAGATCTATAGGTTGAGCATGTAAAGCAATTATAATGCAAAAAACCCCCAAAAAACTCAACATTGAGTAAAATTAAGTACAAGTGAGTATTTCAGACAAGACTATAAACAAAATTAAAATAAAGACAAAGGAAAGTGTTTGTTGCAGTGGTACTTATTGCTGTCTACACAAGATATTTGTCACTTTATAGCCCTATTAGCAATGAAACACTTGAAGTCAATGTGTCCAAATACTTTTGTCCACATTGTGTGTTTATCTTAGTGTAGAACTGGGTGATATTGGTTTAAAAAAAACAAAAAAATAAACAATTTCTTTATCTGAACTCATGTAACATACATGTATATTAAATCATAAATTTATAAATATATATAATAAATTATATAGCTACAATATGTGCAGAAATGTCAATGTGCATTACTTGCAAAAAAAAAAAAAAAAGAATTTAAAAAAAGTCGTGCATTGACCCGTGGGAATCCATGGCTTCTAGAAGCAGTGGAGTTGATAAAATGAGGAGCGGCGCTAAGCTTATTGGTGTAATACACAGTTTAAGAAAAAACAGAATGGCACTTAATTTGTTTTGTATTGAAATCAAAAGTAATAGATAAGAACACATTCATAGTTACCTTATACATTTTTTTGAAAGGGCTTTACATCATTACTGTATGACTTCATCATATTCACATTACTTGATGCTGGGGGGCCAATAAGGAGGGATAAACATGACAAATTCATGGGGCCCAGTAGTTGAGGGGGGCCCATAGAGCAGTGTAGGGGGCCCAGTGGATATAGAAGTTGTGAAAATTTCATGCAAGAGAGGTGTAGAAGTTGGGAGGTGAACGTTGAAAGAATGTTAAGGTTCGGTTTCCTTTTCACTGTATCGTAATCTGTTGTTATCAGGTTTCTGCAGAGCTTGATGGTAGGCTTATCATTTGAATCAGGTGTGTTGGAAGAGGGATACATCTAAAACATGCAGGATAATGGCCCTCGAGGACCGGAGTTTGAGACCCCTGCTGTACACCATTGTACCTAACAGGAATCCTGTTAGAAAATGATTTTTTTTCTCTTAAAACCTATTTTGGGTGAGAACTATATAAAAAATCAAGTGATAAAGTCACAAAAATGTAATCAATTTTGTGAGAAGATCAAATTTTTCAAAATCAAATTAGCAAAAAAACCTGACCTGATTGAGAAAAACAGATGTCATTTTTGGATTTAGCGGTGCAAAATGGTCCTAATTCAGTTGAAAAAACCTAGACAACTTGCAAAAAACATTTTTTTGTAACCCAGTGCTATGTTTACTGGTGTAACACACAGATTAGGAAGAAATAGAATGAACCTCGTTTTGTTTTGTATTGACATCGATGTGAACCAGAGACTTTGACACAGGACTGAACATGGAGGAGGTGAACGTCAACAGATCGGATCTAACAGGCGACCAGCGGAGTGGAACTGGGCCACAGTAAGAACCAGACCAACTTTGTTAGTGAGTGATCACAGCTGGACCCGCTTCTCCCGTCATGTCCCGGTGGCTTCGTTAATCCGGATCCAGCCCCCTACCCCCCTTTTGCAGCTGTGAATGGACTCATCTGCAGGCCACCTGTAAACCCATTGTAATTTAAAAAACTAATAACTCCAAAAGTATTGGGTTGTATCAATAAGCTGTTTTCACCCGTCTGATCCTTGACCCAAAATACGAAACTAGTGCAAAAGCCACAGCGGCTAAAATTTGCTTAGAAGTCTTATTTCTGTCTTTGTGCATAAGAAATCAATATAAGTGAATCCTCAAAGGAACTTTGTGTTGGTAAATGCAAGTTATGCAAATGTACAGGATTTCAGTTCTGTTGCAACATGTTGATGGTCATATGAACTATGTTTTCAGCTCAAAAATGTCCAATTTCATCACAATTAATGCTATATTTTCATGTCACAAATGGCCAAGTTATATTTTAACTGAATTTACCTGAAAAACAAATATTCTATTCTTTTAGATTCCCCAACTTTTCTTATAAGATTCTATCCTACATATCACATGTTTTATTTTTACAGGTTCAATATGGAGTATGGTGCTGATCCATCCTGCTTATGTTACGCCAATACATACATTAAGAATGTCACACGTCACTTTTTAAATCAACAGTTTTTTAATAATAAGCATTTTTATAAAGAAATAACAATTCTATATTGTTATTTACTCTTTAGTATGATGATAAACTATACAATAAATGATTATGATCCTAGTTTTTGCACAGGGATCATTTGTGGAAACAGTGACATGGCTGCCGAGCATCAGTATGATGGGATCCATAACAACCATGTCACATCCGTCCACTGCCACATTTTGTGTTTTTGTGTCAGCTGTTATTGTTTTAGATCCACAATACTAACATTTATGAATAACAGCATAATTAGCAATAGTAAGTATATAAGTTTATTACTAATAAAGTACTGGTACTGACCAGAGCATCATGGGTAATGTCACGTCCGTCCACCAGCAAAAGTTTTCACATACATGTGCTATTCAAAATCCAATATTTCTGAAAATATAGCTTCTACTGTCAAATAATATCAGTAGTCTGTGCACAAATGTATTAGCATTATTTCAACACAGTTCTATGTATTTATCACAACTTTTTTTTTTTGACAAAAATGGCCACTCATTTGACCCCCTAAGTAAATTTTAGCCGACAGGCTAGCTCTGTCCAGTTTTTCAGTTATAAAGCTGATGGCTTTTATAATACAGATACTACATCAGACAAACAAATCAGTTGCATTTTGAATACAGGAAGCTCTGTTCATGAATTTACTTCTTTTTTCTTCACCTCTATTAATCAAATAAACTACAGATGTTTCCCAGTCGTAAAATAGGGAATACATCCTTTAAAACCTTCAGTGGTGCTGCATTTATATAAAACAGGCACAATTAAGTATAAAAAAAAAAAGTCTTCTAGTTTCTTGTGCCTGCTTACCTCCTGCTCCTGTACACTGTAAACAGATATAGCTGCAGATGAAGTGAGGTTTTTATGGCTCAAACGTCACAGCGTCCTCCATCAACAGGGACAGTTAAGGTCTTTTAATGACATTCACTGATGTCAAAGGGAGGGACGTTCAAACTCCAGATATGGCATCATTTCATATTAGACAACATAATTTTAGACACTATTAAATGTTACTTGCGCCATTTAGTTTCCAAGGTAACAAGAAGGGTATATTTAGAGTGAACTAAATTGAGATGGAAGAAAAAAGTGTTAATAATCTTGATGGAGCAATTGCAATTAGTCAAAGTCAAATAGTAAAGATCAAAACACCTCATCTGCTTCCAGTTGAAGGTGAGAGAATGCTCAAGAACAACCTCCCCACTTATTCAGCACCACTTCTGACACTTGCGTCATTCAGTATTTAGTGGCATTACTGATTCATATGGTACAGTAGAGGTTTCACTTGAACTACTCATCAAGAGACGTGCAAGGGGATAAAGACATCAATGGAAAAAAGTATGTTCTGTTCAGTAAGTCAGGTTATTTAGAAATAATAAACACCAAAAAAGGCATCAAACACTGCAGAAGTAGATATCTTTAAGAGACCATAACACACTGTACTCTAAATGAGACAGCAGAGGAAATTTAAGGAAAATATGACAAAATAGTTATTCGTTTTTAATTTGTGTATTTTAACGTAAAAAAACACAACCATTAAAGCATCAAAAAATGTAAAAATTGACAAAATAGTTTATGATTTTCACTTCAATTAACATTTTTTTCCTATGTAACAAGAGATTTATGTGTCAAACTTTGGCTCTGGGTTAATGTATTTGGGTTTTCTCCCCTAACATTAGCTTAGGTTGATCATAAATGTGCAGATACAATCTTCATTTTTTGTGTCTACCAATGCATGTAGACACATTGTTATCCACAGGAAGTGAGTCTAAAAATTTAATTTTGCTTTTAAAAAACATGTATGTGAAGTGAAGCCATGTTTCATTGTCTTAGTGCTACCCTGAGTTTTGCAGAACGTCCTCGTGGGTTCTCTTTTACGTCATCCGTCTCTGGAGTGATCACCTTTTTTTGCACAGGAAGCCAAAACACACTTCTATTTTTTCTTTTCTCTTCCAGTTTTTCCTTCCTCGTGCCTTGTTTTCTCGGGCTGAAGTGATACTGGTCTAGATTAGATAAGTCCTCTCCCTGGAGGAAACGTTTGACGAGTCTGTCTTCCAGTGAATGAAAGGTGATCACGCACAAACGTCCTCCTGGTCTTACTATCTTCTGCGCAGCTTGTAGGCCCGCGTGCAGTTCGTTCAATTCATCATTCACAAAAATTCGCAGAGCTTGGAAAGTCTTAGTGGCCACATGTGCTGGACGATGTAGTCTGTCTTTGCGTGCATAGATGACAGCTGCAGGAAATGACCCTGGAGACAAAGAAACGTATGTGAGTTCAGTCTGTAAAAACTGAATATTAAATTAAAGTACAGTGGTAGAGAAAGTTTTTGGACACCTCATGCATTTGTGATATAGTGCATTAAGAATCAATCTGCAGTCACTGAACTCTGCCAAGTATTGTTTCATTCTCCAAACCCACATGTTCCTTTCTGCACCTGATCTGTTTCATCAAGGTCAAAACTGGATGTTTCAGCAACATAATGAAACACATCCAGGACATGAGATGCAGAAACTGTCAAGAATTTAGTTTCAGGATTGAAAAGATTTTTCTGCAAATATGTCATGCTAATATTTGAGATTGTGTAAAAATTTAAAGGTGTCCAAAAATGTGTTTTCCACGACTGTATTAGTACATATTTGAAGTCTGCTTTATTCTATGTGTACTAACAGTACGTTGAAAAATATTTAAAGTCTTCAAAAATGTTCATTGATGTTCAGGTGTTCAATATGAAATGACTGAAAATAAAAAGATTTCATCAAGTATTCTAGTCAATGACAAGCATATGGCTTCAAAGAAATATGATAAAGGAGATGGAAACTCAAGCAAAGCATGAGGAGACTAAGGAGAGTGGAAGGTCACTTCAGAGTATTCAGTAAACATTGCAGGTCAGTTCTTCAGGTCAGGACTCAGTAGTCTGTCCTTACCTTACCTCTTTTAAGACTGCCATTATAACAGACCGCCTAGGTGTCTTCATGTTTTCATCACAATAAAAGTTGTTCTCCCCGTTTGCTGGGGTTTTCTCTGGGTACTCCTGCTTCCTCCCACCATCCAAAGACATGCACTGATTGGTTAACTGGTTAATCTAAATTGCCCAGAGGTGAGAATGTGAGAGTGGTTGTTCAGGTTGTTTGTCTGTATAGCCACTTTTACAAAGAGATCCTGGAAAAAAGGTGAGATGGTGATCTCACCTTTTTTCCACCATTGACTGATTTCCACAGCCAAGCCAAAGGAGGAACAGAGGTGGGACAGACTGGACTTTTACACAGTGGACCTGAGTTACAGAATCAAAGGGGCAGTGACACAGTGCAGCGTATAGTGTGACGTATAACTTGTGCCTCAGAAATATCCCAAGCAATGCGGTATTGCTAACCTCTACAGAGTCTTTCACAGTTCCACACATGTTAGCATGGATAGAGTCCTCCGCCCAAAGTGACAACAGCTTGCGGATCTCGGCATCTCCCCAGTTCGACATCTTTCTGGTCGTGTTGATATGTTTGTTTACTGCACACAGCCCGCGCTCATTTTAAAATCCCCCCAGCATGGGGGTCGCACACGCGATATGTCATTAAAATGACACACGATGGTTGCGGAATGAAAGGTGTTCCTTTTACACAGCATTCCAGAATCATGAGTCCACCTTTATCATGGCTCTGTTACTACCTCCAGAGGCGTTACAGAGCCGTGATAAAGGTGGGACCAAATGATTCCACCATTTTGTTTACACAGACATCGTTCCAGAATAAAAACAAAATATTCCCGTAACAGAAGTGCTGTGTAAAAGGGGCTTATACGTCAGCCCTGCGATGAACCGGCTACCCATCCAGGGTGTACCCTGCCTTCGCCCATAGGTAGCTGGGATAGGCTCCAGCACCCTGTGAACCTCGAGGACAAAGCGGTTCAGAAGATGAATGAATGAATGAATGAATGAGTCAGAAAGTGTGTTTTTTTGCCAATTCTTTTGCACGTTTGTTTTCAGGAAGCACTTAACTTTCAATATCTGGACCTTAATAATCATTATTATAAATAATAAATGCTTAAAATAGTGTATTTTAGTATAAAAGAAAAAACAGGACTTGAAATTTTTAGCAAATTTATTATTGGAAACAACTGTAAATGTCCATAATGAAACTTTCTGAGATTGCAGAAATAAACTTTCAAGTATTTTACATCTGTTCAATCATGCTTTTTGCTCTTGAACATTGGGTACCCATATTATGGCTTCATATTTTTTGTTATTTCCAGGCATTTTTTAACCTGTGCGGAAGTCTCTGAAACAGTTCCTTTTTACTACTACTACCCACATTGCTGCCGTAAAGTGTTATATAGTGTCGGAAAACTCAGGATTTCAGCTTTCCGATGTTGCAGCACCGGAGTAAAAGCTGTTGTTAAAGGGTTAATGACTAAAAAATAGTATCGTAGTTGAGAAATGTCCACACCGATGGGCAAAAGAGGAGTACAAACAGCTAGCTACATATGACAAACCAAAGCAAAACATAAATCGCAAAACAGCTGCATTTTCAGCTGTGATGCTTGGTAATCATACTGAATAATCGCACAGGTCTTTCCAACTCATAATTGACGTCTTCACTGGATGCAGCTTCGAGAATGAAGTACTTTTTTGTACTTTCTACCTGTAACATAGAAAGCTAGTTTTGTGGTCTTGATCAACATAGTATGCAGTTCTTTTTTTCTTTATTTTAAACAAGCCACTATAAGCAATGAAAAAAATAGCTGCAGCATGACTGAGCGGCAGGTCCATCAGTGGCTCTATGTGGAGCAGATGGAGGGTGGAGATGGTGTTGATATGGTTGATGTGTCACTAAAATACCGGGATAAATGCTTCTGCCAAATGCCTTTCATGATCTCTTATTTCACCGACTGCCAGGTTCATATTTAGTTTTACTGAGTATAAAACTACAATTCCCTATAGTATGGGAACATTGTCAAATATTCTACTGTATGTATTCAGTTATTACACCGCATATTGTTTGCATTATCAATCCTTTTTATTGTCTAATATTAAATGAATCGACAATAATCATAATCAGTTTGATGCTTTTTGTTCTGAAAAAGTCAAAATTCTCTGATCGCAGCTTCAAAACTGAATATTTTCTGCTTTCATTCCTCCTCTGTGAGTGTAAAATGATTGGATATGGGATGTTGACATTTAAGGACATTTCATCATTTTGTGAAATTTAACAGATCAAACAATTATGTGATTAATCAAGAAGGTAACTGACAGATTAATAGACAACGAAAATAACCATCCCCAGTGTGTCGTGCTCTCAGTCTGCACCTGCTTTTGATATACTGCATGAAAATACAGTATATCTGAATGAGTCACACATGTTTATGCCTCCTCATACCGCTCCTTTATACCATTTTGAGTGCTTTTCGCTCAAAGTGCATTTGCAGTAAGGACAAAGGTAAAATTCAAGGCAGACATGTAGAGTGTGCCTTAAATGCTGAGCAAACTGCACTTTACTGGCCACTGCACCTGTTTGATAAACTGCATGCATGAATCACCGAGCGGAATACATTAAAAACACGGATTAAAGGGGACTTTAACCTCATAAGGACAAAACCTAAATGATGCAAAAAGCTCGCACAGGGTCCATGTTTACCAAGTCATAAGCACCGCACAGAAGAACAATTAGACACTTGTATAGACCCAAAGAGAAACTGCAATAAATAGAGAAGTGAGTGATGTGGCATTTCTCTCCTGCACTGAACAGCCCAAGGTGTGACTCACACTGCAATCAATACAATGCCTGCACAGCGAGGACCAGCCCTCACCAAGCCATGTGCTCTCTCTCTAATTCATCTTTCAAAGGTCCTACAGGCAGATCCGTGGAGAAAAGAAGAGATTAAGACGAGTACATAAAGCAAAAAATCAGGTAGTTAAGAAGGAACCACGACCCAGAGAAGCTATTACGTCAGACAACATACAAAATTAACAACGTAAAGCTCCTGCTGTATTATACGTTCCCGACTGTAGGTGTAATCAATAGGTATAATCAATACCCCTTCATGAACGATGATGAAATTCTTCAGTTTAAGCTTGAAATTGTCAGAAAGTGCGTTCAGTTGAACAGAACTAAAACGTTACGCATCAGAAAAGTATTGAAAATATAACATTTAAGCATGTGGTAAGACTGCCGTCATGGGCAGGTTACATATAAAAACGACTACTGATGTGGTACAATTTAACACAATGTGGTTGGATGTGATGCTGAAACAATACAGATACAGTTACACAGAAAAGACAGTTTAATTTGATTTCTATGGTTCATTTTAAGAAAACGCTACATAGTAAATTAACAGGAGATAGCTTAATTTTTACTTAACATTTTTGTTTCTCTATTATGGTCACTCAAGATCCCATTTCTTTCTTTCTTATTGACTTCTGAATATAATTTAGCCCTTAAACAGCACCCCCCCTCCAAAAAAAACAAAAAAAAATAAAAACAAAACTTTTTGACCAATTGTAAAATAAAAATAAAATCAGGTCTGGTCTTGTTCTGTCTGCAGTTATGATATTTGGAAAAAAGAAAAACATTCTCAGACAGAATATACTTTATAGGGAATAGTTTATTTAAAACCAAAACACAGCATTATTTTGGGGCCACTCTGAATGTGCATGTGTGTTTCAGTTTGTGGAGTGAAGTTTATCTGAACATGAGCAACGTATAAATATAACAGTTTAAAAAAAAACATTTAAAGACTTGTTTTGGAGACATAAGGGGATGAAGAACTAAGGTTTTAATCAGAAATGTGAGGCTTGCCGTCAGCTATGTCGATGATGTTTTTTTCACTTGCATATTGATAATATGAAGTTCATTTGAGATACAAAGGATTATAGGAAGGAGGTAGGACCATATACGTTTATACTTCATCCTAGTCCTGTTTGGGCATGTAATCTCATGAAAATGTGCTTATTTAATTATATCTTGAACAGGGTTTCTGCAGGTATCAGCAAATCTAATGCAATGCTTTTTAATGCCCTTTTAAAACAAACTGAATACCTATGTCCAACTGCAGATACACTTTTATATAAACATGACGGTTTACCATTGACAGGCTTTAACCAGGTTCTGAATAGTTCCTCCTCCAGTCACTTCTGGTGAAACTTGTATTTTCCTATTTTTCCGAAATTTGCTAGTATTCTCTCCACTCATTTGCCACATCATGAGCAAACTCACAGCGCGCTGCATTCCAAGCATCCGGTGTTATGACTTCATGTATTGGCCATAAACAACAGTCAATTAAAGGGTTTTGCCTGTCAATCATCACACTATACTTCCCGATCAAAATAATTAAAGGTTTATATAATCAAAATAAATCATGACTAACAAGATTTTTTTTTCCATCAAATGTATTACATTTTTTAATGCCTCTGGAAATAGAATTTAATGCTTTTTAATGCCATTTAAGGCCTTAATTTTCACGAAATTATTTAATGACTTTTAATGCTTTTCAATGACCCACCAAAACCGTTTTGAAAATTTGTTGCATGTTTCCTGTGAATTATTCTTTTGTTGATTTAATTATTACATGACCTAAATTTATCTAACCTAACTAATCTAATCTAATCTAAACACATGTATACCGCCGTAGCAGCCTAAAGTTTCCTTACATACTGAAATGTTGCTGCAAAACTTAGTTACAACTGTAACTGACAGCAGAGATGTGATGTACGCAGGAAAGAGTTTACAGATATGGAATCAATCTGCAGATAAATGTAAAATTACTGGCCATAAATTTCTATTTCTTAAGTGACAATGGCATGGGACATTACTTATAATTACATATAAATATGCTATTTTTACCAGCAGAAAGACTCTAGAAACAATGCACCTTGATTTCATCTTAAGTTGCATGTAATGCCAACTTTTTCACTCATCTTTTGAATTTTTACACATTTACAGTATCTCACAAAATAAGTTTTATATTCTCATATTCATAAATGTGTGTAGGTGCACCCTGGATTACCCTGCAGTCATATCTGTGTTATTATCACTAAATATGACAATGTAGTAAAGGATTTAGTCAATAGTGCTGAAACTAAGGGTTGTTTTCATTGTAGATCAGTCTGTCTGTCATGAGTGGTTCTTCATTTAATTTATGACTTGTTTTGTTTATAAAATGTAAGAATATGAAAAAATGTTGGTTTAGTGCTTCCTAAAAGCCAACATGATGTCCTTAAATGTCTTGTTTGTCTTTATTTAAACAAAAGAAATCACAAACCAACCAACTATTGAAATATAAGAAACTAGAATCAAAAAATTTGAGAATAAAATTTGCTTAAAACTTTAAACCAATGAATTGATTGTGTAACAGCTGACAGTTAATGGAGAAGACAATAACCACTTTATCTAAAATCACTGTTGTATTAACACTCGTTTTAAAAAAACTTTTACTGAGAGGATAAAATGATGTAAACAAACATGGTGAGAAAAAAACTTAATTATTATAGTACAAGACAGTACACAATAATTTAAACTGAAGTTTACAAATGTTATACACTATAATCCAATACTGCAACCTTCACACACTTTCCTCTGACACAAACTGTGTCCTGAAGAATCCTTCAGTATCAACAGATTCTGTCTACACACTGGGCTGTGTATTTGCACCATACTGAATCGACAGATACACAACGACTATGCCAAAAAAATCAGCACATACATCCTCAGAGGAGGCAGAAGATGACAACATGAGCTGTTCAAAATCGACACAAAAACTAAGGCTTAGAATTATATCTAGGATGTTTACAATAGGGGCTATAATATTATTACATAGAATTCTTTTAATTAATGAACCTCTTGTGACAGTTGATGGAAATCTAAACATATGGCAAAACAAAGTGTGAATTTACATGAGTTTCCATTCACGACAGTTATGAATATTAACAACTGGTCGTCATCATATTATTATGGTGTAAAACACGAACAATACACACAATAATCTACTATCTGAGCTGACTGAGGAGTGGATATACCGTAAATCAGAGGTATTTTGACCAAAACCTGAAGCTGGCTGACAGTTTGAGAACATCACACTATTTGTTATGCTGGCATTGGACACATCGTGTCCTGCTGACTCGTCCAGTATCAACAGATTCTGTCTACACACTGGGCTGGTTATTCACGCCATACTGAATAAATAGATAAAGAACAATGCCAAAAATTCAGCACATACGTCCTCAGAGGAGGCAGAAGATCACAATGACAGCTGTTCAAGATCAACACAAAAACTAAGGCTTAGCATTATATTTGGGATGTTTACAATATAACATTAATATTATATTGAAATATTGGTTTTATTTATGAATAAACCTCCTGTAATGTGACAAATCTGTGTACCCAAGATTTTAGGTAAAACCCAGAAATCCTCTCAGTATGGGAATGGGTGTGGGATTCATACCCTTTTCCCTTTTATGAATTATAAATAAAAACGCCAGACATGATTAGATGTACTGTATGTTTTTATGTACAATAGGATAAACCACACCTAAAAATTGTCTGCATAATCGAGTCATAGCCTACTTCTGCTTTACTGATGTTTTTCTCATCTTAGATAATAATAAACTCTCATTTATTTGTTTTGGACATATATTGGATCAAATATATAGTCTGAAAATGTCAGAAAACTATGCACTTTTTCAACTTTTGAGACTCTAGAGACCAAATGTCTGCTATTGATGGTTAATGTTTAGAAATTAACTCAAAAATATATGAATTATTACAGTAGTCACAGCTATGTTTTAGGTTGGTTTCCACATAAACATTGGCGGTGACTTGCTATGCACTTTAAAAAATATCAAACAGCTGCACTTACTCACACCTGTTCTCCCTGGGTGACACTGACGCACATGCTGCTCTGTGCAATAACTACTGAAACGACATCTCACTCCTTCAGCAGCTCAGATGTAGAGGCGTACGGCAAGAAAAACAATCACTGAAGACAAACAATGTAATCCGGGCTTTCTGCACGAGTATGTCAGGTGTGTGTGCATATGTGTGAGCAGATAACAGGGGAGACGCGATTTAAAAAGAAGGGGGCAAAGGAAAGTAAAAAGCTCTCTGGGAGAAGAGGGAAAAAAGGCTGGCTTCTGTATGTGAGATACTGTTTGGTTTGAAGGCATTATTTCTGTCTTTGTCTTATCTTTATCTCTCAAAGGGAGGCATGATGACTGAGATCACACTCCATGTAATTTTCTGAGACAGACTTCATAACTCCACTCGGGTTTTATTTTCCCTTACAGCCTCCTGAATGCTGCGGGACATTAATCAGTAGAGTGTGTAGCTACCTGCAACCACGCTAGCCAGCTGCTGTGTCCGGGTGATAGGGCTGACACGGCGTGCCTCCACTATGGCTGAAGCTATTTTCCTGGCGTGTCTTTCTTCCCCATATGCAGTGAGGATGGATGCAAGAGCCTGTTGATCTAAGGTATTCACAACGTCAGCAGCGCAGGGCATGTCGGGGTACCTACGCACAAAGAGAAGCCCAATTAAGCTGCTTGACGTCACGTCCTTGCTGACAGTGGCGAATCCTGACAACTCTGAGATACAGCTGAAAACCTTCATGGCTGACGGTTATGAATAGAATGATTGTGAGGAAATGAAAAGAGAAATGCAGCCTGTGCCGTGGCTCTAAACGTGTAATTTGAGCTTGTTGGTTTGCACATCATACTGGCGCTGTAAATTGCAATGATGTTTATTTCTGGAAATATTCTGAAGTGGGATCTCAAACTGCTGGTCCACAGTCCATTTCTACACCCCTCCCCCACCTCTGGTATGCGCATTATGTCAAAAAAAAAAACATGATTCAGTCTGCTTATGTTTTTTTTTAGGGCTGTCAAAATTAACACATTAATGTGGATTAATCCGTCATCATGATTAATCTGATTAAAAATTTAATGCAATTGACTCATCTGCAGTTTGTCCAGTTAGAGTTAGCATCACACATGTGCAAATGGGCAGTTGATCCAGTAGTGACAGGCAGCAGAACCAACCCATAAAGACGGAAGACACTAAACAGCATGTTGTCCCTCTGGATGGAAATATGAGTAGAAAAAAAAAACCAAGACAGAACAGCTGTTTCAAGTTGATTTGTTGAAACTGTTGAAGGTGTTTAATAAACACGTTAAGTGCATATATATTCCCTTCTTTCTTGAGTCTGTTTGCTCATGTTAAATGAAACGTGATTAAGAATGAATGATATTTAATGAATGAATGATATTTAATCGTGATCAACTGAAATTAATCCACAGCAACCCTGTGATTAATCTGATTTAAAATTTTAATCGTTTGCAGCACTAAGTTGTTTTTTTTATGTAACTATTCTTTATTATTTGTTTAAAACCAGTATAAATGAGGTGTGGTTGATATTTAGTGACATCTAGTGGTGAAGTTACACACTGCACTGTTTTGCCCTCATCTGCCCCTCCCCTACAGTGGCTCCTCTCAGTCAGTTCGTAGATTTCAATACAATTTTTGTTGTAAATTTTAACTAGAATATAAAAAAATGGCTAAATAAAGTGCATTTCCATCCATTTACGTTACAAATATTAAAAAAAAAATAATAATAATAAATCATCATTTCATCATAGCTTGAAGCACTGTCAGTAAGACATTGTATTTCACACAGTTACCCCCAAAGTAAACTGAATCACTGGTCTGGATCATAAAGCATTGTTTCTCTTATGCAACTTATTATACATGGTGGAGTTTTACTGCTTTTAATTGCTGTCCATCTGAAATGCATTTCTGTTATTTTCTCCTATAAATGCATTGAACATTGTAATATCATTATTATTTGAGAAATACAGACATGCATAATAATAATTTGATAAATCTGTTTCCATTACACATTTAACTTGTATCGACATGCCAACTTTCCACCTCTTCTTACTGTAAAAAATGGAAATGTGAATAAAAACATCCAGATGGAACAGATGATGAATAGAACCTTCTAGGCTTTTCTTTTAAGGCAGGGTTCTCAAAATGGGGTACGCATACCCCCAGGGGTACTTGAATTTTTTTTTTTGAAAAATACATTAAATAAGTCATCATGTACCAAATACAAAATAAATAATAAAAATTTATGCTGAAATATAAAACAATAAATACATTCATATCAGAGTTTTATTGTCAATCATCTTGTTTAAGCTTTGGAAACATTTTAAGAACATTTCTATTTTACATTATTCCAAATGAGTTAACTTGAGTAGGTAAGTAATTATTTTTTGTTGATGAAAGGTTCATTTATCAATTAATGACCAATTTATCTATTTTTCTTATCAATGAAAGAGGGCACTTTTCAGGTTATATTTTGCACATGAAATTTACTTTTTTTTTTTTTTTTACACATTACAGTAAAATATATGTTGTTTGTTTACAAAGTTTTGAAAATATAAAAAGACACCTTTGGCACAGGAACAAATTTTGCCTCTTTTTTTTTTTTCAGTCAAAAATGCTGACATGAGAGTTGGGGGTACTTGGCTAAAAAAGTATATTTCAGGGGGTACTCCACTGTAAAAAGCTTGAAAACCACTGGTTTAAGGGGATATTAATTCTAGCCCACACACAAAGGTGTTGGGAATGCACATTAAAGCTTCAGGTTCAGATTCAGATTTAGGAGGGATGGAGGAGGACCTGACTGCAGAAACTGAATAAAATATTCATACGTATGTTTCAATTACCCACACAAAAATAAGAATCAGTCCCGCTGCTGACATGAATCCATCATACTATTACAGTTCAGAACAGATTTCCACTTCATGTTTTTCCTGAATATTGTGCTTTCTTATAATGCTTAAACACTGGAGTGGCTCTCTGACAAAATAATAACACCAGAGTTTGAGACCCCTTAATTAAAGAGTACTTCAATAACAAAATCATTAAATCTCAGCTTGGTTAATATTAGATGAGTTCCAAGACTAGGGCTGTAACGATATGTGTATTCATGTAAAACCACCACAGTGCAGATTTTCCAGTCCGGTGGACGTATGCATGCGCACAGTGAACATACGTTAGCCTATGAGCAAGGATTAGTAAGTTAGCGACATACCATGCTATGCTTAGCTCAGGCTGACTGGGATCTGAGTGAGTCAGACTATGAGGAAATGACACAGAGAAACTGAAGAACAACTTTCAAATCAGCTGTGGGAACATTATGTGTTCCCGGTGAGTGTGTTTTATGTTTTAATGCTTACAGGCTGTACTGACCACCTCAGTGGTTCAGTGTACTGTTACACCCCTATTAAACATTTAAGATTACATATCATACTTATTTTTAATGGTTCTATGCTTTCAAATTAAAAATTTTAATAAAAATGAAAATTACTGTTTTATATAAATTATAATGCTTACATATAAATATAGCTATGTATCCTTACTGGGGGTTTTTTCCCAAGTATTTGCGTATTTGATATACTATTTAAGTGTGTATAAACCCCTATAACACATTTTAAGAATATCCCTTGAATTTGGACGTTCTTCACATTATTTACAGCATAATTATGATAATTTCTTCGGTGAAATGAATGTTTTTTGGTCACATATACCAACACATCCAACAGCTCTACTTTCCAGCCAGTTCACTGTTAAAGCTGTAGCTCAGAGTTCATCTCACATACACATTTTTTAGACATGATAACACAAACATTTAAATGACCGAAAAGAATCAGCCTGAAATAGCACTTTACAGTGTATTACACGACACAAGTAAAAGCTCAAAATAAACCACTTTATGAGGTTGTGTCACAAAGTTACTGGTGAGATCATTTATCAGATCATGACAATCTGTTATTAGAGCCTATTTATATTTACAGTTTATTTATAGAAACAGCCACAATTTCATTCACTTTTATTATTTGACTCTTTTCGTCCAGATGTACCGTATGTTGCCCTTACCTCTCACCATCCATCCTCATATCCAGGGGCCCGTCCTTGCTGAGAGAAAAGCCTCTTTGTGCCTGATCCATCTGCATGGAGGAGCAGCCAGCATCCATGAGGACAGCATCGACGCTGCCCGGCTTAATCTTCATGTCAGACAGCAGGGCTTCGAGATCGCTGAATCGGCCAAGCATCGGTTTAACACGACCGCTAGTGAAAGGATAAGGCAAAGACAAAGAGATGAGTGACAAACAAAAGAAGAAGAGAGAATGGATGGATGTAGTAACCCATCAGAGTCATCCTATAAGACACAATTAAGGTGTTAGATTATAAAGGCCATGGTGAGTTCAGGTGCAGTATTACAAGTTTTTGCATTTGAAACAGCGGGATGTACAATGTGACCTGATATGACTCATTCTAAGACCCACATCTCTTAATAAGATGATGGTGAACATTGAGAACTTTCATATTTTTAAGGAAGTATTGAGGAATAAGCATCATTACAAGTATTATATAGTCAACATAAAAATACACAAGACTTACATTATTCCCCTGTGGTAAAGTGCTCAAAAAAATACAAAAAACAATACACATTCAGCCCAATATGAACTGGGCCGGACCAGTAAAATAATAACATAATAACCTATAAATAGATAACAACTCCAAAATGTTCTCTATGTTTTAGAATGAAAGCATTATATCTAGCATAATACATCTAACTATAGCACATTTACAGACTATTCTTTAAAAATGTGAATAACCTGAACAAATATGAACAACCTGAAATGTCTGAAGAAAAATAAGTGCAATCTTAACAATACGATGCTTGTTATATTGTTAAAATTGCACTTTTTTCCACATTTTTTATGAAAGGATAGTTTGTAAATATAAACTTTTTCATGTGATTTTACTTTTTTTACACTAAACAAACAGAATAATTTGGATTTATCATTTATAAGTTAATATGATAGTATTTTACTGGTCTGGCCCACTTGAAATTGAATTGGACTGTATGTTACCCCTGAAATAAAATGATTTTGACACCTTTGACTGTTAGTATCTCAGTGTAATTTTTGCATTTTGCAAATTCATCCCATGGGCCAGATTGGAGCCTTTGGTGGGCCAGTTTTGGGCTGCAGACCGTATGACTGACACCCCTGGTTTAGACCAAAAAGAGAATTGCTGTGTGAACCCATACGGACTCTTATTAAAGAACAAACACTGTCATGTATCAGAGTAAGACTCATAGTCACTGTGTTGTGCTGAGGCACACTAATACACCCTGACATGACACAGGAGAGCTATTTATCATGTAACATATGATTACAAAGTTGATTAATTAGAACCCATACTGATGGGCTTCAATTTTTTTTTTTTTTTTTATTATTTTCAATGTGATCATTCCCTTTCCCCCCGTGTTGATGTCAAGGAGTTAAAGTGGGAGGGGTAGAAGGCTGTTTACAAGTGATTTTTCATTATCACTGGGTGAGGAATTGTCACACTAGAGTTTAAAAAAGACAATCATTAACAGCAGGGGTTCCAAAAAATGGCATGCTGATTATTATTGTGCCTGTACTGGCTAAACAGTAGAATTTTAATATGAAGGAAAGATTGGATTATTTATTTTTTTATGGGTGAATTTCCTCTCCCATTTATGAAAAAGCAGACTTTGTTTCAATAGTTTATAGTTAGCATGGAAGACAACATAAAAACATATAGCCTAACAATGTGTTTGATGACAAATCTTGTAAGACAAAGTCCACACTAATACATTTTAGATTGAAATGTATGAGCTTTACACTTCCTACAGAGCAATGACAGTGATTTAGTTTGTCACGTGTTGTGTTGCAGTTTTGTCAAACCAAAACAGGGACTTTTGACAACAAGAACGCAAACACTAACACTTTCTGCCTGATCGGGTCTCATCAGGGATCACTGAAGCCCTTTCGCATGAGCCTGTACGGAATAGAACAAGCCACCAGCCTTGACTATGGGCTGTTGAGTAGGACAAGACCCAAATATTTGGCTATTAAGTGGATATCCAGTTTTTAATTTTAATAATTGAACGTTCACCATTCACATTTTAAGTATACAATGGTAACGTAGTCCTGTAGGTGTCACCTCTAGATTTTGTTAAGATGGGTGGGTCATCTTCAGATCTACAGAATGACAGTGACATGCCTAGCAGGTTTACTTTGGTCTGTTTTAAGGGATTTAATAGAATCTGCTAGCACTAACAGTGTTTGGTCCTTTCACTTAAACCTTCAGAACCCTGAAGAAAGTCTTTAGTGCTACTGCAAAATCAAGATGTTGTTTTCTGTGTGGAAATTGGATCTTCACCGTGTTTCCGTGGGTTCTGTCCGGGTATTCTAGCTTCCTCCCACCAGCCAAAGACATGTGCATGAACAGGTTAACTGGTCAATGTCAATCACTTGTAGGTGTGAATGTGCTCATCTGCATATGTCAACCCCACAATGACCTAGCGACATATCCAGGGTGAATCCTGCCCTCACCCACTGGTAGCTGGAATAGCCTCCGAGAACCCCATGACTTTTTTGAGGAATAAGTACTTTGGAAAAGAATGAATGAATGAACTTGATGGTACCATAATATGGTTACGTGTAAACAATGAGCTCTATACTTTATTCAGTGAGTGGTACAGTCTGTGGATACATAGCGTTGATTCGTTGGTGGTTTTGACAGTCCTGAGTGTGTTCTGGTACGTGGCGGAGCTACACGCAGATGCAGAAGTAAGAGGCAATGAAGCCGTTTCCATGTTTGTTGCCGTTGTGGCCATAATGTGGCTGCGTGTAGCTCTGCTTCCCACAATGCACGTTGCGACAAATTTCCGAAAATGCCTGAGTGACCTACCGGCTCTGTTTCTAAACACATGGACTGTGTATGGTGGAGTACACTTCAGAAGTGTTCACCGTGAGGGAAGAGATTCAGGTGAGTAATCACGGAAAGACTTACAGATTTGTGATACTAAGGCTATGACTCGGGTTTTACAGATTTGATGAAAAATTGGTGACGGAAGTCATACCCAGCTTTAAAGTCAATGTGGATACTAAATTACAGGTAATTCTGTCCTTGTTGTCCGATAGCAGCTGTTGAACTTCTGCTTTTGAACATGATGCTACTGACTACATTCACAACAGGTTGACTCAATAATCATTTCAAACACTGCTTTAAAACAAAAACACACCAGTGTGGATGTTAGGGAACAGAACCCACTGTCTGACTGGCCTTTAAGTAGACACTTTGCAAAGGAGCCTAAAAGTTACTATCTAACCTAATGACATCCTCCACAGTCTCCGACAGCAAGACCCTGTGTACTCAGTCACTTCCTCATGCAAGAGTGGTGAGATCCTCCAGCCACAGTCATGCATTTTTCATGTGACCTTTTAACATTGTGTGAACAAAGATGACGGCACAAGAAAGCAACAGGAGTGAGCATCTATACATTAGGACTAAAAGGTCTTACGTGGTCTTCTTCACCGAATTGGTTCTCATGAGCATCTGCTCTGTTCTTAAATGTATCCTTTGACCTTTCGAGTGCTTAAATTGACCTAAATTTGTAACAAAGTACAACCTGTGCCCATATAGGTCCATTGTTAGTGGCCTACATCACACAAACTCATGTTTATACTGTCTCCATCCAGGCACATTTACTGGAAGCACCGTGAATACCTTAATAATGCATATATTACTATTAGTTTCTGCATATTTGTATTCGTAGTAGAGCTGGTGAGTTTCGCTCAGATAATACCCAAACCCAACCCTTACCCCTAATGGTGATCATAGTGTCCTAAAGATTAACAAGGGGCATTCGCAGGGAGAACACAAATTGGCAGGTCCTCTATTTCAAAACCCACTGAGGACCAACAAAATGGCAAGGGAGAATTCCACCCACGCTATCAAGGGCTTCCTTTGCTTTGCTGTTGTTATTCACTGTCTAGCACTGTAGTTAATTTGTTGAAAAATCTATAGTAGAAGCCATCTTGTTCTTTCTCAACACTCTCCTGCTGCACCTTTAAGGCATCCTGCACACTGCCTAAACCATTTAGAAACCATTCAGCTACTGAAATATGCAAAACCAGAGGTTCTCCACCTTTCATAACTCAATGTCAAATTCTGATTATGATTCTGACTGGTTGTAAATAGTACAGAAACGAATAATCTGCCCATAGCTGACTGGCATATAAATCCAAATTGAATATATTTAGTCACATTCTCTTATCACATCCTTTGGATTCTATACATTTCCTTTCTTCCCCCTTTCAGTGACTGATCCATTTTGTGTCATTGCATCCAAGGGAACATTCATTTCCCATTAATGGAAAGACATATTTTCTAAACCTGAAAATATGTTTTTATTGGCACAGGGTGACAGAGATGGGAAATATGATCAAAACATTTTTCTACTAATGTTATGGAGGATTTACGATTTTAATTTCTGACTATATGAGCTGAAGCTGAAGACTTGATTCAAAGACACATTTCCTTTACTAAAACCACATGCCATATCTAACTGGAGAAAATACATTCACAGTTATTATATTACAAGAGCAAACAGATTGCATTTTGAGTTTTTGTTCAGCAAGAAACCTTTCCACTAGAATAATCTTTGATTTTGTCCACTGATTTAGCCCAACACTAAAATGTGATTCACTATATGGACAAAAATACTGGGACACGTCCACCTTGCAGGACTTCCCATTCCCAGTGATTTGGAACATTATCATGGTAAAACTTTTCACGTCAGTTCTTGTCAATAATTATCACAATAAATGTCAAATCAACATGACATAAGTTTAAAGGCTGATTCTTCTTCTTGACTGAGAGCTAACCCTGTAAAGCCTGAACAATTAAATCACTGACAGAAAATTCCAGTTCTTTGAAACCAGAGCCTTTGTTGGTCCTTCTGAACAACCAAAAAAACTGTTTTTTTTTTTCAAATATCAATTTCAATGTATGATTTTCAATTTTGTATCATATTTGATACATCGGGTCTCAGTGCTAAAATATGATTATTTTGGAACAAACAAAAACATAATATAACACAAACATGTCTAACAAATTGGCAATTCCTTTTCAAAACTGACAAAATTCTGCCTCCTGACAATCTTGTAGTGTCACTGGAAAGGCCTCTTGATAGGGTATTTTTCTTTTATGATGAATCAGGACACTGATACTTCTTAATCTTCCATTGATACATTTATTAATTCAGATCTGGGAGAACACCCAAGCCACATGCGTACAAAGAGTCTCAACTCAAACTTTCTTTGTTTTCCCTTTATATAGTTGCACGGCGTTCTCTCCACCAAGCCTTGCAATCCAACTAGTCCACACTTTCCTTGTGTCCAATGTACCTTCTCCATAGGATCTCTAGAGGACTTCTTTGCATACGTACATACAAACCAATCCTTACACCTCTGGTGAACAAATTCCTGCGACCTGGTGGATTATCCATGTATTGCATGTATCTAATTGTATACATCAGGTTTTTCAAGACAAAAAATATCACACTGATCCTGTAGAGGGCTTCAAAACTCATGTATCACATATGATACGTTTGGTGTTACAGGGCTGCAGAAGAAACCAGATGGTTGGATGTTGTTAAAAATGATTATTTATAGCCAGAACTCCCTCAGAAAATCTTAAAACAAATCTTAAAGACAAAATGAAAATATTTAATGCAAAATGAATTCATGATGTTTGTCATTGTTGTTTTGTACCTCAGACTCCTGTTACCAAAGAAACTTCTGGATTCAGTGTGTCCCAAGACTTTTGTCCATATAGTGTATATGCTGTCCTCTTTCTGTCTCTTCACATTTTTTTTACTTTAACCAATAAAGACCCAAACAGTCACTAGTGACTAAGACCATCTACTGATCTAAACTGTTTAATACCTGTTGATCCACTAACCCTATCGGTCCATGTAAATAATTGGTGTAAAATGCAGTTATTCATCTTTTCATGGTCATCAGATATGACCCATTTGGACGTTCAGGGGCTCCGTAGTTACCATGGAAACACTGTCATCTTCTCTAACATTGACTCACCAGTAAAACCCATGGAGTTGGATTAATGACAGTGAATGGAAACAATGGGTTTATATTCAGTTAATGATGCTTTTTACTGAAAAAGTCACCTTTTCTTCAGTTTTCTCTGTTTTTGATACAATAACCTGTGAATTTACTCTGAGCTTTTATGAACATCTACATGATCAGTGAATTAAATATAGGAAAATACATGATTTACACTGAAAAAACTAAATAAAAAGGATAATATGGCAATAAATGGTGGTAAAACACTTAAGACAGGTTAACTACAGAGAAAAAATCATTTGGGAACTGCCACAGAAGTAGTACCGGGTCTTTATGGGTTAAAAGGTATTTGTCATTTACAATTTGTCAAAGGTCCTGTACTCAGTTTTTATGCTTAAACAAAACAAATAAATGTCAACAAATGTCTTAAACTTGTTTGATGTTGGTCGGTTGGTACAAGACAAAAACTTTCACTGGGTTTAATAGAAAGCTGCTGGAAACAGGATTACTGAAGTGGAAGTGGGAGCAGCTTAAATGCTGAGTTAGGTTGTAATTTTGGTCTTTCACTACTTTGAGTAAATCCTTTTACATCACATTTACTATCATTATGATTTGATTACTGTGTGTCAATATGATATATGGTAATTCATTTCGCTTTAAAAAAAAAACTGAATGACTGGTCTGTAGTCTGTTTGAATGAAACTATGCACATTACACAATTTAAACTGTGAAAATGATTTCTGAATTTCGCTTTAGGGGATTGAAAGAGTGCCCACTGAGGAGTAAAGCAGACAAGACACATTTCTGTGGTGCTGTCAGAGCCGGCTGCCATAAAGAAAAGCATTGGAGGGTTGAAAGCAGTGAGTTGGGCAACAGTTTGGTTCAGACTGACGCTGAAGCTTTTCAGTGGCAAGAAAAAGTATGTGAACCCTTTCAAAATTCATTATTTTCTCCATGAATTGGTCATTAAATATGATGTGATCTGTCACAAGAATAGAAAAAAAGCAATGTTTTTAAACCTAATACCACACAAAAAATTTGAATATTTCATGTCTTTACTGAACACAGCTATTGGTAGTAGGTTAAGAACATTTTGTTGGTTCATACTTGTGACTTGTATGCAGATCCGATCACATTTTAATATCAGTTCTTGTAGAAAAGTAAGACATTTCAAAGTGTTTACATACGTTTTCTAGACACTGTATATGAAGTCAACACAAAAGGAGTTACACTAAAAAACATGTTCTGTTTATGTGCACGAATGGAAATGGTGAAAACAGATTTATTCAACTTAAGACAATAAGGCAAACATACTTCTGCCTTTTAAGTTGCTTATATACTATATATCTATGTTTTTTTTTTACACATGCTTAGCAATTTGAAGCAAACTGTTTTGCTTTGCAGCCAAAATTTTTAAACTATTAGCAGCATGTTTGCAGTTATATTAGAATTACACAAGTTTTTATTAATTAGAAACTAAACTCTCACATGTGTGTCCGCCCACACACAGGTGATAACCATACCTTTCACTACACAAAGGGGCTTCTTCTACAACATGTTTTGTACACCCCTGAAAGATTTAAAAATATGCAAAACAGTTACATAACATTTCTAAATTATTAACTTCTTTATGTGGCTTAGACACAGAGTTGGAGATATAAATGCCTTATGTAAGGTCTTATATTATTAAAGAGGACAAGTTTCAGTGGTGTATGTGCAGAGGTCCAAGTGTGGGCTCATAATTGCTTAAGAGATCTGAGCTATTTATAGTTGTAGCACCCCACAACATTGACATCATGCAAATTTTTGTTATTCTGGCATCTTACTATATTAACACTGAATCTGTGAGTTTCTTAAAGTCACACAGAGATGGTCCAAAGCTGTGCAGATTGTATCAGATGACTTGTGAAATGCCACTGACGAAGATTAAACAACAGTGATGATAGTAGTCCTCTGAAATGGCAAAAAAAACCAAAGGAAGCTTCCAGAAGTACAAATGCTGGTTCGGGAGGACCACAACAGACTGTGTTACTAACTTCAACTTGTGAAATAACTTCTGGTCACACAAGATTACAATATTATGGGTTTACTCTGAATAAATTGTCATTATAATTTAACTGAAAATATCAGAGATCTTAAACTTAAACCATAATACATGGTCATGTTCCTACCAAACATTTCTTGTATTGTGTGTCCTGTGGGTATCACGGACATTGTGGATTGAGTGGAGGACAATGAACAAATGACACCCCTACAATTATAACCATTTTATTTATTATTTTATCATTTTATTTATTTCATTACAATTTTTTTCTCCCCCACTTGTCTGTCAATATTGAGCTACACTATATTGCCAGTAGTATTTGCTCACCTGCACGCATATGAACTTAACCCATAAAAACCCAAACCTCCACCGGTGACCAAAACCATGTACTGATCTAAAATGTTTAATAACTTCTAATCCTCTAATCTTACCAAAACATGTAAATATTTGGTGTAAAATGCAGTTTGTCATCTTTTCATGGTCATCAGATATGACCTATTTGGACTTTCAGAGGCTCTGTAGTTACTGTGGAAACACCGTCACCTTTTACAACACTGATTCACCACTAAAACCCATGGAGTTGGATCAATGACAGTGGATGGAGACACTTATTTTTATGTCCAGTTATTGATATATTCACTGAAAAAGTCACTTTTTTTTGAGTTTTCTTTGATTATAAAACCCTTTCCTTTACTCTGAGCTCTAATGAACATCTACATGATCAGTAAATTAATCATTAAGAAAGGGAAAATATAGAGAAAAAACTATTTGGGAACTGCCACAAAAATAGCACTGGGTCTTTATGGGTTAAGTGACATCCCATTCTTAATCCATAGGGTTTAATATGACATTGGTCCACCCTTTTCAGCTATAACAGCTTCAACTCTTCTGGGAAAGTTTTCCACAAGATTTAGGAGTGTGTTTATGGGAATTGTTGACCATTTGTCCAAAATCTTTTGGTATGCTAAAACAAGAGATTTTGGACAATTCCATGCTCCCGACTTTGTTGGAACAGTTTGGGGATGACCCCTTCCTGTTCCAACATGACTGTACACCAGTGCTCAAAGCATGGATGAGAGAGTTTAGTGTGGATCAACTTGACTGGCCTGCACAGAGTCCTGACCTCAACTCGACAGAAGCTTTGGGATGAATTAGATCAGACACTGAGAACCAGGCCTTCTCATCCAGCATCAGTGTGTTATCTCACAAATGTGCTTCTAGAGGAATGGTAAGAAATTCCCATAAACACACTCCTAAACCTTGTGGAAAGCTTTCCCAGAAGAGTTGAAGCTGTTATAGCTGCAAAGGGTGGACCAACGTCATATTAAACCCCATGGATTAAGAATGGGATGTCACTTAAATTCATATGCGAGTCAAGGCAGGTGAGCGAATACTTTTGGCAACATAGTGTACTTTGATAATGGCGTTGCTAACAGTCTGGAAAGGATGCGATAGCAAAGGATATGACATACGATACAATAGATTATAATGATTATATTCATCCATTAAGGAGACAGTCGAATTAGGCCATTGTGAAAACCATTTTGACACTAAAATAAACTGCCAGTGATAGTGCTCAGATCTCCTCCAAGTATGTAAATCCACCCCTTTTCTCATTCCACAATATTATTCAGAAAAAAGTTTATAAAGTTGGAATATTTTACATACCAACTTCAAAATGTGGATTTACAGAAATTTTATCAAGAAAAAACTCACCCTTTAATTAATACAATATAAACTTACTCCTATAAAAGTCATCCTTGAAGTGTATGTGGTCTGAATTTCACAATGTGAAACATTTTGCCACATTAAGTATTTCAGAAAATTCAACATATAGTCAGTAGTGATTAAAGCTTACAAAATGGTAAAAGTCCCAAGTACTGAGTTTACAGTAATGAACAAATAGAACTAATAACATGAGGAGTTCAACAGAAACTAGGATGCTTTATGTTTGCAGCATGTACGCAGAACAGTTGAATAGTTCATCTGACAGAAAAGTAAAATCCAGGCAATTCACTATTTTACTATTATGCTATGAGCTTTTCAGGCTTAATTTCTGAACATTTCTTCTAGTTTTACCAAAGCTTGTCATTAGGTTCTGAGTAGTGTGATGAAATTGTTCACATTTCCCTTTACTGAATATCACTTTTTTTAATTCGGTGCAAGTGGGTACTATCACTTGATCATTTAACATTTATTATGTGGTTTGTAACGTAGTGCTAAACGAGCTGTCTCTTTCACTTGTAGCTGGTTAACCCAATGTTAACAGAGACATGTGATTCAGCAGCTATGTTGGAACGTCTACCAGGATAATGATCATTTCAGTAAGGTAGGTAAGACAAAAAGTGTAGAAAACAGATAACTATATGGAGGCAAAATTCTGGCCAAGTTGTACAAACTGGTTAAACTGTGAAAGGCTGAACTTCAATACAACATGCCATACAGTGCCAACAGTTTTTTTTTTGTTTTTTTTTTATAGAAGTGCTGTTTCAGTACATCTCATTCTTGTTAGTCTGTTGTCTAGACAGAAAGTGGACAGAGCAGTTAGGCTAAGACAGATTTTTATTTCTATTTTTTAATGCATTTTTTTTTTATTTAAAAATACCTATGAATATGCACAATTTACAAAACAGCAAACACAAGTTTCATGTGATAGAGCAGTGAATGAATTACTCCCCTCACTGAAACATTTCTTGCCCTCCATTCACTGAGGTAAGAGTACACTCAGTGAGGACATCAAGAACCTTCACAGCTGCCTCACTTCAGAGCGCATGCTCATTCAACACGATGCTGCCTCCTCACAAATCAAGCCTGAAATATTCCCTTGTGTTGACCTGCTCAGTTCCTTTACCTGCGTCACTGAAGCCTAAGACAAGATGCTGATTGATTGCTTTCAGCAGGGGAGCAGTGATGAAAATATCTACAGTCCAGTGAAGGAAAAAAAAGAGTAGAAGCTACTAACACAGAACACACAGAGACTAGTTTTTAATACCATCTTTTATCTTATGTCTCTTTTTTTTATAATAGTTGAAAAGACTGTGAATTACACGCTGTTCTTAATTATAATAAAGGAAATTTCACTGTATTTTTTAACTAACATTCCTGTGTCACCTGTATTTCCTGGTTTAAAGCTTTCTAAAGAGTTACAGATTACTGCGATACAGTTATAGGAACTCTGCTCTCTGCTGGTGTCAATTATGATTCATGATTGATTGACAGAAGCTATTTTCATCATTGCATCAGGAAAGTTATTGGTGACAGTGAGGATACATCTGTGTGCAGGCTGCATTATAGCTGGATAAACTGGGCTGGTGAACAAGATCCAATATGGCCACTTTAGTTTTTACAATTTTTAAGTCTCTATTAACAAATGAAAGGTTAAAGGTTAACCCACTTCATTATCCCAGGAGGAAATTCAATCTCTGCATTTTACCCATCCTAATACACACACAGTACCTAGCATTAGCATTAGCATTAGCACAGTAGCACATTAGGAGCAGTGAGCTGGCATTAAAGTCGCTCAGGGACCAACTCCAGATCTTAATCTGTACCGTAGTCAGGGGCACTGACAGGAGAATTAACCTATAACCACCTGTTTTTTTTTAATAGCAGGGGAAACTGGAAGACCCAGAGGAAACCTGCACTGTGAGGAAAGAATAGGTAACAAGTAAAACATAGAAAGGATCTGGTCCGACCGAGAGTCAAACTGGAAACCTGACTGCTGTGAGGCAGAAGTATTAACCACTACACCGCCACACCGTCCTTAATTATGCATCTATTTAAAGTCTGTCTATTGGTAGATACGCATTAAGTTCAGATAAGACATAAAATAAGTTAATATTGCATGCAAGCCTTGAGGAAATTGGTAGCGATAGTCTCAAACAGAACATGGTCATTTTGGATTTCCTGGTAATGACAGTCACACTTTTTCTTTTTCATGGTGATTTGCAACCATTTGCAACAGTTAGTGCTGAAAACCACATTATCAGCTAGCTAAACCTTCCTATTACACAGCCAAGATGGCACCCATTGATGGTATGAAGACAACATACCTATGCACTCAAAATTTCCTGTAAGCTCACAGGAATGTGAACTGAGAGACAGTATTTATGCTAAAATAAGATAACTGGCAACTGGGTTAGGAAGGAGGCAGTTTTTGTCAATGTTGTTAATGTAGTTTTCCCTCAGAACAGTGAGGGCAGCATTCAGAAGCTTGGATTAGAAAACCATCAGCAACCACAGTTCATTAGCTCCTATGTGGAATCTGTTGGCAGCAAGGCCCTGAACCAGGAGTCTTGGCAATTAGCATCAGTAAAAATTCATTAATGGCACCTGTCCTGGCTATGACATTCTTGAAAGTCAGTATTTTGATCTCCAGGAGGATTGTGCACATGAATAAAGGTCATCAGTGAAAAAGTGGAGCACACTCTGAATGGCTTTGTATGATGATTGTAGAGAATTCAATCTGAACTGTAGATTTGGTTAAAAAAAAGTGTCATGTTAGTGTTCATATTATGATGGTATCACCTGAAAAACTCAATGCTCCCATGGCACATAGTGAGTTAATATCATATATTATCATTCACTGTGTGACCCCGACATCTAAATCCACTCTTTGCCAGACTCGGCTTTTCAGTAGGTTTATGACATTCATTATGGGCACAACTACTGGAGAGCTTCGAGTGCCGGGAAGTCATAGCAACAACCAGAACGGCAGAAAGCAGTCAGAAACCAAAGAATAGAGAGACTCAAACACACAAGAGACAAATCCCACTGAAGACGTGAGAAAACAACGTTAAGAAAGGAGAGGGTTAACGTATGCATTTAAAAAGAAATGTTAGGTGAAAGGATTCTTTTATACTGGGGTTAAATTCACACCAACACTCAACAGTTTGCACTGAGGTTATACTTTCTTCAAGATATGGAAGTGCAGAGGAGAGAGAAAATCCTCCAACCCTGTTGTGTGGATGCACTGTGTAGGCTGCCAGGGTCTTTTACTCAGGCTTCCAATAATATTGGTTAATTGCTAGATTTCTCTAGCTTCTCTCAACTTGCATCACGAGTAGGCGTGGAAGAGTTTACAGCGGGGGTATATTGCTGCTGACAGAATACAGTGTTCTGAATCTCTCTCTCTCTCTCTTAATTGTCATTCCCTGCTCACAGGCACATTTCTCTGGCAGATTCCCTTGAGAGAGGTTTCCCCAGAATCTACGTAAAAGGATTCCTTCCCACGCCATGGTCTTAGGAACATCTCATTTTCATCCTCCCTCGCTTGCTGATGCACACATACTCCCTCTCACCCTGGCATTGTGTCCTCGTGTCTCCCTGTTCTCTCACTCTCGTGTTTTCGTTTTCTTTTTTTTTTCCCTTGTCTCTACTTTTTAACTTCTCTGGGCTTCTCGCTACTTCCTGCCCCCCCCCCCCCCCCCCCCCCCATATCTTATAGATCCTTCGTGGGAGGCAACATCTCCCTCACACTGCAGGCGTGGGCCCTTACTCTGACAAATGACATGCCGGGCCCACCAGCTTTGCGTGGGGGGAGAAAAGCTTTAAGTTAAGAAGGAGGAATGGATTTGATTGGATTGTGGAACTCAGGGGCTGTATCTTAGCAAACAGTATTTGATTGGGCTCAGGCAAGAACTGAGAAAGACAGAAAGCTATGATACTATATCACACCTACGGTACATTTTAAGAAATAATGACCACAAACTAAACACTGCTCAAGCTGTCAACTGTGACAATGAAAAATCATGGTAAAACATTAACCCTGATACCGTATAAACATTTGTCTAGACAGCTCATAACATAAGCTTTAGCAAGTCTTTTGGCCTGGAAGATTTTTTTTTTTTTAACATCTCTACACAATACATCACTTACGAGTATTCCTTGGCTAAGTGCTCAGCCAAAGAAATTGCTGTAGGATCTCGGTCCACTGCCAGGACTGTGACTTCAGGAACCATATTTAGTATTGCTCTGGTATGACCACCACCTCCAAATGTCATGTCCAGGACCACCTACATGCGGGAAAACAAGCAAACAACACATTTGTCTCACAACAGGATTCCTTATACACGATTAATCATCATCATCTTATCATGACAAAGTGTTTAAACCATAGCAATGGACTGTTGAATTAGTTAAAATGCTTTGAATTTCTTCTGTTTGAGGGTACTAATTGTCAATATTATATTAAAACTCAAATTAAATTATAACTAACCATAAGCTCATATGTTATAAAGAAACCTCCTCAAATTGCAGTGTATAGTTATAGGCTGCATGTATATCTATTTATATAAATAAGAAAGTAGTCTTCTCTTTGTAATCAGGATTAGGAGCTGGTAAATAGATTAATATGAACTGCACATTTTGGCATTTCGGGAATGGTCTATAACCTCCAGATATAACGTAATTTACACTTGTCTGTGATGTGACTGCAGATGGCTAAAACACCACCCTCATAACATAGTAAACACTGAATGAAGTACACAGCCCTGTCAGTTTACAATTTCTTTCAAGCCATGGATACTCAGATGACCTCTCAAAAGGATACAAACAAAGATATGTGTAAGTTTTGGACACTTCTGATCCGTGTACATCTCTCACTGCAGTACTAAAACATGACAACAGTGTAGTCCCTGCCAGAGCTCTACTTGAGTTTACATTAACCAGGCTATAGGGTACCTGTGGAGGAGAATCCCTCTTTTTAAACTGCTGCAAGAGGAAAGTATAGAAACTAGACAACTCTATATGGTTTATATCTGGATGGATTGTTGCTGCTGCTGCTTAGGAGGTGAATAATACAGAATTCTCCACTGTCAAAGGTGAGACTGATTAGCTAACATTAGTTAGCTACTGAGACAATGGCCGTTTCACAATATCAAGTTTGCTGAGGATGATCTTGCGAACTCGCCGAGTACGGTGTTGGTAAGAACAGTCCCAGAGAACGGACTTCCTAAGAATGCATGCCTCTCTGTAATTGGAATGGCTGTGTATTTATGAACTTTCCTCCCTGGCTCTGGTGTATTTCTGCCATCGACTCCCTAATGTATTTCCCTCTAATCACCACAATGTCACTCGACTTGATTTCAGTACATTTGTAGTAGTATTCAAGCTACATGTCATTTATAGTTAGAATACATTTTTATACATTTTGTATATTTTTCAAAACTGGAACAAAATTATTTGAATCAAATATCATGATAATATCATATCATATAGATATCACAAAATATCATAAAGATGTACTTCCCGCTATTCTGCCTCTGGTGCAGGTTCCAACATTGTATTACATCATCTGGTGACGGTCGTCTACTCAATAAAACATTTCTGAATTAAGTTGTCACAGAAGCCGAGAGTAGGACAAAATGCATCTTGGGATATTTGCTAGCCAAGTCTAACCGAGTCACCAACCAGTGCATCCTTGGTTTAAGCTTGCAGACAAGAACAATATCCTTGTATTCCACGTGTTCTAAGTTTGTGTGAACTGGAAATGGAACAGTACTTGGGCCCTGACTGATGACATTTCACATGATCGTGAGAATGGAAGAACAGACAAGAACGCATATTGAGAAACGGCCAATCTCATTTTAACAATGCATGATGAATTTTGTGAATTTCTGCTGCTACAGTAGTAGCCACAGAAGTATTCTATTAGGTTAGCGTAATACTCAATGACATAAATCCAATCTAAACATATTTACAGTGTCATTCTAAAGTTTCTACAGTTTAAATCAATCTCCACTGATAGTGTGCTGCTGTGGATGAAGGACTCGTCTGATTATTATGCATTTGTATAGTAGCTTTGGAAGAATTATAGACGTATTTTCATATATCTGAGCTTTCTTTCTCAGGCAAGACATTGTAGAAGGACGACCCAGGTATGTCTCCTCAGGTGCATCCAATTGGACAAAAACCATACAGGATTTTAGCAACATAAACCTCGTAAAGGGTGGGCAGCGAAACAAAGCTCAGTATTCACTGCATTACATGAAAACTATACAAAAGAAAATCTAAACAAAACCACATCGTGGTGATTTCATTCATTCATACATTTTCTATAACTGCTGAGTCCTCTGGAAGGTCACTGGAGCCTCTACCAGCTGCCAGTTGTCAGTTCATTGTGGAGTTAAAAAAAAGAAAACATCCTTGACCAATGGACCTACCTAGGCTAAGTGAAGTGAATGTTATATGATGGAAGGAAGCAACATATACTGGCCCTGGGATCGAACCCAGGATTTTTTTGTTGTGAGGCAGCAGGGCTAAATAACGCGCCACCACACCACTGATACTGAAAAAAAAAAACAAAAAAACAGATACACATGCATGTTTATTAAACTCATCATTACGTTATTATCAGATATTTACTAGATACACTAACTCTGTGGAATTACTGAAAAAAACACTGCAGTAAAAAATAAGCCTGATGATGTAAAAGTGACATTATAGGTCATATTAGTGATGCAGAAGCTGAAATGCCAAGAAAAGCTGAAGTGAAGTTTCTGCGAATGCGAATTTTGGCATTTGCATTTCTATAAATGGATTTGGTACGAATAAACAGGGCTACATAGTGTTGTCAGTAGGTAGTGTTAGTGGACAATATGAAATAGAAATAAAGTATAAATAAGTAGAGGGCTGTTTTCCATCTAAAATGGCACTTTATAAGCACCTGCTAACAGCCATGTTTTCACACTTTGTGGAAGTATCTGGGAAGATGCCAGTTATCAGTTCGCTGATCAGTCTTCTGAGTTAACAAGATTAAGTATTTTTTGAAAGGACACTAAGTAAGCATAAAACACTCAATATGTAATACTCAATATTCCGTAAATAAAACACTGAAGTTAGATTTTTTTCCCCCAAAGGGACAGTGCATATTAATAAACACAATGTGTTCCAATACGTAAGATTATAGCCAAGGCTAATTCCCATCTTTAGTCCTTCACATAAAACAACATATCTCCCATAAGACAGTACAATAGAGTGTACTCATTCAACAGACAAGCAAAAAACATTATACATTTATACTGCAGTGCACACCTGATTACAGAGTACCACATGACTTTATATCAGGTTGTGGAGGCAGGTTTGATTGTCCAGTAACTATGATTTTAGATGTTTAGTGAATGGGTGAGGGTGGGCAGGTCATGTATAACAGTTTTTACAGGTTTGAGAGGCACAGTATGAAAACACAGTTTGTCCAAAGGCGCTTCTTCTAGATCAGGGGTCGGCAACCCTGGTCCTACAGAGCCACTATCCTGCATGTTTTAGATGTATCCCTCTTCCAACACACCTGATTCAAACGATAAGCCTATCATCACGCTCTGCAGAAGCCCGGTAATGACCATCAGGTGTGTTGGAAGAAGGAAACATCTAAAACATGCAGGATAGTGGCTCTGTAGGACCAGGGTTGCCGACCCCTGTTCTAGATGGAACTATACAGCCACACTCAAACTAGGCCTGGTTTGTCTGTCTGAAGTTATTTGTACACATTTCTGTAATGGGGCAGGGGCAAATCCACAAAGGATTTTAAAGACCAGGATATAGTCTGCTTATTTTAGCACATTTTCCCAGCTCAATAAGTGGTGTTTTTAAGGATACTGCAGTGATGATGAGTTTTGTTTTGTTTGTCTAAAATTTTCAGAGTTTGATTATATGCCGTTTCAACAGGTTTTAGAGTGGTTCTACCTCCCAGTGCCCAGCTTATCATGCAGTGGGTCATGTGTGAAAAAACCACCGTATTGAAATACAGCTTGGCTGTTTCAGGTTTCACTGATGTATCTGAAATTGGATAAAATTAAATCTCATTTTGTTTACAGTTTATTTGATGTGTTTGAAGCAGAGTTTAGAGTTGATAACATCTAAGTATTTCACTTCGTGTACTACTTCCAGTTTTGTTCCTTGCACCATCACTGCATGATATACAATGTCTACATTTGTCGCTTTTGAAAAAAACATAGTCACGGTCTTTGACACGTTAACGACTGTTGTGACCTTAGCAACCAGTCTGACACATTATTCACTGCAGATGACAGCTCGTAAGCAGCTTTCAGGTTGTTTTTTGCATGGACACATATAACAGCATCATCAGCACAAATTTGGCACTGTACATTGGATGGACAGACCATTAATGTACAGACTAAGTAAAAATTGTCCCAAGAATGAACCTTGAGGTACACCAAGATGATTTTCACAGACTGAGGATGTTATATTCTGTACTCTTAACAGACTGTCTTCTTTGTACCAGGTATGATTCCATTCATTGCACAGTGCATGGGGAAAAATTTAAATGAAACAACTTATTCATTAGGAACCATTACTGATGTGTCAAAGGCATTCTTTAGATCAACACTGCTCCAATTTACACTACCTTTATCAATCTCAGACCTGATTTTTTCCAGCTTCCAGGTGTTGGGAAGATACTTTCAATTATGGACTCATTTATGATCTTGGTGACAGGAGCAATGAGTGATTGTTTGTAGTTTTTGAGATACATCGTATCTCGACCAAATGCATCTTTGGCTTTAGAGCTTTTCAAACCATCAATAATCTCTATTTCAAGATGGGATACAGTATGCAGAAGAAAATCTGGTGCATTAGTCTTTAGAGATATTGTAATTAGTGTTTTTAAGTCAGTATTTTTTATTACATTTCTCACAGAATCTACAAAATGAGTGTTAATGGCTGCTGCAATTTCAGCTGGGTCTTTGATCAGTTCTTCTTTTAGTTGTATTTCACTAATGCTGCTGTTTGTTGTAATATTCTTGTTAGTTACCTTATATTTGTCCAAATTTCTTTAGTATTACATTTTGAGTTTTTTATTACATTTATGAAGAAATTTGCCTTTGCATTTTTGAGCTCCTTTGTAACTCTGTTTTTGAGTGAGGTAAAATGTTGTCTGTCATTAGCCCTTCCGGTCTTGAGAGCATGATCTTGTTGTTTCATCAGTGTCCAGATGACATCATTTAGCCAAGGAAAACTTTTTTATTGTGACTTTGCCTTAACTTTTTTCTGGAATCTGCTCATGATTTCATAGATAACTGTCATAAAAATCTTGCAATTTTCATCGACCTGTCTGTGTGAGAAATGATCAGACCAAGTGATTTCAATCAACGCGGCTTCTAAATTACTAATTTCGTTTTAAGGAATCCTTAACTGGCCAGATGATTTGTTGAGAGGGCGGACTAGTCTATTCCTTGATAGTTTTCTTGAGAAAGTGGTCAAGTTGTGGTCGGATAAACTAGTGACCATGTTAAATGTTTTTTTAATTTGATTGCACCTATTACTAAAGACTAAATCAATACATGTTTCTGTTGAATTGGTTATTCTGGTGAGCCCTTCAGTTACTTGTGACAGGTCATGTCTGTTTGCTAATGATTTAAGCTGCTTTTGATTTGATTTATCGAGTCAGTTTAAATTAAAATCACCAAATAAAATTATCTCCTTCTTCCAGTGACCGACATTTGTGTGGAGAGGGTTACATTCAGACCAATATATTCTATATTGTTTACCACTGACCATACTATTTGTTCCTTTATGTAAAACAACACAATTCTCCTCCACTTGTATCCTCAGGTCTGTCTTTTCAAAAAAACAAAAAAAACAACAACAAAAAAAACTTGAACTAGCCGTTTGCAGAGTTGGCATGTAACCAGGACTCAGTAATGCATAGAAAACCAAGTTTTGATTCATTTGACATGTGTTGTATTTGGTCACATTTAGCCATAATGCTCCAGATATTTAAATGACCATGGAATAGACCCTGAGGTTTCGCTTTTGGGTCCAATCAAACACGAGGGTGACAGAATGTTTGAAAAACTTTATGTTTCTGATGCTCAACAGCTTTTTCTAACTAACGGAGTGCCTTTATCAAATATTTCCACATGATTTTTAGCATATGAAGACTTTCAGCATTTACTCTCTTGCTCAAAGAATTTGCTCTAGTGGAGAATAATTCCATTATTATTTTCTAAAGAGATATTTCAAAATATTGATATAGCATGCTACGTACTATACAAAGATACATATATTATCTAGAGTACTGTTACATCAGAAGACAGTTTAGTATTTTGTATCCTACACTAAAATCTAATATTTACTCAGATCACATTAGACAAAAGACCCTCAGTCATTTTGCTTTTGTCTTCATAATGAAAATGTACAATTCACACTACTCACAGTCATTCCAAGCTCTAATGACTCAGCAGTGATGATGTACATCTATCCACTCCAACTCTGATTGGCACTGATGATTGTGTTAAAGTTCCAGATGTAAATAGTCAAGTGTTATTGTTTTTTTTAAAGCCGACAACAACAAGCAATGGAATTTCGTTATTTTGTTAAGATGCACGACTGGCAAGACATCAAGGTGAAAAGAGCTTTTTCTGCTTCGAGGGAAATTTAAGTGGAATCTGCTGTTCCGTTTTCCGGTTTGTTGAGGATGTCATTCGTGAAAAAAACAAAAAGACAAACTTCTCTACTACCAGTGTGAAATGAGTCAATCTATTTTTAATGGCTTACCCACGTAAAAAAAAAACCCGGATATTCGTGCAAATCTTTTGTGTAAAAATGGTATTACTGACTGCCTGGCCTTTTCATGTTGCTTCATTTGTCCACAGTGATGAGGATCATTTTGGCATTCATCATGGACATTATGGGATATTATCCAAAGACTGTAATAGTTTGTGGTGAAAGCCAGAAAAGTTTTCAAGCCACCAGATTCTTAATACATTTCTTTTCAGTGACTTCTCAGTTTATACAAGTAGAATGATTTGTGTTTAATCAAAGTTCAGTTTTTAAAAGTGAAAACTTAAACTTTCTCGTAAAATTATACCATTTAAACCAGAAGGTAGAGCTCTCCAATAATCAACCAGATCCAAAAATGTAATTCAGCTTCGTGACGGTAACTTCTCAAATAAACAACCTGATGGAGGAGGAGTTAGGCTCAAAATCAGCAAAACATGATTTTAATAAACACTATATAGCATGCACATTATGTTAATTAATTAGTATGTTAATATAATCTGATTGAGACTATCCTGTACATTATATACACACAAATAATACACTGTTACAGACACATAATAAATGTTAAAAAAATCATCATCAGAGAGAGAGACTTGGAAAATGTTTTATCACTGAAGGATGTTTCCTCAAACTGCCAAAGACTCTGCTCCAGCACCTTTGCTGTTAACTCAGCTCAGTTCATGTAAACACATTTGCAAGACAGAAAACCTTTCCTTTCCAGTCCTATTTCCTTTTATGTTTCCCACTGCTACAGAAAGAAAAAAATAAAAATCAGAGCCCTGCGCTGACTGAACAGTGAGATTGTTTGACTGATTGGATGTATTTTACTTTACTTTTTTTTTTTTTTTTTTTTTTTGCTTTGTGATTTATTATAATGTCAGCAAATGGTAGAGAACAGATGTAAAATGGCACAAAAGGAAATGCCAGCTATTCCCCACAAAAACATTAAACATGTCGATCGATAGTGACGTTGAAGGTGGGGTGTGTGCGTGCATGTGTGAGGGAAGAAGTGATCAATGGCGGTTCCCTCTCCTTTCCAGCGCACAGCAGCAGATGGGGAGGGGGTGTGGGCTAGTGGGATGAGTCACACGCATAATGAACTTGCCTGTTGTGCTATTCAATACAAAAAAGGAAAACGAAAACAGAAACACAAACAGCAAAGAAGGCTGACTTTTATCAAAACAGTCGCCATAAGCAAACAGGAGAAAAACTGATCCTCTGCTGGAGTGTACAGCACTTGTCAAAACAATCTTTTATCACATCTTGAGGAAGCTGTGGCCAAAAGAACAAAGGTATTCCCTTTTTTTATTTCACAGGTGCAAATGATAAAATGACAGCCAGCTGATGCTCACTATTCTCAAAGGTAGAAGGTTAGTTGTATAAGTGTGGTATGCTTATTCATACTTGAGCCAATGCCGCATCCAGTCTTCATCTTTATGATTTCAAGTTTCACCTCCTTCACTCACTCACACGTCTCCCTTTCTCTGCTGCACACATTCACCCACTCACACCAAGTCAACTAAGCACGAAATTAAATGCACGCAGCCAAAAATGGAAAATTGAATGTTTACAAGGTCATTTATAAGGTAAATGAAAAATCTAGTTCTTTCACCTTCAGGGAAAATAAGCTTATTCAAAAGCACTGAATGCTTTTCTGAAAATCCTCCCTATTTTTCTAAAGCCTGCTACGTCTGCCACCAGATGGACAAAACAACTCCTTGAAAGATTTGGTGATAATGGGCTTGGCATTTGCGGTGATGATTGACAACAAACTTGGGAGTGAGTCATTCACATTGATATTTCATAGAAAGGGGTGTCAGCGACGCCCTCACCTAGTCCAGGCCTTCCCACAGAAAGCAGCAGATGGAAAATAAACAACTGCACTACGTGGGTCATTTCGGTCCTTCAATGCAGACATGAGGTTCAAAGTAAAAGTGTTTTACTGTAGTCCATAGTTTGTCCTCTATTTAGGGTGTGTAATTTCTGCCTTTCCCAGCAGAGGGAATAGGAGAGTTAGGAGTGGTCCGAGTGGTGCAGTCCAACAGTGAAGCTGCAAGGTGCTATAATGCAGGACACTTGAGCAGTCACACCACACCATTCTCAATGAAAGCTTTTCTTCCCAAAATAACAAGGTAAACATGTTTAGACTCTCATTTTTCAGGTTAAGGCAACTTTGGTAACGATAAATGCAGGGAGTTTATTTATAAATATGTGACTATAAATAACTTAAACAGTTTTATATAAGTATGTATACACATTATATTCATACATAAATATATACTACTAGTGTAAAACTTACATATTGGTACAATAAGTTTAAAAAGGTCCTGTTTACACTGATATCAAAGTGGGCATACTGCAGCCTCCATCTTACACAAAAGTAAAAAACTTCCTGTCGATGCTGGCCATATGGAAAAAGGGGCCTCATCTCAAGTCTTCTTCTGGTTGAATTCATTAGGAAAAGGGGAACAGGAACCTGAGAGAAGGCTGAGTACTCACCTAAATCCTACTTGTGACTCCCCAGCCCAGGTCAGTTACAGTGGGGGATCTAAAATGTCATTGAGGGGAGTTTTTACAGATCTTGTTACACTAACACACAGACCATTAGGGAGACAGATACACAGGTACAGGATCGCTTTTCTTGTCGCGTCCGTTGCCATGGCAAGAGTGGAGGTAACCGGTTTGCATTTCTTTCTCTGTCACACAAAGTTCATGGCGAGAATTTGGCAGGTTTGTGGTATGAGAGTGTGGAATGGATGACTGAAGGTGGAGATTGTAGCTGTGGTGTTTCTTTTTTTTTTTTAGTTAATCGAGTGCAGTGCTTTAAGTCATGCAGGGGGGACTTGCTTCTTCACTGCATATGTGCGTTTGACCACGGGCAGTTAAGTGCTCACACCTAAACTCACACTAACCAGCTTAAAGTTACACTAGAAAGTTCAGACTTTCACATGATTTTAACTTTAGCAGAGGTGAGTAACTTTTCCCCTCCCACTCCTCTTCATTTAAATGAATGTGATAGGTGTGTACATTGATCTTCCAGGCAGGAGGAGGAGGAGAAGGTGGTGGTAGGGGGGAGGGTGCACCAAAACAGATGGCCAGTGAGAGCAGACAAACTCAAAAGCCATGAAAGCTTCCCCCAATTACTCTTTCAGGAGATTATGTTGATGGCCATCAGTGATGTCTGAGATGGAGCGGCCTTTTGCCTCCCTTAAACTCTAACCTGTGTCTCTGAGAATAAGAGTCTATGAGGAGGTGAATGAGTGAATGAGCAAGTGATACAGGAGCACAAAAATGTTGACAAAACCTTTTGCCTGAGGGCTCCTTCCAAATGCCTCCCTGTATGTTTGGATAATCTCTCTTTTGTCAATGGAATGCTGCAGAGTTGGGACAAATACTTTCATTCCTCATCTATTCATTACCGTTTGTAGACTTTTGGCACGAGTTTAAATAAAGGCATTTAAAGAGGTATTTGAGCTAGTTAAGACAGGACACCTCTACACACATGCAAACAACCCTCTTGTTTGCCTCCAAACCCATCCATCCCTAGTTTGTAGGTCATTTACACAAGAATATGTTAAAATGAGGGAAAATAATCAGAGGATTCGCATGGGCTGTCATGTTTTCAAGTATACTCTCATGACAGAATAAGATCTGTGCTTAACACTACAATTACAAAATTAATTGTGTTGTAATTTGTGAAAGGAACAAAGTGACCTAACTCTGTTGGAGTGTACAAGATGTTAAAAATATTCTGCCAGTATGAGACACAGCTGATATACTTTATAAATGGCAAGTAATACAGAAAAAATTATTAGACCATCAAAATTCATCAAAAACAATGATTATGCAATCAAGTATGAACTCCTGTGTGTGTCATGTGACTAAATCAGACAGAAAAGAAAACACGGAGTACCTAAAAGTACTGTTTTTGGCAGTACAATGCCATAGTTACTGATGTAAGAACTTAAGAGATTTTGGTTATTATCAAGAAAACCATGGAAAATGGCTAGATATCAGCTCTATTTTGTTGCTATTTTTGTTGTTATCATCATATGTGTCCAAACAAATATACCTTTAGTTGTACCAGGCATTAAAATGAACAAGAACCTGAAGAAAACAAGGGTGGTATAATAATTTTTTCTGTGACTGTATATCCAATATAACCAATTAGATAATGCTGTCATTGCGCCAAATGCCACAACAGCAGAGGGAAATTTTTAATAAAGAACTGTCCATTCATGAGAGGGTGCAAATACTACTCATATTGTATGACATAATTGTTAATTTTAATGACAAAACTGAAACATACATGTCTGTGCAAAGGTCCATGGCCAACATTAGGTTTGTTGGTTTAGTCAAGTTCTAATGACCACACATATGCATTTTTCAGTCTCTGTATTAAGATCTAATCTGGATATACCAGCCTCTACAAACCAAAGTGGTAGTATTTAGTTTGACCTCCCTTTGCACTAGATGTGTCTTTATCCCTTTTGTTCAGACAAAATGAGATTTACTGCATTCATTTCCTGCTGTTTTATATCAAGTTTCATTCAACACATGTCAGATGTTTCTAAATGTTTGTGCTGCTTCTTGACACAGGGTCAGGGGTCACACTAGATAGTCATTTTAACCTTTAGAAACACATTTAGTTCAGTTCAATTAATACAGTACCAGATAGTTTTTTATTTCAATATGGCACTAGGTGTTATTGTTGTTTGTTGGAAGGCACTTTACACACATATGTGGACTTTTCATATGGATTTGCCTCCTTGTAATTATCAAACTGTTGCTATCAGAAGGATGACAAGCTCATTTGATTCAATGTGATAACTGAAGCCTGTTCTATATCGCCTTTACCAATAATACTCTTTGTTTAATCATGTTTGCACCATGCTGCATATTGAGTTGACTGAACGCACTGGCCTAAGTCCAAATGCACAAAACTAAACCCATTATGTTTTTAATGATATTAAAGACTAACAGTGAATGTATTCCGTTCATAATCAGTCAATGCAGTGTTATCTGCTGAGATTTCACATTTAAACAAATAGACTGGGCCACCCTCTTTGTTTTGATGGAAAAGCTCACACCTGCCAACATGTACGCACAAGTAGAATAAGGCTGGCAAAGGTTCACACTGCTACGGATCAAACAGAATGTGACGAAGGCACATTGCTACATTCAGGAAAAGATAAATCCCCTTTACGTGTTTACACACATCATTGGGGAATTCACACTTAACTAGAGGTTTGCAACTAACAATTCATTCAACTCTTTGCGATTGTGAGAAGCTAACACACCCCTGATACATTAAAAAAAAAAAAAACCCTGGAGGGAAATGGCACAGGCAAAAATTATGTTTATGATGGTAACCGACAATTGCTTGTTGTCAACAACATTTGCTCCAACTAAACCACTTTCATTAAATAATTATCGGAAATGTCAACATTTGTCAGCACATACCTAATCCACAAAACACTAGCAAACAAGCCAAAGAAAGCTACAAGTCAGTTTTCTATGTTTTCCATGTGACCTGAATGTCTTTTCCTAAGGTGGGGCTTTATTTTATTAGCTATTAACTAATTTTGATCTATTTGTCACCTTAATATTGGTTGAAAAGTTTCCGAGCTAAATTAATATTATGTCAACTATTTTTCCAGTGTGTTTTGTTTCTGGACACACAGAGTGGCTGCAACCTGACATATGTTACTGGTGCACAGATGTGTAAAGTAGCACACGGCAGATACACATTCTGAGAAACTATCTAAACAATTTCAGGAGGCTGACTACTGTGTGTGCGTCGCCTTCTCTCCTCACCATATATAGCAAATTTCAGACACAAACTGGGTCTGTAATGACATACATAGGCATGGTTAAGTGCCTTTTCGTTCCTACTTGTGTGACCTCACTCCGAGCCTGAACCAAGTTCATATAAAGAGGCTTACCCACTATTGTAATTGTGATAAAAAAAAAGAAAAAAAATATCAGTGAAACAAAAATCTATTTTGTGTTGAAAAACACCAAGTTAAAGATAATACAAAAATTCCATATATTGAAGGCAGTAGTAAGGCACTCATACTTTTCATCAGTGCATTGTTTTCTATTACATGTGACATTAATAATATAAGGTTGAAAAAAGGATTCAAGCATTCCTGACTCCTTGGCAGACAGCGCTGTTGTGCAAATTCATAAACCAAGCCACAACTTGACTTTAAAATACCCCGATTCACCCCACCACTGTAAACATTATCATTTCATATATTGTTACAACTCTACAATCTTTATTGTTCCTCCTGTGCATAAAGGTACTGCATTATTATACATCTGTTTGTGGCGTTTGGGATGAAACTGCCATAACCTGAAATTTATTACACAAAGCAGCAACAATAATTATTTGGGCAAGAAGTGACTTGACAGATTCTTTAAACATCTTGTAACCTGGAAACTTTTTTTTTTTTCAATCCAAAGAAGAAAAACTAATGTTCGGGTTACATAAGAGTTAAAATAAACTCAAAACTATCAGTGAGATATCCACACACTCCAAACACACTGCATCCCAACCACTGTTGATCCACTTAATGAGCTATTCAAACTGACAAAGCATTCTGCCTGTGTTGTTTTTCTTTTCATTTGTCACAGTTTGTTGCAGATGGGTGACAAATTAAAAGAGAACCTAACATTACACGTCTTAGTTCCACCACGTGCCGTCGGAACAGCGTTGATGCAGCATGGCATTGATTCTACAAGACTGTGAACTCTTCTGGGGGGATTAACACCATTCTTTAAGAGGATATACCCTCATTTAACGTTTCGATGATGGTTGTGGAGAGCGCCGTTTTGCAAGTTGATCCAAAATTGGCCGTAGCTGTGTAGCTGGGTTGAGATTTGACGACTGGGAAGGCCATAGTAAATGACTCACATTATTTTCTTACTCATCAAATCATTCATTGACCCCTTGTGCCCTGTGGATGGAGGCGCTGTCATCTTTATAGAGACCACTCCCATGATGTTTTTCCTATAATTTATCATTTTCAACTAAGGGGTGAGGTTAAAGTGGTTTTAATTGGCTCCCACACAGGATCTACACTTTGGTTAACCGAGCTTTTTACTGTGCTAAAGTTATGGTCAGTGGCAACAAAGACTCAAGGCTATAAATCAATCAGTCTTTGAGCTCAGGTGAATCATTATTAACATTTTGAACTCAAGTGTGCCGTGATCGCTGTCCAAGGTGCTGATCCTGAGAAAGCCCCAGACATGGGAGCTGTCACAGGAACCTCACAATTGTTCCCTTAGGTTGGATGAATCACCAACCCTTTCAGATAATTCCTGCCAGTGCTCTTTTTGTTACATATACAGCAAGATTTGTTTCCTTCACTGCAGTTTTCAATAAAAATCTGATTGCAAAGAGGAAAACCCCAGTCCGTCTCCTCCTCTACATAAAGCTCATAAAGCCCATGTCAACCATCCGCCCACTTCAAGGAGTCCTGAGACTGGCTCTTACACCACGGTGGTACTGAGGAGATCCCTGGAGGAACAGGGATAGCAAGCGCTTGTATCTTGTGTGAAACTGTGAGCCAATAACTCAATATTTACTGTACGTGGGCAATCCGAGGCAACGATTAGTCTTTCTGTTTTATAGGCTGCTTGCCTCCTGAAATAGTAATCTGAAAGTAATTAAACTGGAAAAATGATGAATTTGTCTAGTTTCTGAGTGAGTTTTTTTGATTAATTATTGGTCCCTTTCTGTCAAAATTAAACACATCAAGCTCAGTGTATGTAAGGTAACAGTCTTTGTAATGTACTGTGTTACATTATGAATTTTATTCATGCATGTTTCAGTTACATATAAGATCCGAGATGCAGCCGCTCATCTCCTGCACTGCGAGGTAGTCACATCATTAGGAAACATTCTGTGTGCCTCAAATATTATGAATGGCATATTTTATATACCTTGCATGTTCTAAACCTTGCAAATACAGTCATTTACAGGGGATAGAAAAGAATAGTGAGGATCTAATTTGGAGGCAATGAGTGACAGCTGGGAAAGAACTGATTGGACACTGAAAGAAATGGAAAGGGAGGGACCTCTACTGTGTGCATGAGTCATCACTCTCCACCCCCACCCCCCCAGCCAAACTGTCTGTTTTTGTCTTGCAGGTTGGAGATTTACTGAGCTACATTTTCTCTGCTGGAAAGATTCACTTTAGCATAAAACTGAAGGCAAGTCTTCACAAGCAAATTATTGACAAGCAACACTAGCCAAATATGCATTACAGTACAGGTCAAATGACTGCACAGTAATTACCTTGCAATGAAAAACGCCCATAAAGCACAGTAACAATGTCATTGTTAAACTTGAATTGTAACATGTCATATACTGACAAGATGCTGAGATTATTAAAAGGCATTTGCACTGTGCAGTGTCTTTGACATGTCCTCATTTGAAGAGCCAATCTAATAGATTCGATCCAATATTTAAAACTGACATCAAAATGCTACACAAAGGATCGGCATTCTTCTATCTGTAGACAGCCCAGGGTGTACAGGAGGAAGTCATTCATTATAATCAAATTAATGTTTCAAAACAGTCTAGCAGTTAGTTTGGGGGTGGAAATATAGGCAGGAGGGGATGTGTGTGTGTGAGAGAGAAATCCTCCTCCTTACGCAGTTAGGTCTATGCAAGTCAAAACTGTCACATAAGGACATTAGCCTTAGGTTAGGATACCTCATCTCAACATTAACATATGGCATCACATGCTGCAACAGACTGGAATTTAAACATGCATGACCATTTCTCCGGATTATGCCACTGTATATAACACCATAGGAATGTTTCAAATACAGTACATGCCATGAATTTTTCAACCTGCTCTAAATGTTAACTTTTTCACCATAAAAAAAATAATAAATCCTATATCTCAGAGGTAGATGATGATGACGCTACATGGTCAGTTGATTAAATTTTTAAAGGATACTATACAGGGTGGGGAAGCAAAATTTACAATGAACATTTAGTTGTTTTTTCTCAGCAGGCACTACATCAGTTGTTTTGAAACCAAACATATATTGATGTCATAATCATACCTAACACTATTACCCATACCTTTTCAGAAACTTTTGCCCATATGAGTAATCAGGAAAGCAAACGTCAAAGAGTGTGTGATTTGCTGAATGCACTTGTCACACCAAAGGAGATTTCAAAAATAGTTGGAGTGTCCATAAAGACTGTTTATAATGTAAAGAAGAGAATGACTATGAGCAAAACTATTACGAGAAAGTCTGGAAGACACTATTAAAGAAGAATGGGAGAAGTTGTCACCCGAATATTTGAGGAACACTTGTGCAAGTTTCAGGAAGTGTGTGAAGGCAGTTATTGAGAAAGAAGGAGGACACACAGAATAAAAACGTTTTCTATTATGTAAATTTTCTTGTGGCAAATAAATTCTCATGATTTTCAATAAACTAATTGGTCATACACTGTCTTTCAATCCCTGCCTCAAAATATTGTAAATTTTGCTTCCCCACCCTGTAATAATGACAGTTTGGAGCAGTAAAAAGATGATTCTCAATTGAAATTTCAATCTCTAATATGATTTTAAAAATAAATAAAACTGAGTCACTGAACATCAGACTCAAGTAACAAATAGATAAATCTAGAAGTAGACAAACTACCTGTAAAATATGTAAATATTAGCAATTATTTTCCCTCAAAGTCACTAATTATAGTTGAGGACTCCCTTATTAGCCATTTGTCACAGTCAGAGCCAGGTTGTGCTGTTACATCTATAATCCATCCATCAATCCATGTCAATTAATGATCTAAACTCATTAATCAGACTAAATCTAGATGATTTAATAACAAATATATTGTCAAAGTAAGCTCAAACAATCCTCAATAATCTTTTCATTACCATACACACCACATCACTTCTTTTTTCACAAAATATAAATGCAGGTCATTGAAAACACTTAGACATACTGCTATTTTTCTACAGAGGAGTCCTAAGACAAAAACTGTAGTTTGGATGTGGTTGCAGGAGACCACATTATTATTCCATCAAACTAAATTGTTCAGTTCTAACGCAAAATATATGCAGCTAGCATTCAAAAGATAGGAAAAGCCACAAACTGTGAGAAAAGTGCCAAAAGGCAGCATTTTTGTTTTAACAGGAAACAGGAAATAAGGTCAAATATGATGCAGTGGATCCATTCACAATGATTACATGCTTCATTGGTGCCTGCTCTGAAAGATTTCTCTTAAGTGTGACACTAGTGTCAATACAGTATGCAAAGGAAACAATGCAAACTATATAAAGCCTAAGAGAAAACACAAGTGAAACTGAAAAGAGGGGGTGGAATCGTCTAACTATATTCACAAAATGTAAAGAAGCACCAAGAAAGATGGCTTTCTCTCCTGAAGGTGAATTTCATGGTACTAAAGAAAGACAAAAGAAGAACAGGGCCAAGTCCATTAGGGAGTGCAAAGACGAGTCAAGCTAAATGAAGGCTTGATGGTGGAAGACGTGGAAATAGGGAAAAGACATCTAGAGGCATTTAGGGAGATGCTTCCAGTAGTTTGAAGACTGGGTGGACAATACAGTACAAAAAGAAGGGAAGTAGGGAAAGGGGTGGGGGCAGTGGAGGTGGCTTAAGGGGGGTGGGGGCTCAGAGGATAGTTCAGAAGGTCTGTCCTTCGTTGTGCAGCCCTGAGGACCAATTTTTGACAAAGATGCCCTGGGCCTTTCCATAACTGATGGTGTTGTCAGTGTGAAGGGGGTGGAGCTCCTGTAAAGGACACAGAGTGCATCATACTTCAATTACAACTACAAGCGATCCGACCTACTGTACACACGCTAGCAAGAATGGATGCCGCATGTCTTGTCTGATGCTGTTCTGTCTGTGCTGACAGAAATTAAAAACAAAAATGTCCTATATTTTTAAATCTTACATTGTGTTAATTTTTAGGGCCATCATATGCATCTGCTTCAATAGGTTCCATGCACTTCTACCTTGACTCTGTGAAGTCTATCAGAGTGAGGAACATCATTGCCCCAGAAGATGTTCCCACATTTGGGGGATTTGATGATGGTGGTGAAAGTCGCTGTCTACAACTATTAGATTTCCGTAGCCTTATAAGTTTATCGTCATACTGTGTGACATGTATCTGATAAACTTTGGGAGAACATGTATACTGACTGTGTGATGAAAAAACCTATGGGACCTCAATGTAAAACAAAACATCATCAACAAATATTGTTAATCTGTGTGATATGATTATACACATTGACAGTAAGCTAAAGGTCAGGCTGTTACAACAAGTATTTATGTGTCCAGGAAAATATTCCAAAGAGAACCAAGGGAGAGTGTGGACATGGTTGTGGATCTGGAGAAGAGGCAAACTGGCTGTAGCATTTTAACAAAGACAGCTTTGAACTAGCATTATTAGTATAGTTTACATAAATGTGTGTCGCCTTGATAAGTGCATCATTTTTTGCTGCAAAAATTCTCCAATAGATTCAACAACTCAGTGAGCCCTCGTAGTCATTGAATGGGGCTATTATCATACTAGAAGTGACCACTCCCTTCAGGTTGTGCTGTCCTGTTTACTTATGAGGACATAAGTAAACAGGACAGCTGTCAGTGCAATCTCTAAAAACTGATTTTATATGAATCAAAATCATAAAGTGGTCAAATATAAACTTATTGCATTTACGTAATATTTCTGCTGATCGAATAATGACATTCACATTTTAAATACCTCCAACAAAGCCCTAATTGGCTTCAGACAGTTACTGTAGCCCTTGGCTATGAACACATAAACCATTAAAGTGTCAGAAAAAAAAAGTATACATACATAGACAGAAACTCTGTCCTGAGTTCTGCATTAGCCAACCAAGTGCAAGGGTAAAGTTTAAAAGCTTGCATGGTTAATATGACTTTACTGTCCATCTGCAAGCTTAAGATTATTAAGGAAACTCATTGTCATTGAGACTGTAGTAATCCTTGGTAAAGGTGGAACAACCAGAGGTCAGTCAGAATTTGTGTCGTCAAATACCTCAGCAGCTACACGCAAAAATGACGACTAAATTCAATATAGGCTATATACTGTACACAGAGTGGACAGAGCTACTGTGATACCACTTTGCTGTTTAGAAGACAGTAGTTTTTGTTTTGGTCATTACTACCTTTGCTTTTCAGAACCAGCACTGACCAGATTTGGACATAAGTGTGGAGCTGCAGGAGTGTGAGGGGTGATGTGCAGTGGTAATGCTAAATGCTACCTTAGTGAACTGAATTAGTGAACTGGTCAACTTCATCAAACACTGGCCTGATAATATTATTTTCATTCAGTAACTTAACTTCATGACAACTATGTAACAAGGCAGAAAAAATATGGAGAAGCTGCTATGTTCCAATCAGAGCCCAAAAACACTAGACTCAAATCCTTTTCATTATTATAAGTAGGGATGTAATGATCACCGGTATAATGATAAACCGCTGTAAAATTCCCCACGATTAGTATCGCCGTTTTGATTCTAGTTATCATGATAACCGTGTTTGATTACTGCACTTTCAACACAAACTTGAAATGGAAACTGGTTGAACAATGGCTATAAGGTGCCATCTTTAATGCACATTTGTATGTTTGGCGTGGCATTCACTGTTTTAGACTCATGTTCATTCAGGTTCCACATTTAGACCAGTATGAGCTAAAGTGGATCAAAAATTAGTCAAATAAGAACAGACTAAACTAGAAATAATGACAAATACAAACGTTTCTCACATCATTGCACTAAAAATACACTAAAGTATACAAAAATATGCAAAAATACACAAAAAAATATACTAAAGTCACTAAAAATATGCAAAAATACACTAAAATATGCCAAAAATATGCAAAAATACACTAAAAACATACTAAAGTATACTAAAAATAAGCAAAAATACACTAAAGTATAATCAAAATATGCAAAAACATACTAAAGTAGACAAAAGATGTGCAAAAATATACATAAATACATGTCTTTAATGCACATTTGTATGTTTGTTGTTTACATGTTAATATTTGAATGTTTCTGCTACAGAAAGTACATTGTGCCTATTATTTTATTTGTTGTTGTTTTTTTTTTGTTTTTGGGTTTTGTTTTGTTTTTTTTTCAAATTATTTCAGGTTGTGTATAAATACTTTTTGAACATTTTGAGCACATTTCAACAATACCGTGATAATAATGATAACCATGGTAATTTTGGTCACAAAAACTGTGATATGAAATTTTCATATTGTTACATCCCTAATTATAAGTAATTTAAAGATCTCCACCCAAACACATAAGAAAGTCTGAATAAAGAGAATGAGACCAGACTCCTGGTAAAAACTTCAGTTCATTCTAAGTCTATGGGAACGAGGCCTTCTGGCAGCAAGTTGCCATCAGTGGAATTAGACTTCAAGATATGTCCGCATTGGCTTCCTTATCAAGCTGTGGTTGGTGCCCACTGGATGATCAACCATCTGCAGCCCTTTGTTTCCAAAGATCACAGCGTCTTTAGTTGTGTGTTGTGGTCAGTCCCAAAGGCCTTGGGCTGGCCAGACAGTTGGCAGAAAGGCACAACAATACTAACAGAAGTAGGCTGAAATTCATCACACAGCACACTTAATGTACTGTGGCATGTGTATCACCGCCATCAAGTACCGCTCAACAAAGACTAAAGTGTTTTTTGCCACAGCACATCTGGTCGTGGAAGCATCGTTGTTTAGAACTGTCCTAAAGAAGAACAGGGTGGATAAATGCATACTGAGTAGAGTGTGTAAAGTGTATTTAAAATCAGCCAGCCCAAGCAGGGACAGTCTGGTTAAACTGTGGAAGTAGACATGGTGTAGGAACAGTGAGAAGGAAGTGAGGAAACTTCTGTTACTGGTTTAGGTCAGTGGTGTCATGTAGTGTCGAGCGGACATGCTCTCCCCCGCCAAATTAGTCAGGAAAGAGAGTAGGCAAGAAGTGGGAGCACTCCAGCTGAGAACAACAGCACTTCCACTGGCTGATGCTGGGAATATAGATAATGTTGGTAACATGAATAAGGTCAGTGCAACTGACTTCAACAGCCCTTTGACAAAAAACATTAATATGCAGGAGCACATGCTGGGGAGGATCAGTACAGTAACAAACTACCTGTCTTAAATGTTCTTATGTGGATATGCAGTCCTGCCAGCAAGCATAACATTCAGATCTGTTAAAGGAGCTATATGTAGTATTTCTACTTTAAAATATTCAAACATGACCTAAATGTGTCATTAGAGGCTTCAGAATAAAGCCCAGTTCTGCCAAAGATGCCAATGTATTGGATTGTAGAGATATGAAATGAATCTAGTCATACCAACAGTTGGATTTATGTGAACACTAGAGGGAGTAGTGAGTCACTCCGCCAGTCTCCTGTGGTGGGCAAAACTAACACCATTAGGCCTTTGAATAAAGCATCCAAAAGTGATTAGATAGGATGAGAACTGCGAAGAAACAATTTTTAGCCAAAAAAAGTGACGTGATAAAAATTAGAAGCACCGTTGTTGTTTTCACAGCTGAACACAGCTCTAAATGAAAAGAATGGAGTTTGATGCTGAAATTACAGTGTTTCTTCTATACGGGTGAGTTCGATCATGACAACAATTTTTAAGGTATAACCTTACAGGATATTATTATATGTTCTGATCTTGTTTGGATGATTGTTGAGATCTTTAGCTATTGACAACACAAACTGTACAGAAAACAGTGGTGAATTTTAGTTTCACTGGGAATGTTTTTTCTGCCGCCAAAATAACCAGCCATGAGTTTTTTATTTATTTGGAGAACACCATAATGCAGATGCATGTAAACAATGAGTTTTATATTTTATTCAGTGTGTGATACAGTCTGTGAATTCATAGCATTGATTCACTGGTAGTTTTGCAAGTGTATTCTTGTATGTGACTTCCTACTGTTGAGAGTTTGGGATATCAGTACTTACTCAATACAACCCCTTTAGAATGCTCTGCAACAGAAAGTGTAATTATCATGATGAATATCAAATCACCACTTGTTTTAAGATTAATGGTTGATTCGTGCAACTGTGCACATTTTAAAGGAGGAAAAAAAACATTAGACATTGTGGTTTTACACCTCTCCATTGTCAGAACATGCCAAACAATAGCCAAAGAAACGTACCATATCACAAATCTGAAGATTTTACACAGCACTTCTGCTACAGGAATATTTCACGTTTATTCCAGAACGACGTCTGTGTAAACAAAACGGTGGGATCATTTCGCCCCACCTTTACCGTGACTTTGTAACACCACTGGAGGTAGTAACAGAGCCGTGATCAAGGTAGAATCATGATTCCAGAATGCTATGTAAAAGGAACACCTGTCATTCTGCAACCAAGGCGTCGTTTTGATGACGTATTGCGTTTGTGACCCTGCACTGGGGGATTTAAAAATGAGCGCGGGCCGTGTACAGTAAACAAACATATCAACGTGACCAGAAAGAGGTTGAACTGGGGAGATGCTGAGATCCGCAAGCTGCTGTCACTTCGGGTGGAGGACTCTATCCATGTTAACATTTGTGGAACAGTGAAAAACAAGCCGGCTCTGGGCTCTGGAGAGGTTAGCAACACCACTATGCTTGGGGTATTTCCGACAGGGACGTGATTCGTCACACTATACGCTGCACTGCGTCACCACCCCTTTGATTCCGGAACACAGGTCTGCAGCGTAAAAGTCCAGCCTGTCTCACCTCTATTACTCCTTTGACTTGGCTATGGAAATCAGCCAATGGTGGAAAAAAGGTGGGATCACCATCTCACCTGTTTTCTAGGATATCTATGTAAAAGTGGCTTGAGGTAGAACAAGCCAGTCAACCATGATTTTTCAAGCAGCAAATAGTGCTGGTCATCTTCATCTTTTTTATGTGTTAAGCTGTCCAGATGTGACACCGGTGTACCGACACCGGGCCCTCTAGTGGGTCATGACATGCACGTTGCAAATCTAACTTCCAGGTGCTATTTAAGTATTTAAAATACACTGCATGTTTGTTGACCATTTGACATATTCATACTGAGGAAAATTCCATCATGAAAATGATTTTTATTTTATCCCCCAGCCTTATCCCTATCGTTCATGTTACACATTATACATGGTCACTGCTGTTCAACATTGACTGTTGTTACCTTTACACTAACATTCTCCAGATGAGCAATATTTCCTACAGAGTGCTCAGTTACTCTGGTTGACATTACACAAAAACCAAGTGTGCTGCCTGGGTTGCTAATAAAGGTGTTTTCAGCGACATTGGTGCTTACAGTATATATGCATCAACACACAAGAAAACTGTTTACTACAAAGCAGATAAGTGCAAGCACCTGTAAGTGTTGTTGGGCTTTAGAGTAAGATGCACTGATAAAGCAAAATAAGATTATTCGTTTAAAATATTTTCATGCTAGATATACAGTACATAAGTGTGTTTAACATGATGAAGCAAAACATTATTTGTGTGTGGTGCATAGGAATGCTATAGTAATGAACTTGGATAAAATCACGCATAAACAGTAACAACGTATCTCATTGCATGACGCTCAGTATTCGATAAAATCTAAATATCTAACCTCTCAACATGATAAATGGTAAATATACTCCGAGACACTGTAGCTGTTTTGGTGTGCAGCTATCCTGAACATATTTAAAAGAGACACCACTGAGATAATGCAGTTGGACCTCACACAAACACCAATTGAAAATGTGTTGCAGGAATGAGTCATCTCAATCCAGCTGTCCACAGGGCATGTAACTGATTAGCATACCCACACTCACACACCAGGAACAAATGTAAATATTGCAATAAAACCTGCTGTAATTGCATCCATTCAGCATCTGAGATGGGCTGCATTTTATTTTCTCCCAATTTCAGCAATATTGGATGCTTGTGAACAGAGTTATACAATTTCAATAATTGTTATTAAAGCTATATGCTGATATAACACACAGTAATTGATGTTGGAAAGGCACATTTTCCTCCAGTCTACTTCTGCGCTATGCACTGTTATTGGATGTTATGTGCACTGATGGTAAAGTCATTTCTCGCTCGCTCTCTCACACATACAAACAGTCAATTACCCATGCCTTTATAATAAAATTAAATTGATAATATTTACTCAGAGGCAAGATCCTGTAAATGGCAAACGCAGTATAATGCCAAAACTGTGCAACACTTATAGTATTTAGGTTTAGCAGACTTTAAGTTTTATTGTACAGTAGACTCCAGTGGGAGCTGTAGACATCCAGGTTTGTAACTCCTGTAGCAAAACTCATATGGTGATGCGATATAATATGGGGGATGAGTGGAGGTTTAGTTGACCTTATCTTTGGTAGACACCATTTGCTTTGGACAGTGCATGGAAACTTTTGTTAGCTGCAATGGTTATTTAAGTGGACAGGAAGCCGAAGAAGGTGTAAGATGCAAAGGCTGAAACAACTCTACAGAACAGTATGGTAATGCACCCACAAAGGGGTTGTCTGCTCAGCAAGGCTGAACGATTTGGCGCTCTGTAGACTGAGGCACCCCATTTGGCTAATGAAGTCCCAGACTGTCTTCACACCACACCCCCACCAACTGCTCCACTATGAAACGTTCTACTCATGAAAGTAATGAGGCAGGGAGGGAGAAAGACTCTTCTGGCCACTGATAACCTCAGACTAAACTTGCAACCTTACGAGACAAGGGCCTAATATCTGGCCGTCAATCAGCCCCAGCATCCCTGGCTGGAGTGTTTAATTACAAGGATCAATTATTTACCAGCCTCCTCTTTCACTACTCAGCGCTCCCAAAAAAGGAGTGTAAAGAAAGAAAAAAGAAAAGAAACAACATCGCAAGACCCAGGAGAGCTTGTGGTGATAATTTTAGAACAGATTAAAAGGTAAGTTTATTAGCTCCAGTTAATAAAAGCAGTGTTATGCTGAGCATTATGTATGGCAGATGAGCATTCTGGACCAAAGGTGACTGCACATCCACTCCAGTAATTACATCATACCATTCTAAGATGTCTACTTTTCTACAATTAAAATTTTAATACAAACAAATAAACTTACAGTGACCACAAGTAACCTATCAACATGAATTATTCATAAAACGACCTTTACAAAAAAATCTCCTGATGGCCACTTTGTGAAAAATTGTACTTTTCATTAGAAAATCTTCAGTGTAAACTACTTTGCAATGTGTACTACGTATTTACACATGCAGTCATCTTCAGACTTCAGCTGCATGTTCCAAACACCAACTGCAAGGCTTTTAACTAATTTGAAGAGACAATATCATGTTACCCCTTTGACTGTATTCACAACAGCTCTTCACCTGGAGGACGCTGGGAAGAAAAGTCAGCAAACACCGATTAGGTCTTAAAAAATTAATATTTCAAAAGCATCCTCTGTGCTGAGAAAGAATATATCGTACACCATACCATTATTCTTTTTTGCCATTGCTGCAATTTTGCATTATATAGTCTGTGCACTAAGGGGCTAAATTGTCCTGCATACATGTTCATGATCAAAACTGTACTGAAGATTCATTTTGTCAATCTGAGCTGCCCAAAATCCAGCTGTATGAGTTTAGAGTAATTTAAAGACACAAGATCCTATTAACTCTGCTTCCCTTTACAAGCTGGTACACGCTGTACCTGGTAAAAAAGAAAGAAAAGGATGTGCATTATCATTGTAATAAGACATGTGCTGTCAGATAAGTCTGCTTCCTGACTCATAAGGATTACTTTTCACACTTTCAGTGACATTGGATTCATTTACAACCAATGTGTATTTTTCATACTAGGAAACTTGGAAGGGGAATTTAATCTGATGATTAAATGTGGGGAAATGACAGCAGTCAACCTCTTCATGTCAGGCAGCTGTGGGTTTCTTTATTAGTCTACCTTGATTCTAAAAATGAAAAAAAAACAAGTAGCCGCTGGGTGAGTGTTTTATGGATAGATGACCACAAAACACAGAGCCTCTTCATGCGTCCGCATTACAGCCAGCCAATAGCCCAAATAACAAGGTAGACAAAAAGGAAAAGAAAAATGTAGCACATAACTAAGTTTGCTGCGATGTTGGCCTTAACAAGCTACACCTGTGATTCATGGTTTGCCTGTTTTTTGCTGAATTTTGTGCTAGATTTCCATTGTCATCATAAGTCTGGTTCATGCTATTTATGGAGCAAGCACACACTTTCTACAAAAGTTAGTATTCATGCTTCAAGCTGTTGCTTTTATCATGACTTGTTTCTAAAAACTATTCCAAAAGTAATACAATGCAAAAAGACATGTCATATATTTTTTGTTCTAACATAAAGAAAACATAAAGGGTCAGACTGAGCATTGTTTGCAACCCAACAGCAGATATGACTGTTTTTGTTAAAGTTGAGTAGGAAACAGTCATGATTGTGAATAGGATCAAACATCCAGGTCGCATACTTTGGGTAGTGCTCCCATTTCAGAAACACTAAGCACTTAATGTGAGTTTTGCTATAAAAAAAAAAAAAATACACGGGGGGGGGGATCAGAAATGAACATATCTGCAAGCCTGTAATTAACAGAGATGGGTTATTTCAGCAACTGACAAGGGTCTGCGCATATGCAATGACTGCAAGTACAAAGTGCAATTAATTATCCAACTGATACTCATTTAGTTAATTCTGCTTAGAACAGGGTTGACTGTTTAGAGACGCTGTTATTGATCCAAAAAAGTAGGTTTAACACCTATTGCTTCATTAATTCCACAAGGGGGAGTGTGTTGAGACTGAAATGTAAGAGTAGGCAGCTCGTTTCTCCTTCTACAGCAGCACAGGGTTTTTCCCCTGGACTCTCAGCTGATGGCTCATTAATCTGTTCTCGAGGAGGTCCCCTACGCAAGCAGCCTGCGCCAGAGGAGGACTCCTCAAGCTTCGCCCCTTTTCAGCATAATCTTTTTACTTAACCATGAGTGTTACTGATATGAAGAGAGTGTTTCAAATGTAAGAAAGTGCTTTCCTGGACTGATGTAAAGCTGCATTTGCATGACTTTTAAATGATTAAAACTTTAACATTACAACCACAACGTGCAGATCAATAAAGGATTACAATTTTGGTTTCATTTTCCAGTTGAGTCCCTTCGGCTTTTACCAAACCCCTGAAAAATGGTGAGGTCCAAACTTATTGGGTTTACAAATAAATCACAGTATATTCAGTAAAAAAGGAAAAAAACTGGGACAACAGCAAATTGGGTTATATTTTCATAGCTTCAAGCAGTAAGGTAAACATTACACAGACACAAGTAGCAGTAAAACAAAAATCAAGGATATAAACATACCAACAACCGGCCAAAGAAGCATTTGATTTAGAAGTTAAGAAACATAATATGCTGTCTAATTTCATCCAAAGAAAATTTACCAACCAAAACAAGTCATTATTAGTCAAACTCTCAGCATTTGTTGTATTTAAAGTCATGGAATTAATACATGCAAATCTTTATCTTAAATGCCAAATGCCATCTTAATGCAAATTACCAAAAGAGTCATTACACAACACAATGCACATCTACAATTCTTCATTCTTTGAACACCTAAAAGGGAATATCTACAGCAATTTGTCAGAGTAGCACATTATGATATGCATTTGTCAACGTCAGGAAAAAGTGACTCCTTTCTCAACTGTCAAACAGTCTTTCACCAAAAGCACCTGGTATTTTACTCCTTCATCTTGTCCTTTGACTCTACTTTATTAGGAAAACATCTCATTCCTCTTACTTGCAACTTAAATTCCTATATCTTGCTGCACTGAGCAACATATTTAAACAAAGGAATACAGTTTGAAACCATTTAAATAGAATCATTAAGTCAAGATGTTTCAGATATATGGCCACTATCAATTCAGATCTAGCAGGCATGATGGTGTGATAGTTGTGATACTGTGGAAATGCAGCGTAGGCCACCAGTGCCAATGAGCTACCTGCATACACATCTACAGCTTAGACGTCCTGTGTGGGAGGCTGCAGGGCACTGAAAGGCTCCATTAACACACTTTAGTTTAACTGCAGCGTTTGCTCTGACACCCATCATCACTTAAGTACTCCATTCATTCATGTCTGCTTCAGCTGACAAGAGCAATTACATATTGCTGATTATTTTACAATAGCCATTTAAACTATTAATCTCTCTGCCTTCTGTGATTTTAGTGGACAGTTGTCTGGTATCAAGGGTAGGTTTTCCTCCTCACTGCAACTTATCTGTTAGTGACACCATCGTTTCACTACTGTGAATTTGACAGCTTAAATGGCAGCTCACTGACAGAGATGTGTCAGAATTTAGATTTATGATTGTTTGACTGAGACAGACAGAGCATGTGCCTGTCTTACACTCACAATTTAGCCATATGAACGTGACAGCTCTCTAATAAGGCTTCTACATTTATAAAAAGAGTTAAACTACAACATTATGCATCATCACATAAATCCATTAAGGCCCCTGCCGTGAAGCAGTATTTATACATTCATGTTGGATGCAACCACACAACGGCAATTTCTTTAGAACGTCACACTAATTGAGGTCTACAGCATGTACAAAAACAAAAATGTATCAAACTGTTTTTAATAGCATCTGATTGGCAAGCTGTCTTGGGACAGTTGGCAAATGGGCGGACAGCGGAGGAGTTTCGAGGTGCTAAAGTTCAGGCAGGAGCAAACCAGCACCCTGTGTCCTGCCAACAGCCTTACAGTGGCGCAATTCCTGACTAAGTTGTTGACCCGTGGCCCCCACCTGTCTTGACCATCCATTATATAGGGAGGCATCACTTCCCCTCCTATGCTGCTGCCACACCAGAAGGCTTTTTGACTCATTCCCATCTGTCCTTGTAGTACATACATTAAATGAAAGCCAAGCTACTGGCATCCTGTCCAATTCATGTGTGCCTTTTATTAACAAGTTGTTATATAGTGTGTGGACAGAATTTTTACCTTAGCAACAAACATCGCACTGAAGGCATAACTACCAGCAATGACGTAATTTCAAATTATTGTTAGATTGTAATGAGGTACACTTGAGGCATTTGGAAAATGATTTCTTAACACCAGTATTTCAGTATTTATTTTCAGTTCACAATCAAACAATATATTTACCACAGACAGAAGGTACTGCTGTACTCTGACTCACAGCTTATGAGTTATAGTTGTAAAAAACAGACACCACAAACCTACAATAAAATGCTTCTTAGTGATACCCATTGTGTTGATTTAAATCTACTATATTTTGAGACTGTAATTAGTGGTGATGCTCTATTAAAATGTCTAATATTCAAAATGTGTGAACAATGTTTTGACACATATTCTGAGGACAAAGTATTATAAACACCTCTCGCATGGAGTGCACGCAAGTTTGCATGCCAAAGTCATTTCCACAGCAACCAAGGCAGACCAGACAGCAATGCATAAAAACACAAACACTAGTTAATCACTTGCAAATATCCGTGTTGACAGTCAATCCCAGAGATACAATTTAAGTCACGTGTCAGATTTTCCTTCAGTCCAATCACTGTCAGTGTACAGAAGTCAAGAGCAGCCTTTCTTGCAATTATTTTTTAATGGAAATATTTCAAGTTAGCAATATAAATTAAACAGTAATCACAAGAAAAATAAACATAGTGACTGTGGTAGTGTTTAACATAATGTGGCATATTCTTAACACTGAGGGGTAGCTGTGGGTTGAGGTTGGGTTAAAGTGGAAGCCTGTTCACGATGATAACAGTGCATGCAGGAGCTGAAAATGTGTTTGGCATGATAATAAAGTCAGCCAACTCTATATTTATTGCAGAGAATCCTTCATGCACAACGGTTTCATGTTATTACCATGTTTATCACCACTAGATCAGAGGTGCAAGGCCAGCAAGCATACATAGCATCAGCAACTGACTTCACCTGAAAATGTCAGAGCATGGAGTACTTGGAATTGATGAGAAACAATCAATCGGGATCTAACACAAATGATTGCCAAATCTTGATAATCCACCCTTTGTTTTCCCATATTTTAAAGACAAATCATTCTGTATTTCAAGATAACAAAATACCCCTGATAATTCTCAGCCTATCTTCTAAGAGACTTATAATAAGAGTGTTAAGTATATTCTTTGTAGCTGCATAATAATAATAATCTAGGTATGTGCACACCACTGCTTTTGTTGCAATAAAGCGTTACAGTAGTAATATTTAGTAGTTAGAGTTAAAAGGACAATTGCATATTATTTCTTTTCAATAAATCAAACTTAAAAGAAGCAAACTTACCTGACCTGGCTGAACATCTAAGTAATGAAGCACTTCTTTAAGCATAACAGGTGTGTGTGGAGGTATTATGGAAACAGAGGATTGTTCTTCACATCCAGGAGGGGGACCGAGCCCAGATGATGCATTGACTGTAGAATGGAGTGCACTACTCTTCCAGGTCATGCAGATTCGCCATGTGGACAGATTTGTTTTCCATAACAATGATCTGGCGCGCATAGACATTTGGAAAATCATGATGATCTATGGAAAAATAAGAGAAAGGCGGTGTAACAGCATTAGAAAACTTACTGTATTATAAGCTTTTTTTAATCAGATATATAATAAAGCAACTTTAGAACTTCAAACCACGTGATTGCTGAATTTAACAAATATATTGTATCGCTCTTTGTGGGATTGTTAACAGCAGGGCTATATACAAAGTAGTGAGATACAATATGTCTGCATGTATATAGGTCAGAATATATAATTATTCTGATTATCTGGGGATTTTTCAAGGAAAACTCAAGCATCAGACTGAGCCACAAGGTACAAAGTGGTATTCAGGTATTTTCTGGCAAAAGAATGCATTAAAACTCAGAGCTCAGATAGTGATGTATGATTCCAATAAAACAGTAAAATGTGCAGGAGTGAAGGGTCACAGTATGAATATAACCTGTTTACAAATAGCACTAAATAACAGGGGATACACGTTCAATGTCAGGATTTTTAACAGGTTGAAATGGCATTAAATAAAAATACCAGGGATTGACATGACTTAAAATTAACTTTCTGTGCAAATTATTATTACCATAGAAAGTGTGTGTGGTTGTATTATAATTATATGCTAAGTCGTGAGTGTGAAGGTTAGCTAGCTATCTTGCTAAAAACATTGAAGCTAGCGTGAGATGTGGAATGAATGCGCAATGTTACCGAAGTACTCACTGACTACGCTGTAACTTGAAGACGGTTATTAGTGACAGAGGGTGTTATGAAACATTTTGTACATCGTTCAGAGCCAAAAATTACACGTGCAGCACACGTTACCTAGCTATAACCGCAGGTAATTTAACACCAAACGAAAGGAGCGATGCAAGGGTTATTGTTGCTGTGCTATGATAATAAATGACGGCGCAAAATTAGGTATATAATACTCTGATAAACACAAGAATGTGTAGGTAGCTGTACATAATTAAATGTTAAGTTATTTGGGAGCAGAATGAACTGTGCCCTTCTCCAGAGTCTATTGTCAGGAAGTTGACTGGAAGCTTACCGTAGTAGAGCAGCGTGTAGCCCCGCCCTCATATCCGTCATGCCCTGTGCGTCATTGTGATGTAGCCAATGACCAGCGACTCGCATCCAATCTGCGGCGACAGAGGAAGAGGAGTTGTTTTTGAAAATACTGGCGCTTGTTGTCCGAGTTGCGTTCCTCCAAGCTCAGGTAACGAATACATTTACATTTTATAACTAACGACTCGTGTCTGTTCAAAATGTCACTTTGGTGAAGAAAACACAGTTAACTGTTGCTGACACGAGGTAGGACAATCTCACGTAATCTTAATGCATATGAAATAAAGACAGTGCTAACTTACTGTTAGCAGTTGTACTACAGGAGGCTAACAGCAGGCGTTAGCACGCTAGGCTAACATTGGCGGTGCTGGCATCGCATTCATCCTTTCAGCCATTTAAAACACCCCGACACAAGGTGTGCTGTCAATTTTTAACGTTTTCTGAGCAGAGGGTAGCCGTTTATCACACACATGGCGTTAGCAGACCGTTTAGATGATCTCATAACTATAATTGAGTTTGAACAGGAGACGTAACCATCCATGACTGGGCACGAATGAACTTATACCCATAGAAACCGTCATTGTTGCCAGTTATAGTACAGCCAGATTATTTTTATAGACGAGAAACAGACAATACCCCATTTAATGACGTGTCGTCTGGTTATATTAGTTGTAGTTTTCAGAAGTAGCTAAAAGTGTCAGTATGCAGATTGTGGGCGTATCATTGTACATATGTACTTCGTTTAGTTTAACAACGTTATTATTAATACTTCCTTGTATCCTTCTCAAACATTGCATTATGAAATTCTTAAAACAAGCTTTTGTTTCCACCTGTATGTAAAATCTAGTCAAATTTGACATGAGGCATTATGTAGGTCTACAATAAACACTTGCCACTAATATACTCATACTGTATGAATAGGCATATAACTGTTTTGTCATTAAGTCTAGCAGAAATATCATGTTGAACTCTACACCTGCAGCATGGTTATACATCTTTAAAAGCAACTTTTTAAAACCAGTCTGGATGTCAGGTCAGGAAACACCAATAATATGCATCCAGTCTTATTATCATGCAGATTGCAGTGATATCCATAGCTGTCACATGCCTTTTTGAGAAGGCTGAGAAATTTTGTTGATGGCTTGACACTAATCAAAGCTAGGTAAACTTCATGTTCCTTTTGTAGTGTCTTATTCATTTCCTTTGTGAAATGACACATTTTCTATCTGTAATTGTAAGAATATAAACAAACTTAATGTTTTACTCTATCCACCTATTTTTCTGTTTTACAGGGTTACAGTATTACCTGAAGAGGAGCAACAATGGCAAAAGATGTATGCAGTCATGTAAAGGTGGTTGTCCGTGTGAGGCCAGAAAATGATCGCGAGAAGCGTGAAAATTTTAGGAATGTAATCCAGGTGGTTGATAACCACATGCTGATTTTTGACCCCAAAGAAGAGGACATATCTTGTTTTGGGTCACAAAGAGTGAGAAACAGGAACATTAATAAGAGAGCCAACAAAGACCTTAAGTTTGTTTTTGACCATGTGTTTGGTGAGAACTCCACTCAAGATGACATCTTTGAGAACACTACTAAAGGAGTTCTGGATGGCGTGATGAATGGATTTAACTGCACAGGTAATAGGTCAATAAACACAGCCTGTATTTTAAAGCTGTAATAGTCCTCCTTGTATGGTATCCTCGTGATAAAAGGGTATATCTCAGCCTCTGTATCTCAAAAGGCACAAAATATTGTGTACATTTAGCATAAACAAGGTCTAAAATAAATTATGTTATTTAATGTAGTCAGTAGCTGAATGGCTCTATATTAATACATTATAAAATTAATAACTCTCCATTGTATTAGGTTTCCTTTCATATTTTGTGGAGTAGTCTGGTCTGTTTTATTAGTAAGCCATAAACTTTTGACAGCATTCTGTAGTGCCCCTTATAAGCCGTGGCTTGCTGAAGTTCATATAATGTAATGAGCCAACCTCATCACCACAGTGTGAGTCAGCTATCTGACTCACGCTGCCATATTATTCATTTAATTGCCGACTGATGTTAATTTATTTTGTGCACAATAAGGTTCACTTATTGGTCACTAGATGACAACACTCCAGGATGACAGGATTGGGAACTGATTAGCCTTTGGAGAGCCATTTGGGGGGAAAAAAAACTATCAATAGAACAACTCTAAGCACCTAGTTAGAAGATGACAAAAAAAAAATAAATTTATTACAAAATGAATGTCTTGGATAAATTATCTCCAGTTTTCTCTTTGGTAAATTAAACTTTTTTTTTTGGTGACATAACCAAAAGCTTAATGTTAAAGTTAAATTATGGAGGTTTTTTTGTGATTTTTATTTTGCTTAGAGACTGTCCTTGTAAACCAGCTCAAGGGTCCAGTGTGTAAGATTTATAGAGATGGAGGAGGACTTAATTGTAGACATTCAACATCATTTTCATAGTTATGGTTTAATTAGTGTGTAATCACATAAAAATAGTAGTCTTTGTGTTTTTGTTACCTTAGAATGAGCCTTTTATGTTTACAGAAGGAGGGGATATATAATAAAAACTGGACTGACGCCCAGAATTACTGCCACTTATGACTCTGCAACAAAAATTTGCGACCCTAAAAGCATTTTCCTCTCAATGATAAAATAGATGCCTGTAAAACAGCAGACAGGATGCCCACAACTGAAATGATTCTTTTCTATGTAAGGTTTTTGTATTATAGTGGTATTGTGTTTTTTAATTGTCTAAACCCTTAGTCTCCACACTGTACAGTCTGAGTGCCCATTGTTCTTAGTGGGAAGGGGCAGGTCTGGGCAGGAGGTGAAATGCTTCATAGGTGTCATTTTTGGGTCTGGAGTCCATTTTATTTTTTATTTATTTAGGTCTTATATTGTGTTGCAGCCCACTGTTTATTGGCTTGAGAGTCTGGTTTCAGCCAGCTCTATATGTAAAGTGTCATGAGATAACTTTTGTTATGATTTGGTGCTATATAAATAAAATTTGATTGATTGATTGACTGTTAATGTGCATTCCCGGTATCTACTGTGCTTAAGTGTGGGTCAGAGTTTATATTCCCTTAACTCAAAAACACACAACAGACAAAACCCTAAATAACCCTAACCCATTGGTGTGCATGGAGGGTATTTCAGGGTTCGTACGGGTGCTTGAAATCCTTAAAAATGCTTGGATTTCAATGTTGTGTTTTCAAGGTTTGAAAAGTACTTGAATTTTAGTTTAAGTACTTGTAACTATAACTCTGTGATGTATCTATTTATTTTAATATTAACTCTGCCAAGTTAGATGGGAAGCCAAAGCTACTTACAAAGAGGTGATACATTTTGAAAAATAAAATTTTATGTCAAAAAAGAAAATTAGTAGGTGCTCTCAGGTCAATTACAGGTACATTTTTATCTTAATTTTTTTTTTCGGTGCGAGTGTGCCGGAAGAACACCAAGTGGCTTCCCTTTCTTTGGATAAAACTTCATGTTTTCCTTTAATTTCTAAACTTTTTTGCCAATATGAAACATCATTCTAGATGTTTATAGCATAATGACAATGTATATCGTTGTGATAAAATATAATCGTGAGTATATGTATTCCTGTGGATATGTGTTTTACCCCAGTGATAAGGTGCTGGGCTGGAAAAATTTGAAAATGACCCTTTAAAAGTGCTTGACTTTGACCTTGAAAAATGTGTATGAACCCTGGTATTTAGGTTGTTGCAGTATGTATTATCATTATCATCATCTGTATGTCACGAAATATTACACACCTAACCTATATATTCCCTGTAGCCCAGCTTTTCCCGCAAAGCACAGTTTGTGTGGATATTAAATAACCCTCTTTCTTTCACGTACAGTTTTACTGGTCTTGTGCTACTTTAAACTAAGCTTTGCAATTATTTAAACACATTTGTTTTTCAACTTTTTTAGTGTTTGCCTATGGTGCTACTGGAGCAGGAAAGACACATACCATGTTAGGTTCCCAAAATGACCCTGGAGTTATGTACCGCACCATGAAAGAACTGTTCCAACGCATGGAAGATGTCAAGGAGGAAAAGGAGTTTGCTGTTGCATTCTCATATCTTGAGGTGAATGCTGAATCATTACAGTTTTACTTTTTGTGTGTAGTTTGTTTTCTGAAATACTATACAATATTGTCTTCTGTATTTTGGCTGTAATATCTGATGTTAATGAAAACACCACAGTTTCCTTTCCTATTATGATTTATTCTTATTTTGTCTGTCTATGTCGGACTTTTACAGGTTTACAATGAGCAAATCAGAGACTTGTTGGCCAATGTGGGTCCACTTGCAGTGCGAGAGGACAGCTCAAAAGGAGTGGTTATTCAGGGCCTTACGCTGCATCAGGTTGGCAACACTCATCCATAGGATCTGATTTTATTAATACATTATAGTTATTCTAAAGTCACTTAATAGTCTCCTTTAGATTTACTCACATTATGTAGTGCATTGTATGAAAGATGCAATATTTAAAAAAATAAATAAAAATCCTGCAGATGACTTTTTAACATAACACAAAGTACAACAGACTGTGATGTCTAATTAAAATACTTACTGACCTCAATGACTGATGTATACAAACCTAAGAAATTTAAAAAGTATTTTCAGTAATAACATCCTTTCTTACAAAGTTCAAAAGTCAAAAGCCTCGATTTTCATTGTATGACAGTGCATACAATGACATTAGGGACCTGAATTGTATATAAGGGTTTGACTGGGTTGCGTAGAGGCCATTGGTATTTACATATAGTTGTAGATTATTCACATGCTCCTGTGTTGCACAGTATGGTGATGGTTGTCCTCTTTTCTCTTTCAGCCCAAATCTGCAGAGCATATTCTTGAGGCTTTGGATTCTGGCAATCGGAACAGGACACAGCACCCCACTGATATGAATGCCACTTCCTCTAGGTCCCATGCTGTATTTCAGGTACTTAAGTTCACTCTGTTTAGACTAGACAAAGACATTTAGTATTATTGTTGTAGTGTGATGTCATATCTCAAAAAATATGTAATTGACAAAATACAGAAAGTTTAATAAAAGATGCTTTCATTATGTCCCAGAATAAAAGTCCAGAATATATTTTTATGTCACGACAAAAAAGTAAAAATTTTTTCTCATCTTTGTTTGCAGATATATTTAAGGCAGCAAGACAAAACAGCCAGTCTCAATCCTAATGTCTGTATTGCCAAAATGAGCCTGATCGATCTGGCTGGCTCTGAGAGAGCCAGTGCCACCAACGCCAAAGGAGCACGTTTACGGGAGGGAGCTAACATAAATCGCTCGCTCCTTGCCCTTGGAAATGTTATCAATGCCCTTGCTGACCCTAAGGTGAGTTCAAATGATGCTGATCTCAGTATATATGTTTTATCCATTTATTTGACAAAATAACTTAACATTAGACTACATGAAGAAAGCATCAAGACAAACAGCTGTTTTCCAGGTTTGAGTTGTATAATTATAGGGCTGGGCGATAAAATGATAACGATATATATCACAAAATAACTTTTCTTTGATAGAAATATGAGACAGTTTTGATAGAATTCATTCTTCCATGTTTTGACAGACATAAGAACCACCAATCATAATGAAGTAGCACCACACCAAACCAATCATGCTAGACCCACGTCAAGTTAGGCTGACGCTCACAGCACAAGTGTAAGAGCAGCCGCAGCACACATGCTGATGTTTGGGCTGCAGCAGGAGGTAATGAGTGTTCCTTCAGGAGAAAATTTGACCGAAAACTCGGGCAACCGGGTTACTGAAAAGTAGGGTGTGGACTGTTTCAGTTTGGGGCCTTCAATACAATATGGAGGTGTACCGAACAAATACATGTAGCCTATGTGAAGAACGCAAATACTCACCTTTCCTTAAGTTTCACTTTTGGTTTACGTCAGTTACAGCAGTTAAGGAACTCACCCGCACACATATACCCCTGGTGTTGTTTCATGAAGATGGTCTGTTTTGGTTTGTGTTCTCTTTTAAAACTTGAAAGCTTTTGGCTGCTGGTCAGACTTTTAGTTTGGTTTTAAAAATATGTACCTGTTTTATTTATCTGAAACAGTTGCATAATGTTCTTCAGCACATCTGTCATGTTCGACCTCTGACAGAAAATAAATCATATTTAAATCAAAAATAACCTGATGTCTTCACAGCTAACTTATGAGTAGCGGAAAATTTAAGCCTGACAAAAATAGTGATTTGATTTATATTGTGACACATATCGGTATCGTCTGATATGAAAAAAATATTGTTAAATGATTTTTTCCATATCGCCCAGCCGTACATAATTCTAATATTCTGTGTGCTTAAACATTCAGTGTGTCATATTTAGTGTTTTCTGACGGTGAATTTGCAGATTGCAACCAACTTGACACCCACAGCTCATGTTCCACAACAGTGGCTGCAAAAAAAAAAGTGCTCGAAGTCCATCATTGTTCTATTCTGTTGGTTAAAAAGATGATAACTCTGGTCCACATTCAATCATGATTGTTGACAGTAATGCATCTTAGCATTAGATGTCACCCGCTACTCGGGAAGAAATGAATAGGTCTGTTTTGTGCTACTGTAAAGTTATGGCAGATTTTGTCCCACCCCCTCTGTTCATAAAGACAGGTTCTTTAAAGTAGTTAAAACAGAATCATTCTCATGCTCATATGACTATAGAGTAATGAGTGGCGTACAGATTCATAGATACAAGTGAAGTACAGTGAATGTTGACTCTGAAATCAATGTAGTTGTACCAGGGATTGGCTGATCGCCCAGTTTTGAAGTCAAGAGCCAGATAACAGAAGCTTAATCGCTAATTCTGCATTGTATCTCTGCTCACGGGTCACTCCTCTGTCACTCTCATTGAACTTTGAGTATGTAAAAGTAACAAGAAGGTAAACATCAGGTCAGACAATGCAGATGCTTTATACCATCAACAGCAACTCTAAAATGTAACATGTTTTGAAGAAATTTCAATTTTGTTTCATAGAAAAAGAGCTGAACTAAATGCTGTCTGTTTATAAGCATTACAGAGCAGCAGTTAAGTCCAGTAGCAGGACAATAACTAAACTTAACGTTATATACTATATAATATACTTTTTTATAATATACTATCATTATTCCAGCATTGCTGTCCATCATTTAAGTGACTTTTTATCATCTTTTTTGAGTTTAGTGGAGAGTGAGCATCACAAATAGAAAGTTTATTAATTTTATAGTATTACAGTGTTATACCAATAAATGGCTCTTTGTAAGGTGTATGTGCAAGTAAAGTAAACTATCATAGTCTTACAGTACAGTGGTGGCATAAAGTTAACACACTAGACAACAGTATCATATATCGTAATATCAGCAATGAATCAGGTCAAATTTCAATATTATGACAGCTGTTTGTACAACAGTTTCCTATGGTCACAGCCAGTATATCTGAAATTCACTGGTCTTCTGTAAAATAAATCCATTTGATGTTAGCAATTGACCGTTTGTACAGAAGTGGCTTATTTATTTTAGAATGTAAAGTTAATGTTTACATTAACCACATGTGTAGTATGAACCATAGTAAGTTGCATCGTACAGCATCAACATTTAACTCCTGGATCATATCATAGCCCCATGTATCTAGCTCATATCGTCTTACAAGGGAGAAAATATACATCCCTAACAATAATGAAAACAGTTTTGACTGTAGGGCTTCATGATTAATCAAATTGCCATACAAGCCTGTGCAGTTACATAATTTCAGAAGACTATGATTTCAAGGTCTAGATTTGGAAGGATTTCGGAAGATCTAACAGCAGAAATGGAAAATAGAATAAAGACAGTCTCTGCCATTCAGTGACAATGAGCAGAGAGGGTTATGTGTTTAAAAAAAAAAAAGTAACATCAAAGTCACTACTATGTTTTGTTTTGTTGGAAGTTTTTGTATTTTCAATCGTCAAAGTTTGTATGTTTGAGCTGAAAAGCTATAGCTATAGCTACATCTACACATGATTTATTTTTCACCCAAGGCTTATTTTTATATTCCATTATTTTTTTAGACTCCATTTCTACAATTAGAACCATCACTGATTTGATGCACTGGTAACCACATAAAACAAGGGAAGTAAAATACTGCTCCCACGTTAACATTAATGAGAGCTGTATGAAGTCATATTCCACTACATATTGCTGATATAGCTGCAAGTCTTCAGTTGTCCATTATAGAACCTTACTTTGTGGAAATGTAATTATTGTTTGGCTCATTTTCTAGAAATAAAAAGTCACAGATGGGGAGAAATATGGTTTTACCTTAAAATATTTAACAGTGCTGTATATTTTCCATTTGTTGAGGAAAATCTGTCAGATACCAGTGACATAAAGTTGTAAATTAAGGATGTCCTCAAGACTTAAAGAGCAAATGGATGCAACAACAGCATCTATCAGTGTAGAAACTTGTATTGACTTGATTTGATAAGAGATGCTTCTTAGATGAGTAATTGTTTGAAATTTCTTTAAAAAATAATATAAACATTTGGTATAAATGTTTATCGTGGTATGCTGTCATTGACTGAAATGCTGTCACATCGCAGAATATTAAAATATTTTAAAATAAAGTAAAAGTATTTAGAGGAATTCACAGATCTGTTTGTGCAGAATCATACTGTCATACAAAAATGTTTTGTATTTGTTTATTATTATTATTGTGTTTGGCCCACAAATCACCACATGATTTGGAAATGTTTGTTCTCTAAGCACTTGCATGTATTTCAACTGAACCACTGGACTCCATATGAAACAGAGAGCCTGGGAAGTGGAGAGTCAACTGAGTATTTGGGTATTATTTCATTCCAGTTGCATACATTAACCTGTCAAGCAGTCTTCTCATTTTACACTCCAGTCTCAAGAGACAAGGCGCAAGCTGGCCGCATGCATATAGGAAGTGCTGTGCAAAAGTACCACTGCCATGTTGAAATGCGATCCTTCTTTAACAGGTTACTTCATTCTTAGGTTGAAACTATGTTCTTTCATGGAGTCTGTCCAGTTAGTGTTGTACCGACCCATTCAGTGTTGCAGTCGTAGACTCATAGTTTGATCTGCTCGGTCTACAATGCCCACTACTAATCCATGTTCCCTCCACACCCTATCCCTATGGTTATTGGTGTTCCACTGTTTATTGTAGGCAGACAAGGAAATTTATGTTGTGGCCATTGTTTACAGGAAAGAATGTCCCCACTTGTGTCTGGGCTGACATGCCATTCATTTGAGTGAGAAGAATGTCGGCTCCTTCTGTTTGGGCAGTTCAGTATGTCATCTTCATGCTATGCTGCACAGAGGTTTTTGTTGTAAGTTGTTTGCCTTAGGCCATGTCCACACTGATGCAGATACATTTTACGACACATCCTTTCTCTCTCAGTTCCGGACTTCCTTTCACATAAAGTCAGCGTATCCCACCCACATAAACAGGGATTTCTGAAATCATTCTGAAAATGTTGTTAGGGGTGGTTAAATTTTATACTGCCAGTCTTGCATTTTATTGTGGACAAGCCAGAAATGCTGTCTGATTGTTGATTGTAAGAGTCAAGGGAAAAAGTACAAAAAATGTGGTGACTAAGATTATCTCCCCATTACGTCCTCTGTTTTTCTGTTTGTTTGTTTTTTTTTTGTTTTTTTATCAAACGTGAGCAGCAGATTTGAAGAAGTAGTATCAAACCTGTAGTTTGAGTTGAGGTTGGAATGACCCCCTTATAATTGCCTGCTTTTTCCTGCTTCACACATCACTTACTTTACTACTTTTTGGTAAAAACACTCATTTACTTGCATTAAAACACTGAGATTGCTCAAATGGTAAACTTGAATGCCTGCTCTTATTAAATGGAAAATTCCCTAATTTGGCGTAGCTCCTCCATCATTCTTTGGACTGGACTTGAACTATAACTAAGGTATTTCGATCCAGATGTGAGCTTAGGGTTTTTTCCAGGCAGAAGTGCGACCACAGCTGCAAACCCAAGAAGAGATCATTTTACGCTTCTTAGTTACTTTAACTTTAGTGCGACTTTCTGCAATCCCAAAGCCCATGAGGTTGTGACTCACCTAAGAGGCTGTAGTTTGTCTAATGCCGTTTTTACAGGCGGAGCTGTGTTCACAGACCAGCTGCAGAGATTCCAAACCAGTACTACTGATGTGTGTTCTGTCTTTTGTGGATCTTCCCAACTTTAAAATGAACTTTCCAGTGTGAGTTCAGTTCGCCTGTAGGTTTATTGGTCCCCATCAACTAGTGTAATCTGACTATGCTTTGCTTGTGGAACTTGGCCAGATTAAATCCCCCCCACACACACACACACACACACACAGTGCGTTCCTCTGTATGCCGCAAAAATAAAACACTTTTTCTTTGTTTATTTTGATTTGTGTTTCAAGTTTAAAGAATCTGTGTCATGTTAGGCAGAAATAAACACAACAGTCCCTCAAGCGTTTCCATATTTTTTGGTTTACTTGCTACACCTCAGAGGCATGAGTCAACTTTGGAAAAAAAAACATTTACACCGAGCATATGAAGTTGCAGAAATGGAACAGTCATTGCCCATGTTCCAGCAGATTGTTTCAGGTAGCCAGGATGGCCGGACATCAACTATTGAAGTTCACCGGTACCTCAAAATCCAAACTAATGTCAAGGTCTCTCTTTGGTTTCAGAGTAAAAAAGCCCATATACCATACAGGGACAGCAAGCTGACGCGGATTCTTAAAGACTCCCTCGGAGGCAACTGCAGGACTGTTATGATTGCCAATGTCAGCCCATCTTCCAAGTCATTTGATGACACCCACAACACACTGAAGTATGCAAACAGGGCCAAGGAGATAAAGTCCTCGGTTAGTATCATGTTCTTGACTGAAGCTGCATTGCAGTAGGATTTTTATACATGGAAATCTTTATGCCACGTTTTGTTTTTCTGCACACAGCTGAAGAGTAATGTTGTAAGCTTGGACAGTCACATTGGCCAGTATGCAGTGATATGTGAGAAACAACGGCAAGAGGTAATATGAGGCAACCGTTATTCCATGACCGGCTTTAAAAAAAAAAAAAATGTACCTCCATAATTTTCAGGATTTTTCTTCTGACTCTTGTTTCATTTTTCTGTGCCACATTGAAAGATTCTACAATTGAAGCAGAAACTGAAACAGTATGAAGAGAGGAATATAACGTCTGGGACTTCTAGCGTGATCTCGTCCCAAAAACAAGCAGAGTTCAAAAGGTAAGTGTACTCATTTAATGTGTAAGCATCGTTGTTTTCTTTAAGCACCATTAACCATTTTATAATAATCAGTGTAACTTGAATACAGACACGACTTGCATGCAGAAAGAGTGTGTGGCCTGCATTTGAAAATGTGTTGTGCAGTGGTTTTACAATCAAGGGACCTGTGGTTTCTACAAGTGGTTCTGGTGGCTTTTGGGTCATAGTACATTATAACAAAGTGGAGCTGACAGTTTTAAGATGCAATTAGGCATGGTGGTCCAGAATGTATTATCAGGAATTGATGTTCCAAAAACTACATTTCCTGATACTTTTTTTTTTTCCTTTTACGTAAAACCAGGTAATGTGTGAAATAATATTTACTTAGATATGCAATAGATATAAATTAATCCTCTGCACTGTGAAATAAAAAAACTGTGGGACTAGTTGGTCTGATTGTCATAAGCACTAGTTCTCAGGTAGTAGCAGAATTCACATGGCTATGAAGTTACTGGAATAAGCGATAGATAGCATAGGAGTTGTCAGTTTATCATTCTTAGTGCCATTGCATCTAATGGTTATCTGTTGTAATTTGTCCAAAAAAGCTGATGTTTGCCACTACAAAACTGTTGTGGCTTTAAGTCTTCACAGTCTGTGGATATCCTCTCTCTAACCTTTACATATAATAATACCTAAGTTCAAATGCATCTTTTTTTAAGAGCAGCCCTTTGAAGGTGTGTGCACTAGCAAAATGCAGCCAAAATAGAAGCCAAGAAACTTTTTTTTTTAACCCAAAGCAGTTCTAGATGCTTTGATATGCAACACATGGCTGCAGTGTGTTTATCATAAGTTGAAGATGCTTGCTGATATTTATTTATTTATTTGTGCTGCCATCAACCCTCACTCAAAACATGATGCATTAGGAGTGTTTTTAAGATAACCCTCCCAAAGTGCAAAAGGTTATTGTACAAAAAGCCTGAGAATTAATTGTCTGTGCTGCTAAACTGCTGATCAAAGCCTTGTTCAGCTGCTAACACACATAGTTTATCTGGTATATGTTACTTCTTAAGTAGCTTGTTTGTTTCACGGAGATCCCTTGGATGGGGAACTTGGATTTCCTGGAAACTGTTACTTCCTAGAAAATGGTGCATCTTCAGGGGGTACATCATGCTGCACTAGTTGGTGTAACAAAAACCAATAAAGAACAGTTAGAGCTATCTATAACTGATGTCCCGCTTCAGCCTTCTGCCCTTCTTTCCAGTTGTTTTTTAAATTTGTATATTGCAATATTACGTGTTTCTTCCATTACTGTTTTTGGGGTGAAAGTGCATCATACCAACATATCAGCTCTGCAACACTTTATACCTGAGTATTTTCCACATTTATTGCTAATCTTGTGGTCTTGTATATTAACAACAGCCTGGCACTAAAATATTGATGCACAGTATACGCAAATAAATCGAATTTTCAGAAGAATGTGCCGTATATCGGTGTATAAATCTTTCAGTTCAGATCTCAGCCATGTAGTCTAATTAGGGGTTGTTTTATACATCTATGAAGATTGCTGGACTTAATATATGTCTTTTTAAAAACGACTGCAGCTCCGTGTAGACCATTCCTATTTTCTTTGTCAGTTTGTCACCAATATGTAGTAGGTACCTCTGTGTATAAAGGTATATGGGGTGGGGGGGACAGAGAAAAGCTGAATGAGTCTCACTCCCACACATTTCATTCACTGGCATCAGAATTCACAACTCGCACTGTGAGAGGCTCTGAATAGAGGCTGCACGCTTCTCACACTATTAAAAATTCAACAGTCTAGCAAGGCCACGACGTCTCCTACGTCACTGGAGTTACATTGAAGAGTGCAGTCACATTTCAGCGACAGCTCTCCAGTCTTATTTACCTGCATGCCTTTCCTGTCTCTCCTCCTGCATTAACTCAACCAGACAGTCACTTGCATTTAATCTGGATATCCTCATCTCATCTCTGTTCTAGGATTATATACAGTACATACATCACAGAGCTATGTATATGCTTGTGACTGAGACCAAACAGAATTGGCGTCATGTGGAGGCTGTAGTGTCACAGATATATATTTAAAAAATTAATTTGGAATTTTAAAAGTATTTTTATTATTAGTCGTGCACCAGTTAGTTATTGGTTAGTAAAACTGCATTTCACCAGCTGAAGTGGTCAACATTTATCTTTTGTGTTATATTAAATGTTTCATAAATGTGTATGATTGAATTTGTGTTTGTTTAAAGGTAGTGCGATGAGGGCCTGAAAGACTACTGAGAATTTCTGTTTTCTCGGCACAAAAGGGGGAATAATTACAGAACAGAAACAAAATAAACAGGCAATAACACCAGCTTTGATCGGCCCAGAAATTCAGTCTTTTGATCTGTAATTATTCTTATACAACTTGATTGAAATTGTCTTGATTTTGTTGATAAAACTATCTTGTGAACCTTTTTCATTTTTAAAGGTTTGTTAAATACTTGAACAAGTGGTTCGTAGGAGCTCTTGGCACAGCAGTCAATCACTTTCAGCATTTGGCATAGCAGTTTGTAATCACATCTGGCTTGAATCCCTGTGGTGAAGGGGAGGTTTTATTGAATTGCGTTATACTAAGAGGTGTTTCTAATATTTGTCTCCCCATGTATGTAAATCTGCATGGACAAAACAATATACAAATAGCTTTTTAGCATAATGTTGTAATACAGCAAAAACACAGACTACAATGTCATGCATTTAGCAGTTAACATAAACCTCTCTGACAGTATCAACAAAAGCCTCAATTACAGGTCTATATGTTTCTGTTTATTTTAATTTATGTATTGAGACTATCTCTTAATATTTCATGCATAAATTAGAAGTTCATTTAAATACATAATTGCATTACAATTTTATAACATCTGTTGTTTTGATATTCAGTTCTGGTCATTTTCAGTTTTCTTTTGCAGTTCAATAAAGACAATGTTTGTATATTTAAACATCACTGATTTCTTTCATTCTAGGGTGTCAGAAGCTCTGCAGAGAATCTTTTCTAGCCGGGCCCAAATCAGGAAGGAACAGCTGGATCTGGAGAGACAACTGAAGGAGAATGAGCTGCGCCAGCGCTACAGTGAGGAGGACAACCTGCAGGTCCAATATTTCTGTGCCAAAGAAAAGACTGAGAAGGTAGTTGATGCTTACGCTGCTATCCACAGACTCCATCATCCCCGCAGAAAAACAGCTGCTGAGTCATCATTTCACTTCTCTGTTCTCTATAGTTGTCTTAGCCTCTCATTTACGCCACTACAGGACAGGGTCATTGCTCCCCAGTGTCTGGCTTTTCCCTGCCATTTGAGTCCCACTGTTAGTTCCAGCTGTAAATGCCATTTAAAGTATGAAAAATCTCTAGAAGTTTTGGCTCTATGCTTTCTGAAAAAGCACAAAACATTTGCAGAATGGTCGAAAATGACCCAGATAGATTGTGGTGATTCTAAATCATCTGCATTTCAAAAACTTGTACTTACGTAAGTAATGATTGAAAGGCTGATTAAGATTGTAAATGCAAATGCCTTTGATTTTTCTGACAAAGTTGTGCTAAATGAGCCTGCATGCTGCTAATAAGTACTAAAATTATAAACATTTTAGAGCTCATGCCCACTTTAATCTAGTTTTCAGGCACCATGCATGTAAACACTAATTTTAATAGAAGATGCATGTAGATACTAAGTACAGGTAGGCAAAACCGTAAATATGAAATACAAATACATTGCCAGGTAGGACTTGGCAATATATCAGATGAATTTGATTAGTCAAAGATAAATCAAGATTATTCCTCTGTGTATGTTCCGTGCTCAACAAAAATTCAAACTGCAACCTTTTTGCTTCCTATATGTAATTTGTTATCTGTGAATGCGTTTCTCCTACAAATATGCCATGTCATTGTAGTGAGGAAAGAGTTTTTTGAATCTTCATCTCTTGCAGTCGGAAAATATTTAAATACAATTGTGACTCATCCATAGCATTGGAAAAAATGTACATTTAATTTGTTGTCGACATCACCTAGCTCTATATCTATGTGTTCACATACACAGAATTACAATAAATAGTGTATAATCTTGTTGAATTTGCATCATTACATCCACTTTTGTTTTTGTTTTTGTCCAACAGGCCACTTGCAAGCATGAGCGTAAGATCGCCAGCTTACGTACTCAACAACAGCATATTTGCAAACGTTTGAGGGACATTGAAACACGTTTCCTGGACAATGATGGCTGCCTCCATCGGGTTGAGAATGAGATGAAGTTGTTAAAATCAAATAACCATGACTCAGAGGTGAGTAAAACCGAGTGCATGTCACTACACATTTTTGCACATACTGCTGCTGAAACGGTAATTGGCTTGTGCATGCGTGTGTGTCTGTTTTTTTTTTTTTTTAACCTATGCCTATACTCTAAACCTGGTTTGTGATTTTGTATAGAAATTATTTTTGTAGAAGTTTTGTCTTGCTACGTTTTTACTGGTTAAGGTGAAACTTATTTACAACTCATTAACATTATTTCCACTTTATGATAAATTTGCCTCAAACTCAGCAGTTCATAAAACCACATACTGAACTTAATTGTATAACTTAAGGATAGTATGAAATAGTTTGACTTATTGTGAGCTTGATTAGATACAGACAGAAACTTTACAATGTGGGTTAGATCCTTCAAAACGCTTTGCTTAGTGTTTTTTGTTTGTTTATTTTGGAAGGTAGGCTGTGTCTCTACTGGTGTCGTGACTGTCTTTGTTTTCTTCCCATCTGTTCTCCCAGTAATTAGAACCGTTCTCATTTTATTTCTCCAGCTCACTCGTGGATCACTGAAGAGAATAAATCAATACTCTTTACTCATCCTTCACACAGCAGCCGGTTACCTAAAACCATGTCCATGTTATTTTTTTTCTTCTTTATCCTTTCTTCCAGGAACTGACCCAGAACTATGACGCACCTACCGGTCAAATGTTCTCTCTGGTGTTGTTTCGTAGTTGCTTTACGTCAGAGTTCCATCCCCCTGCCCCCACCTTATCCACAACAGCCTTTCAGATAAAACATAGATGAAAACAGAACTTTGGATCTTAGTATCCTAACCCCCTTTTAAATCTGTCTGCTAGAGAGCCAACTCACTGTACCGATCTGTTAGAGTGGCTGTAACATTTTTGCTCTCTGACTTCCCTCCCCCTCTTTGCTCAGGTGTTAGAGAAGGACCTACATTGCCACAGACTGGAGCTGCAGGTGAACGATCTCAAACAACACATCAAGCAGATGGTCGAGCTCACTGCACTGCAGGATCAAGAGAACAAGCGCATGCAGAAGTAGGTTGACATTACCCAGAATTCTTTCGCACAAATGAACCAACAAAGTAAACACTTAATTTTTTTTTAGAAGAAACTGCATTTCAGCCCTTAGAGAAAAAAATGTCCCTATTCATAATTATGCTTCATTGCATTGCAGAATGGTGAACATCCTCTTGCCTGCTTATAGTCGGCATTATTCGTCATTGCGTGCAGCAGGACTGGTCAGGCGGGCAGATGAATTGGAGAACCATGAACTAGAACACCTGGTGCTGAGGGAGAGGGGCGTGGTCTGGGCAGACCTGGAAGGGGCGGGGCAACCGCTGAAAGGTGAAGGAAATGTGAAGGAAACACAGGAGATAAATGAGGCGGGAAGCATTGGTTTCCGCAGCGAGTTGGCGCCCATCTTGTCTTTCTCACATTTGCACTACCACCAGAGCAGCCCCTGCAGTAAGTCTTACATTTTTGCCATCCTTGCTGTTTTGTTTTTCTCAGTGACTAACATCAGATATGTTGTTTTTTTTAAGGCACAATGCCGGTGTACATGTGCACAGACAGGGAGATGGAGTCCGTCATGGTTTCCCAAATGGGATACAAAAGTAAAAAATAAAATACTAACACACTAAATAATGATATTTATGTGCATACTGTCCTTCAAAGAGTATATGATACACTACAGCTGCTTACTGAATGAGAAAAATCTGACGAGAAGATAAAAATAATATACACATATATCTATCTATCTTTGCTGGACGAAGAAATGTAGAGAAGGCGTAATTTTATGGGGAGGTAATTCACCCCAGTAATTGCACATATAAATGAGTTATCCCCCTTAATTAACTCTATGAAGTGCATGTAACATTGTCACCCTCCCCCTCCCAGAGAGAGGCTTCGCACTGAGTGAATCTGTGGCAAACTGGTAAGGGAAAATATCTCTCTTGGCCATTTATCTCCTCTAAAATGCAGAATCCTGATTGGTAGCTGGCTGAGGGTTTTAAAATAGCCTTCTGAGTGTTTAGTTGAACTGTGTTTGGTCAAAGTTGAGGTCAGATGCCAGGTATGATGCACAGTAACTTGGCAAAGGTTTGGTATCACAGTTCTGGCAGTCAAGCAGAAAATACTTTGACTTTGACCCAGAAAGTTTTATTTGACTAAATGAGAAAACAAAGACCCCGAGCAACTGAAATCTGTCCATCCTTTGACAAAGATTATGATGCTGACCTTTCTAGTTTTTCAAAGCAAATGATTTATAAAATGATAGGTAATTTATTTGCTGTGGATTTTTTTGTTTGTTTTATTTGATACATACATAAAAATGTAACCAGTTTTTTTTAAAACACTAACCTTTGCCTTGTGTAATTTATAATTCCCCGCAACAACAGTCTATCTCCAGAAATCACTGTCCATATAGAACTAACAGAGAACGAGCCTCCGCCAAGACACCTCAGTCCTCACATGTAACCCAGACTCTGAGCACTTGAACCTATTAATCCCAAATATGTAAATATATTCAAATACAGCCAAGAGTGTGCTTTGCATCCTGAAAGACAATGGTCCAAGGATACCTGAGTGAAAATTTGGAAGAAATCTATGAACAAAATGTTGACTTAGAATGATTTTTAGAAAATTGTTCACTATGATCTTGACCTTCAATCTTCCAAGGTCAGCCTTTTTTGTGGCAATAGATCTTGACACTATACACGTATGTTTACATTCAGAGATATTTTGACCAAGATGTTTTGTTCTGTTTTGCCCCTGTCTTCATTCATTTCTTGAAATGTTGGAGTTTTCTTGACCTTTGTCAGCATTTAATAATCTGTGATCACTATCATCTGTCCAAAATGGTGGACGTTTGACTGTCAGAGAAACTGACCAACACTAGTAAAAATATAATGTAATCATCTTAGATAAGTAGCTGGAGATTTCATGCCCCTCTTAGAATATTAAGAACTATATTGTAAAGTACTGTGTGTCTTGTATTAAATGTGTGTGGCCCACACAAATACATTCCTATTAAGATCATGCTCTTCTCTGTGAAGACAATAACTGTATAGTAGTAGGGTTTCCTCATGGGTTAAGACCAGTGTCAGCACCTAACATTTTAAAGGGGTCATATTTTGCTAAACCCACATTTATTAGTCTTTGGTACATTTATTTGTGTATTTGTGGACTCTAATAGTTCATAAAGTTTGAATTTGAACCCTCCAGGTGCCGCAAACTAAATTTATATTAATTTTGGCAAAAATCGAGTGGACTTCTACAACCCATTTTAATTCCTTCTTAATTTGTTATGTCTGTAACTAGTTATGTCACAACATTTGCACATATAAGGTCAAGACTTCGTATGAACATTTCTCCATGTACGCCATTATTGTTTGTCAGCAGCAGCGGTTGTAGTCCATACTGAAAATATATCCAAACTTCGAGCCAATTACCGAAAATGTTCAGTTGTTGGTTGTATTAGCGAACACAAGTGGTTGAACAGACAGAGCAGCACAGCCAACAACCTGGAGGGGGTGGGGCATGAAGTGGCTCATTTGCATTTAAATGGCCAGTGCTCAAAACAACCTTTCTGGTGTCATCACTCAAAATTAGGGTTGAAGATGGACCTGTGGAGTTGAATTAATGAAGAATTCAGACCCAAACATAGTATTTACAGTTTATGTAGACCACAGGGAAATGTTTTAACATGCATAATTCCACTTCAAAAAAGGCAAAATATCACTCCTTTAAAACAAAAGTGTTTGCACACTGGGGCACTGTTAGCAATTATTTTCACAACTTCTAACCTGTATCCACTGGACCCCCTCCATTGCTCTGTGGGCCCTCCAGAAATGCTGGACCCCATGAAGTTGTCACGTTTACCCTCCCTTTACGGTGCCCCAGCATGCACATATTGCCATCTCTACATAGAGGTGGGTATTGTGACCAGTAATGTTATGATGAATAAAATGTTCATATTAATACATATCATCGGTAATTATGATAAACTAGCGCGTTGACCTGTGGGGAAAGTTGTAGATCACAGGTTCTAGATCCTCTGATACTCGTCCTTTACTTTCTTGGTAAATTCCACTGGTATTTTCAGTTGAATAACCTCTCAGCTAGCATGTCTGTTTCTGCACATGAAATTTGACACCATGGCAACTTGGCCCTATTGGTTGTTGCTGGGTAACCCACTTCAGTTCTATGATTCTATGATTCTGGGCATAGCAACGTGATTAAAGGCCATTGTATTCCAAAATTTTTAATATATCCCAAAATATTGGTCCTATCAACTTGCCATTTTCACTGGTCTCTTCCTTGACCAAAAATACAGTTGTGGAAGAAATTATTGAACCACCCTTGTTTTCTTCAGTTTCTTGTTCATTTTAATGTCTGGTACAAGTAAAGGTACATTTGTTTGGACAAATGTGATGGCAACAAAAATAGCTCATAAGAGTTTAATTTCAGAGCTGATATCTAGCCATTTTCCATGTTTTCTTGATAATAACCAAAATCTCTTCAGTTCTTCCATTAATAGTTATGGCATTGTACTGCCAAAAACAGTGCTTTTAGGCATTCCATATTTTCTTTTCTGTCTGTTTTTCATCACATGATACACACAGGAGTTAGTACTTGATTGCATAACCATAGTTTCTGATGACTTTTGGTGGTCTAATATTTTTTCTGCGACTGTACATAAGTATGCCAAACTGCTCCAGTCAGCTCTTTCCGGATTTTGTGTGACACCCGAGACACACACAGAGTCCACTTCCCTTTTATAATATAGATGTCACACCTTTGTTTCTTTCAGATTTAAAGCCCCTTTTTCTTTCCTGTGTGAAAATTAATGAAACCACACACTATTTCCGGTTTAAATGATCGCAAACACTTGCCAACAAGTCAAATATTTCATAAATGTAGGTAGAACTTGATTCATATTTTTCACATTTAAGGAAAACAATAAAACATCAAATCATGTTAATGACAAAGTAAACAAAATAAAGACGAACATTTATATCACCATAATGATAAGTATGCTGTAAAATTATATTGCAGGTAGTCATGATTATCATTTTATCACTGGTCCCTACTTCTACATGAGATGATATGTTTTTTCAGTAGTTGCTGTTAAATACATTAGTCATGTGTCCTGTCAGGTCACTCCATAAGGCCCAGTGTATTTGGCTTTCATCCAGCCCTGGTGTTTATTGTGGGACCCACGAGGCTGCACTGTTCATTTTTAACTGTCATCCCTGCATGACCTAGCAGCACCAG